>NC_137970.1:52759365-53424365 GCF_963924665.1 Micromys minutus | reverse complement strand
ATCTCTTAGGTCTTAGCAAAGTTCACAAAGTGTTCATTCCTGAAACAACTCTTTAAAAATATATATAAAATATTACTATAATTTCTGCTTATCTAACAGCAAGCAGATACTCCAAATATATGCTAAATTGAGAATTCAAAACCTCACCTTTTGGATACATTCTTCTGGGTTAAGCCCTATGTAGTCTTGAGTCATATTTACTTCTACTGTATAAAGGTGATTTATAAGTTACAAATTTCTACATATAGAATCTCCCTCTTGTTGACTTAAGAGTGAGAGACCTCCTAGGAGACTAGCTCTTTGTGCAGGATGAGATTCAGGTCCAGAGAGCTGTGCCACAGGGTCAACTTGTGGGTGCAGATGAAGACAGTAAGGATCCTGTCCCCAGTTCTTCTGTAATTCCTGAGCCCTGCTCTCTCCTGGCAGGTCCCTCTTTGACCAGTTATTGGAGCAAAAATGTTTGTCTCACCTGTGCACTTAGGAGTATAGCACTCCTAGGAGAACAGCTCTCTCCGGGCAGGATTTCGGTCTGGAGAGCTGTGGCACAGGGTTAACTCCGGGGTGCAGATGGAGATTGGAAGAATCCAGTCCCCAGCTGTTCCGCGGTTCCTGAGCCCCGTAGTCTCCTAGCAGGTCCCTCTTTGGCAGTTATTGGAACAAAAGTGTTTGTCTCACCTGTGGAGTTAGGAGTTTAGCACTCGTGGGAGACCAGCTCTCTCGGGGCGGGATTTCGGTCTAGAGAGCTGTGGCACAAGGTTTACTCTGGGGTGCAGATGGAGACCGGAAGCCTCATTCCGTATTTGGCACCTAGCTTGTCCCAAACAAGGCAGTCTTTGGACGTTTTATGCCTTTATCACAGTGTGCAGAGAAGCAGAGCTTCTCTGAAACTAAGTTATTAAATACAACATATCTTTGTTCTCCATATCACGTAAAATGAACAAAATGCAACAACCCCAGGAACTTCTTCATTCCACAACCTTAAGAAATAACTCTTTCTAAAACTATTTTCTAGTTCTAAATTAGGTAAATCATATCCTGAATTAATTTTATTTACATTATAATTCTTTAAGAGTTAACGTGTTTTACAAGAACCATTACTATCTCTAAGTTTAATATTTCAGATATAAAAATATTACAAAACTCAAGAGTTACCTGAAATATGTTCTGAGTAGTTTGACTAAACACAGGTATCTTTTGATTATTTTGACATAGTAGGAATATATAAAGAGCATTTATACAAAGAAAGCGTCCACAAATGAATTTGAATCTGGAAGTCAGATATAGGCAGCAAGGTAAACTCTTGAGTGTAAGTAATATGGACCTGTGCATTCCCCAATGTATGGGAACTCATTTTCTTATGACTGAAAACTTCAAAATATTTCCCTACCTTTGTTTTAGAAATGATATATTTGAAGTGCTTCCTTTATTTCTATGAGTAAAAATGTTTCATACAGTTAAACATAATAATACAATTAGAACTTATTTCCTATAGCACCAATATGATACAGTGAGGAATTTTGGTTTATTCATAAAATAAATGCTCTGGTATGTTTGGTACACTACCTTTAAAAAGCAAACTAAAAAAAAAGCAAACTAATCAGAAAGGTACTCTAGTAGAAATGTAATAATTGGGAAATTATAGGTTTATTAGTTAAGTAACATATTATTCTCATTCTTAGTCATATGGGTGTCATGAAATTACAACTTGCTAGCCCCAAATTTATAGATGATGATGATGATGATGATGATGATGATGATGATGATGATTATAATTATTATTAGACAAGACATCTGAAATTCACTAGAGTATTTTATAGTGTTAATTTTGTTGGAAGCAGATTTATGCCTAGCTCATGGCAATTACCCAAATTATCTGATATATTTTAAATATATAAAAAACCTACTATCTGGGCCAATGAGATGGCTCCATAGATAAAGAAACTTGCTGCCTATGTTCTATGACCTAAATTCTATCACCAAGAAGACAGAGAATTGATGCCTGCAAGTTGTTCTTGAACATTCACAAGTACACCTTGCACATGTATAGTATACTTGCACCCATGCAAATACGGGCACATACATGCATACACAAAATTAAATGTAAATCATATTTAAAAGATATCTTGCTATCTATCTCAAATTACTATTCCTCAACTGGATGTATTCACCTCAATAGAATGATTTAAAGAGACCTCATTAGCCATTGAAAATAAATTGAATTTAAAAACGTAAGCCATTTATCTCTTGCTTCTTAAGCATTTATACACTTTTACAGTTATGAAAATTAAATGATTGGAAGACAGCTCTTTGAATGAAAGACTTATCTATAATTTATGATAGCTCTAATTAAAACATGTTAATGTCTCAATTATAGCCTAGTAAATTTTGACAATTGATAAGGAATTATGTTGGTTTGACTCTTCAAAGCTACAGGAAAAATGTTTCTGTTATCTTCTTAAAAACACATGTTTACCATCTAACATATTTAAAGCTAACTGTACATGGGAACACTAAATGAAATACTCTTCTGGTTATTAACAAGGAGTGTAACACACAGGCATGCACATTGTACTGTGTTTTTTGAAGCATCTATGTTTA
Organism: Micromys minutus; assembly: GCF_963924665.1. Classification (NCBI taxonomy): domain Eukaryota; kingdom Metazoa; phylum Chordata; class Mammalia; order Rodentia; family Muridae; genus Micromys; species Micromys minutus. Next base: position 53,421,767 of record NC_137970.1, on the reverse strand, counting down.
AGTATTTTTCTTTCAGCTATAGTGAATTGTACTGTATTCTATGAAATGTGTATGTGAAAATGCAGGAAAGTAATGATGTCTGGTGTTCCCATACCAAAATAAAGCAATTATAAACACAGCTTAAAAAAGAATCATATAAACCAGCTAACAAATAAGGCACACATAAATGGGTAGATATATACAATAACTAATGTTGCTTTTCAGAAGATATCACATTGATTGTACCACTCTGGATATTTTATTTCAAATTTCTAGACAAAGCATTGTCAGAAGTTTTTAAAGATATCAATATGTAACAGAAAATATGTAGAAAATGGATGGTTTTAGAAAGTATAATATTAAGTGAGGTGAACTAATCTCAGAAAGAAAAACAATAATTAAAAAATGTGTTCTCCCTATACAGAACCTAACACATACTGGATACATATGTACTTATGATAGCAGTCAAAAGTGTGGGTATAGTATAGTACTTAGAGTGGAGACCAAGAGATGCTATTTAATATTGAGTGGAGAGGAAAGACAATATAAGCAAAAGACACATGGATAGTAAAAGAAAGTAAAGCTAATTAGTTTCCTAGTTATAAATCTGTCATATTTTCTACTTTTGTGGTAGATATAAGCATAAAATGTAAATAATAATTAACCTCCAAAATCCTTAAGCAAAACTCCATATCTACAGATATCATATATGTAAAATATAGAAATATTTTGAAATCCACATAGATATGTAGAGTTTTGGTCTGGGAACATGTTTGCATAGCTACCTTAATCAAGTTTCATGATGCTTTTGTTTGTGTGTTCCTTAAAATAAAGTTAATTTAAATGAAACAAATGGCAATTCAGAAATGAAAAAAGAAAGGAGAAGTATTGAAATTCAATGTACCATGTACTTGAATTGAACACTATATAACATAAAACATTGCCTAATCCTCATCCTGACTGCACAGCAGTCCATTAATTCCAAAAACCCTAATGGAAAATACATTCAGCTTGGGTTGTCATTTTTGGGTTTTTTTTGTTTGTTTGTTTGTTTTGTTTGTTTTGTTTTGTTTTGTTTTTCTGTCTAGTTGACTTTTCAAGTGCACTTGGTAAGAGGAACCTCATTTGAGGAATTGGACAAGTGTGTGAGGATATTTTCCTTAATGATTGATGCGGAACATCCGAGGTCTTTGTGGGATGACTAGACCCATTAGAGATGGCTCTGGGTGGTGTAAGAAAGCAAGCTGAGCAGATCAAGGAAAACAAGCAACAAAAACTTTCCTTGTGGTTTCTGCTCTGGTTCCTGCCCAGACTTCCTTCAGGGCTGGACGGTGACCTGGAAGTGTATGATGAAATCACCCTTTTTTTCCCCCAAGTAAGTTTGGTCATTGTTTTATCACAGTAACACATAGCAAAGTAGAACAAATACTGGAGAGCACCACTGGTTTAAAAAAGAAAAACAGGAGCAAGATAATAGAGAACATGCTACCTAAATATGTACCCATAGTTTCTGCTCCTATTCTCCAAAGTTGAATACTCATTTATTAGTGTAACTCTCAGTGGTTTCTTAAGAAGATTCTTTCCATGCTGTTCACAAGTACATTTTATCTGAAGACTAAACCTTTAAAAATGAAAGGATTAATTCCTATCAACATGGTATATATTCTTTTACAAGTTAAATAATCTTTCATTTCCCTGTAATTTATAAATTCATGTTTTGGTAAACTTTATGCCTTACCTCCAGTTAATGACACTTCAGCAAGATAGACTTGAAGTACTGGATAATTTCATTTACTTTCACTGGGAAGTCTGAAAATGTGATACAGTACATTCTGGTTATTGTCTCCCTGCCTCCTTTCCCCAGCCCTTCCTCCCTTCCTCTCCCACATTCCTGTCTTTCTTCTCCTCAGCCTTCTTTCATTTTCTCCCTCTGCCCATTCTCTAGCCCAGTCTCTGGTGCTGGACATGGAATACAGAAGTTTCTGAATTTTAGGCTACACATGCACTGAGGTATCTGTAAATCGAAGGTTTCTATTTCCAATAGAATATGAGTCACTGTCTAATTCTTATTAAGTTTTAATCTAGGACTTGCCTTAGAAATGCACAGTTAATTTAGTTACCATATGAACTCTACTTTATTTTAATACTATGGCAATGATCTTTAATTTCAATGCTGAACTCTAATATCTATTTATACATGAAAAATTCACTTTCAGTAAATCAATGATAACCTCTAAACAATGGTCTTATGAGAGTCAGAGATGATGGAAAATCTATGACATACTCTTTATATCAGGCCTATTTTAATGAAATAGACAATCTGTTAGGCTTACACAGTATAAGCTTTTGTTCGATATACCAATTGTTTCCTAGAGATAGTTTTTTATTCTAAATAGATGAGATCAGAAAAAGAAAACATTCTAGATGAGACCCATTGTTTCTGTGGACAACAAACTCTAGTTCTTAGTTATTCAATGATGAACATACAGTATTCATTTTAGTGTCTCTGAAGTGTGTACGTCTAACTTCTGAGATCACATTTTTAAATGAAAGCCAGGCTTTACATGAAATTAATGTGAATGTAATTATTTCCTGAATTTTAATTTCCAGATGAAAAAACCTTTTACTGTATTAAATAGTATTTGCTTCATTTTCCGTTAGAATAGTTATTTTACCGTGTCCCAATATTCTAGTCTCCTCATAAAAGCCTGACGGATATATAATGAAACACATGCCACAATGATTAACTGTTGATAATTGAAAGAAGGAAAGCAAGTGAAATGTTCATAAAGGTAGAATGGTTATTTTAGGGTAAATTATATACAAATGTTGATAAATTATATAAATAGATTTCAAAATAATGTTGAAAATGGGGATGACAACTAGATATTTAAGTAAAATATTCACATATGTTTTAAATCACAAAGTATATACTGTTTTAGAATAAACACCTATATACAGAAAATAATACATAACACTTTATGAAATTATTACATGATGGAGATAAAAATATTCATGAGTACAGTCAAAACTTTAGCTGTATTATGGTGCTTGATTTATTTTTAAAGTAAAGAACTTTAGTTTCTTGTAAAGAATGAGAATGGCTTATACATAATTCTTTATATTTTTTTAAATTTTAAAAAATTTGCATGGCTTATTAAAAACGAGGACATTGTGAATTTTGCAGATAAATGGATAGAACTAGAAAATATATCATCCTGAATGAGGTAACCCAGTCCCAAAAGGACATGCAATGTATGCACTCACTTCTGAGTGGAAATCAGACATAAAGTACAGGATAGCCATGGTATAATCAACAGTTCCAAGGAAGCCAAGTAACAAGCAGGGTCCAACAGAGGGTGGTTGAATCTTTCTCGAAAGGGGAAACAAAATAAACACTGGAGGTCAACTGAAGGAGGGAACTGGGTGGAAGAGGAGATGAGGAGGTAAGGAGAAGAGGGGAGAGAAAAGGAGATCCACAGGGGTGGGCACAGTCTCTAGGACATGCTAGAGTCCTGGGATGGGGGTACAGTCCCACAGTGTCTATGGGGACAACTCCAACTGAGATTCCTAGCAGTGGGGGATATGGATATTGAAATGGCCACTGACTGCAGCCAGGCAAGACTCCCAGTAGAGGGATAAAGACAGCAAACTACCCACAAAACCTCCAAACCAAAATGTGATCTACGTACAAGATATGTAGGGACAATGTTAGGGCAGAGACTGAGGGAATGGCCAACCAATGACTGCCCCAAATTGAGACCCATCCCTGACACTATTAATGATACTTTGTTGTGCTTGCAGACAAAAACCTAGCATAAACATTTCAGCACATTAGATGGAGCTCGGGAGTCCTTAAAGAAAAGTTTCATAAATCCGAAGGACAATCACATAATAGTGAAATCATATGCTATAAAATGTACTATGTCCACTTATTTGTGGAGACTGTATGAATATAAATTCAAATATGATCCTTATTGTTACTAATTTTATCTACTTTAATTCAATAAATGTATACCTGTTATTTGCATACATATTATTAATAGCCTATTCTTTCTGATTAAAGCTTTTATAGTATTTTTAACAGGACATCTCTAGGCCTCTTTAGATATTAATTCTTTGTTGAAATATACTCAAAAGAAATGTCTAACTTTTCTAATGAACTACATATTTATTTCATATGGTTTTTACTTATTCTTTACGTGTATCATCCCTAAGAATGGGTAACTTAAAAGCTAGACATGGTGATATTGCTTTGTTCTTACTGTAATGTGTATGAGCAGAAGCAGTATGACATCTGCTTCTCTTGCTATTACTGTTGTCAATCTTGATGGCTTAATATATAGGCAATGCCATATAATTGTAAAGTTTGACTAAACGACTCTATGTAAATAGGAGTAATTTTGTTCCTGAGAGAATGTTTACGTGATATCTGGAGACATATTTTGGTTATCACATCTCTGATAAAAGGGTGCAGATTGAGGCCAGAAAGAAGTATCCAGCATCAAATACCTATAGCAACATCAGAAAAACCTTTACTCAGAGATAAAATGTGTAGATCTATAAGAACTATACAGCATTTCTCTTGTGTCTGTCTCCTGAGTGCTAGATTTCTAGGCCTGTGACAGCACACCTGACCATAAAGCTTATGTTTAAAGTATTTTAATCTGGTCTTCAGGATAATAATATCTACAAATCACTGAAATAGCATGTATGTGTATATATATATATATATATATATATATACCTAAATTACTAAATGTAGTAAAACACAGAGGACTCAAATATTTATTAAGACTTTTAGGTATTGCTTTAATCAATTCAGAAGATAAAATTATAAGAACCATGTGAATGACTTTGATAGAATTCTGACTAGAGAATTAGTCTAGGGTAAGGATTTGTGTAGTCATAACAAAATAGTAAAGAAATTAATTAACTATAGGTAAATGTATAGGTTCCGTGATTACTAAAATGGAATATAAGAGTTCAATATAAGAGTTCAAGACAGTTTTTTTAAAAGAGCTATCTTTTCCTTACTTTGTCTTCATCCACACTTCTCAAAAAAACTTTTTACTTCTCCACTTAACAATTTTCTTCATACAGTGCCTGCATGATAAAATAATAAAGAAAAGAGTTTATTTAATAATAGATTTCTCTGAACATTTACGCTCATATTGAAGAATTTCTCAATCATGCAATTTCCAAAATTAATGCGGATTCGTTCTAAAGTATAATGTATCCCTAATAACAGCAAATGCTTTATTCTTCTTTATCATATCATCTTTTAAGAATCAATCAAATCTTTTAGTGGTAAAGTATAATTTTATTTTGATTATTCAAGTATTGAAAAGGTTTTCTGACAAAGGGAAATTTTTAAGGCTTGATTGCTCTCTGAGAATAGGAGGTTACCAAAAATACTCTTCTGATAATATATAGATATAACCATCAACTATCACCCTTTATTATTTAATAAGAATGAAACATTAACACAAAAATACCTACATATTATTAATGTTATTAATGATCCAATGTTTATTTTTCTCTTTATAGTCATACGAATCTTGCAATCAACTTTTCATCTTGTTTCTTGGATCCATTTGTCATTTTCTAAACATAAACTGAGTAATTTTTAGGTCACCTATGTCCACCAATCAGACATATTCCTTTTATTTGTATTAGTTTTATTAATTTTATTTATTTCAGGGGAATGCTTTTTTTTTAAATTATCATGCTATGAACCTCCGGTTGACATAGACCTTCACATGCAGAAAATGATGACCTCAATAGCAACACTTCTCTTGACTCTGACTGCTGACTGCTAGGTTTCTAGGCCTGTGACACCACAACTGACCATATTGCTTGTGTTTGAACTATTTTTCATCTGGTCCTCTATTTGCCTTAGCAAATACAGCTTTATCTCGTCAGTGGCTCTAATCTTTTCCATCAGTCACCTGAATAGTTCTTTGCTAGTACAATTTGCAAATGAAATCTGAAATGCCAGAACAAAAAGTTTATCTATTATGAACTAGAAAGCTTCTCACTTTCTACTTCTCTAGAATTTTTAGACCTGAACTTATTTCTCCACAGAGAAGCTGGAAAAACTGCACACCAGTTAAGACAATTAGTTTCTCTTATAAAATGGGTGCCTAACATAGAAAAAGCAAGCAACAGAAGAGATCTCAATTGTAATTACTTCTGAACTCCTGCACAGCAAACCTCTTGTACATATTCAAAAAAAGTGCATTAGAAACCTAGGAGACCAGGTTGTATCAAGCCGATTTGTTCAAAACTTGCTTAAGTAAATCATCTTTTAAAAGCTTTGGTTGTTGTTCTTGTTATTTTTGTCATTATTTTCTTATTAGGAAAGATGTCGACAATACCTGCCCGGGTTACTTCAGAATATGAACTAACAAATGAAGTAATTATGAGATTCTTTATAAATTGTTGAATGCCATCTAGACTGAGGTGTTAGTTAAATAAAGAATTTATGATTATATATTTGAATACTCATTTCCACTATGTAAATAGAGGAAAAATGTTGACCTTTGGGTCCATCTCCAAATTTATTCTATCATAATTTATAGAAGTTCAGATTATCCACCTGATATTATAACAACTGAAAAATCTGAGAAAACATCATAAAAATATACACTATTCTCATTCCTGATGTATTCCTATTCCTTCCTGCAGTGGGGCTTAGTTGCAATGAACCATTATAATTTTAGTAAATTTTGCTAAAAAGTTACAAGACATTGTCACAAAGCAGCCAAATCAGATATTAAAACTTTAGTGTTTAGGATCCAAAGATTATTTTATATTTTTTTCATTTAAAATAGTTATTCATGTAACTGACTCAATTATAAAACTAAATAACGCAGAAAAGAACTCAACTTCCATAGGAACTATAATAATTTCACGTTAGCTTTGTTTTATGCTAAGTTTGAACACATGTAATAGTTACTGAATTATTTTAAGACATAAAATTAACTCATTCTTTACATCTCCATTATTCCAGCAAAAAGCCATAGAAATTACAGTGCCTCCTTTCAAGTATAAACAGATGAAATTAAACATATTTACTTATCTACATGTGATTTATGATGCTGTATTTCACAGCTTGGCACCCAAACAAGCTATGAATAACCATAGTAAAAGGAAAACTCCAACTTGAGGAGACAGGGTAGTAAGTTTTTTTACATCAAGTAGCAATGTATAACCATAAGCAAAAAAAAAAAAAAAAAAAAAAAAAAAAAAAAAAAAAAAAGAACCAAACAAACAAAATCAAGATCATTTAAAACTAAAGGAAATATGAATACAATAATAATGAATAAATAAGGTTTCCTGAGTTTACAAAGTCATTTTTTAGAAACACCACTGGGCATTTTGAAACATACACTTTATTAAAATATATGTTAAATGAACAATCATGAGATTATATCAACATAGAAACAACCTAAACAGCCATCATCAAGAAGATGGATAAATGAGTATAAATCCATACAATAAAGTACTATAGAGAAGCAGAATAAATCCATCACCACTATATATTAGAATACAACTGAGGAACTTTATGATGGGCTACAAAAGAAGACAGGAGCACAAAGCAGTATGGTTTAATCTATATAAGAAATTTCAAAAGCTGCCTAACCTAAGTAATATATTGATTGGGAAGTCAGGAGATAAAAAAAAGCAACATGCATGACAAGAAGGAGAAGACAGAGGGAGACCTCTCCCATAATCAGGAGAGAAAATGAATAAAAATATATTATTGGAGAAATTTAAAAATAAAAAAGGGAAATTATACATGAACTCAAACAAGAGAATGCTTCTGAAAAGAGAATTGGAGGATTAGAGTTAGAAAAGTACTCTAAGTGCACAGTGGTGAACTTACAGAAAATGCTGGTTTTTTTCCTTGAATTGGGTGACATGTCACAAATGAATTATTCTCTATGTCATACACAGAAAATTATTGGTTCATATATTTTACAAATACCATTCAATATGTATTGAACACTTAATACATTTCAAGATACAGTCTATTTTCTATATTTTTCTAGTAAGCTTTATGATCCTAAGAACCATATCTTTCAACAGCAGCTGTTCTAAATAAATACACATAAAATTTAAGCAGTTTAATTTCTGTGGCTTAGTTAATTTTCTTTCTAACACATACTTTACAATCAGATATTCTAGAAATATGTGGGTACCTTTGGGACTTAAAACATCAAAGAACTCATATAAGCAATAAACCTGGTAAGTGTTTAGTACAGACTATAAAAGTTTTTTTTTTTTTTTTGCTTAAGACAAACAACAACAGCAAATACTCTCTACAAATACTTTCTAAATGATCTTATACCAATAAAGATGCTTCTTAAAAATTCTATAGTTTGAAAAAACATGTTAAAAATTTAAAGTTTATTTTTATACATTACATACATATAACTTTAACAACAACTTTTTGAAACTCACATTTGTTTAAGTTTTGGTCGATTGTTCTAGTATCTACGGTTTTACTGAAGGAGTGATGTTAAAAATAGTATGCTAAGGGAAAGTCTTTCAAAACATATATCTTTACCTTAACCCCCCAAAGTTAGTTTTCCAGCAATGAAATACAACTGTTAAGGGCACACAGAGAACTGATGACATTTCCAAAGCTTTCAGGTTCATAAGTCTTGTTCTCCAACTCTAAAGTGAGATGCAAACCTAAAAATAACCTTTGCACGGTTCTGCCAATTGAAATGATTTCTAAACTGTACTTTCCCAGAACTTTGTAGTGAGAAATGGTCTCTCTCTCTCTGTCTGTCTCTCTCTGTGTCTCTCTCTCTCCTTTTAAAGAAGCACAGACAGTTAGAAAACTGTCATAGAAGCTTATGATCAACTATCTTTAATACAAAATATTCGCTTTTAGAGCCAGTTTTGTTAAAAAGGAAATAACCTTTAGAATAAAAAGTGTGTGGCATTGCATACATTTTCCACAGGTTGAATTTTAAAAGTGAGGCAAATGACAAAACTTCTGAGATTTAGCCATCATGATATAAATATTAACTTTCAGAGAAATAACATAGTACATGTAATTTCTATGACACTGAATTTGAAATGCAACAAATATCTTTAAAATTCCCTCTTTTCCTAAGTCTGAAGAGTGGTCTAATAAATACACCTCTGGACATTACAGAAAGTCGAAGGAACGTAAAAAACGCCAAGCACTATCAACTGCCACCCACGATCCACTCCCACCCATTATAGAGATTTTACATTAATTTTATACCATACATCAGCTATGCTTAAGAAAAATAATAACTCAAGTAATATGAGAAGGAATTTCATAGCAGCAGTAACTCTCAAGTAAAGCCTGACTTTTCCCCCCTTCCCCTTCAACCCTACAACTCTAAGGCTCAAGATCCGTTTAAAAACCTCGACATTACCAACCACAGTAACCCCTCAAGCCGTTCTTTTAAACTGTCAGAATTTTTAAAAAGTACTTTAAAAGTCCTATACCTTTGTCTTCATCCTTTGAGACTTAAGCTCTGAGAAAGGGGTGAGGGACGCCCAGGACAGTGTGAAATCTGAGGGACGAGGTGGGGCGGAAGGCTTAGCGGCGTCCCGGTTGACAAAAGAAAGAACTAGAAGTCTGGTGGGATGCCGGACCAGGTTGAGCGCAGTTATCCTGAGCGCACGTGAAGCATCTGAGGGGGAGGGACCTAAGCTTCAGCTTTCGGACTCTACCGCCCCCAAGCGACCAGAGCTTTCCTAACCGAAGATACTCACTGCGGCCATGTTGGCGTCGTCCCAGTCCCCGCCTCTCTGGCTCATGGGACTCCACCCACCACCGGTTCCAAACCGAAACAGGAAGTGGGCTAGGATCCCTCGAAACCGGCGACAACTGCCACCTACCGCGCGCCCGAGCGACCCGCGACCTGCGACCCGCGACCCGCGTCTCGCGACTCGCGGGTGCCCGGCCTTTGTCCTGCGTGTTACCGGCCCCTCCCCCTCCTCCGAGCCCCGGAAGCCGAGAGATCATGTCAAACATGGAGAGTATCCTTTCGGACGGTCAAGGTGCTACCAGGGCCTTGGGGGCCAGGGAAGGGGGGAGGGCGAAGGCAGGGGGCCGGGGACACGCCCAGGGGCTTGACCTTTTGGGCCCCCACGTGGGGCGAGGGCGCTGTAGCGCATTTGGGGAGGCTCCAGCGGTCTGGGCTTGGCTTTTTTTTTTCTGCTCGCTGCCGCTGTGGCCGTCGCAATTGCTGCTGCCGCCGCCACCGCCGCCGCCATCCTGGACTGTGGGGAGGGTCAGGGGAGCCTGTGGACAAACTGAGATGATTGAGTCCATACCGCCTCTTGTTGAGAATTTCTGTCACCTGCTTTATCAGTGAATTTTGGCCTCTTTGAAATTGACAGGGAACGGTTGTCAGAACCGAGGGGAGGCGACTGGAGTGTGCCTATGGCTCTGGGCGGAGATGTAGGTTCTGAATGCGTACGTGGCCGAACAGCTTTTGGAGAACTGCCCTTTAATGACAGCAGGTGACCGCTGATGAGGTTGAGCGATTGCTAGGAACCCTCCGAACTAACTGTGCTTGCTTTCTGTTCCCGCTGCATGTTAATTTAACAGTTGAGGAAACTCAGGTTATTTCTGAAGCCATGAAGTCCAGCCAAACCTGTGGGGCCACTTAGGCAATTAGTAGGGGCTAAGAATAAAGCTGCCTGGTGACATGACATCATGAACACTTTTTTTTTTAGTACTAAAATTCCATCACAGAAGCTCCATGTTGCTGTAATTTTTACTTTTTCCAGAGGTTAGCTTTAGAAAAAAAAATAAGATAAATTGCTTTTTTTCTTTCACTCCAAGGTAGCAAAAAGATAAACCGTGGGTAATGGTAATTGTTCATTAGCTCATGTTAGAAGCTCCTTTGACAATACTAGTTTATAAGCCTGACATACAGGTAAATTTTTTTGATGGGCTAAATTTTATGTCATACAGAATATCTTGCTAACGTAACTACTTATGCAGTGCTAGCCAAGAAAGATATGGCGAAAATTAAAATGCTAGCCTTGAGAAGGGGTGGAGATCATGGAAAGAATAGGTGACCAAGGAAGGCCCAGTTTCTACTACATATAAAAGAATAGTGAACATAGTATAGTTTAGTATAGTATAATATGTGTGTATGTCTGTGTGTGTAGTATAATATAGAGGCATAAAGCGAAGAACCCTGAACTCTGAGTCAAAAGATCAGTTTTATTTCCCACCTCACTCACTTGGGAAGCACATTATCTACCTTCTCAACCCTAGAAAGGTGTTTTTAACGTCAAAGGAAACAGTAGTAGTGCCTACTGATTTTGAACATACTCTGAAGTATGAGAAATTTTAATAGCTTAAAAATTATTAGCTCTTTTTCCTGGAAATTTTGAAAGGCTTAGAGGTGATACCTCTGAAAGTTTTTATTTTTTTGTTCTGAAAATATAGGGACAGGTTACTTTTACTTTGTCTAGCCTGCCTTGTATTCCTAATGACAAAATATATGGTTACTATTCAGTTAAAACTATAAACATGTTCTTTTATTTTTAACTCACAGAGTCCAATTAGTGCTGCTCCTATTTAGATGGCTGTTGGCCCATCCACTCAGACGTGGGCAGCCTAGCAGTAGCAACCATTTGATGAAAAGTCATTCCCTCAACTCCAATAGCCTCAACTGCCAGTAACTCCTCAGCTAGAGGTGAGGCCTCAGTAACCCCTATCCTATCAGTGCTTGGATTGTAATGGGCTTAAACCTGTATAAATATTATACAGGTAGACACAACTTCTGGATATTCTTGTGTATGTACAACAGCCAAGTCAGATCCAGGAAACTATATTGTATAATACTTATAAAAATATCAATATAAATAACTTATGTACCTAATAACAATGACCTGCGTTTTAGTCTGTTATGTACAAGTAGTAAGGTTTAAGTTGACTCAAGCCATATGATTACTCATCTTGGCTCATTTATGTGTAAACCAGACCCCCCAACACACACAAAAAATATAGAGGTAGGAAATAATATGGACTCATAAATAACCTGAAGTCAAATTTGAAAAACAACTTACCCTTTTATAAAATGTAAAAATCTCATTGTATTGTAAAAAGATTGGCTGTGATTAAATAATTTAGTTGCCCTTGTAACTTTTCTCGGCCTTTGATTAAGTATGTTCATCTACTCTTTGTACAATGGTAAAGCTCACTTTAAATTTTTAATTGAAGCCGGATTTAATTACTGTGACATGTATGTATGGGTTTTAGTGTTAGGTTAATTAAATGAATGAAAAATTAGATAAATAATTAAGGGTTACTCCTGTGGTCCTTGCTGTTGTTCCTCTCTTATAAACCCATGCATAAGTCATTTTACTATTGGAATTCAAGTGTGATTCATTAACAGGAACTTTCTGTTTTCCTAGTCTAAACTGAGGTCCTTCCATTTCTAAAAATCTTAGGATTAGTGTTTTCTACCAGTTACTCCTGTTTCTTTCTGCATCCTTTTACCCTTTATTTAATCATCTCTACCCTTGGAAAGGATGTTTACATAACTCTTTCCTTAGACTATGAATTCCTGGGGAATGGGGTGATTTGTCTTCAAATGCTCATTTGCATACACAGCAATGGTCCTGTTGTAGACAAAAACTGAGCAAATGACATTCTGTGAGTAGTTAGTTATTAATATACTTGAATTTGGGTCTTTATTATAGACCAGATCAATACATTAAATTAAACATACTACTGCCATCTTTTAGCAGCTTTTGATTTGGGAACAGAAGTCATATATACATGAACCTAAATACCAATGCAGAGCAACTCCTAATTCAGATGAATGCTAATGTGTGGACTTAGTAAATGTTTTAAGATTGTATGTATAGTTTTGACTATTACTATGTGTATTTTTCAGATAATATTATCTGTAGCTATAATAGTTTTAGGCGTTTTGACTCGAGGGAGGTTACAGACCAATGAAGTAGATAATAAGTACTGGACATACTCTTAAGTTCAAAAAGGGAATAAAGGACTGGTATCACCCGGGGCTGTGTTGCACACAGAGATGTCTAGGTCCTTAAAAATAGCTGTTAGTCGTTGCAGATCTTATGAATCCCTTTAAATCCTAAAGCAAAACAACTCACATATCAGGATCAGACTTGCCAGCATTGATACCCTATGTGTTTTTCTCAAGGCACTGTCAACATAAACAACCATCCTTGCTCCAAAGGGAATGACATAGTTTAATTCTGAAGCCAAGTATGATTAACCATGGCTGAGGAACATAGATTCAGGTTACCAAAACTGCTAATAGTTGAGTGGATGTTTTATAGCAACAGAAGAAAGTTATAATTTAAGGCTCTTTTGCAATATTTCATTGGAGACATCAGATAGGTGGTACAGCACAGTAGAAAAATCTCAGCTATAGGCCTCATACCTATCTGAGAACACTCTTAGCTTTTTGGTTAGTGAAAGCTGCTGGTCTGTTAATACATTTCAAAAGGTTTTATCTGTTAGTCACAGGATGTTAGGCCAGGTAGAGGTGGGCAAGGAATGACTGTTAAAGGGACTAAAGATAGCCCAAGACATATTGTAATTAGGCCCTGGACTTGCATAATTCCATGCTCTCCACAGTCATGGAAAATCTAATCAGCTATGTCAGCCTTGCTGAAGTTCAGTAAATGGTGTGGCCTCTTTACCAGAATCAGCTCCCACTGCTAACAGAGTTTTACATTTGCCCATTACATTGGTCCCCTGCCAGTACATACGTAATTTATGGCTTGTAAAATCAACAGAATGATGTCTTTTACAAGAAGTATGACATCTTGTTTTGAGGTCATCCTTTCCGTACTATATGAAGAACAATTCTGAGAGTCCCTGGAATAGTTAGTATGACTAGAGAGATAAGCTGCATTTGAGTGCCTCTTTGTTTCTGTATTCCTTAGTTACTACATACATATCCGGCCATAGCAGTGCTTCTCCACCTATGGGTCATGAACCCTTTTAGGGGTGTTGAAGGACCCTTTTACAGGGGTCACATATCAGATATCCTGCATGTCGATACAGTTCATAACAGTAGCAAAATTACAGTTAGGAAGTAGCAAAAAATAATAATTTTATGGTTGGGGGTCACCAAAGCATGAACTATATGAGAACCACTGATCAATAGGTTTGTGTTTTCATATTAGTAAACTTATCTCTAAAGTTAGTTCAGATGATCTTGAGCCTGATTCTTTTGCTCTCAAATTTACCTCCCTAAAATACACGCAGTAGTAATTAACATACTGGAAACTTAGTAAGCCAGCCAGTTTAAAACATAATGCCACTTATCAAATACATAAACAGTCTCTGGTACTGGTAATCTGGCTTTAACCATATAACAATAATACATGAAAACAGAAGGGAGGAAGAGGAGGAAAAAGGAGACTTAGGAGCCTAATGGAAAAGCAATGTACAGTGGTTTATAGATAAAAATTAAATGCATTTTTTGTACACTAATCAAATTTTTAAAAAAGAACTTTTAGATAAAGGCATTTTTTAGAAAAAGAGAATAGAGCTAATATTTCCCCAGTATTTTGAGAACATACATCTTCAAGCATATTAATTAGACATAAGAATACTTATTCATTAGGCCATAAACTGAAATAAATTTCAAAAAAATTGTCAGCTGAAATAAATTTCAAAAAATAACTCAGTAGTTAATATATTTGCTTTCTTCATGTTTTTTTAAAGTCCTGAGTCTTTGTATTTTAAAGTCCTGCCTATAATTTATTTCATTACTTTTAGTCCATCACGATGTTTTTTAAACTATATTTTAACTTCCATTTATGGTATGAATGTTTTGCCTTGCACATACAGATATCTGTTTGCCGTGGGGTTGCCTGGTCCCTGTGGAGGTCAGAAGAGGTTATCAGATCCTCTGGAATAGGAGTTGCAGGCAGCTGTGAGACATCCCATAGGAGCTGAGAATCAAATCCAGGTCCTCTACAAGAACAGCCAGTGCTCTTAACCACTGAGCCATCAGTCCAACCCTATGTTGATATTTAAAAGTGGTTCATTTTTGCTGACCTTTGTTTCTTTTTTGTTTATTATTTGTGTGTACACTACATATTGAGGTCAAAGGTCAGCATTTGGCTGTCTGTTCTTTCTTTGAGTCAAGGTCTTTGTAGAAGCAAGGTCTTTCTTACTGTTTCTGTTATACTTTGTATTCCAGAAGAGCTGGCCCAAGAACTTCTGGGCAGTTTTCTAATCTTCTCTTCCTACCTTTCAGTGAAAATTTGGGGATGATACATGCATGCCACCACATACAGCTTTTTTCGGTAGGCTCTGAAACTCAGTTATATTTATTTGTTTGTTTGCCAACTTGTTACAAGCTAGTCATCTGGGAAGAAAGAACACCTACAGGCAAGTATCTGAGGCACTTCATTGAATGATTGTTGTGGGAGGGCCCAGCCCACTGTTTGCATTGCCATCCCTGGGCAGGTAAGCTTGGGTGTTGTAAGAAAGCAGGCTAGCATGGGGAACAAGCTAGGAAACAGTGTTCCTCCATGGTCTCTCTTCAGTTCTGCCTGGCTTTGCTTTCCTTCAGTGAGGGCTATTGGTAATTTCTGGGAGCCTTCCTGTAACATTTCACATAGTCACGTTCTCTCTGCAGTCTCTATGTGCCTTAGTTACTCAGTTGTTCCTTGTTCTTGGTGAATTTGATACTTGAAAATCCAAACTGCTCATTTATAAAAATGACATAGGTCTTAGTAACAGTACTGTGATATTAATGATATATTATTCTCAAGACATCACTTCAGAAACTAATATTGACATACCTCATTATTGATGGTGTTGAACTTGACTAATACCTAGTTTCTTCAGTGTAGTTATTTTTCTTTTGTAATTAATATTGTATCTTCTACTAACTTGTTTGGGGGGGGTAAAAAGAAATAACTTGTTTTCTTTACTCATAAATTTTGTGATTAGCTGCCTTATTTTATAAAAATATCTGATCATTTTTAATTATTTTAACATCAAGTTGGTATGTCTTTATGCTGGACAAATGATTCTTTGACTAGATAACCTTAACCTATATTTTCAGAACATTTATTTAACTTGAAGTTTGCTGCAAAGGAACTTAATAGGAATGCCAAGAAGTGTGATAAAGAAGAAAAAGCTGAAAAGGCCAAGATAAAAAAGGTAGACCACTTTTAATATTTTTACTTTTCTAATTCACAAAAATAGATAAATAAAGATAAGTTACTTATATATTGTCTCTTTAGGTAAATTATTGTCCTATGTAGTTTATAATGCCTTCTTTACTCTGCTTAAGCTTTATTGCTATTTGTATGTGTAAACATAGCTTACAAGATTGTGTACTTTTGAATTGCTGCAAATAAAATCTGTCCTTAGCTAATTTCATTCTTCTTGAGGAGCCCATTTCTGCTGATTCTAACACCAATGCATTCTAAGGTTTTATCTCTAAACATTACCGACAACTGATGTGTATTTTGCTTTGGTTATTTACTACCAAGTGTCTCAGGACACAGTAAGTAGTTTTCCTCGGGGATATAGTAAAAGGTTTCAATGCAGACTCAGCAACAAAAACCTGAGATTTCTGAGACTTCATGGGGAAGTCTAGGAGATTTCTGGTCACATTTCTTTCTAAGAGTACATTTTTAGTGGAGTCACATTGGGACAAGCTTAAGTTCTCCAACAAATCATAACATATATGAAACATTGCCTAACAGAGAAGTCCTGGATATAGAATTCTGAAGGTTTTATTGGTAATCAGTTGTGTTTAGACTTTTTACCTAGTACATGCTCAAATTCCAGATCTCTGGAAAGAAATTAGTTGTTTAACACAAAATACTACTGTTTGCACAAACAAGTCAGCCATAGTGAAACATTTTGTCTCCATATTCATTGTACATAATGATGGATTTCGAAGACATTTCTGAACAGGTATATCGTGTATCGTGACAATATTCAGGCCACACCCTTTCCCATATTTTGTCTTGAACTGGTGTCTATTACCTCACACAGTCTCACTTCTGCTTTCATGCCCTATAGCCATATTTGTATCTGTATAAGAGCTTGGATTTGTAGAACTGAGAGAAAAATAGGCGTACACTAGTTTGACTTATTTCATATACTCTTATGCTCCTCATTGCATACATTCTTCAGCAAACTCCCTCTGATGGCTATGGAAACATCATTGGGTGTGGACATATGTGTAAATACAATTTTCTTTTCTCAGCTGTTGGGGGAAACCTAACATGGTTCAATAAATATGGCTATATAAGTTACTGTGTTATATGAAGATTTAGAGTCCTTTGAATATATCCCCAGGAATGTTGTGGCTGAGTCATATAGATAATCTATTTTTAGTTTTATGTCTATTTTTAGTTTTGTGTTCTGCCTCTGTGTTCACTTCCATAGTGACTCACCTAATCCACATTCCTACTAGCTGTATATAAAGGTTGCATTTTATCCACATCCTCATTAGCATTTAATGTTGTTTAGTTAATGATAGCAATTCTGAGCAGATAAGGTGGAATCTTCATTTGTTTTAATTTTCATTTCTGTACTGGCTAAGGACGTTAAACATTTTTTTTAAATTATCTGCTTTTAAAAATTTATCTTTTGAAACCTGTTTGCTGATTTTATTATGCCATTTATAGCTTAGATTATATGCTATTTTTAGCAGTTCTGTATGTTATCTGAAAAATATAGGTTACTAAGGCTAGAGGCAGACTTAGGAGTAAAACTTTTGAAGGATAACATCTTCAAGCATACTATGTTAATTAGGTTGTGTACATGTGGATTTACATGGTTTTCTCTCATTTTCTTTTTATTATTGGAGAATTCCATGAATACATCTGATGTGTCCTCTTTAGTGTCTCCCCTAGCCCTTCCACTGTTCCCTCCAAATTTATTGTGCTTTCACTTTAAACCCACCAAGTCTGTTTGGTGAGATCCATCAGTACATAGGTCTAGGGCTGCTACTGGCACATCTTGAGCCACATCTCTGAAGAAAACTGATTCTTCTTTTACCAGCAGCCATCAGTTGTGTTTACCTTTCCAACTAATGGTGGGACTCTGATCTGCTCCACCTCCTTGCTGGGTTTTTTTTTTTTTTTTTTTTTTTTTTTTTGACTTGATATTGTACAGGTCCCTGCGCATAGTCAATAGCTGCTGGGAGGTCATGTGGGCCCGTCACATCTAGACCATTCTGTTTCATAGTACTCATCTACTACCCTGGGTTCTCTTTCTGCTCACTCTTTCACAGTGATCCTTGATCCTTGAAGTGGGGGTGAGTGATATAAATGTGTCATTTAGAGCTGAGCACTCCATGGTCTCTTATTCTATTCACATTAACTAGTTGTGATCTTTGCATTAATCACTATCTTCTGAAAAAGGAAGCATCTCTGATAGAAGTTGAGAGCTGCACTGGTCTGTGGTTATAAAGGAAAGTATTTAAGAATAAGTTTAATACTATGTCCATTTAGCAAAATAATAGTAGTAGGTTTGCCCAGCTATGGACTCTTGGCTCCATTAAAGGTACCTGGCCTAAGTTCGATCTTGTGGAACAATCTTAAATCTAATAAAGAAAAAAATAACTTATTGGCTACTCCCAGGCCACTCAGTACAGTTGCTTGAAGGGCTCACAGCTGGGTAAAACTATTAATTACTTCATTCCCTCCATATTATGCATAGCAGCTTCCTACTATGAAAGCTAGCCAGTAGGAATGAAGTGTCAAGCTCAAATCTAGCTTGATTTCCCACATGTTCTATGACTTGGGTGTGTGCTATCTTCAGCAATAAGGTCTTACCTTCAAGATCTGAAAGGAGTAATCAAAAGTAGTGACAATAGCCTGGAAGTGTGGGGCATAGGAATGTATCTATCAGACTCTAATGGCAAACAAATAAAAAGGGGTTAACTTATATCTGACACTGGATTTTTTGTTTTGTAGCCTATAGTGTTTGTCCTTTACTCCTTGCCCCTATTATAGGGTGCTACAGTTAAACATTTTTATATATACATTTATTTTAGAATGCTTCTACAGTAGTAGGTTTCCATATGTTATTTTTCCAAGTGTCTTAGGGTTTCTATTGCCACTGTGAAACACAATGATCAAAAAGCTAGTTGGGAGGAAAATGTTTATTTGGCTTACATTTCCTTGTTTTAGTCCTTCCCTGAAAAGATGTAGGACAGAATCTCAAGAAAGGGCAGGGAGCCAAAGGCCAGAGCCAATGCAGAGACCACAGAGGAGTGTTACTGGCTCAGCCCAATGGCTTTCTTAGCCTGCTTTCTTGTAGAACCCAGGACTACCAGGCCAGCAGTGGCACCACCACCCAGAGTGGGGTGAGCCTGCACAGCCTGATTTCATGGAGACATTTTCTCAATCAAGATTTCCTCCTCTTGGATGATTATAGTTTGTATCAAGTTGGCATAAATGTAGCCAACAGGCCAAAGGTCTTTTATGGTCCTTCACCCTAACTCCCTCCTGTACTCGCACTCCTTTCCCCTCGCACCCCTACTTCGTCCTTGCTCCATTGTTCCCTATCCTTCTTACCTCCTACGATTTATCAATGTTCCTTTGGAAACCTCCTCCCCTGGCCTCCTCCTATAAGTTTCTTGATTTCCCTGTGTACTCTAGTTGAAAGAAATGTATCTAAAATTTCAAAGCTATCATTCAGATATGAGACATAACTGGTCAGGTGGCTTTTGTCCTTCTGGGTCTGGACTTGCTCAGTCTGGATGATTATTTCAAGCTCTGTCCATTTGCCTGTAATTTTATAATTTTATTTTTCTTCACCAATGAATAATATTAAACATTTTCATTATATATTTGTTAATTGATGGGCATCTATGCTGTTTTCATTCCCTGGTTATGGTGAATAGAGCAGCAATGAACATGGATGAGCAAGGATCTTAGTATTAGCATCTGAATCCTTTGGGAGTGTGTCCAAGAGTAGAATAGCTGAACCATATGATATATGTATTGCTAACTTTTTAAAGAACTTCCAAGCTGACTTCCATAGTAGCTATTACTAGCTTGCCACTGGAGTAAGATGAAATATCAAAGTAGTTTTAATTTGCATTTCTTTGATAGGTAAGGCTACTTGAGCATTTAAAAATGTTTCTTAGCCATTTTTGTTTCTTTGGTGTGGGGGGCATTTATAGTTTTATTCCCCATTTGTTTTTATTTTATTTCGTTCATATTGAAATTAATTTTATGTAATATATTATGATCATGGTTTCTCTTCTATTAATTTCTCGCAGATTTTTTCTATTCATCTATTCCAATGCCTTCATTTTCACAGTCTTTAGAAAACAGACAAATTAAGTAAACATGATATTAAAAATAGTAGCACAAGAAATATATACACACAACCAATAAAAAAATCAGAAACTATAATGTGCATGTAAGGGAAATGCCCAAAAGAAGCAATATGAGACAAAAAAATCTATGAAAATAACATTGAGTTTGTTTTCTGTTGGCCATCTACTGCTAGGGCATAGGACCTACCCTTTAATGTGGTTTATATACCCAGTGAGACTCCATTGGAGCAATTATTTTTCTTTTACAAGCTTTTGTCAATTGAAGATATCTTCTTGGTTAGTGATAAGAAATCAAGTCTACTTCAGCCTCTCAATGCTGGGACCCCATCTGGCTTGGACCTGTACAGGTCTTGTGCATGTTGCTATAGTTTTTGTTAGTTCCTATGTGCCACATCAGTTCTGTTGTGTCTAGAAGGCCAAGTTTCCTTGGTGTTTTCCATCCCTTCTGGCTCTTATAATCTTTCTGATTCCTCTTTCACTGGGTTCACTGAGCCGTGTGTCTCTTACTCTCAGAACATTGTCCAGTTGTGGGTTTCTATATTTGTTCCCATCTATGAGAGGAAGCTTCTCTAATGATAGATGAGTGGGGCACCAATTTATGAGTATAGCAGAATGTCATTAGGATACATTATATTGACATGTTCTTTTAGTAGAATAGTAGTATTTGGATTTCCCCTATGTCCCTCACCTATGAAACCTCTTATTCCTGGTCCCCTAGATAGTGTTAGATAAGTATTCCTTCTCACAGACTGGGCCTTAAATCCAATATGATAATGGTTGGTTATTTCCACAACTTTTGTACACTATTGCACCAGTGTATCTTACATGCAAGATCAAAGAGTTTGTATCTAGGTTAGTGTTTACCTTGCTCCTCCTATTATAATATACAGGGTACCTCTCAGTACCATGAACGTTAGTCAGTAGGGGTAAAAGCTCTAAGTAGAGACTAGATTGACTTCTCCGTGTTCCATGATTATTTAGGTGCTGTCTTCAGCAGTAGAGCCTTACTTACTGTAAGTTTGTGGTGAACAACTAATATCCTTGGCAATAATCTGGAATATTTAGAGGTTTTCATGGGATCCCTTTAGCCAACATCTCAATTATATGTAACCCATTCTGGCATTGGAGGGATGTCTCCTTGGGGCTTTTCCTTCCCTTGTATTCATTTATTCCATTTTGATTATCTGGGTGAACTCGTTAATGGTAGGAGGTACTTTGAGTTGCTTATAGAGGATGGCCTTTTGTCTTTTGCAGCCTGATGTAAGGGGTCCATTTGGGGAAGCAAATAAGATTTCTTGGGCTAGATAACGTGCCCAATGCTGAAGTTCTTGGGCCTTTTCTCAGAGAACTCATTACCTTCTTGGCCTTGGACTTTTTCATGAGGCTGGAGGCACAGGGTACTTTTTCTTCTTGGCTGTCTTTTCTTAGGTATCTTCCTTGGTTGAAGGAGAGAGTACTTTTATTTATGTATTTACTTTACATCCCAACTTCAGTCCTCACTCTTCCCAATACCACCTCACACAGATCTCCCCTACACAACCCATAAGCCTGGTGTGGTGGCACAGGCCTTTAAACCCAGAAAGTGGATCTCTATGAGTTTCAGACCAGCAAGGTTTACAAAGCAAGTTTCACCACAACCAAGGCTATTACACAAGAGAAACCTTGTCTCATAAAACCAAACTCAAACAAAAATAACAAAAAGACAAAAACCAAAGCAACAACAAAAAATATTCCATATGTAAATATATTGCATTTTTATTCGTCGGTAGACATCTGGGGTATTTATAATTTCTAATAATCATAATGGCTAATATGATTCTTACATTATAAGAATATTCAAGTATCCCTTCTTGTACCTGTATGTTCAAGTGTATGCCTACATTTTCTCTCACAGATTCAAGTTAGCATGCTGAGGTCACTCCAGGTTGTGACCTGGGGAAGTATGTCAGGGTGTGACTCCTGGAGTTCTTCAGGCATCAGGACTGAGGTTACAGTGTTGCTTTGGATATTCAGATCCTTCTTCATAATTGCACATGTCTTTTGTTAAATTGAGTTTATTTTGAGCATTTTGTCCTTTCTTTCTTGAGAGAACTATAATAGGAAAAACCTTAGATGAATGGGCATGAAAATTGTGTCCTGCCTTGAATGACAGAGCATTAAGTGTGAAAGCTGTTTACTACTGGGCCAACTGAGGAAGAAATAATTAACTGTACTCCAAAATTTTAACTTTGTACTCAGTTGATGACTATCTTCTGTTGTCTAAAACTCAGCATAGACATTTGAGATAGGAAGCGGCTAACCAGATTTCATACTGTGAGATTGCCTTTTAGCTTTTGGTAGCTTCACAGCAGAAATAGTAGCATCTGTTAATGTTTGTCTATTAATTTTGTGGCCATCACTGCTTGTTTTGTTCATGTTTACCAAACCAGTGGCAAATAGGTTTGAGGCTTGTTTCTTTGAAAGGGTTTTTTGTTTTGTTATTTATTGATTTATCTATTAAAACATAATGTTTCATTACGTCTTTTTCATATGTTTAGTTTTTGTTGATTCTCTCTTCCCCCTGATCCTCCTTCATCTCCAATGTTATGATAAATTCTCTATATTCTGTCTTATTACACACTTCCCTCAATGCCTCA
The DNA here is from genome assembly GCF_963924665.1 of Micromys minutus. Lineage (NCBI taxonomy): Eukaryota > Metazoa > Chordata > Mammalia > Rodentia > Muridae > Micromys > Micromys minutus. The sequence continues at coordinate 53,398,816 of NC_137970.1, read as the reverse complement.
TGGACCCCTATCTGTTTTTTTGGCCTCTACCCATACTTACCCCAACCTAAATATACATATTTAGCTGTTAGAAGCTAATACATACAGAAGAACATTAGGCATTTGTCTTTCTGAGCCTTAACACATTAGAGTTCTAGCCACACTTTAATTTAAAACATTTGAATATTTTAAGTTGTCTTTTGAGAACCTGCCTCTGCTTGAAATTCCCTGGTTCATTTTCTATCCTAGCAATATGACTCATGTAGTTTAAATTACTTACTGTTTGACTTTCTACAAAAAAATAAAAAGTATTCAGATCGCTACATTATAGAACTCTTGAAACTAAAAATAGGAAAACTGCAACTACCAACTCTCAACAATTTGATAACCAAAACAAAACCTGGATAATGGCAGTAACAGTTTACAGGCCAGTGTGGACAAGGGAAATTTCACAAGGCTTCACCCCATGATGAAGAGCTACAAGCAGTTAATTACAGCTAAGAAAGAGAATCAGAGAGATATCCTTATTGGTTATTTCCCCATACTAAATGGTCAAGCCTAAAAAATATATACGCACAAGGAACACTAAATGGACTGAGCAGATTGTATTTATCAATTTATTCATTTACCTATGTAACACTAATAATGAATGAAAAAGAGGGTGTGAATTTGAGAGGGAAAGGGAAAGGTACATGAGGAGCTGGAGGGAGAGAGAATGTTATAAATATAGTGCTCATGTATGAAAGTTTTTAAATAAAGTAAAAAAAAGCTTTCAGAAACAATACAGACAGATGAAGGGGAAATTTTTGAATTAACATTTTTCCCTCTTCAGAATATGGGTAATGATTGTTAAAACACTGAGTTGCTTTCCTTAGGGAAGTATTAATGGGAACAGGGACAGAGTGAGGAATTTAAAAGCTCTTGAAGGACTGGACAGATTCTTAGGCGGTTATATTAGTTTGGGTTTTACTGCCATGAACAGACACCATGACCAAGGCAACTCATATAAAGGACAACATTAAATCGTTGGGGCTGGCTACTGGTTCTGAGGTGTAGTCCATTATCATCATGGCATAAAGCATGGTAGCATACAGGTAGGCATGGTGCTAGAGAAGCTGAGAACTGTACATCTTTTTCAGAAGGCAAACAGGAGAAGACTGTCTTCTAGGCAGCTAGGAATAGGGTCTTTCAAAGCCCACCCCCACAGTGACACACTTCCTCCAACAAGGCAGCACCTCCTATAGTGCCACTCCCTGGGCCAAGTATATTCAAACCATCACAGCAGTTAAGAGCACTTTGGTGCATGTTTTTATAGACTGGTTTACAGAGTAAGTTCCAGGATAGCCAGAACTACACAGAGAAACCCTGTCTCAAAAAGCCACCAAAAAAGAACTTGCTGCTTTTCCAAAAGATCCAGACGCAATTTTCAGCACCCACAGGATGACTCAGGGTTCTGTGACTCCACTTCCTGTAGATCTGGTATCTTTTTCTGGCCCCTGAAGGTACCAGGCATATAAAGGTTCCATAGACATACATGCATACAAAGCACTCGTAAAAATTAAAGTTTTATAAAACTAAAAGCTACTGATATTGTAGAATCTGAATTTGATGGCTGATAAGGGAGGGAAAGAGGAAGTTATGAAAAATGATTCTTGAGTTCTGGCTTGGGCAAATGGTTAGGTGGAGGTGTTGGTTTTTGTTTCAGTATAAAAATGCCAACAATTTATCAGGTTGGTTGAGGGAGAATGTTGAGCTTTTGATAGTGCTAAGTGATATATGCTACCTGATATAGTGGCCTAATAAGAAATTAATTTTCTCAGGAGTCTAATTGGTAGATTTCATCAGGAGATAACATATAAGATTTAGTGCTAGGATTATGGCCTCATGTGGGAGAGAGTAAACAGAAAGGACCACAGCAGTATAACTAAACCAGTCTGGGAAATGCCTGAAAGAAACAGAAGCAATTCATGGCAAGAAGGGTTGACAGGCAGAATATATAAGATAATTCAAAATTACCGGTTGGATATGACCAGAAGAAAGACAGTAATGACTTTAGTTAAAGAACAATTTTAGTGGCACAGTAGTAAGGTCCTGGTTACACCAAGTTGAACTATGAATGCAATGGTGAGAATTTGAAGGCATGTTCTGCCTTTTGCTCCAGACTTAAGTATTTGCCCATGATTATATCATTTCTGCTTAATCCACTTCTCACATCTACTATTGTCCCCCACTAAATGCGAGTGCAGATTTCTGTATACACAAAATATTCAACTGGTTCTGATCCACTATTTTTTGTTTTAGTAAAGAACTCATGTTCTTGCATAAGCCATAAGCGAGTCTTTGTTGCTTACTGTTTTAGCTCACTTGCTGTCCAATATATAGATATATGTGCCTCCCATACCCTAAGCCAGACTCCATAATTCCTTATCTGCCCACTTAGCCACTGCCCTTATACCCTACCACTAGCTGGTTTATCTGGATCTACCACTGTCCTCTGGCTGTGTCTGCCCTGGGTATTCAAGTGGTCATTTTAAACAGTATATTGTGGTTGTTTTAGTCTTTTGCTTAAAGCAGTGGTTCTCATCCTCCCTAACACTGTGACCTTTAAATACAGTACAGTTCCTCATGATGGGGTGACCCCCAATTGTAAAATTATTTTCGTTTCTGCTTCATAATGGTAATTTTGTCACTGTTGTGGATCATAATGTAAATATTTGATGTGTAGGATATCTGATATGCAACCCCTATGAAATGGTTGTTTCCCAAACGGATTGCAACCCACCGATTGAGAACTACTAGTTTAAAGTTTCCAGGTGCCTTACAGCACATCTAATGTAAAACCTACAGTCCCTGAAGGCCCTATCTGATCCACTCTACCTACATTCCCAGCCTCCTCTCTTTAATGTGGTCCAGAGCACAGTGGATTTCTCAGCCTTGTTTTTAGGTTTTCCTTAGCTGTATCTTTTTCCTGGACAAAAACCTTCTTTTTCTCCCATGTATTTGTAGGGCTGGTTCCTTCTAGTCGTTCACTTTAAATGCCATTTATTTTCAAGTGTTTGTCCCTAACTACCTAGCTGAAAGTACCTCATCATATCACTCATTTTATTTCCGCTAAAGCACGTATTACATTTATGTAATAAGTATCATTTCATATGGTATATGCTCTACTTATTCTTGTTTTCTTCTACCTCTGGGGAACATCGCTTACTAAATATTTTAGCATTAGTACCTGATACATAAGAATTCAGCCCGTTAGTACTCCAGGGGACATGAAAAAATGTTTTTTGCTGTTGTATGAGGTTTAATGGGGAAGGGGTTGTTTGTTTACTTGGTTTTGGTACTAGGGAAACAACAAACCGTTAAGTTCTGTGCCCAGTTCCTTTCCTGCTGTCCCCCCTCACTCATTATTTGCAAATGCCTTTGAAAAGCCCGCTGTTTTTATTAACTGTAATTCCACTTTCTTTAATTTTTGTTGGATTTTTGTTTTGTTTGTTTACCCTTACATCTCTCTCCCAAATGGAAACAAAAAATATTTGTACTGCTCATTCAAATCATCATGTCTTAATCCATATTTTAATAAAACCACCAGTAGCATTTGTTAGGGCTCATTACCCCTTCAAACACTGTTTTTGATTTGGCTTTTAGGAAATCAAGTTTACCACTCTTCAAGCTGTTGTTTCCTTTTGTATTTCTAATCTACATTGACTCCAGAAATGAGTTTGTCTAGTCTTCTAGTATTATTTGCATATTGTTAAATAAATCTAGCCAGTGGACCTGAACAGTGAACTCCTGTTTTCAACTGTTTATTTCTTCTATGCTGATGACCAAGGGGGAAAAATCAAACTTTAAATACAGCTCCTTATATGCCGTCCTCCTGTACAGTGTTTCTGTGTGCCTGGAAGGCATTTTCTGTCATTCAGATAGAACAAACAGCCTTAAATGGTATTATGTTTAACTTAGTTTCATACATACACCTGACCCTTCAAAAACTTTTTGAAAACTTTTAGTGCCCACTTCATATACCCCCTTACTCTCTTTTAAATTCATAGCCTTTTTTACTGTCATATCTTTATTTTGTTCGTCTCCCTGACACCTACTACTACATCCTTCCGTCCCTCCCTCCCTAACCCTCTCTCTCCCTCCCCCCCTTCTTCCCCCCTCTCTCTAAGACAGGATCTTACTTGCATAGCCTTGGTATGCCTTGAACTCAGAAATTGCACTGCATGCATGCCTGTCTGCCTCTGCCTCCCAAGTGCTAGAATAAAGCCATGTGCCACCTCTTTATATATCTGTCACCATTACCATTTGTAATTGTCTTGCTTATTATCGGACTATGCTTGGATTGTATGTTTCATAAGAACCCAGGGATTCCTTTGAGTTTACTGGCAAATTCCAAGTGCTTAAAATGCTGCCTTGCATTTGCTAGATGCTAGGCTTTCAGAAAGTGAGTAACTGTTGAGAGAAAGCCATTTTAATATAAGGTAATATTTTCCACTTTAATTCTGTATTCACATGCAGGTGTTCCTTTTGTAGGAATTTTTAATTAGCTAAAATTAACAAAATGGGCATCAAACCAACAGAATCCCTTGAATATATTACAGGAGAAAATGCTTCAATTAAGGAGGCAATTATTGTTGAAAGGCAATAGATGTATATGTGCGTGAGAGGCAAACCCAGCTAGTCAGCTATTCAGGAGGCTCAGGCAGAAGAACTGAGAGTTCAAGGCCACCCTGGGTAACTTAAGGAGAACCTATGTCAGAATTAAAAACATTCTATTTGAGTAGGAATATAGATCAATAATTTTAACACCTAAGCCACAAATTTAATAGATATTGAAATACCAGAAATTAAACCATTAAAAATTACATAAAATTACCTTGAGATAAAGTGTTGTTTAAAGCACAGTAAAATAAATAGACAGCTATTTAAAAAATCTAATCACATACAAAATGAAATACTAATCAACAATAGAGAAAAAGTTTATATGACATGTAATAGATACACAGCCACTTAATATGAAAAAGTCCAAACAGGTAGAATACATGTAAAATCCTCAGAAAAACCATAAAACTTCTTTATGTACTGTAAAAGCTAATGGGGTTAATTATGTTTTTTTATTAAATTTTTTGTTATGTATTATGATCATATCTTTTCTCTTCCCCAACTCCTTTTAGATCCTCTCCACCTAACTACCTGCCCAACATTATGTTCTCTCCCCCTCTCCTTCCCTCTCTCTATATCTTAAACAAAAAGAAAAAAAAAAAACCAAGAGACAAAGAAATCCACAAAAATCATTATTTGCCTGCATGTATATAATATACGTCGGTTATAGTCACTCCCTGTTACCTTTGCTTTTCTTTCTCCATCCTCCTGCTGGTACTTTCACCAAAACACCCTCTTTCTACTTCCTTGTCTTTAAATACAAATCTAAATTATACTTTTGAAAGAAGATATAAATTGTCTTTCTGAGTCTGGCTAATAATAATGCACACTTCTGTTAACTTTTGCACAAATGTCACAATTATATCCTTTATGGTGGATCTGTACTCCAGAAATTCACACACAGAAAATGTGTGAAATACCACATTTTCTTTGTTCATGTATCATCTAAAGTGATTCGATAACTTGTCTATTGTAAATGGTGCCATCATAAACAGTATTACTTGTTGGTTTTGAATATATACCCAGGAGAATTAAAATCAGATCATTTGCCAGTTCTATTTTTACCTTTTCAGGAACTTTTATATTGATTCCTAAAAGATTAAAAAGAGTAGTTTATAGTCCCACCAACAGTATGTAAGGGGTAAAAGTTCCTTTTCCTCATATATGCACCAGCATATTCAGTCTCCCTTTTAGTCAAAGAAATGCAATGAAGTAATATATTCTCTTATTGAAAATATATAGTATATACTTTGATTATGGATTTCCCTCTCCCAACTCATCCCAGTCCCCCTTCTTCCTTCTTCCATATATATCTACTTCCTTTCTGTCTCATAAAAAAAAAAAAAAAAACAAGCAGGCAACTAAGGAATACTAATAAAAATCAGATAAAACAAACAAAAAAAAACTATTTAGAATACAACCAAACAAACAAACAGGGAAACAAAAAAAGAAGCACAACAACACATACAGTCACACACAGGGATACATAAAAACAAAACTGGAAGCCATAATACATATGCAAAGAACCTGTAAGGGGTTAAAAATTAAAATGCCTTGACCCAACATTATGAGACGGGGAACCGCCAAAGTTGCCATCTAGTTCTTTTTGTGTTGGCAAGTGGCTATCTATTGGAACCAGATTCTTGTTGGGGATGGAGGAATGTGTCCACTTCTGTCAGCTCTAGGAACTCATCTGCTGAAGATGCTTACAGACCTTGTATTTGCTGCCTCAGTCTCTGTGAGTTCATATGTATGTTTGTTCTGTTCAGAGGGCCTTGTTTTCTTGCTGTCCTCAGTCCTCTTCAGGCAGAGAGGCCATATTTATCTCTAAGTGCTCAAGGTCTTTCACATTCCTTGTACATTGTCTCACTTTTATCTCTTGTATTTATTTGTCCCATCTCTTGCTTAAGAAAACTTCTTTGATGATGGCTGAGCAAGGCACAGATCCATGAGTATAAAAGAATGTCATTTTGAGACATTTTATTGTCCAAAATTTCTAAGGCAGTTCTTTACTACTGTGGTTCTCAATGTGTGAGTTGATTCCTTCAGAGGTTGCATATCAGATACCCAGTATATCAGATACTTACATTACAACTCATTACAGTAGGAAAATTCCAGTTATGAAGACATAATAAAAATAATCAGGTCACCATACTATGAGGAATTGTATTAATGGGTTATATAGTATTAGGAAAGCTGAGAAGTAGTGCTTTAGTAAAACAGTAGTATTTCATTTTCCCCTAGGTCTCTGACTGATCTAGTATCAGGTTCTTGGCCACCCAAGCAGTGTCAGCTATAGGTTCTATCCTTGAGAAAGTATTACATTTTACTTCTGAGATTATGGTGGCCTATAATAAGATCTTATGTTGATTACCTGTGACTAAAACTAGAGCACTATTCTAGAAGATGAAAATTGTTATAAGCAGCATAGAGTGTGTATTTGAATATATATATCTGTATCCACTAATTTGATATCCAGATATCTATCTTATGATAATATCTGTAAAGTGTGTAAAGCTATATATACTAGGAGAGTTATAAAATTGCCATTTATTTTGTTGAAAAACTGGGCTTTCCTTCTTGAATTTCTCTTCTACTTTGTTGTATTAGAGGATTATATGAACTGTTTATTTTATTTAATTTTTTTTCTTTAGATAAATTTGTTCCTCTTTTGCTCTTCTGATCCTATGGATTATACCAGGAAAAGGCTGGATTCCTGTCAAGGCATTGTCATATGCATATTCAGTAAAAACATACAGAAAAACTGCTTAATGTCTGTGTAACATGTAGAATCACTTTATGTATGATTGCTAGCTTCTTCCTATATATAACCTCTGTATAATACCGCCCTTACAAATGTACTGGAACTTTGTTTTCAACTTCAAGAGATTCCTTTTTTACCTAAGAGAAAACAAGATAGAAAACAGTGCATTCCATGCACCTTCTTTTCTTATAAATTTGTTATGTAGTAATAAATATGTTTATATGCTGGGATGGCATATTCTAAAAATTACAGTGAAGTGGGCATGGAGATGGGATTAGGATCAATTTTTAACTTTTCATTTCCTTCTATTATATTTTTAGTCAGGGTCTCATTATGTAGCAGGGGGACTTGATATGTAGACAAGGCAGGCCCCAAATTTAGAGTCAGCTTGTCTTTGCTTCTTGATTGCTGAAATTAAAAGTATGTGCCATGTGCAGTATATTCTGATATCTTAAACTGTTAATACATGTGTATTTTCTAATTGTGAGATTAAAAGAAAATAAGATTTTACATTATTCCTTTACTATTTTAATCATAATTAGTTATTAAATGGCTAATTAAAAGCTTTTATAAACTATAGTAAATCTGGTATCATTTATGTTTTTTAAAATATCCATACTTTTGCTCTTTGTCTTCACTGGTATCTCAGTTTGTTATTTTTCCAACACTATTTTACTTATGTTTTAAAATAGGCCATTCAGAAGGGCAATACAGAAGTTGCAAGAATACATGCTGAAAACGCAATCCGTCAGAAAAACCAAGCAATTAATTTCCTGAGGATGAGTGCTAGGGTTGATGCTGTAGCAGCCAGAGTTCAAACTGCAGTAACAATGGGGAAGGTAAGACTAAGCATCTGTCAGAGTAACACTTGAAGGAGTTTAAGGAAAATAAGATTTACAGAAACCACAAGTCTGCATCTATTGCAAGGTATTATAGGATGTAAATAAAGGACTTCATGGAAAATTGTACTTAGTGAGAAAAGTGAATTTGGCAGTGAACTTTTCAGCCATTCTATTTGCTGTTTATTAAAGAAATGACAATAATATAAAATATTACCTATACTAAGATGCATAATGTGGTTTTACTGTGAAAGAAGTTAGTTATAGACAAGTTTCCTAAGTTGATATATGTATTAATGGTATGTTTAAACGATTACGAAGTTTACATGTTACTCAATCAGTTTTGTATTTCACATAGGTGACAAAATCCATGGCAGGTGTAGTTAAATCTATGGATGCTACACTGAGGAGTATGAACCTTGAGAAGGTAAACTGTGAAGAAGCACCATTCTCACTTGATGTTCAGCTAGCATCTTTTCAGGATACATTTTTCTCATGACCCTCTCTTTATAGATTTCTGCCTTAATGGACAAATTTGAACATCAGTTTGAAACACTGGATGTTCAGACACAGCAAATGGAAGATACAATGAGTAGCACTACTACCCTCACAACACCACAGGTAAGAGAAACACTTTTCCTTTGAGTACTTTTTTAAAGCTGAATTGATCTGGCCATATTCACACATGCTTGTTATCATAGTACTTGGGAGCTAAGGTAAGATTTCTAAGAGGTTGAGACCAGCCTGTGCCATGGAGTAAATTCCAGGCCAGCCTAGGTTACATAGTGGGAACCACTCTCAAAATACCAATCACCCACCTTTAAAATATAATGGCTTTATGAATATAAATCATCTCCTTACCTTGTATAAGCGAAACGTACTCAACTGCTGGTAGGAAGCTTGGTACTGTTCTGCCCTCAGATTGTTAAGAATGTTTTAGAGGATAATGTTACCTAGCACCTAGTGTGGTTTGGAATTCTGGTAATTTTATTAAATCACACATGTAGAATCTAGAGCCTGTTTCCACATGCTGGCTAATGCTCTTATCTTATTAATAAAACTTAATAGGCACATAATATTTGGATAACATATTTTGACACATATATTGTTTAATGTTTAAATCAGTGTCCACATACCTACTTAAACATTTGATATTTTAAATGCTTTAAAATGGAAAATTCTTTTTTCTAGTGTTTAGAAATATACATTATTGTTACCATAGTTATTCTTTTGCACAGAAGTACACCAGAAATTGTATCTCAAGTCCTCCTGTTATTTATTACTAATTTATCAACCTTTTTATGACCCAATCTTCTTCACCCTCTGATAACCACAATCATATCCTCAACTTGTATATATAATTGATATTATGGAGTACCTGTTGTCCTCTGCCTAGATAATTTCATTTAACATTTTGCGTTTCACCTATATTGTCACAAATGATAGACTGTTGTTCTTTGGGGTGAGTAAATAGTATTCTGTATGTAGTACAAGCTCTTTTTCTATATTCATTGGTTGATCGACATCTAAGATGTTTCTGTTTCTTAACTCTTGTAAATGCTATCACAATGAATGTGAGAGTACACCCATGTCTCTTTAACATATTGTCATTTCCTTGGAATATATAATTTATGGTGAGATTGCTCAATCAAATTGTAGTTTAAGATTTTAAGGAAGGATTATACTGTTTTCCATAATGGCCATACATTTCACCAGTACTATATATGTCTCCTTTTTTCAACATTTTCCTTATTAAAGTACATTATATTAGGTCAAGATGATTTCATAATTAGCCAGATTTCAGAAATACGAGTAAATTGGAAAGATGGCATGGATTAAATAAAGGTATTTGAATTTCCAGTCCTACTCTGCTGCTAACGAACTTTGAGATCTAGATTAAGATACTACCCTGATAGTGGGTAAGTCTAATCCTGTAGAGGCCTGATGCCCCAGCATAGGTTGATACTGGGGTGAGGTGTTCTCTCAGAGGTGAAGGAGAGGGTGGAACTCTATGAGGGGTGAGCAGGAGGCAGGCAGCATTTAGGTATATAAATAAAAATACACTACTCTGAAGTTCTGATGTAGCTGAGTTAGTAGAATGTATGCATAGCCTGGACAATTTATGAACACTATTCTTTGATGGCCACTTTTCTGTTATGAAGTGTTTTATTGCATTAGAGAGTTCGGGTGTCAACTTGGTATGGTGGTTTCATGCACTTTGTATATATGCTCAAATGTGGAATTGCTGAAGCATGTAGTTCATATACATGTGCTTTTTAATGTAATTTACTATCTATTTATTCTGCTTTCATACATTACATCCTGACTACAGTTTCCCCTCCCTCCACTTCACCAAGGCCCTTGCCTCTTCCCCAGATCTACTATTTCTCTTTTTCCCTTCAGAAAAGAGCAGGCCAAGGAATATCAACCTAACACAGCATAACAAGTTACAAGACTAGGAACCTCCCCTCATATCAAGACTGGGCAAGGCACTCCAGTAAGAGAGAAAGGATCCTAAGTGCAGGCAAAGGAAACAGAGACATCCCCCACCCCATGCCCACTGTTTATGAGTCCAACAAGAATACCAAGCTTCATAACCATGATGTAGATGCAGAAGACCTGTATTCATTGTATAAGTTTCATTATGACATTTTCATTCATATTTTTCATAGTTGCCCCTGTTATTCCTTATGCTAAACCTCTAGGTAAATACATCTTCCTTCTAATTTCCTCTTATTTATGACTTTTAAACTCTAAATTCTTCATAGGAGAAAAATGGCATACGTATATTTTTTTAGTCATTCATTTAACACAGTGATGTCCATTTCCATTGATTTCCCTGAAAATAGCATAATTTTCTTCTTTATGTTTGAAAGTTCTCTATTGTGAATATTTACTATATTTCCATTGTCCATCCATCTATTGGCAGAAATAGGGACTAATTCTATAACATAGCTATTTTGGATAATGCTGAAATGGATATTGCCAGTATTTATGTTGTATGCTGACTTAAATTTCTTGAGGTACATATCCAAGAGTGGTATGACTGGATTATACACTAATTGTATTTTAGGGTTGTTGTTTTCTTTTCTAAGGACTCTCCATAATATATTTTATAAGGGCTAAAAACCATAACAAATCATGAAGTCTGGTAAGGTGAAAAATGACCAGTCAAAGCAACCTGAGACAAAAATATAAAAATAACCATTAATTTAATTTAAAGTTGGCCATCTACTGCTAGGCATCTGTTGGAGAAAACTAATTTTTCCTTTGCAAATTATTGTCAGTTGGATATAGCTTCTTGATTCGGGGATGGGAGATCATGTCCACTTCCTCCTCTCAGTGTTTGGACCTAGCGTAATCCCTGTGCATGCTGCTACGGTCTCTGTGAGTTCAAATGTGTCAGTCATTTTGTATTCAGAAGGCATCATTTTCTTGATGTCGTCCATCCCCTCTGGCTCTTACAGTCTCTCAGCCCCCTCTACTGCACAATTCCTTGATCCTTGCTTTGAGAGTTTGATGAATACATCCCATTTATCACTGAGAATTCTAGAGTTTCTCACTCTCTGCACAGTGTCGAGTGTTGAGTGTCTATATGTGTTCCCATCTGCGGTGAGTGGAAGCTTCTCTGATGACGGCTGAGCAAGACACTGATCTATAGATATTGCAGAATATTATTAGGAGTCATATTGCTATGTTCCTTTAGAAGAACAATAGATTTTACCTTCCCCTGTGCCCTTGGCCTCTCTAGTTCCAGGTTCTTGGCCACATGAGCAGTGTCAGGCATTGGTTGCATCAAGAGTGGGTCTTAAATTCAATAAGACAGTGGTTGGTTATTAACATAACTTTGTGTTACTATTACACCAATGTAACATGTATGTAAGATAACATTGTGGATCAAATAGTTTATAGCTGGGTTGTTGTTTACCTTTTTCCTCTCGGAGAATTCATAGAACCTTCTAGTACAGTGAACCCTAGTCAGTAGAGGTGAAGGCTCTAGGTAGGTACCTGCTCAACTTCTTCATGTTCCATGGGTTATATAGGTATGATCTTCAGCAATAGGGCCTTACCATAAGTTCATAGAAAGCAATCAGTAGTAGCCTTACCAATAGCCTGGGATGTTGGGGGTTTTCATGGAAGCCCTTCAGCCAACAGCTCTATGGTATGTAACCCATTTCTGGCAGTGGAGGTTTCATTTGGTGCTGACAGATGTCTAGTTGGTCCTTAGTCTCTCTTTTATTTTGTGATGTCATTTAGATTTCTCTCATATCTTTATATACAAGATGCTTCTATGTAGTAGATTTCCATATGATCCCCCCAAAATAGATCAATGTTAGTTGATATCCACCCTAGTTCCTTCCTTGCCCCTCTCTTCCCTTTTTATTCCTGGTATCTTTGAGATTGTTATCATGAAGCAATGTTGAACTTTGTCAAGGTATTTTCTCTTGATTACCATGTGATTTTTATAGTCCTTAATTTGTACGTTGTTACATCTGTTGGTTTTTTTTTTTCTTACAACTTTATTTTAAAAGGAGAGATGAATGTACAGATTTTAAAAAGCATTTTGGCATAACAGTATGTGAATATATTTTTGTCAGTACTTAATTCTTTTAGAGGTTTGATAGCATGCATTGAAATCCCACTAGTTACCATAAGCACAAAATACATGTCTTTTTAATACGTTACTGAGTTTCATGAGTCATTGGTGGCCACATTTAGCTTTCTGTGCATGTCCTTGGTAGGTTCTTACTCACCTGAGAGATCCACAGAGATATTTCATTCTGGGGTAGCTAATATCGAGGCCAGAAGTTGGCCCCCAGACCACAGAAAATGAGAAAAGCAAATAACACAAAAGTCTATGCTGGACAGGGTGAACCAAGGGAGCCTGGCAGTTAGCCTGCATGTCTCAGTGTTTCATATCCCATGCAGGAGTTAATTATCCTGTGATACATGAGACTAGAAGCCAAGTGATTCACTGAACTTAACCTCAGAGCTCTGAATCCTTTATGATAGCAAATAACACAGAAGGGAACGAGCTACAGAGTCCCTTAGCCATGGACTCAGGCCTGTCAGTGTCCACTATTACCTTAAATTGAAGGAGTTTACCCACATCAGTAAAGGTGGGTCTGCAGTCACTGTGCCCTTCTTAGCCCATGCCTTCTACTGCCTAAAAGCAAAGCACAGAGTGTTTCCAGTATTCCCGAATGGTAATTTCCCCCCATTTTCAGGTGTATATGAGCCATTCTTACTGGGTTATGATAATACCTCATTCTTATTTTGATTTGCTTTTACCCTTATTTTGATATTGAGGAATTTTTTCATATACCTATTAGAGATTTGTGTGTCTTCCATTGGAAAAAAATGTCTATTTAGACCTATTCCCCATTTTATTTGATTTATTTGGGTTTATTTGTTGCATTCTTTTGGACTTCTTGGTATATTCTAGTAGGGATTAGCAGCTAACACACTTTATCCTGTACTTCATGTTGTCTCTTCACTTTGCCAGTTGTTTCCTATACAGACATTTTCTGTATGATGGGATCCTAAATGTCCTTGTTTCTGTGCTTTGGATATCATCCAAAAATATTGAAGTATTGCCCCTGAGTTTTCAAGTATTCTCAGGGCTTCATGTCTTATATTTATGGTTTTGTTCCACCTTGAGTTGACCTTCATATGATATAAAAGGAGATCATATTTCAATATTTTGAATGCAGCTTTCTTTACACCATAGATTGAAGTGGCTGACATTTCTCCAGCACCTTAGTCCAAAAATTCTTTTATCTGTAGTAGTAGCATGGGTTTCTCTCTATGTGCCTACGCGGTTCCATTGGTATGTCTTTCTTTAGGCCAGTACCTTAAGTTACTTTGGTTACTAAGTTTCTGTGGTATGTCTTGCAGTCAGATGCTGTTTTCTTTCTAGCCTTGATCTTTTTATACCTTACATCTTTGACTATATGTGTTGTTTTGCATACTGATATAGATTTCAAGATCTTCTACCTAGTTTTATGAATACAGCCACTCCAGTTATGGTGAGAATTGTTACAGAATGATTGTTCCTCCCACTCTATGTAAAATCCCTCCCCATCTTTACTTGTTAACAATGTATATATTAAAACAATTATAGCATTGCAATTAAATCAGACTGCAGTGCTTAATTTTTTTCCCTTGGCTTAGGGTGATGGCTCAGTGAGTAAGAGCACTTTACATACAAGCATGAGGACTTGCATTCAAATCTCCTGAGCAAGTGTAAGAATATGGGCATGGCACAGAGCATACCTATGACCCAGTGTTGCAGTAGGCAGAGCCAAGAAAGTCTCTTTGGCTTGCTGACCACCAGTCCAGGTTCACTGAGAAACCCTGGGTCAGGTACGTAAGGTGGAGAGTGGAGCATGTGGTGTCCTCCTTTGCCTTCATAATTACATGCAATACATATGCCTCCACCTGTTTATAGCAAGCATCCGCATACATCTGCACAGGTGATACACAAAGTGTTTTCCTTCTTTTATCTGCTTCCTGCCTTCTCCTGTTTCTCATCAATGACTCAATTGCATGAAAAATAATATAAGCAGGTATTGATATTTTGTAATATTATTGGTCAGAACTGGATAAATGAAAATACACATATCCTATGACCAAGGAGTTACATGTCTAAGCTCATGAACCAAGAAGTTCCTTTATGTTTCAAGAAGACAAATGTAACCAACATATTCACACACACATGGATATTTATTTAACCATTGTCTGTGATAAAAATTAAGAAAAAATAAATGTCCAGAAATTGAGTATATATGCTAAATTTAGTATATTTATATATTGCAAGTATCCATCAAAGAGTTATATTGAATGAACTAAATCTCCAGATACCAGTAAAATTAAATATAGAAAATTAAGGAATGTAAGTTGTAGAGTAATAAAATACTCAAAATTTTAGGAAACAGTGCTACTTTAGTTATGGATATAAACAAAGCTTGTTTATAGGTTTTTATTATTTTCTGAATATTTTATACATTTTGAAAACCTTTTTGAATGATTTCAAAGAACAAAAGAAAGTAAGGTCCCAAAAATAAGACTAATCGTTTCCTTTAAACTGTGCAACTTATTAATGGTACAATTATAACCACAATTTAGAATTTCTTCTTGTGTGCTTAGAACATTTTAAATAATTGTTTAAAAATAAGAAGAGATTTTTGATAAGGCAGACTATACTTCTTGAGAACTCTTACAATGTAGTAAATGTGTCAATATAGGACTAGTTGTGATGGTGTGCACCTATAAGCCCAAGACTTAGAAGCCTGAAAGGAATGAACTTCAAGTTTCAGGAATTCCAGATCACCCTAAGTTACTTAGTGAAGCCCTTTGTCATGAAAGCAAGAATAACAAAGTAACCAGAAATCCATATGAGATTGGTTCAAAGATCCCTCATAGACATCAAAGCCCGGTGATACTCTGTTTTCCTATTTATAGTTCTAGAGTCTGCATATAGCATACACACATCTCATATAATTGCAATTGCCTCTTAATTAAAAGTAATGGCTAGCACAATATAATTGCTGTAGTTCACTTTCTGAACTGTGATAAATGGTTCCTCTCAGTAAAGAAGCTTACATTTGCACCTCTGCCTCAGCCAGGTTCTAGGAACCCTAGAGAACCCATCCACAACCTCTGACCCTCAGGAGAAAAGTGCTTTTAACTCAGAATTAAGAGTGAGCTATAAACTAGAAAAGGGTTTTGGGGAAACAGGCCAAGACAGGGTCTGGGTCAATTAAGTGTTTCCAAGTTAAAGTGAAAGACAGTAAACTGCTTTTCTTCAGTTTTGATCTTCGCTTTGCTGTTTTCCTATTTCCTTGTGGCTTAAAATGTGAAATTAATTGTTAAAATTTGTTCGGAATAAAAATTTATCTCCAGTAAAAATAAAATAAAGCTTAGCATTCAGTAAGTTGCTCTCTGAAATGGTGTATCGCCCTCTTGTGGCAAAAATATTTTTTAAAGTTTGTTTTAAGTTTTGTAGGGCAAGGAGTGTGTGTGTGTGTGTGTGTGTGTGTGTGTGTATGTGTGTATGTGTGTGTGTGTGTGTGTGTGTGTGTGAGAGAGAGAGAGAATGAGAGAGAACATATTGTTTGTTTTGTTTTACAAAAGGTTTATTGTTTTACTTTTATTTATTTGGGGATGAGGGAACTATGTACTAGTGACATGTTCCTGCTGAAGACAGAGGCACTGTGTCCCCAAGGCTTGGGAGTTAAAGGCAACTTGTGAGACTCTGGACATGGTTTATAGGAACTGAGCTGCTGAGCCATCTCTCTAGCCCCTATTTTAAACGTTGAAAATCAGTTTTCCAAGCCTAACCAACCCCAAAAAGCCATCCCAAAACTAATACTATAAAACTGTTTATTCGTATGTTCTTATTTTAGAACCAAGTGGATATGCTGCTTCAGGAAATGGCAGATGAAGCTGGGTAAGATGTTGTTATTCAAGTCCATCTAGGTTCTTCTATATGGTGATAATATGAGGTTAGGGTGGTGCGGAGAGTTTCTGCCTACTATATGTGAGGCCCTGGACTGGAGAAGTATAAACACTCCTATGTTTTCTATGGATTGAAAAATTTGTCTTTAAACTCATTTGTCCAACTTGGAGTTTTGACTCTTTATAAGACCTTTTCAAGGTCTTTTAACAGTTACCACTTTTCTAGCCATACACACACACACACACACACACACACACACACACACACACACAAATGTGAATTCTCAAACCACAGTGGCATCATCTCCAGCAAGTCTCTGGAGATAGATTCATTCAGAGTATGATGGAATCAATGGGAGGGGAAGCCTTTGGTTCTGTAAAGGCTTGATGCCGCAGTGTAGGGGAATGCTAGGGTGGTAAGGTGGGAATGGATGGGTGGGTGGAGGAACATCCTTATAGAAGCAGGGAAAGGGGGATCCTGGAGGGAAATCCTGGAAAGCAGATAGCATTTGAAATGTAAATAAATGAAATAACCAATAAAAATTTTAAAAAAGAAATCCTTGGAGATGGTTTAGGAGGAAGGATGTTGCACCATTTCTCTCAGTCGTGTCAGATTTATATGTCTCTAGATACTGCTAGCTATTTCTTGGGAAAATGAGACCAGCATTGAGAAATTAATTCAGTAATTGGAGCAAGAGAAGAAGATTGAACCACTGATATGGAAACATTAATGTCTAGCATTAAGCACTTTTAGGTATCCATGTCTTTGAGTTAACAATTTTCATAATGAAATTTTAGTATAGTGTATGTTTGGCTTTCTAAAAACAAATCTGCTAATAGCATCCCTTAATGTCATTTAAAAGTACTGCTTTACCTGTAGAGTTTTCACACTAGAATTGACTATTTTATAGACAAACAGAAAAAAAAATAGTTGATATCCTAGAAGAATAGTACAACGATCAACAAACCAAGATCTATGCATATGCTCACTGGGGTGGTATGAACTTGGGACAGATGCATTAAGTTTTTAAAACCCCAGTTGTGTAGTTGGATGAAATTCTTGGTTCTTCAATGCCCTCTAAATCAACTGAACAAGGTCATGTGAGCTCACAGAGACAAGCAGCAAGCACAGGGCCTACACCAGGTCTTCAGCATTATGTTATAGCATTCAGCTTAGTGTTTTATGGGACTTTTGAGTGTATAAACAGTTCTCTGATACTTGTGCCTGCACTTGTGACTCTGTTCCTTCTGTTGAGTTGCCTTGTCCAGCCTCCGGCTGATGGTTCATGCTTCATTTTAGTATAGTTTATTTTGTTATATTTACTTGTTATGTCTTAGAAGCCTATTATTTTCTAATGAGAGACAGAAAGGCAGTGGTTCAGAGGGGAGAAGAGGTCAGGAAGAACACAGAGGAGTAGAGGGAGGGAAAACCATAATCAAGACATACTGTATAAGAAAAGAACATTTTCAATCAATGGAAAATTATACTTTGGATTTAAAATTAATGAAACTAAATTTAAAAATAAATGAAAAATCTAAAAAACAATAATAAAAAAACGAGAGATTCTTGCTTCTTACTAAGATAATTCAGGAACTGAACACTAAACAGATACAGATACATTTATCTAGCTCAAGGAAAATTTAGAGTCAAGGAAAATACTTAAAAAATCATCAGTCACATATCCAAATTTATTTTGAAGACATTCAGGTTCTAATTTACTTACATGTTAATATGGTTTTATTTTTACTTAAAGTAATAAAAGGTTATACTGCTGAAGTTTACAGTACCTATATAATTATTATAAAATGTCTATATTAACATTCATTTATTCTGATTATTTTTAATTTTATCTTTAGACTTGATCTCAATATGGAGCTACCACAGGGTCAGACAGGGTCTGTTGGTGCAAGCGTTGCTTCTACAGAGCAGGTAGAGATCAAATCTTATTTTAATTCATGTACTTCATTTATATTTAAACTAAATTTAGGAAATGTATATTTATATGTAACATATTTTCATATGAGGAAAATATTCACCTTTTTTATAAAGAATATTTTTCTACTATGACATATCATTATAAATGAAGAAAATATGAGAAGGCGTTAGCTCTGTAATGGTGGGCGTGCACATTTCATTTTTTATATTGTCTTGCTAACATTCATATTGCTCTAAGTTCAATTTCTTTTGTGATATTTAAAAAAACTAAATGCCTAATGCTTGTATACATTTATAATACTTTAAATTGTGTTTAAAATGAAAATGGATTAAAATGTTTTGGTTAGTATTTGTTCTGACCTTTGATAATATGTTAATTTGGCTTCCTCTAGGATGAACTGTCACAGAGGCTTGCTCGTCTTCGTGATCAAGTGTAACTCAAATAACTGGTGCTTCTGTTTTCTCTGTGTATTTCTGAAACATTCTTTGTGTGTGTATATAGATAAGTTGTATTCTAGTCATAAAAACATACATGACAGAATGTTTGAACATCATTTATATATGATGCTTTCTTTTGCCTTGTGTATTTAACAATGCATTGAGAAATTCTAGGGAATTTCCACATTGGCAGATGTTATAGTTCTGTATATTATGTGTAAAAGTGTGAGGGCCATATTTTTGTAGATGTCTTTGGCAAACCCAGCATTAGTTTTCTGTACATTATGCATCTTTCACAGATACTAGAGCAAACATCTAGCACCAAAGTACTGCTAAGTAATTCTGTCAGAATAATGTATAGAATAAAGACTTTGTTTTTACTTATTGAAAGTAACTTTCAATTATTCTCTGTTATTATTTGATTCTGTAAAAATAAAAACAGGGAAAGCATGTTCATTTAATATGTTTACATAACCCAGACCTTCTTACTTTAAGTATCAAAAATAGGCTGTATCAATTTCTATGGGATTTTTAAATTTATTTTTATTTTGTACGTATGATTGTTTTGCCTGCATGTTTAACTATGTACTTATTTGCGTGTCTGGTGCCCACAGAGACCACAAGAGGACATTGGATTCCTCTGGAGCTAGAGTTAAAGACAGTTGTGAGCCAACATGTGGATGCTGGGATTCAAACACATCTCTTCTAGAAGACCAGCCAGTACTCTGAACTCCTGAGCCACATGTCTAATCTCTGTATTAATTTGTTGGGTTTTGGCTTGTTTATTTTAGAGACAGGGCAGAAATATATAGTCCAGAGAAGCCTGAAACTCAGTGAGCCTACAGCCTTGGTCTCTAGGTATATTCCATCACACCTAGCTCATTTTCTCTAATTTTAGGGAGGGAGTGGGTTGTTATGCCTGTTAGTTATTTTTTCTGTTTCTGTGATAAGCACCATGTCCTAAAGTGGCTTTTGGAAGAATGTATTTTTGGTTATGGTTCCAGGGGGATTAGGGGCCCATCATGGTATGGAGGGGTGGCAACAAGAACAGGAAGCTGAGCTGTTGCATGTTCGATGGCACACACAAAGCAGAAAGAACAGGCTGCAAGTGTGACAGGCCTAGAAGCTCTCAAAGCCTGCCCCAGTGACATTGCATATCCCCACACCTTCCCCAAAAAGCACTACCAACTGAGAAGCAATTATTCAAATGCATGAGCCTATGAGAAACATTTCTACTTCAGACCACCGTATTTCTCTCCCTGATGTCCATAGGCTCATAGCCATATCATAATGAAAAATGTGTTTAGTCTAACTTTAAAGGTGTCCATCATCTTTCCCAATCTCAATCCTATTTGAAATGTCAAAGTTCAGCATCTCTTGTGAAGCTTAAGGCAGTCTCTTAACTGTAGCCACTGATAAAATCTAAAAGCAATTAATATACTTCTATGGCACAAAATATACATTATCATTTTAAAAGGGAGGAATGGGGTTATAGTGAAGAAATACTGGACTAAAGAAAGACTGAAAACACACAGGGCATACAAATAAGCAAATCCTGCAGCTCTGTGTTGAATGTCTCAAACTACTTTCAAGGGTCCTGGGTAGCTTAACCTCCTCCAGCTTTGCTGCCTGATACAGCAGCTCACTCTCTAGTACCAACTTCTACATTAGTTACTTTTCTGTTGCTGTGATTAAGTACCATGACCAGAAGCAATTTATAAATGAAAAGAGTTTATTTTAGCCTACAATTCCAGGGGGGGTGGATAAGAAAGTGTCTACCATGGCAGGGGTGCATGATAGTAGGAGCAAGAGAATAAGAGATCATGCTGTCCTTGGTACACATGAAGCAGAGAGAGCCAACTGGAAGTGTGGCAAGACAGTACACTCTCAGTGCCTATTGCTGGTAAAATAATTCCTCCAGCAGAGTTGTACATGACCTGTACCATAACCTTCCCAACTGCTGACCAAAGTTTCAAATATGTGAGTCTATGGGAGGAATTTCTCATTCAAGCCACCACATTATGTGAAGATAAACACAGTAAATATTTGCTCTGTTTTTATCCACTTTAAAGTTTAAATTATTAGTAATTTAATGATGACTATTTATTAATTTTAACATCTTTTGATGTACAATTTATTATATACTGGGAAAATTCTGCAACATTAATCCAAAGTTTGTATTGAAACACCCTAGGTACTCATAGAAGAGATTTGATGGACTAACATATTTATGACATAAGTTCTCTGTTGGTATAAATTAAATAGTTTCTGTTCTTTTAACTTGAATAAAATTGTTAGATTTATTACTACTGCTTTTCTCCATGACTAACTGCCCATCCATTTATGTTGTGACCATGACATACTTACCTTTTAAAAATATTAATGCCAGGGCTATAGAGTTAAGAGCTCATATTACTGTTACAAGAGGACCTGCCTTTGTGTCTCAGCAGCATATCTGTCACCTCACAATGTCCTGTAAATCTGCCTCCAGGGCATTAAGTGATTGTTCCTGGTTTCCACAGGGTACCTGAACTCATGTGTATAGATGCACATAGACACACACATAATTTTAAAATAAAAATACACTGGACATGGTCACCCCAGCAGTCAGGAGAGAGAGGCTATGAGTTCCAGGCCAGCTCAAGAAACATAATGAGACTATATCTCAAAAAATGTTTTTAAAACATTGATGAGGCAAGTAAGATAGTTGAGTAGATATAGATACATGCCACCAAGCCTGGCAAACTGAGTTCAGTTCCTGTGACCCACATGGTAGATGTAGAGATTCAGCTCCTGCAAATTGTCCTCTGACCTCTACACACATTCCATTGCATGTGCAAAATTTTTAAATTAAAAAAAATAAATTGATGGATACTAAGTTTTATTTTTCCTTTCATTTATTCATTCTTTTATCATTGTAATGGAAATGTACCTCTTAGACTTTTTTCCTAAACCAGTAATCTAAGCATATGATGGTATTTGTTTGAACATATATACTCAGATGCTTAAAATATCTCATTGCACATTCCCCTATTGGATAAAGGTACTGATGGTAATTCTCCATCTCTTCATCTGTCTTAATGCTTACTGCCATCTAGTTGCCTGTGAACCACTTTAGGTAACGTTATAGACTAGGTTATTTTACCTAGTTAATTGATTACTCACAAATGCCACATGGAGAATAAGGAATGAGAGATGGAAAAGGTAACTTATGAGAAGAGGTGTGGAGTTTAAGAAGTTCTTAGAAAAGAACATTTGTTTTATCAGGAGAGAGCAAAAATGAAATGATAAACTGACAGAATTAAGCCCTCCAGGTTCCTATGGATGTCTGTTCCTAATGATTTCAAAATAAACTGAAAATAAGAGTCCCATTTAAAAATTCTAAACAGACCTAGAGAGATGGCTGAGCAGTTAAGAGTACTGGCTGCTCTTTCAGAGGGCCTGGGTGTGGTTGCCAACACCCACATGGTGGCTCACAACTGTCTGTAACTAGTCCTAGGGCATCCACCCTACCCCCTTTTTAATGTCTGTAGGTTTCTGTGTACATATGATACAAGAACATGAATGTGTACACTCAGACACACATGAATAAAATTCTTTGAAGATACAGTAACTAATACTTTTTTAACAGAAGAATTTCATAGTCTGATTTTTTTCACAATCATAATTATTATTTGGTTATTCAAAACTCATTCCTCTAATACTAATTGACAGTGTATTTGCAATGTGCTATGACAATTTGTTTTTTTGAGACTAAAGAGAAGCAGGGCAAGATATTCTCATATTCTAGATAACTGCAATTGAAGATACTGTGATCTCTACAAGATCAAGCCCAAAACACCGGTGCAGCTGAACTCCAGGATTTTCACTACCTTCTCTGCGCCGCCTTCCTTCTCTTTCCTGCCTTGGGTCTCCTACTTGAGACCACCAGCCTGGGAACCGAAGCCCTTACTACAACTTTTCTGCCCAGCTACAGGTTGTTGGCATCTTTATTCAACCATTAGTTTTAAATTAAGGAGTAAGGTTTGCACATCAAAAGCTGACATATATAAAAGTTCACTTCAGACAATTAGACCTTGGGATACAGAATTTAGCATTACAATATATCGCAATAAACCAAACCTCAGCAATTTGCTGTATTACTGATTTCCCACTATTCAGTAATCCTTCCTTAGAGGTACTTTTTATGAAAATTCCTTGAAACACATACACTATTAATAGTATCACCAACTCTGCAAATATGGCTTTATCTAAATACAGTAACTCAAATGCCTTGTTCTAGCAAAAATGTCTGAAATATAGCAAGCCTAAGTAAATTTTGACTGGAGCAGAGATTAACATCAATAAAGTTAACTTCCCAGGGATAGGGTGGAATTGGAATCTAAGGCTGGATATTATAAAGGGAGTGCTTGACATGGACTTTGGAAAGACATGGGAAGAATCTGTTGTACATAAATTCTGTCAGTCTATTATACATAGTCTGTCTTGGCCCTCATAGATCTGATGACTTCAACATCTGTCAGGATTAGGCACAATCTACCTATCATTACTTCGTTTGTCATATCTTCACCACTCCCACTAGAAAGCATCTTCTGTGTTTTTATTGGGAGAAAATTAGATCTCAACTATCTTAATGTGTTTGACTAGCCTTAGTGTACATTTACATCTGAATTTGGCATGTCAATAACATCTTTCCCAAACTGGGGAGAATGTGCTGGAGACATCAGTGCTCAACAAACAGTTCTAGAATGATTATTGGAAATTTGTGCTTTGTAACTAAGTCCCATTTAGAACAGATTTTGAGAGACTTCAGAGGGTATACTGAAACGTAAAACTAATACATTGCAGTGTCTCTGCAAGTGTACTACTCCAAATGGCACTAACAGTACTACACAAGCAACTTGTCGTGAAAACGTTATTAAGCCAAGTGTAGTAGTTGTAAATACTTGTAATCCCATTGCTCATGAAGCTGAAGAAAAGAGAGGAGAGGAGAGAGAGGACAGAAAGAAGGGAAAGGAGAAAGAACACCTTATAGTTGTATCAGTGTTTTTGCTGCCTATAGACATGGGCCTCCTACCTTAACTAGACAAACAAAATAGAAAAGAAAAAAAAGCCTCATTAAATACCTAGTGTATGAGTGGAGAGAGGCAGTGTTTTAAAAATACTATAGAATATTGTGCTACATTGGTATATTCTAAAGTTTGAGAATCAATGCTTTAATTAGATTTAGTACACTAAATGCCTTTACAATGATGGAAGTTGAATTCAGTGTCCTAGATCTGCTAGACAAGTTCCCTACCATTGAGCTACATCCCCAGCTCTATTTTCTTTTTTAATAGGAAGGAACTATATTTAGGATTTTGTAAGTTCCCAGTGTTACTTAGAATATGTAGTAAAGTGTAAAGGACATCTTAGTCATAAGTATATTCATAATTTTCTATCATGAATGAACAGTAACATTACTTAAGGCCATTACCCCAGCATTTCAGAGGTGGAGGCAGATGTATTTCTATGAGTTTGAGGCTGGCATAGTCAAGATAGCAAGTTCCAGGGCAACTAAGGCTACATAGCAAGACTTAGTCTCAAACAAAAGAATACATAGTTTCAGATTTAAGTATTTCACAAAAGTCTAGGTTATACACAACACCAGTTTCTACTGAGTTTTCTGTAAGGTGGACACTACTAATCTCTTAGAAGCCCTCCAGTGATTGCAGGACTAGACAGGACTAATATTTTTGCTGAACCTTGGCTACATGTTTCATTTGGGAAGATTAAAATTTCAGTCTCTCTCTCTCTCTCTCTCTCTCTCTCTCTCTCTCTCTCTCTCTCTCTCTCTCTATCTATCTATCTATCTATCTATCTATCTCTATCTCTGTGTGTGTGTGTGTGTGTGTGTACGTACTTGTGTGTCCCTAAAATCACAAGTACAGCATGTTGAATCCGTATAATGTCACTTGTATGTATCTTTTCAGGACTAACCACTTGGTATTGCTCTTACCTAAGGAAGACTCTCCTGCTCTCAGCATTCCTTAGTTGCCTATGGTTCTTTGTGTAGCCTAAAAATTAATGGGAAAAGTAGCCATGAATTGAAAAGAGAGCAAGAAGAAGTAGGTATATGTGAGTGTTTGGAGGAAGAAGAAATGATCCTATAAATAACATATAAAATAATTTAAGGCAAAATCCTGAATTGAGAATGTGTAAATTAAATATATTTTTCTAGGACAATACCTTTTAAATCTTCACCTGTGACCAATAGGGATTATAAACCTTTGCCCTGATTACTATTCTACTTCTTGCATTTCAAAGAGTAGAACCTATGACAATGTGTCCAGCTTCATTGGTTTTAAGAAACTAGTAGAGGTAGAAATGCCAGAAGATAATGAAGTTTATAATTTGTGTTTACAATATTACTAGGTATCTGTGCTGCCCAAAGTATGTATATTTTTAACTTAATATGCTTTTTCTATCCTTACCTTCTAGTCCCAAGTGCAATAAGGAATTTACCTTTGCAATACATGGCATATATTTATATGCAGTACTTTAAAACCTCATTTATATTGTCATTTTCATTATAACAAGTGTGCTGAATGGTTTTATGTCAACTTGACACAAGCTAAAGACATCTGAGATGAGGTAACCTCAATTTAACGAATGCTTCCATACAATCAGGCTGTAGGCAGATCGGTAGCATTTTCTTATTTACTGATTGATGGAGAA
Organism: Micromys minutus; assembly: GCF_963924665.1. Taxonomy (NCBI): domain Eukaryota; kingdom Metazoa; phylum Chordata; class Mammalia; order Rodentia; family Muridae; genus Micromys; species Micromys minutus. The sequence goes on along the minus strand of NC_137970.1, from coordinate 53,373,021 downwards.
GTGTGCATCCCATTATGGTCCTGGGTTCTATAAGAAATCAGGCTGAGCAAGCTATGAGGAGCAAGCCAATAAGCAACACCACCATGTGGCCTCTGGATCATCTCCTACCCCCAGGTTCCTGCTCTGTTCGACTTGCTGTACTGACTTCTTTCAGGGATGAACAGTGATACAGAAGTGTAAGCCACATAAATCCTTTCCTTCCTCATTTGCATTTTGGTCATGGTGTTTCAGCACAGCTATAGAAACCCTAATTAAGATAACAGGTAAGTAAGTTAATTTCTGCCTCAACATTTTCATCATCACTGTAAAATTTAAATTATTATGTTACCCAATATAAAAGTTCTAAAAGGTATACTAAGGACATGTTATCAGTGACCATTGAGACATCAAAGCATTAATTAACTGATCAGTTCCAGTCTCTGAACCTCAATTTTCTTCACCTGTCAACTCAGAACAAAGATACTCACTGTGCTATCTATAAATAATATTTTTAGAAGCAAATTAATATAAAATATGAGTATACACTTTGAAGTGTGAAGTAAACCTTACTGCTAAAAGAGGTTATGAAGTCTTATTCTCCTAAAAGTAGAGATAAAGAGTCTGTCAGAAACCAAGGCATTCCTAGAATTATTAAATCCTTTGGCAAGAAATAGAAATGTCTTTAGCTGCCTTATATATAACATCTTTATTGTTTATACAGTAAAAAATGAAGGTTATAGAGAAAATGACATTATAGAGTTATAGAGGAGTTTCCAGAAATAGTGACATAGCTAAGTGGTGATCTGAAGACAACTTATCTTGGATCCTAGGCTTTTCCTACCATTTCACATTCTGTCCCCTTCTTTGTCCCTGTCTCCTCCATTATCTGAGCTCTTTGTGTTCCACACTGTAAACAAAATGCTTGATTTGGCATGAGCCATTAAACAGAAGAACTGCTTTTTAGAAGACACGAAGTTCATGTGATCAGTTAAGATTTCCCTGTGAACTGTACAAACTGTGTGTATCAAAAGCAATAGGATCCTGAACTGGATCTGAAGAATGGACTGAAGCAGGGATGGTGTATTTATCCTTAAATTTAAGGGCAGCATTACAGCAAAGCAGCAGTTAAACTAACGGCCCATAGAGAGACTGTATGTGGCCACTTAAGAGTTTCATTTAGGAGAACTGGTCTTGATTTTTAAGATACAGTTCTATAAATACATTATCATCAAGGGTCATCACTTTGTCTCACAAATGAAATTAATAGTTTCATCGGCATAAAAAAAATCCACCTACATCTTTCACCCTGCCCTACATACTCAAAATTGAAAAGTATTTGATAAATGATTGAAGAGTCGACAACCATCAAGATTTCCTTTAAGACATATCATAGGAAACCTTAATTTGCCCTCCATTAGTGGTATAGATTAGTTCCAGCCTGTAACAACAGACTGAGACGAATTGATATGACCTGGAAGTTGATAAACTCCATGACAGTTGAAAACTAAGTTTTCCTTCATACATTTAACAAAAAGAGTACTTTGAACATCCCAAAAGACCTATACACTTCTGCAAGCATATTTTATTTCCACGATTAAATGTTAATGTCCTACCACATTTCAATTGTTCAGGCAGCAAATACTAATATTTATTATATTAATGCCAAAAGCTAATTTTTTTTAGTAAAGCAAAGGAGATTATAGAATGCTGCTAGAAATTTTGTTTCAAAGTCAGAACATACTGCTTTCTTTCTCCCCTGGAGCCGATGACCTTTAATTTTTCAGTATTTAAATTCTACACTGCTGTTTAAACTGTGTTTTCATGCAAAGAGCCACTTAGCTGAAATATAATGAATAATGTGACCACATGGCATCAGTGGGAGGCAGAACTGACCTGGAAGATCCTGCTGATTAAATTGTCAGAAAATTTGTGACCTGGTTGAATTTAAACAACTTGTAATTGGTCATGCAGAGAACACATGCAGGAATATGTTGACACTTTTTAATTGAATTTGCCTTCAGTAAATTGTCAGAACTGCATCAGTCTTGACAATGCCTACTTTCAAAACTGTCCTCTTGTTTATTGACATATTAAGTGACTATTGTGAAGGCAGTACTTCTGATGGACCTTGAAACACTTCCATTTTTGTTGGATTAAAGGTACTAATGTGTTCCCATTTCCATCATTTTACAGATTAAGTTATTTATTAGTGCTTATATGGCAGGTGAACATTTTATAAGTGGTATCAACTTACGTCTTACTTTTCTTTATCCAGCCTTTTACTTGGAGCATTTAGACTATCCTTACTTCGTGTGATTAATGTCAATAAAAAAAGTGGCAGATTGTGAAAGTAAACAGTATATTTAGCCTTAAACTGATCCTTTTGTTTTCCATTTATTTCAACTTTGGTTCACATTCATATTAATCAAACATTTTTTCCAATGAAGTTTTATCTACTTTGTTGGCTTATTAGCTATAATTAGTTAGAATCTACCTGAAATATATTTCATTTCGTGTATAGTATAACTTCCATTTCTCCTTCCAGCTTGCATTTTGATCCTATAGTATAAGCATATTATGTCTTAATTATTTTCCAAAAGTTCTACCATATAAGGAGATGTAAATAATTTTAATGTTAATTGTGATTGTAGATGTTGTGTATATGCTCACACATGTGTACATATATCACTTTAGTTTGACTAGCATTGCTATTTTATGTGTTACTTTATTTATTACTTTATTTATTTATTTATGATTATATTCAGACTTTTTCAGGTACTATTTTCCTTCCACCTCAAGTACTTTTTTTAGCATTGCTTAGAACAGCAATTTTCTGTTGGAGGGGGTTTTCATTTTTCATGTCTTCCATTTTAAATTTGGAGAGCTTTTTCAGATGGCACATTATGGGTGCACAGTGCTTTGTGTTTTTGCAATAAAGGTTCCATGACAATGTGATCCTTCTTATGTATGGCTTCTGATAAAACATTGTTACACTCACCTCATTGCTTCTGTATATGCCTTTTTATACCTCTTTTGATACTTTTAATACCTGTTTGATTTTAAAATTTATAATGTTTGTTGTATATGTTGAATATTCATAATTATTTTTAATGTTTCTTGAGGTTTGCATTCTTGAAATTTTTACACTGATTTCTAAAATTATGATTTCATTTAGACAATTTTCAAGCCATTATGGCTCTGCCTATATCTGAAAGAGTTCTCAAGATGAGTATTTGATATCCACAGCCTGGTTTATAAATATGTGCATAGCTATCTCAAAGAATTCATAGTCTAACTAGGATTTAACAAAGTATGCTGGCCAGCAGGCAATCAGATACCCACAAATTCAGATCCTCTTCTATTAAGATACCCCCAACCACTTCCCCCCAAACAGATCATCCTCTACTCAGATCCACCCCTATTCAGATGCTACCCTACTCAGATCCTCCCCTACTCAGATCCCCCTTACTCAGATCATCCCCTACTCAGATCCACCCCTACTCAGATCCCCTTACTCAGATCCTCCCCTACTCAGATCCTCCCCTACTCAGATCCTCCCCTATTCAGATCCCCTTACTCAGATAATCCCCTACTCAGATCCACCCCTACTCGGATACCCTTACTCAGATACTCCCCTACTCATATCCTTCCCTACTCAGATCCACCCCTACTCAGACCCCCTTACTCAGATACTCCCCTACTCATATCCTTCCCTACTCAGATCCTCCCCTACTCAGATCCCCTTACTCAGATAATCCCCTACTCAGATCCACCCCTACTCGGATACCCTTACTCAGATACTCCCCTAATCAGATGCTCCCCTACTCAGATCCTCAACTACTCACATCATCTTCTACTCAGATCCTCCCCTACTCAGATCATCCCCTACTCATATCCTCCCCTACTCATATCCTCCCCTATTCAGATCATCCCCTAATCATATCCTCCCCTACTCTGATCATCACCTACTCAGATCCTCCCATACTCAGATCCTCTCCTACTCAGACCCCCCTACTCAGATCCTCCCTTACTCAGATCGTCCCCAACTCATATCCCCCTAATCAGATCCTCCCCTACTCAGTTCCCACCTACTCAGATCCTCCCATACTCAGATCCTCCCCTACTCAGATTCCCCCCTACTCAGATTACCCCCTACTCAGATCCTCCTCTACTCAGATTCCGCCCTACTGAGATACCCCCACTCAGATTCTCCCCTACTCAGATCTCCCATAATCAGACCCTCCCCGACTCAGATCCTCCCATACTCAGATACACCCCTACTCAGATCTTTGCCTACTCAGATCCTCTCCTACTCAGATCCCCCTACTCAGATCCTCCCCTATTCAGATCATCCCCTACTCAGATATTCCTCTTCTCAGATCCTCCCCTACTCAGTTCCTTCCCTACTCAGATACTCTCCTACTCAGATCCTACTCTACTCAGATCTCCCCTACTTAGATCCTCCCCTACACTGATCCCCCTTACTCAGACCCTCCTCTACTCAGATCATCCCTTACACAGATCCCCCCTACTCAGATCCTCCCCTACTCAGATCATCCCCTACCAGATCCTCTCCTACTCAGATCCTCCCCTACTGATTCCCCCTTACTCAGATTCTCTCCTACTCAGATACCACCCTACTCAGATCCTTTCCTACACAGATCCTCCCCTACTCAGATCCTCCACTACTCAGATCCTCCCTACTCAGATCCTCCCAAACTCAGACCATCCCCAACTCAGATCCTCCTATACACAGATCCCCCCTACTCAGATCCTCCCCAAATCTGATCGCCCTTACTCAGATTCTCCTCTACTCAGATCATCCCCTGCACAGATCCCCCCTACACAGATCCTGCCCTATTCAGATCCTTCCCTACTCAGATCCCCCCTACTCAGATGCTCCCCTACTCGGATCCTCCCCTACTCAGATCATCCCCTACTCATATCCCCCCTACTCATATACTCAGCTACACAGATCATCACCTATGCAGATGCTCTCCTACTCAGATCCTCCCCTACTAACATTCACCTTTACTCATATCCTACCCTGCTCAGATCCCACCCTACTCAGATACTCCCATACTCAGATAGCACCCTACTCAGATCTTCCCATACTCAGAGCCTCCCCTACAAGATCTTCCTCTACTCAGATCATCCCCAACTCAGATACCCCCTACTCAGATTCTCCCCTACTCAGATCCTCCCCTACTCTGATCCTCCCCTACTCAGATCCCCCAAACTCAGATCCTCCCCAACTAGATCCTTCCCAAATCTGATCCCCCTAACTGAGATCCTCCTCTACTCAGATCATCCCCTATACAAATCCTTCCTAATCAGATCCTCCCCTACTCAGATCCTCCTTACACAGATCATCCCATACTCAGATCCACTCCTACTCAGATCCCCTTACTCAGATCCTCCCCTACTCAGATCCTTTCCTACACAGATTCTCCCCTACACAGATCATCCCCTATTCAGATCCTTCCCTCCTCAGATCCCCCTTACTCAGATCCTCCTATACTCAGATAATCCCCTACTCATATCCCCCCTACTCATATCCTCCTCTACTCAGATTATCCCCTACACAGATCCTCCCCTACTAAGATTCCCCCTTACCTAGATCCTCCCCTACTCATATCACACCCTACTCACATACTCATCTCCTCAGATCCTCCACTACTCAGATCCCCCTACTCAGATTCTCCTCTACTCAGATCCTCTCCAACTCAGATCATCCCCTGCACAGATCACCCCTACTCAGATGCTCCCCTACTCAGATCCTCCCCTACTCAGAACCCCTTACTCAGATCATTTCCTACTCAGATCCACCCCTACTCAGATCCCCATACACAAGTCTTCCCCAACTCAAATCATCCCTTACTCAGATCCTCCCCTACTCAGATCCCCCTTACTCAGATCATCCCCTATTTAGATCCTCCCCTACTCAGATATCTCTTACTCAGATACTCCTCTACTCAGATAATCCCCTACTCATATCCCCCCTACTCATACCCTCCACTACACAGATCATCCCCTATGCAGATCCTCCCGTAATCAGATCCTCCCCTACTCAGATCATCCCCTACTCATATCCCCCATACTCAGATCCTTCCTTACTCAGATACTCCCCTACTCAGATCCCCACTATTCAGATCATCCCCTACTCAGATCCTCCCCTACTCAGGTCATCCCCTCCTCAGATCCTCCCCTACTCAATCTTCTACTTAGTTCCCCCCTACTCAAATTCTCCCCTACTCAGATCCTCCCCTAATCAGATACTCCCCTACTCAGATCCTTTCCTATTCACATCCCCCCTACTCAGATCCTCCCCTACTCAGATCATCCCCTACTCAGACCTCCCGAATTCAGATCCTCCCCTACTCAGATCCTCCTCTACTCAAATCCTCCCCTACTCAAATCATCCCCTACTCAGATGATCCCCTACTCAGACCTCCCGAACTCAGATCCTCCCCTACTCAGATCCTCCCCTACTCAAATCCTCCCCTACTCAAATCATCCCCTACTCAAATCATCACTTACTCAGATCCTCCCTTACTCAGATCCTCCCCTAATAACATTCCCCCTTACTCATATCCTCCCCTACTCAGATCCCACCCTACTCAGATACTCGCCTACACAGATCCTCCCCTACTCAGATCATCCCCTACTCAGATCCCCCCTACTCAGATCCTCCCTACTCAGATACTTTCCTACTCATATCCCCACTCTTCAGATGGTCCCCTACTCAGATCGTCACCTACAAAGATCATCCCCTACTCAGATCCTCCCCTACTCAGATACTCCCCTACTCAGATACTCCCCTACTCAGATCATTTTCTACTCAAATCCCCTTACTCAGATCCTCCCATACTCAGATCATCCCCACGCAGATCATCCCCAACTCAAATCATTTCTTACTCAGATCCTCCCCTACTCAGATCCTCCCCTACTCAAATCCACCCCTACTCAGATCCTCCCCTACTCAGATACTCCCCTACTCAGATCATTTCCTACTCAAATCCCCTTACTCAGATCCTCCCATACTCAGATCATCCCCACGCAGATCATCCCCAACTCAAATCATTTCTTACTCAGATCCTCCCCTACTCAGATCCTCCCCTAATCAGATCATTTCCTACTCAGAACCTCTTCAACTTAGATCCTCCCCTACTCAGATCCCTTCTACTCACATCCTCTGCTACTCAGATCCTCCTCTATTCAGATCCTCCACTACTCAGATCCCCCCTACTCAGATCCTCACCTACTCAGAACAACTTCTACTCAGATCCTCCCCTACTCAGATCCTCCCCTATTCAGATCCCCCCTTCTGAGATACTCTCCTATTCAGATCCTCCCCTACTCAGATCCCCTTACTCAGATCCTCCCCTACTCAGATGCCCCCTACTCACATCATCCCCTACTCAGATCCTCTTCTACTCAGATCCCCCCTACTCAGATACTCTCCTACTCATATCCTCCCCTACTGAAATACTCTCCTACTCAGATCCCCACTATTCAGATCATCCCCTACTCAGATCCTCCCCTACTCAGATCCTCTCCTACTCAGATCCTCCCCTATTCACATACTCCCCTACTCAGATCCTTTCCTACTCACATCCTTCCTACTCAGATCCTCCCCTACTCAGATCTTCCCGAACTCATTTCATCCCTACTCAGATCCCCCCTACTCTGATCCTCCCCTACTCAGATCCTTTCTTACTCAGATCCTCCCCTACTCAGATCCTCCCGAACTCATTTCATCCCTACTCAGATCCCCCCTACTCTGATCCTCCCCTACTCAGATCCTTTCTTACTCAGATCCTCCCCTACTCAGATCCTCCCCCAACAGATCCCCCCTAGTCATATTCTCCCCTACTCAGATCATCCCCTAAACAGATCCTCCCCAACTCAAATCATCCCATACTCAGATCCTCCCCTACACAGATCCCCCTTACTCAGATCATCCCCTACTCAGATGCTCCCCTACTCAGATCCCCTTGCTCATATCCTCCCCTACTCAGATGCCCCCTACTCAGATCATCCCCTACACAGATCCTCCCCAATACAAATCATCCATTACTCAGATCCTCCCCTACTCAGATCCCCCTTACTCACGTCATTCCCTACTCAGATCCACCCCTACTCAGATCCCCTTACTCAGTTCCTTGACTACTCAGATCCTCCCCTACTCAGATTTTCCTATACTCAGATCATCCCCTATTCAGATCCTCTCCTACTCAGATCCCCCTACTCATATCCTCCCCTACTCAGATCATCCCCTATGCAGATCCTCTCCTACTGAGATCCTCCCCTACTAACATTCCCCCTTACTCATATCCTCCCCTACTCAGATCCCACCCTACTCAGATACTCTCCTACTCAGAAACCACCCTACTCAGATCATCCCCTACTCAGATCCTCACCTAAACAGATCCTCCCCTACACTGATCATCCCCTACTCAGGTCCCCACTACAAGATCCTTCAATACTCAGATACACCCCTACTCAGATGCTTCCCTTTACAGATCCTCCCCTACTCAGATCCTCAACTACTCAGATACCTCCCACTCAAATCCTTACCTACGCAGATCTTACCCTACTCAGATACTCCCCTACTCAGGTCCCCTCTTTTCAGATCATCCCCTACTCAGATCCTCCCCTACTCAAATCCTCTTCTACACATATCCTCCCCTACACAGATACACCACTACTCAGATACTTTCCTACTCATATCCCCCTTAATCAGATCCTCCCCTACTCAGTTCATCCCCTACTCAGATCCCCCCTACTCTGATCCTCCCCTACTCAGATCCTCCCCTACTCAGATCTTCCCCTACTCAGATACTCCCCTACTCAGATCCTCTCCTAAAAGATCCCCACTAGTCAGATTCTCCCCTACTCAGAACATCCCCTATTCAGACCCTCCCCAAATCAATTCATCCCTTACTCAGATCCTCCCATACTCAGATCCCCCTTACTCAGATCATCCACTACTCAGATCCTCCCATACTCAGATCCTCCCCAACTCAGATCCACCCCTACTCAGATCCTTTTCTACTCTGATTCCCCCTACTCATATCCTCCCCAATTAAGATCCTCCCCTACTCAGATCCCCCCGACTCAGATCACCCCTACTCAGATCCACCCTTACTCAGATCCTCCCCAAATCTGACCCCCCCTAATCAGATCCTCACCTACTCAGAACACCTTCTACTCAAATCCTCCCCTGCTAAGATCATCTCATACTCAGATCATCCTTTACTCAGATACCCCTTATTAAGATCCTCCCCTACTCAGATCAACCCTACTCAGATCCTCTCCTACTCAGATCCCCCATACTGATATCCTCCCATACTCAGATCCCAGTTACTCAGATCTTCCCCTTTTCAGATCCTCCCCTACTCAGATCCTCTCCTACTCAAATCCCCTCTACTGATATCCTCCCATACTCAGATCCCCCCTACTCAGATCTTCCCCTACTCAGATCCTCTTCTATTCAGATCATCCTCTACTCAGATCCTCCCCTACTCAGATCCCCTTACTCAGATCCTACCCTACTCAGATCGCCCCTACTCAGATCATGCTCTATTCAGATCCTCTTCTACTCAGATCCCCCCTACTCAGATCCCCACTATTCAGATCATTCCCTACTCAGATCCTCCCCTACTCATGTCCTCCCCTACTCAAACTTCTCCTACTTAGATCACCCCTACTCAGATTCTCCTTTACTCAAATCCTCTCTTACTCAGATCCTCCCCTATTCACATACTCCCCTACTCAGATCCTTTCCTACTCACATCCCCCCTACTCAGAACCTCCCCTACCCAGAACATTTCCTATTCAGATCCTCCCCTACTTAGAATCTCTCCCAACAGATTCCCCCTAGTCATATTCTCCCCTACTCAGATCATCCCCTACACAGATCCTCCCCAACTCAAATCATCCCTTACTCAGATCCTCCCCTATTTAGATCCCCCTTACTCAGATCATCCCCTACACAGATCCTCCCCTACTCAGATCCTTCCCTACTCAGATCCCCCCTACTCAAATCCTTACCTATGCATATCTTCCCCTACTCAGATACTCCCCTACTCAGATCCCCACTTTTCAGATCATCCTTTACTCAGATCCTCTCCTGCTCAATCTTCTCCTAATTAGATCCCCCCTACTCAGGTCCTCCCCTACTCAAATCCTCTTCTACACATATCCTCCCCTACACAGATACTCCACTACTCAGATCCTTTCCTACTCACATCCCCCCTAATCAGATCCTCCCCTACTCAGATCATCCCCTACTCAGATCCTCCCCTACTCAGATCCTCCTCTATTCAGATATTCCTCTACTCAAATCCTCCCCTACTCAGATCCTCATTACTCAGATCCTCCCTACTCAGATTCTCCCCTACTCAGATAATCTGCTACTCAGATCCTCCCCTACTCCGATCCCCCCCTACTCAGATCCTTCTACTCAGATTTTCTCCTACTCAGATCATCCCCTCATCAGATCCTCCCCTACTCAGATCCTCCTACACAGATCCTTCCCTACTCAGATTCCCCCTAATCAGAACCTCCCCTACTCAGATCCTATTTTACTCAGTTCCCCCTTACTCAGATCCCTTCTACTCAGTTCATCCCTTCCTCAGATGCCCCCCTACTCAGATTCTCCCCTACTGATTTTTTTTCCTAGTAAATCCCCTGTACTCAGATCCCCCCACTCAGATTCTTTCCTACTCAGTTCCTCTCCTACTCAGATCATCCCCTATTCAGATCCTCCCCTACCCAGATCCCCCCTACTCAGATCATCCCCTACTCAGATCCTCCCCTACTCAGATCATCTCTTACTCTGATCCCCCCTATCAGATTCTCCCCTACTCAGTTCCTCCCCGACTCAGATCGTCCCCTACTCATCCTCCACTACTCAATTCATCCCCTTCTCAGATCCTCCCCTACTCAGATCCTCCTCTAATCAGATCCTCTTCTACTCAGATCCTCCCCTACTCATTTCCTCCCCTACTCAGATCCCGCCTACTCAGATTCTCCTCTAATCAGATCCTCCTCTACTCAGATTTCCCCCTACTAAGATTTTCCCCTACTCAGATCCTCCCCAACTCAGATCCTCCCATACTCAGATCCTCTACTACTCAGATCATGCCCTACTCAGATCCTTCCCTACTCAGATCATCCCCTACTCAGATCTTCCCCTACTCACATCCCCCTTACTCAGTACCTCCCCTACTCAGATCCTCCCCTACTTAGATCCCCTTTACTCAGATCCTCACCTACTCAGATCCTGCCCTACACAGATCCTCCTTACTCAGATACTCCCCTACTCAGATCCCCCCTACTTAGATCCTCCCCTACTCAGATCCTCCCCTACTCAGATAATCCCCTCATGAGATACTTCCCTACTCAGATGCACCCTACTCAGTTCCTCCCCTACTCAGATCTTCCCCTACTCAGAACCTCTCCTACTCAGATCCTATTTACTCAGTTCCCCCTACTCACATCCCCCTACTCAGTTCCTCCCTTCCTTAGATACCCCTACAAAGATCCTCCCCTACTGATATCCTCTCATTAAAGATCCCCACGACTCAGATCACCCCACTCAAATCCTCCTCTACTTAGATCCTCCCCTACTCAGATCATCCCTTACTCACATCCTCTTCTACTCAGATCCCCCCTACTCAGATCATCCCCTACTCATATTTTCCCCTACTCAGATCATCCCCTACTTAGATCCTCCCCTACACAGATTCCCCTACCCAGATTCCTCCTACTCAAATTCTTACCTACTCAGATCCTCCACTACTCAGATCCTCCCCTACTCAGATCCTCCCCCAATCAGATCCTCCCCTACTCAGATCTTCTCCTACTCAGTTTTCCCCTACTTTAATCCTCTTTTACTCAGAATCCCTTCTACTCAGACTTTCCCCTACTCAGATCCTCCCCTATTCAGATCCTCCCCTACTCAGATCATCCCTTATTCTGATCCTCTCATACTCAGATTTCCCCTATTCAGATCCTCCCCTACTCAGATCCCACCCTACTCAGATGCTTCCCTACTCTCATCATCCCCTACTCAGATCCTCCTCTACTAAGATAATCCCCTACACAGATCTTTCCCTACTCATATCCCCCTTACTCAGATCCAGCCCTACTCAGATCCTCCCCTAATCAGATACTCCCCTACTCAGATCCTCCCCTACTCAGTTCATCCTCTACGCAGATCCTCCCCTACTCAGATTTCCCCTACTCAGATTCTCTTCTACACAGATTTTCGCCTACTCAATTCCTTCCCTAATCAGATCCTCCCCTACTTAGATCCCATCTATTCAGATCCTCCCCTACACAGTTCATCCCATATTCAGATCCTCCCCTACTCATATCATTTTCTACTCAGATCCTAACCTACTCAGATCCTTCCCTACACAGATTCCCCCCTACTCAGATCCTCCCCTACTCAGAAGCTCCACTAATCAGATCCTCTCCTACTCAGATCTTCCCCTACTTAGTTCCCTCCTACTTTAATTCTCTTTGACTCAGATTCCCTTCTACTCAGATTCTCCCCTACTCAGATCCTCCCCTATTCAGATCCTCCCCTACTCAGATCATCCCCTACTCTGATTCTTGCCTACTCATATTTCTCCCTACTCAGATTTTTTGCTACTCAGACCCCACCCTACTCAGATCCTTCCCTACTCAGATCATCCCTTACTCAGATCTTTCCCTACTCATATCCCCCTTACTCAGATCCTCCCCTACTCAGATCCTCCCCTACTCAGATATTCCTCTACTCAGATCCTCCCCTATGCAGATCCTCTATACTCAGATCCTTCTCTACTCAAATCCTCTACTCAGATTCCCCCCAATCAGATTCTCCCCTACTCAGATCGTCTGCTACTCAGATCCTCCCCTACTCTGATGCCCCCCTACTCAGATCCTTCTACTCAGATTTTCTCCTACTCAGATCATCCCCTCATCAGATCCTCTCCTACTCAGATCCTCCTACACAGATCCTCCCCTACTCAGATCCCCCCTACTCAGAACCTCCCCTACTCAGATCCTATTTTACACAGTTCTTCCTTACTCAGATCCCTTCTACCCAGTTCCTCCCTTCCTCAGATCCCCCCCTACGCAGATCCTTTCCTACTGATATCCTCTCCTAGTAAATTTTTCCTACTCAGACCCCCCTACTCAGATTCTCCCCTACTCAGATCATCCCCTACTCAGATCCACCCCTACTCAGATCATCTCCTACTCTGATCCCCCCTACTCAGATCCTCCCCTACTCAGTTCATCCCCTACTCAGATCCACTCCTACTCAGATCTCCCATACTCAGATCCTCCCCTACTCACATCATGGCCTACTCAGTTCCTCCCCTACTCAGATCCCCTCTACTCAGATCCCCCACTACTAAGATCCTCTCCTACTCAGATACCACCGACACATATCCATTCCTACTCAGATCCTCCCCTACTCATATCCTCCCCTACTCAGATCATTCCCTACTCAGATCCTATTTTACTAAGATTCCCCCTACTCAGATCCCACCATTCAGATTTTCTTCTACTCAGATCATCTCCTCATCAGATCCTGTTCTACTCAGATCTCCCCTACTCAGATCCTTCCCTACTCAGATCCCCCCCTACTAAGAACCTCCCCTACTCAGATCCTTCTTTACTAAGTCCCCCTACCAGATCCCCATACTCAGTTCCTCCATTTCTCAGATCCCTCCCTACTCAGATCCTCCCCTACTCAGATCCCCCCCTACTAAGAACCTCCCTTACTAAGATTATCCACTACTCAGATCCTCCCCTACTCAGATCCCCCCTAATCAGATCATCCCCTATCAGATCCTCCCCTACTCAGATTTTCGTTTAATCAGATCCCCCCTACTCAGATCCTCCCCTATTCAGATCCCCTCTACTCAGATCCTACCCTACTCAGATAATCCCCTACTCAGATCCTCTCCTACTAATATCTTCCCTACTCAAATCCCCCTTCTCTTATTTTCTCCTACTCAGATCATCCCTTCATCAGATCCTGCCCTACTCAGATCCCCCCTACTCAGATCCTTCCCTATTCAGATCCCCCCTACTAAGACCCTCCCCTACTCAGATCCTTCTTTACTCAGTTCCCCCCTACTCAGATCTCCCTTTCTCTGATCCCTCCCTACTCAGATCCTTCCCTACTGTTATCCTCTCCTAGTAAATCCCCCCTACACAGATCCCCCTATTCAGATCCCCCTACACAGATTCTCCCCTACTCAGATTATCCCCTACTCAGATCCTCCCATACTAAGGTGCCCCCTAATCAGATCATCACCTATCAGATCCTCCCCTACTCAGATTTTCCCCTAATCATATCCTTCCTACTCAGATCCACCCCTACTCAAATTCTCCCCTACTCAGATCTTCCCCTAATCAGATCATCCCATACTCAGATCTTCCCCTACTCAGATCCCTCTTACTCAGATCCTCCCCTACTCAGATCCTCCCTTACTCAGATCTTCCTCTACTCACATCCTCCCCTACTCACATCCTCCCCTACTCAGATCATCCCTTATTCAGATCCTCCCCTACTCAGATACTTTTTTACTCAGATCCTGCCCTACTCAGATTCTCCCCTAATCAGATCCTCCTCTACTCAGATTACCCCCTACAAAGATTTTCCCCTACTCAGATCCTTCCCAACTCAGATCCTCCCATACTCAGATCCTCCCCAACTCAGATCCTCCCATACTCAGTTCCTCACCTACTCAGATCATGCCCTACTCTGATCCTTCCCTATTCAGATTATCCCCTACTCAGATCCTCCCCTACTCAGATCACCCCTACTCAGTTCCTCCCATACTTAGATCTTCCCCTACTCAGTTCCTCCCCTACTCAGATCATCACCTACTCAGATCATCCCCTACTCAGATCCCCCCTACTCAGATCCTCCTCTACTCAGATCCCCCCTACTCAGATCCTACCCTACTCAGATCCTGCCCTACTCAGATAATCCCCTACTCAGATCTTCTCCTACTCACATCTCCCTTACTCAGTACCTCCCCTACTCAGATCCTCCCCTGCTTAGATCCTCCTCTACTCAGATCCTCACCTACTCATATCCACCCCTACAAAGATTGTTCCCTATTCTGATCCCTCCTACTCAGATCCCCCCTACTCATATCCTTTCCTACTCAGATCCTTATTTACTCAGTTCCCCCCTACTCAGATCCCCCTACTCAGTTCCTCCCTTCCTCAGATCCCCCCTACAAAGATCCTCCCCTACTGATATCCTCTCCTTAAAGATCCCCACTACTCAGATCCCCCCTACTCAAATCCTCCTTTACTTAGATCCTCCCCTACTCATATCATCCCTTACTCACATCCTCCCCTACTCAGATCCCCCCCTACTCAGATCATCCCCTACTCAGATCCTCTCCTACTCAGATCCTCTCCTTCTCAGATACCTTCTACTCAGATCCTCCCCTACTCAGATTATCCCCTACTCAGATCCTCCCCTACTCAGATCCCCCCTACTCAGATCCCCCCTACTCAGATCCTCCCCTACTCAGATTTTGCTCTACTCAGATCATCCCCTACTCAGATCCTCCCCTACTCAGTTCCTTCCATACTCAGATCATCCCCTACTCAGATCCTCCCCTACTCAATTCATCCCCTACTCAGATCCTCCCCTACTCAGATCCTCTCCTACTCAGAACCCCCCTACTCAGAACCTCCACTACTCAGATCCCCCTTCACAGATCCTCCCCTACTCTGATCCCTCCTACTCAGATCCTCCCCTACTCAGTTCCTGCCTACTTAGATCCTCCCCTACTCAGTTCCAGTCTACTCAGATCCTCCCGTACTCAGATCCCTTTTACTCAGATCCTCCCCTACTCAGATCCTTCCCTACTCAGATCTTCCCCTACTCAGATCCCTCCTACTCCAATCCTCCCCTATTCAGTTCTCACCTACTCAGATCCTCCCCTACTCAGATCCTCCTCTACTCAGTTTACCTTCTACTAAGATTCCCCCCTACTCAGATCCTCCCCTACTCAAATCCTTCTACTCAGATTCCCCTACTCAGATCTTCCCCTACTCAGATCACCCTTACTCAGATCATATCCTACTCAGATCTTCCCCTACTCACAAACCGTTTCTCAGATCCTCCCCTACTCAATCCCCCCCTACTCAGATCCCCCTACTCAGATCTTCTCCTACTCAGATCATCCCCTCATCAGATCCTCCCCTACTTAGATCCTCCCTACTCAGATCTCTCCTCCTCAGATTCCCCCTATTCAGATACTCCCCTACTCAGATCCTCCTCTACTCAGATACCCTTCTACTCAGATAATCCCCTACTCAGATCCTCCCACACTATCTCTTTAGATTATTGCTCAGCAGTGTTGATTTCTGGAGACTTTGATATTTTAGGAAATTTGACCGTTGTGTAAATATTTTTTTTCAACAATTTTTCCCTTCTGGTCACTTTTATAAAGGACTGGTTGCCACTGAATTTGAAACATCCTTTGCTGTGTAACAGAAAAGGGATGAGTGTCATCCATGTGTGTTAATTGACTGTTACCGTTGGACTCTTGGCGGGTGCTGGGGTGATCTGTGTACAAGTACAGCTGTGCAATGGCGTGAGTGTGACAGAAAGAAGACCTCAGGTTTCGGTTCTCATTTTACATCATGTTTAAAAGAGGGTTACTTTCTCCTTGCCTTGTTCTGGCCTCTTCAGAGGTTAGTCTATGAAGGTTAGACTAACTAGTCTGTGAGGTTGCTGGGACTCTCCTGTCTCAGCCTATTCTTTTTCTTCCTTTTTTTACTTTCCTCCCTTCAAACCCTTCCACATACCTGCTCACCACTCTCCTTCAAATCCACAGCCTCCTTTTTGCAGTAATTTTTATTGCATGCATTTATGTGTATGTATACATGTATGACTGAAAATTACCTGCTCAATCCATATAATATCACTTGCATGTATGTTATCAGAGGTGATCATTAGGAACTGAACTATGCCTAATGATTTATTGATGCTTTCTTCCCTGGGGAGGATCACCTCTCCTGCTCCCAGCTTTACTTAGTTGCTGTAGCTCTTTGTGTAGGGTTCAGGCTGTTGGGCTTTTCACCATCCACTTTCATTGGTGCCATCTTTGTTCAGCGTACATTTGGGCAGTCATGTTGTTTTGTATTAATAATGTCATTTTGTATTTTGGTAGTTTTCTAGCATATTTTCACTAATTTTAAATGCTTTTTTAATGTTATCTCTTCTAATGTGAAGGATAACACTTTTATTAACTTACTGGTTTTCTTCATTTTCTCACTTAGCCACATGCCTTTAAATAACACCTCTATGCAAATAGTTATGTAATTTATATTTCTAGCCCCATTCTCCAGAACTTCTGAATGTGCCTAGGACTTCCCTTGTGTTTCTGTATCCTTTGTATTTAGCTTACTGTTCCTCTTCAAAATGCATTTTTGATAAACTTGCTTCTTACTTCCTTTACTATTACTGTCTGCATCCAGTCATTGTCACTACCGCCTACTGGGATAGCCTTCACATTCTAACCAGGTTCCAGAACTCCATCCTATTTTAAAATAAACTTTATTTCTATTGATATTTATTTTTATAAAATGAACAGATTCATGTTGTAATGGTATTAGACTGTCATACCTTCTTCATACAGCAAACAACCATTTAGCTGCTCTAGATGCAAAATTTTAACATAAATAAAATTTTTTACATAAATTTAAAAGAAGAAGAAGAAGAAGAAGAAGAAGAAGAAGAAGAAGAAGAAGAAGAAGAAGAAGAAGAAGAAGAAGAAGAAGAAGAAGAAGTTGAAGAAAAAGAAGAAAAAGAAGAAGAAGAAGAAGAAGAGGAGGAGGAGGAGGAGGAGGAGGAGGAGGAGGAGGAGGAAGAGGAGGAACAAAAAGCTACTTTCTGCTCCCAGCTTTCCTAGGTTACCTATAGTTACTTGTGTAGGACGGAGGCTTCATGGTCATTTTGTCATACACTTTTGGATGTCCCTTGGGATCATCCCTGTTCAGCTCACATTTAGGCAGACAGTGTTAGCAAAGCTTTATGCATGTAGCTTTTGAGATTTCTAGAAAACATAAACTCCCCTATCCTCTGGTTCTTACAATGTTTTCACCTCCACTTTTGCCATGTCCCTGAACCTTAGTTTTGTTTTGGAGATATAACCACTGGACTGGGCTCCGAAACTCTGCAGTTTGATTGGTTCTAGTGTTCTGTGTTGGTCTTCATCTGTTGTAAAGACATGTTTCCTTGAGGAGGAGTGACAACTATTCTTACTGTGAATATATGAATAAATGTTTATACATTCCTGTTAAGGATTATGCTGGCCTAGGAATTTAGTGGTTGTAGATTCTTCTCCAATAACTTTTACTTCACTAGCACTAAGTAGTTTGTTTAGTTTTTATTATTAGACATGTTTTTTCTCTTGTTGAGAATCAAATCAGAGAGTTACCAGTTACCACCAAGGTATGAATACCACTGCCACACCCTTAGGGTTATTATGCTGTGCTGATCATTGATATGCTTCATAGATTTTATAGCCTGATAGGACTATTGCCCTACCCCCCAGTCTTTGATAATTTACATGGTACTATCTTATTGTGCATGCTACTAGGATGTGTTGATGGGGCAGAGCCAGGAGGATTGTGGGTTCCAGGACAGCTTGAGCTACTATGGTTTTAAAACAGTATTTTTTTATTCCTATAGTGTACAGAGGTGTAGCTACATCCTACCATGACCAATTTTTACATGAATTTTGGAACTTTACACACACAAACACATACATACCTCAACTTCCCCATTTACAACCACCATTCCAACCTTCCAATTCCTTCCTAGCCAACACTGGGGTTATTTCTTTTTTGTTTTCTTCCTCCATTGAATCTAGTTTTTGTTTCCCAGCTCACCATGGTATTGGAACCTGCTCTGCAGAGTGGTCAGCCTACCAAGGGTCACATCATTTAAATAATAGAAAACACTGGATTTTCAGCAGCTATCAAATGCTAATATAGCTTTCTCAGCTTGACTCTTAAGACCATTCTACTTTAAGTTTTTGGCAATAACAGTTTAATCTGCTAAGTTTATTTTATAAACAGTTGCTCCTTTCCTTCTTAGAAAACCTGGCTCCAGTTGTCGAGCATAGGGAAGAAAGGCATAAAAAGAGAGAGTGGGCAGCAGCTGTCCAGATCATCACATAGACAGAGCATTTGAACTAAGGATTAACTGAGACAAAAGTGAAGATCTTGAAATTCACTAAATCCTTACAGTGCTTCTCTTCCACTAACCTAAATATGATCCTTGTTCACTTTATTTTGTTAGTCTAAAGAAGTTCTCCTTCCTACTGTTTGAAGGATTTGAAAATGAATTGTACATAAAATAATAGAATGGTATCAATAGTATACATTCTGAGTTTGGTAACTGCATCAATGTTTTATAAGATTCTGTGATTGTTCTTTGAAATACACACTGAAATATTTAGAGGCAAAGAGTCATAATTTGAAGCCGCCCTCAAATGGTTCATTATATAAAACAGAAAGTTAATTGTTTTTTATAAATGTTTTAATTTATCTGAAAGAGAAAAAGTGTCAGATTTCTATCTTTATCTTCAGGGACTGGCTGTAGCAACAAATCACATTTTATTGCCTCTGGGACATATAGAGGGCTGAGACAGAAACCTATGGTTCAGACATTTTGTTTTCTCTTTTGAAAATGTGTATCATGTCATCCAAACTGACATTTCTTTCAGTTTATGACCTGTGGAAAAATTAATCTTAAAATTTAATTAAAAATATTGATGGTGTATTTCTCTTTGAACTCAGCTTTTGCTGACAAAATAACTCAGGTGAAATCTTTGCTAAGTGCCTCACACAAATGCAACAAATGTGAAATCAGCTCATTCACAGTGCATCTTACTATAGGGAATGTATGATGTTCCATATATGTTGGCCACGAGAAACAGATAAGATGTGCTTATCTGCATTAGTAAATCAGTGAGTCACAACTGGTTTTCAATCTTCTCTTTCTCTGCATTATTATTATTATTATTATTATTATTATTATTATTATTATTATTATTATCATTATTATTATTATTATTACAGCTGTCTGCACAGAAAATGCACAGGTTGTTGTTTGAATAAATAGTGTTCAATCACTTCCTTTTTGGAGGAAGTATTGAGAATTTCAAATGTGGTAGTCAAAGCATGTATGTTTTCCAATGCAATTTTGTTTCCAAATCTAATTGTATAGTTTATATATATATCACCTTAATTTGGAAATAGAAAACAGTTTTATAAAGTACTTTTGGCAACAACCAGAAAACATGGATTATGTGGATCAGTGATCAAACACACTTTGTTTAGCCCACTGTTTGAAGGTAATGTAGCAGTCATTAAATTTTTAGAGTTTTGTTTTGCTTTCTTTAGAAAGGAATTCAGTATCCCCCCCCCCTTTGATCAATTAATATATAATTCTCAGATGCACAGATTGTATACGTTTTCTATAAGACGGATGAAAAATTGAGAGAAAAAGAAAAACTTGAGTTTTCCCAGTATCTGAGATCAGCATGTTCAGTAAGTTGCTAGGGTCAGAAGAGTTTAGAAATTTCAAGACAGCTGGTAACTATATTGAGCAGTGAAGAGTTTGTCACGCATGTGGTGTGTTAATTGAAATTTCTTCAATGGTAAGTGGAAACATTAGTAGATGATCTAGAACGAACTGAAAATAGTGCTCCTAAAAATCAATTACAATCTTCATGTGGGTGAGCAGAAATATCCTGCAAGTCTGTGAGGACGGGCAGCTAAGGACTGACAGCAACAAATGGAAAGTACTCCCACCTCCTGAGGTTACTGACCTCTGCAACCCCATGAGAATCCCAAACAAAAGGAAAATAAGAACCGAAAGGATCTGACAGTAAATCACCAAACTGAATTATGCAGTACTGATACAGGGTGCATCCAAACATTGATTAATGTCAGGTAGTAGATTAACGTGAGACACACAGACGTAGAACTGTCATGACATCCATCTAGTTCAGACCTGTGAAGGTCAACATCTGCTTGCTGTCATTCCCCTGGTGTGGGAGAAACACACACACACACACACACACACACACACACACACAAATACACACACAAACACACATATACAAACACACACACACAAATACATACACAAACAAACACACGCACAAATGACTGTATGCTTTCTTTTGCTGTCCCAGTAGATAATGGATCAGTTCAAAGGTTTCTCTCTTTAAGATGGCTATTTTCTATGAGAATTATCTATCACTACCACCTTGATTTCACCCACCTTTTTAAAAGAAGACAAGGGGAAAATAAAACCCACTTTGACCTCTGTTTTATTGCAGTGTGATTCCATATGCATAAGACAAAACCATATAATGAGACCCATATGCTTATGAATAGAAAAGTTGCCTACCCCAAACCTTGTCTAGAATAGTAATTAAGAACTTTTAGGTTGTTTTTTCACAGACAAGTCAAGAAATTCAAAGTTTGGCACCACCATTTTAGAAAGTAGGAGGTGGGGCCAGAGGGACAGAGGCAGAGAGATAGACTCAGAGAGACAGAGACGAAGAGAAAGAGAGAGACAGAGAGAGAATATAAAAGACTAAGCAAACAATGACAAAGTATTATTTTCTACCAAATTTTACCCACTGAGGGTCATTTTCTTTATGAATAGCCTGCTTATTTTCACTCTACTGAAAGATACTTTGTCTTCTATTAATATATATTAATTGTATAAAATAATGCATTTTATTGTGACCATTTCATATTTGTAGGTACTGTATTCTGATAATATTTATTCCTCTGTTGCCCTCTCTTACATTCTCTCCCTCTGGACTGCTTCCTAGGAGAGATTTGTTTATGGATCTAGAAACTATCACTTCTCAAGAACTTGATCTGATCAATATATGGATATTGGAGTTCCTGTTGAATTTTTCATTCATCTTTTGTTAAGGGACCAAAGAAGAAAGTTGTTAATTTCTAAAACATATACATGGTTAAAAATCTTCATGAAGGTCAAAACAGTAAGGATATTTGACAACTATGAGAATTCCCATCTCGATCTTTTAGTTAAATTGGTGGGAAGGAAAAAATATAAGGATGGAGACTGAGAATAGCATGCTCACTAGTTATTAAAAGTGTAATCAGATATAAATCTAAGTATTTTCTAAGTGTCTTCAGTCCTCCATACGGACAGCAGGTATCCATGTATTCATCACTAGGCACTTCCTCTCCCATTGAGGTCAAACAAGGCAGCCTGGCTAATAAAAAACAATCCACTGACAGGCAACAGCTTTTGGTATCCCCTGCTCCACATGTTTGGGACCCACATGAAGGCCAAGCTACACCTCTGCTACATATATGTGGGGAGACCTAGGTCCAACCCATGTATGTTTTTTGGTTGATAGTTCAGACTTGGAGAGTCCCAATAATCCAGGTTAGTTGACTCTCTCGGTCTTCCTATAGAGTTTCTATATTTTTTATTGAAATAGAAATACATGATTTCCCCCTCCTAGCTACCCTCCTCTAACTGTTCCTAAGATCCTCTCATATCAAGCTGATATCCTGTTTAAAAAATATATTATTGTTATATATATAGGTGTATTCATAGACATGTAAAGTGCTGGGTTTGTTTTGTTTGTGTGAATATATATGGTTTCAGGGCTGACCATTCTGTATTGGACAACCAATAATTCGCCCAGCAGTCAAAAGTTGCCTATAATTCTTTGTCTAGGGTTGAGATCTGATGTCATTTCTCAACTTTCATGTTCAATTGTCTGTTGATAGTGCCGTTGCTTTGGTCTCATTTTATAGGCATTTTTAGGAGAGGCTGTTTCACAGCAAACTTCATGGTGTTCTGGCTCTTACAATTTATTGGCCCCAACCTCCACAATATTCCCTGAGTCAAACAACTGCAGCAAATGTGAATTCAGCTTATTCACAGTGCATCTTACTATAGAGAATATATGATATTCCATATATGTTGGCCACCCGAAACTGATAAAATGTGGTTATCTGCATTAATGAATCCAGTTAGTCACAGCAGATTTGGTATAGATACATTAGTGAATCCAGTGAGTCGCAAGAGATTTGGTATAGCTGTATCTATTGAGACTGGGGTCCCCATGATTTGCAGGTGGTCTTAGCTCTCTGGATTTCTAGTGTGCTTGGTATATACATTAAATAGAACTTTATTCTGGTATTGCTAGTTTTGTGACCTTAAAACAGAAACTCTCTTGAACGTTTATATCCCTGCTAACAAAACAAACAAAATCATAATTTTTACTTCACAGAGGTGTTATATTTTTAATTTTTGGATCGAATAAGAAACTGTGTTTCAATGCCTGTAAATAACTACAACCACCAGATTTATGTTTACTCCTTCAGATTATGTTTATACATTTACATTAATGTAGATCATCACAAAGACCCTATGAAACAAATATATTATAACCCCACACTATGTAGATGAGGAAACTGAAGAAGACATAGATTAATATACCCCAAATCACATAGCTGTGAAGGGGCAAAACCAGAATTTTCAGAATGGCCAATTTTTATGTTCTTCCAATTTTTCCCAAGAGAATATAATTACATAAAATAAAATTTTAAAACCATTAATGAGGGAATGGTTTGGACAATAGGACTTCTAAAACATTTTTTGAAACAAGACTGCATATTTGAGAGTGTTTTAAATGAGCAGAAACAACAACAGAAGTAATATCCTTATACTAAGCTACAGTAAACTATCATTATCCTGGCACTACTTACTACATAGTAGACCTTATATTGCTCTGGAAAAAAATCTCTGATCTGCTACTACTGTGCAACAAATGTTCATATTTGCTGTTGTAATTAAGAAGTTTACAATATGGTAGAAGAAACAGTGTATGTACAGAAAAAATACCCAACGTAGAAAACATGGGGGAAAACTCTGGGAGTGAGGACTGGCCAGGGCAACATTTGAAATGTAAATAAATAATTTGAAGAAAAGAAGGGAACTATTAATAGAAAGTAGGAGAATCAGAGCTTCTGAGGCTGAGGATTTATAAGTTGCTGACAAACCAGGCTTAAGAGGAAAGACAGTTAATTCATAAGCATGGGAGAAAGACCAACTTTGTAAGGTACAAAACAGAAAGTAGAACTCAACTCTGAACCAAAGATACAAAGACAGGGAAATGAGTACGTTTGGAGAATCCGTAATTTCTTTTGATTGTGATAGTTACACACAAGACATGATATGAGCAAATTAGGAAACATTCAGATTTAAGAGCAAAGAGATGTGAAAGTCAACAAAAAAAAAAAAAACTGAACTTTATTCTAGGAGTTCATGGTGTCAGTGGAGAGCTTTTAAAAATATTTTAATATCAACAGTGAACTTCAGAAAAATTAACCTAGCAGCCAATTGGAGAATTAATTAGAGAGCAAGGAAGTACAGACATGCATTGCTTTACAGTTATCTGAATAGCTAGTCGTTATTGATGAAAGCAAAAGAGGAACATTTTCTCCTGAGTCAAAGGGACAGGTCAAAAACCATTTACTCAAACACACTCATTAAATTCTTTATGTGGGAAAAACCACTTTAGTGAAGTGACCTTAATTCCCTCTCCTCTCAAAGAGGTTACTAAAATTATAAGTTAATAACTGTAGCTAAAACTCCCCTAGTCGCACATGTTGACAAGCTGCAAATCTACCTTTTTTAGGAAACACTGAGCTAGGAAATCAAAAGATAGAATCATCTCACAGGGGTGGACAATAAACAAGTTTTTTTTTTAAGAATAAAAACAGTTTTTACTTTTAGTTGGAAGAACCCAATATAAAGGACAATTATCCTGCCTTTAAAAAAACAGAATAGCTTTATTTATGGCTTCAAAAATCCCTTGAGAAATGACACATTCCTTTCCCTTTGGAATAAAATAGTAGAATAAAAACGTTGTTTACAATTTTAATTTATTTTCTTTTCTAAAAAAAATTATTGTTTAGTCTTTTTATTTTTTTTATTTTTATTTTTTTTACAATCCAGATTTTCTCCCCATCCTGGTCCCACTCCCCCATAGTTCCACACTCCACACCTCCTACCCCAACCCCATCTCAAAGAGGATGTCCCCTCCCCAGCACAAGACCTCCCCACTTCCTGGGACCCCAAGTCTCTTGAGGGTTACAGGCATCATGTCTGAGTGCAGACCAGGCTGTTCTCCGAATGCTCATTCACAGCCACAGCCTGTACTGAAACCCTCTGACCAGTAGATGGCGATTATAAGCTTTTGCCCATGCATCGAGTAGCTGTTGAACCTTGGAGGAAATTGGAAGAAGTCTGAACAAGGGGAGATTGTAATGGACAGTGAAGGGAAGAGACTATTGCACACTGAGATGTCAAGGTGAGGAAAGTGCTTCAGTTCAGCAGCGTTCTAGAGAAGTCACCCAATTTGGAGCTATCTCTCTAAATCTGTACCTATACTTGCTGGTGAGGAAGGAATTTGTACTAGGATACAGGCAAATACTGAAGACAAATAATTTTCCTCTTCCACAATCCCTCAAATATAGTTTACAATAGGGGTTATATATGTGTTCCAACAGGACTGAACAGACCTTTTTGGTCGAGTGTAGAAACAGAGGTAACTTAAAACTCTCAAGCATACTTCTCCTCAGGTTTTTCTTTCTAGTTGTACTGAAAATTCTTTCTTTTTTTAACTTTATTTTAAAAAACAAAGATAAATGTACAATTTTTAAGCATTTTAGAATAAAAGTATGCTAGTACATTTTTAAGATTGTAATTAAGTATTTGTGGGTACATATACATACACACACACACATACACACACACACACACACACATATGTAACAGTATTATAGGAAACGAGGTTATTAATTTGAGGGGATAGGAGAGAAACTGGGAGGGGCTGTAGAAAGGAAAGGGGGATATGATACAGTTCTATTTTAATTAAAATATATTCTTTTTTTTCTTGAACTGCAAACAGTCTGTGAATTGTTTCTGGGGTGTTCAGAGCTTTCTGGGGTTAGTATCCCATTATCAATGACTGCATATTATGTCCTTTTGTGACTGTGTTATCTCACTCAGGATGATATTCTCTAGATGCAACCATTTTCTTGAGAATTTCATCAGGCCATTGTTTCTGATAGCTGAGTAGTACTCCATTATGTAAATGTACCAAAATTTTTGTATCCATTCATATACTGAAGGACATCTGGTCTCTTTCCAGCTTCTGGATATTATAAGCAGAGCTGCAATGAACATTTTGTTGGATATACCTTTGTTGTACGTTGGCGCATCTCTAGAGTAAATGCCCAGAAGTGGAAAAACTGGGTCTTCAGGTAGTACTATGTCCATTTTTCTGAGGAACCAGTACCATGCAGTTTTCAGCACAATTGCCTTGTAATATAGCTTGAGGTCAGGGATAGTGATTCCCACAGATGTTTTTTTTTTTTTTTTTTTTTGTTGAGGATGGATTTAGCTATTCTAGGTCTTTTGTTATTCCATATGAAATTGCACATTGATCTTTCCAATTCCATGAAGAACTGGGTTGGAATTTTGATGGGGATTGCATTGAATCTGTAGATTGCTTTTGGTAGGATGGCCATTTTTAAGATGTTGATCTTTCCAATCCATGAGCATGGGAGATCTTTCCATTTTCTGAGATCCTCCTCAATTTCTTTCTTTAGAGGTTTGAAGTTCTTGTCGTACAGGTCCTTCACTTGCTTAGTTAGAGTCACACCAAGGTATTTCATAGTTTTTGTGACGATTGTGAAGGGTACCTTTTCCCTAATTTCTTTCTCCACATGTTTGTTCTTTGAGTATAGGAAGGCTACTGATTCGTTTGAGTTAATTTTGTATCCAGCCACTTTGCTGAACTTGTTTATCAGCTGTAGGAGTTCTCTGGTGGAATTTTTGGGGTCACTTAAGTACACTATCATGTCAACTGCAAAGAGTAATGTTTTTACCTCTTCCTTTCCGATTTGAATCCCCTTGTTCTCCTTTTGCTGTTTAATTGCTCTAGCCAGGACTTCCAGTACTATGTTGAATAGGTAGGGGAAGAGTGGGCAGCCTTGTTGAGTCCCTGATTTGAGTGGGATTGCTTCAATTTCCCACCGTTAAGTTTGATGTTGGCTGTTGGTTTGCTGTATATTGCTTTTATTATGTTTAGGTATGGAACTTGGATTCCTGTTTTTTCCAAAACTTTTAACATGAAGGGGTGTTGAATTTTGGCAAATGCTTTCTCAGCATCTAGTGAGATGACCATGTGTTTTTTTCTTTGAGTTTGTTTATATGGTGGATTACATTGATGGATTTCCGTATGTTAAACCATCCCTGCATCACAGGGATGAAGCCTACTTGATCATGGTTAATGATCATTTTGATGTGTTCCTGGATTCAGTTTGCAAGGATTTTGTTGAGTATTTTTTCATCAATGTTCACAAGTGAGATTGGTCTGAAGTACTCTTTCCTTGTAGGGTCTTTGTGTGGTTTAGGAATGAGGGTTATTGTAGCCTTGTAAAATGAATTAGGTAGTGCTCTATCTGAATCTATTTTGTGGAATAGTTTGGAGACTATTGGTATTATGTCATCAATAAATGTCTGATAAAATTCTGCACTTAACCCATCTAGACCTGGACTTTTTTTGGTTGGGAGACTTTTGATGACTGCCTCTATTTCTTTAGGTGTTTTGGGATTATTTAGATGGTTTACCTGGTCCTGATTTAATTTTAGTATCTAGTATCTGTCTAGGAATTCATCCATTTCCTCCAGATTTTCCAGCTTTGTTGAGTATAGGCTTTTGTAGTAGGATCTGATGATTTCTTGAATTTCCTCAGTTTCAGTTGTTATTTCTCCACTTTCCTTTCTAATTTTGTTAATTTGGATACTCTCTCTTTGCCCTCTAGTTAGTATGGCTAAGGGTTTATCAATCTTGTTGATTTTTCTCAAAGAACCAACTCTTGGTTTTGTTGATTCTTTCTGTTTCTATTTGTTCTATTTCTGCCCTAAGTTTGATTATTTCTTGCTGTCTACTCCTCTTGGGTGTATCTGCTTCCTTTTGTTCTAGAGCTTTCAAGTGTGCTGTCAAGTTGCTAGTGTATGCTCTCTCCACTTTCTTTTTGGAAGCACTCAGATCTATGAGTTTTACTCTCAGTACTGCTTTCATTGCATCCCATAGGTTTGGGTATGTTGTGTTTTCGTGTTCACTGAATTCTAGAAAATCCTTAATTTCTTTCTTTATTTCTTCCTTGACCCTGCTATTGTTTAATAGAGCGTTGTTTAGTGTCCACGTGTATGTGGGCTTTTTGTTGTTTTTGTTGTTGTTAAAGACCACTCTTAGACCATGGTGATCTGAGAGGATGCATGGGAATATTTCAATCTTCTTATATCTATTGAGGCTCATTTTGTGATCAATTATGTGGTCAATTTTTGACAAGGTGCCATGTGGTGCTGAGAAGAAGGTGTATTCTTTTTTTAGGATGATATGTTCTGTAGATATCTATTGATTCCAGTTGGTTTATAACCTCTGCTAGTTTTACAGTGTCCTTGTTCAGGTTTGTTTCCCTGATCTGTCCTTTGGTAAGAGTTGGGTATTGAGGTCTCCCATTATTATTGTGTGGGGCACAATGTTTATATTTTGAGCTTTAGTAGGGTTTCTTTTATGAATATCAGTGCTTTTGTATTTGGAGCATATATGTTAAGGATTGAGAGTTTCTCCTGACAAATTTCCCCTGTAATGAGTAAAAGGTGTCCTTCCTTTTTTGATAACTTTTGTTGAAAATCTACTTTATTCAATATTAGAATGGCTATTCCAGCTTGCTTCTTGTGCCCATTTGCTTGGAAGGTTTTTTTCCCACCCTTTTACTCTGAGATAGTGTCTGTCTTTGTCTCTAAGCTGAGTTTCTTTTATGCAGAAAATTGCTGGGTTTTGTTTCCATATCCAGTCTGATAGCCTATGTCTTTTTATTGGGGAATTGAGTCCATTTATGTTAACAGATATCAAGGAATAGTGGTTGCTGTTTCCTGCTATATTTGCTTTTGGATGTTGAATTTTGCCTGTGTGTCTTTCTTCTTTTGGTTTTCTTGCTTAGGAGTTTTCTTGTTTTTATTAGGCTGTAGTTCTGCTCGTTGTATTGGGTTTTCCACCTATAATTTATTTTAGTGCTAGGTTTGTGGTCAGATATTTTGTAAATTTAGATTTATCTTGAAATATCTTCATCTCTCCATCTATGGTGATTGATAGTTTTTCTGGGTATAGCAGCTTTGGCTGGCACCTGTACTCTCTTAGGGTCTGCATGATGTCTGTCTAGGCTCTTCCAGCTTTCATAGTCTCTGTTGAGAAATCGGGTGTGATTCTGATTGGCCTGCTTTTATATGTTACATAGCCTTTTTCCCTTACTGCTTTTAATATTTTTTTCTTTGATTTGGGCACTTGGCGTTTTGACTATTATGTGTCATGAGAAATATCTTTTCTGGTCCAACCTATTTGGAGTTCAGTAGGCTTATTTTATGCTCATGGTCATCTCATTCTTAAGGGTAGGGAAGTTTTCTTCTATGATTTTGTTGAAGATATTTACTGTGACTCTTAGTTGATATTCTTCGCCCTCTTCTACTCCTTTTATCCTTACGTTTGGTATTCTCATTGTGTCCTGAATCTCCTGGACATTTTGGGTTAGGAGCTTTATGGCTTTTGCATCTTCTCTGACTGTTTTGTCTTTGTTTTCAATGTTGTCTTCGGCCCCTGAGATTCTCTCTTCAATCTCTTGTAGTCTGTTGGAGATGCTTACATCTGTGACTCCTGATATCTTTTTTAGGTGTTCTACCTCTAGGGTTGTCTCTTATTTTTATTGTGTCAATTTCTGTTTTAAATTCCTTCTTCCATTCCTTCATCTCTTGGTTCTGTTTTCCTCTATTCTTTGAGTTCTTTGAGTGTTTTTCTTGTTTCCTCTTTAAAAGCTTCTGATTCTTTATGCTTTTCCTCCTGTTCTTATTTAAGAATATTTATCATCATCTTGAGGTATGATTTTAGGTCTATGTCTTCTATTTCTGGAGTGTTTGGCATTCTGCTGTTTTCTGTGATGGGAGAGCTAGGTACTGGTGTTGCCAGGTTGTCTTGTTTTCCCTGAGGTATGTTCTTTCCCTTTCCTCTTACCATCTTGTTGTCAGTCTTGTGTCCTTGGATCACTGCTGGTTCACAGCTGGCTCACATCTGGCTGGCTCACTGCTATTCCTGGTGGTGGATGGTCTGAGTGCTCGTTCTACACTCTGTGTTGTCCGGCTGGGAATAGGCTGATGCCCAGTTACTGGTTCCCTAAAGCAAGCTGGGGCAGTGAGGGGATCCAGGGGACTGCACTTTTTTACGTGCTCGTCAGAGATCTCTCTGCACCCTGGCTAGTCAGACTGTCTCCTCGACAGTCCTGTGTCCCTGGCTCACTACTGGCTCACTCTGTACTGAAAATTCTTAAGAGCAAATTTTCCCAATAAATTATGAAGGGACGTTCTAAAGACAAAACAGAGATTCTAGTAAAGCTGATATTTAGAAATTGAAAGGAAAGAAAATCCTCAACTTTACAGGTTGACTATGCTTAATGAGTGTGCCATGAATAACAGACATATTTTTTGAAAGCAAGATTGGATTTAAAAAAATATCTCTGCTAAGATGCAATACACCTTGTTATATTTTGTTCCTCCAGGCCTCATGAAAAGGAGAAATTTACTGGAACATTTTTCCACCCAAATGCTTCAATCTACACATTTTAAACTTTTTAAAAAATATAACTTTTATTGCCCAATGTCATTATTAAAAATATTACCAAGATATTATTTTGCCAAATTAAATATTTTTCATTTTTATTAGTTATTTTATTTATTTACATTTTAAATGTTATCTCCCTTCCCAGTTTCCTCTCCACAAGTCCCCTATTCCCTCCCCCTGCCTTTATGAGGGTGCTCCCCCACCTGCTCACCCAACCTGCCTCAGCTCCCTAACATTTCCCTAGCCTGAGCCATTGAGTCTCCATAGGACCAAAGGGTCCCCCTCCTGGTGATGCCCACTAAGGCAATCCTCTGCTACATAGCCAGCTGGAGTCATCACTTTGGTTGGTGGTTTAGTTGCTAGGAGCTCTGGGAAGGTCTGATTGGTTGATATTGTTGTTGTTCCTGTGAGGATGCAAAACCCTTCTGCTCCTTCAGTCCTTTCTCTAACTCCTCCTTTGGGGTTCCCATGCTCAGCATCCTCCTCTGTATTTGTCAGGCTCTGGTAAAGCCTCTCCGGAAACTATCAGGTTCCTGTCAGCAATCGTTTCATGGCATCAGCAATAGTGTCTTGGTTTGGTGGCTGCAAATGGGATAATTCCCTAGGTAGGGCAAGTCTCTGGATGGCTACTCCTTCAGTCTCTGTTCCACTCTTTGTCCCTGCATTTCCTTTTGACAGGAGGAATTCTGAATTAATAATTTTGAGGTAGGTAGGTGGCTCCATTCCTCAAATGGAGGCTGTGCCTATCCACTGAATATGGTCTCTACAGGTTCTCTCTCCCCTTTGTGGTTGGGTATTTCAGCTATTGTTCTCCCTGTTGGGTCCTGGAAGTCTCTTGGGTCCCTGGCATTTGGGACTTTCTGCTGGCTACCCCTAGTTCCCCCTCCACAACTGCTACACACCTACTTTCAAATTCCTGACCCTCTGTAATTCTCCCCCATCTCCTCCCATATCTGAGCCAGCCCCTCCTTTTCCCTCCTCCTCTCTCCTTCCCAGATCCCTCTATCCCTATACTTCCCAGAGGTTATTTTCTTCCCCCTTCTGAGTGGGACTGTAGCATCCACACTTTGGTGTGATTTGCTTTCTTCTTGGGTTTCATATGGTCTTTTGGCTAATATTCACATATCAGTGAGTAAATACCACGTATGTTCTTTTGTGACTGGATTACCTCACATAGGGTGATATTTTCAAGTTCCATCCATTTACCAGTGACTCTCATGATACTCAGTAATAGCTGAGTAGTATTCCATTGTGTAGATATACCACATTTTCTGTATCTATTCTTTTGTTGAGGGACATCTGGGTTCTTTTCAGTTTCTCATTATGATAAATAAGGCTGCTTTGAACATGAGGTCCCCTTTGTTGGTTCTTGATCCTAGAGCATAAGCCACTGATGTCCTGTTCAGGAAACTTTCCCCTGTGCCTATGTGTTTTAAGCTCTTCCCCACTTTCTTTTCTATTAGTTTCAGTGTATCAGGTTCTTTGTGGAGGTCCTTGAACCACTTGGACTTGAGCTTTTTACAAGGAGATAAGAATAGGTCAGTTTGCATTTTTCTACATGCTGACTGAAAGCCTTTTCTGCACCTATTGAGATGATTAGTTCATTAATATGATTTACTATATTTACTGATATACATATACATACACACACACACACACACACACACACACACATATACTGTTGAACCATCTTCACATTTTCAGAATAAAGTCAATTTGATGGTGGTTAATGATTTTTTTTACTACATGTCTGTACTCTATTTCTAAGTATTTTACTAAGAATTCTTTCTCTATATTTAGCAGGAATCTTGACTTTTAATTATGTTTTTTTTTTTTTTTGGTAGTGTACCTGGCTTCACTACTAAACTAATACTAGCTTTATAGAGGAATTTGGAAATTCTCAGATTTTTTAAATGATTCAAGCATTATTGGCTGCATTTCTTTGAATTTCTGGTAACTTCTGCTTAGAATCCATTTGTACCTTGCTTTTAGAGTCAGAAATTTTTTATTGTTTTACTCTCTATATTTCTTATTGTCTGTTAATTTGCTGATCTTTTCTTTGTTTAACTTTTGTAATTTGATATACCTAAAAATTTGCCCACTTTTTTGTTTGTTTTCCAGCTTAATGGAATCGAGTATATAAGCAAATTATCTCATGATTTCCTGTATTTCTTTGGCATTTGTTATAATATTTCCATCTTCATCTCAAATTTTATCAATTTGGGTTCTTTTTTATTTTGGCCAAAGTTTATTAATTTGGCCAAGGAACTATCAATATTGTTTATCTTTTTTTCAAAAGAACTAGTTCACAGATTTCTTAATTCTTTATGTTGTTTTTTTGTTTGTTTCTATTTTACTACATATTTCTGTTTATTAATTTGTGGCTTTTAATATTTCTCTGTATATACTAGTTTTGGGTCAGTCTTTTTCAAAATTCTTGGGGTGTGTCATTTAAATATTTATCTGTGCTCTTTATGATTTTTTTAAATATTTTTAGAGTTATATAAATTTACCTCTTAGGACTACCTTTGGAGGTATAACTCAGTGTTAGAATGATTTCTCAACATGTGCAAAAACGTGGAGTTTTATCATTATGAGTAAGAAAAAGAAATATAATTGGTCCAATAGAATGTTTTGAGAATTTTTCTTTATTTTCCTTCTACCTTATTTTTAATTTTTGGGTTGACAATGAGCCCCATCTCATTTAATAGAAGAAACCAAGTCTATGAACTAGTTCTTAGGGTGAACAAAATTTACAAACCTCTCTTGGGTGCCAGAAGAATGGTAGACTAGGGCTACAGAGGGCTAGTTCAACCATAGAAATGTGCATTCAAGCAACTGTAATTATGTGGAAATACCTTCACAGGAGCTAAGGAAACTAGTTTTTAATACCTGGGTACATCTGAGAACTAAGAAGAGACAGACTGACGGAAGCACAAAAACAAGGTTTTTGTTTTGTTATTTAAGATTTATTTTATGTACACAAGTATACTGTGGCTGTCTTCAGACACACCAGAGCCTATTACAGATGGTTGTGAGCCACCATGTGGTTGTTGGTAATTGAACTCAGGACCTCTGAAAGAGCAGTCGATGATCTTAAGCACTGAGCCATCTCTAAACAAGGTTTACATTACCATATTTTAACTCTTCCTCCTATAACAGATATCAATACGTGGGAGGTAGAAGTTTGCAAAGGACATTGCCTTGGTATCTAAAACTTCGCATAAATCCGTAAAATCTAAGATTAATTTTCTCTATACCCTAAGTCCAAAACCTTACCCACAAAATGTAACTCCAGACCCATCTTGACACCAAGCCAAATCAAGCAACCCTGGTCACTGGGCTGTTCTGAAACCAGATTACCTCCAGAAGTTCCAGTTTCTCCACTCTTACTAGCACAGTTGGTAAGTACTTATGGTCTCATCCTTCAGTATAAACTATGAAAATATAGATTCCAACCTCCTCAATACTAGACTAGAACTTACAGCACCAATCTTCAGTACTCTAAGCTTGGCCAATTGAGAACTAGGCCAGTCTATACATTTCTGTGCTTGAGACCCTTTCCCCTAATGCCATGTTGGCAACTCTGGAATCAGGTCCTAGCTATCAAATAGAGATACAAGCCAGAGGTTTGTCAAGCACTCAAGTGTCAGGTTGCAGAAGACCCAAAATGAAATCCTATCTCAAAAGTCTCAGGACTTTTTGTCCCCTAAAGGGTCAATATGGCTTCATGCTTAGACTAATACTTGTAGTGACAGTGATCATGCTAGACTTTGGGGGATCTCACATCTAGACCAACCTCAGTACATCCAAATTCTGTGATAGCTTAAGTGCACCCAGGCTACATGTTGGTTCTTATAGACCCATTGTCTATGTCAGGACCCATAACTATAGAAGACTTGTCAAAATCAGGATCCCTAGGTGAAAAGCAATCCCTTCAGACAGGTTCTACATGTGCACAAACATTAAGAATGCACTAAGTTTCAGAAGTATTTATTTGTTTTTGTTTTGGCTTTGGTTTTGATTTTTGCCATTGGCTTTAGACAATCATGGGTCCAAGTTTAACTCAGAAGTCCCAGGATTTTGATATTCAAATTGTACCTTGTTTGGGATCATCGTTCACAGACTGTCTACAAAATCACACTTGTATAGCTAGCTGTGCCTTTATAGACCCAGGTTCCTGCCCAGGGAACTCAAACAATATTAAGTGAACCCAGGTACCACACTTATACCAATCCTTGTCAATCTGATGTGGACTCTGACTCAAGGACACAGTAACAAGGCAGTTGCTATGAACTAAAACTTCGAGTTAAGTCCTGTGGTTACATGATGCCTGTAAATCACTATGGACCCTGCTATTGAACCCCAAATCCACAGATCTATATGCCATATTTGCTTAACTTTGAACCAATTTGCTTACCTTGGAACAAGGAATTACACCACCATCTTTAAGATTCCAGCAGTAGACTGTGCTGTCATGTTAGGTAGTCTTTCTAAAGCCTTTGGATTAACTGAATGGTGAAAGGCTCTCAGAAAAACCCAGTCTACAAATATTGAGATGGTCCAGACTTCTTCATATACGTAAGGCTCTGTGAATTTTTCTGGGGAGACATAAACAAATATTCATTAATTCTAGCTATAATAGTTGTGTCCAAGTCTACTTTAGTATAAAATGAGTTTATTGGAGTTACATATGGAAGCACAGGTGAAGGGGTATTTTGCCGGATTTGAGGAACTCAAGGGCATCTTTATCAGTAGGGCCCATCCCAACATGGGTGACAGTTTACAAAAGGTGCATCTCCTAATATCCCTCTTCCAATCTACAAGCAATTCCAACAAAAAGTTCCAGCAACTGTTTACTACTTTTATGAATTTGGTTCCCAGCCTTGTGAATCTTCACTTTTCCTGAACTTCATATGTTGTGAACCTTGTACATTTCTTTTTTTTTTTCTTCAGGACAATTATAGTTTCATCCCATATTACACAATCAATAGTCTCAGAATAGCAGTGTCGTTGCCCTCTAACAATATGACAGCACAATGCAGCTTCAGATTCCCTTTTATTTTTAATTAAAAGTATGTAAACATGGGTAGGGGTGTTTATGTCACTTGACTTTCAGTTTTAGGACATTATACATTTCTTAACTCACTGAGTCTCATAAGATTTCTCTCCTCTCTGTAGGAGGGAATGTTGTGGTGCTTGAATTTATAAGAAAATTATTCAAAGAAAGGGGGAAAACTAAGGTAACATTATACCACATAAAAAATACTATGCACTTCCAGTGAAGGCCACAAATGAAATTGACACATAGAAAATTTGAAACGAAGAAATCTGAAAGAATTGTTGGGGGAGGGGAGTTAGCAGCCTTCAAAAGAACTTAGAGAAACTTCAGTGAGATTAGGAAAGCAAGAAATGAACGAAACTGAAACTTTATCAAATCAGGGGGAAAAGAGAAAAGAATGAAGAGGATGAAAGTATAGAATTTTTGCTAGAATATCAGCAGACCATTAAGGAGCTTGTAAGGAAGGTAAGGAGAAACACGTAAAAGATAGGAAAGCAGTAACAAGACATAAAGTTTTTAAAAATACACTATGTGACAAGTACAAATTACTCAAATAACTACAGAACACAGAAATTAATATTTTCTATGTATTTATTCTCTTTCAATGCATTTATCATTAGCATATTTAAGGTGAATACAATAATAAGAAATTGATAACTATTAAATGATCACACAATTATACATGGAGGAATAAATTTGTGATACCCTTTGGATAACATGATAATTGTAAGCAATTAAAATACTTTATTCTTTAAAAGCAATGAAAAAGATTATACTAATTTAGATTTCAAAATATATACGTATTTAGAAATATCATATATATTTTAAACAATTTATTATTGGTTAGCAAATAAACTAGAATTTTTTGAAATATTTGATGCAATTCAAATTATGAAAATCAAGAACAAAAATTAATTTAATACCATCAAAATTTCAAAGAATCCAGGGAGCTTAAAGAAGAAACAAAGAGCTAAATGAAAGTAAGAAGAAAGAGCCTAAGTGATACTCAAGAGAATACAAACACAAAGCTGATGTAAATGAGTAAGATAATCTAATAATTTAAAAAAAACTTAAATCAGGAGAGAAAAACATTGAAGAAGATTCAAGCTGAAGTGAGATAGAATTGAAAAACCCAATAGCTCAAGTAGAAAACTCAAAGGAAAACCTTATAAAGAATCAAGACAAATAGAGAATAGAAGAACTTGAAAATAAAGCATCTAGACTTAAAAAGCAAGGAAGATGAAAACAATTTTAAAACATAGGAAAGGAACACATTCTGAAAAATCTATCCCCCAAATGTAAGGAATCCACATTTATAAAAGAAACTTTACAAAAGCTC
Source organism: Micromys minutus (assembly GCF_963924665.1). Taxonomy (NCBI): domain Eukaryota; kingdom Metazoa; phylum Chordata; class Mammalia; order Rodentia; family Muridae; genus Micromys; species Micromys minutus. The sequence continues at coordinate 53,335,838 of NC_137970.1, read as the reverse complement.
AAAACATATATTGCACCACACACAATAATAGTGGGAGACTTCAACACCCCACTTTCATCAATGAACAGATCATGGAAACAGAAAGGAAACAGAGACACAGTGAAACTAACAGAAGTTATGAACCAAATACATTTAACGAATATCTATACAACATTTCATCCTAAAACAAAAGAATGTACCATCTTCTCAGCACCTCATGGTACCTTCTCTAAAATAACCATATGGTCACAAAACAAGCCTCAACAGATACAAGACTGAAATAATACCATGCATCTGATCAGATCACCATGGACAAAGACTGGTCTTCAATAACAAAAACAACAAACAAACAAACAAAAGCCAACAGAAAGCCCACATACACGTGGAAGCTGAACAATGCTCTACTCAATGATAACTTGGTCAAGGAAAAAGCTAAGAAAGAAATTAAAAACTTTTTAGGATCTAATGAAAATGAAGGCATAACATACTCAGACTTATGGGATACAATGAAAGCAGTACTAAGAGGAATACTCATAGCTCTGAGTGCCTCCAAACACAAACTGGAAAGAGAATACACTAGCAGTTTGACAACACACCTGAAGACTCTAGAAAATAAAAAGCAATTATACCCAAGAAGAGTAGATGGTTGGAAATAATCAAACTCAGAGCTGAAATCAACCAAGTAGAAATAAAAATAACTATGCAAAGAATCAACAAAACCAGAAGATTGTTCTTTGAGAAAATCAACAAGATTAATAAACCCCTAGCCAGACTGACTAGAAGGCACAGAGAGAGAATCCAAATTAAGAAAATCAGAAATGAAAGGAGAGACATAACAACAGAAACTGAGGAAATTAAAGAAATCATCAGATCCTAATACAAAAGCCTATACTCAACAAAACTGGAAAATCTAGAGGAAATGTATAGTTTTCTAGACAGAGACCATATCCCAAAGTTAAACCAAGAACAGGTAAACTATCTAATCAGGCCCATATCCCATAAGGAAATAGAAGAAGTTATTAAAAACCTCCCAACAACAACAACAAAAGCTCAGGGTCAGATGTATTTTGTTCAGAATTCTACCAGACCTTCAAAGAAGAACTGATCCCAATATTTCTCAAATGATTCCATAAAATAGAAACAGAAGGAACATTACCTAATTCATTTTATATTTTTTAAATAAATGGGTTTTATTCTTTTTTTACAAGTTTATTTAAAGAAGAGAGATACATGTACATATTTTTAAAAGCATTTTGGCAATTCTTTTAGAGGTTTGATAGCATGCATTGAAATCTTACTAGTCACCATAAGCATAAAGTACACGTAGAACAGAACATAACATGAATACAGTAAGAGTTTTCTTGGTGTGTATAGATTAAACATAATGATTTTTGAATACCAAAAATTGCCACAAGGTTATATTTCTAGCTCCTGGATTATTAATTATTTAAGGTCTAGGTGTACCACACTCTGAGAGGGTGCTATACACTTATTTTTTTCCTAAGAAGGATTGAGGCTTTCACTATTTGGCCTTTGTTATTCTTGAGCTTCATATGGTCTGTGAGTAGTTTCTGGGGTATTCAGAGCTTTCTGTGGCTAGTATCCAATTATCAGTGACTGCATATTATGTCTGCTCTTTTGTGACTGGGTTACCTCACTCAGGATGATATCCTAAACTACACAAGGACCCAATCAAAGAAGAGAACTTCAATTCAACCTTGCTTATGAGTATCGATGCAAAAGTACTGAATAAAATTCTTGCAAATGGAATCCAAGAACACATCAAAACCATCATTCAACATTATCAAGTTGGCTTCATTCCAGGAACACAAGTTTGGTTCAATATTTGAAAATCCATTAAGGTAATACAGTATATAAAAAAGCCTCAAAGAAAAAAAATCACATCATCATCTCCTTAGATGTAGAAAAACATTTGTCAAAATAAAACATTACTTTATGTCAAAAGTATTGGAGAAACCCAAAATTTAAGGCCCCTACCAAAACATAATAAAAGTAATCTATGGCAATTATCAAATAGCCAATATCAAATTAAATGAACAATCCCACTAAAATTGGGGACAAGGATGCACAGTCTCCCCATATGTATTCAATACAGTACTCAAAGTGGTAGCTAGAACAATAAGAAAATGAAAAGAGATCAAGTGGATACAAATTGGAAAAGAAGAAATAAAGTTATCAGTATTTGCAGATGATATGAAAGTATACATAATGACCCCAAAATTCTGCCAGAGAATTTCTCCAGCTGATAAAAACTACAGCAATGTTGCCAGATACAAAATTAATTCAAATAAATCAGTAGGCTTTCTTCATACAAATGATAAACAGGCTGAGAAAGAAATTAGGGAAGCAACAACCATCACAAGAGCCACAAATAATGTAAAGTATCTTGAGGTTACTAGTCATCAAGTGAAACATTTGTACAACAATAACTTCAAGTCTCTCAAGAATGAAATCTAAGAAGATCTCAGAAAATGGAGAGATCTCCCGTGCTCATGGTGTGGCAGAATTAATATAGTAAAAATGACCTTCCTACTAAAGGCAAACTACAGATTCAATGCCCTCCCCATCAAAATCCCAACACAATGATTCAAAAACAAGAAAAAAGTAATCCTCAAATTCATCTGGAAATGCAAAAAAAAAAAAAAAAAAAAAAAAAAAAAAAAAAAAAAAAAAAAAAAAAAACCAAAAAGAATAGCTAGAACAATTCTTAACAATAAAAGAATGACTGAATCACCATCCCTGACCTCAAGCTCTACTACAGATCAATAGTGATAGAAAAAAATGCATGGTATTGTACAGAGACAAACGGGTTGACCAGTGCAATAGAACTGAAGACTCAGAAATAAAACTACACACTTATGCATACTTGATCTTCAACAAAGTAGTCAAAAAAATATACGATGGAAAAACAAAAGCATCTTCAATAAATGGTACTGATCTAACTGGCTGTATGTATGTAGAAAAATGAAAATAGACTCATATTTGTGACCTTGCACAAAGTTCAAGTCCATGTGGATCAAATACCTCAACATAAAACCAGATACACTGAATCTAATAAAAGAGAAAGTGGGAAAGAGCCTTGAACTCATTGGCACCAGAGGAAATTTCCTAAACAGAATTCCAATGGCTCACACTCTAAGATCAAGAATTGATAAATGTGACCTCATGAAACTAGAAAGCTTCAGTAAGGCAAAAGACACTGTCAATAAGACAAATCGACAACCTACAGACTAGGGCAAAAAAAAAATCTTCACTAACCCCACATTTCCATAGAGAGTTAATATCCAAAATATAAAGTGCTCAATATGCTAATCACCAAAAAAAACAAACAAACAAACAACTCAATCAAAAAATGGTGTATAGAACTAAACCAAAAATTCACAACAGAGGACTCTCAAATGGCTTAGAAGCATCTAAAGAAATGTTCAAAGTCTTTAATGATCAGAGAAATGCAAATCAAAAAGACCCTGAAATTCTACCTTACACCAATCAGAATGGTTAAGATCAAAACCTCAGGTGACAACTCATGTTGGTGAGAATGTGGATAAAGAGGAACATTCCTCCATTGCTGGTGGGATTGCAAAGTGGTACACCCAATCTTGAAATCAATTTAGAGGTTCTTCAGAAAATTGGAAATAGATCTACCCAGATGTCCCACTATGCCACAATGGCATGTTTTCCACTGTGTTTATATTGACCTTATTTTTGATAGTCAGAAGCTGGAAAAAACCCAGATATCCCTAGAATAAACACAGAAAGTGCAATTCATTCACACAGTGAAATACTACTTGGCCATTAAGAACGAGGACATCCAGAGTTTTGCAGGGAAATGGATGGAACTAGAAAATACCATCCTGAATATGGTAACTCACACCCAAAAGTATATGCACGGTATGTACTCACTAATATGTAGATATTAGCAAAAAAAAAGTACAGAATACCCAAAACACAGTGTACCCAACTCAAAAAGGTCAACAAACTAAAGGGTGTCTCAGTCCCACTTGGGAGGGAGAAAAATGCAATCACATGGGGAGGAGGGAAAAATCTGGGAGAGAAAATAGATGTGGGGAGGGATATGATCTGGTTTTGGCTTGGGGAATAGAACTGAAGCTCTGAGGGCCAGCAGAAAGAATGGAAACCAGCAACCTTAGGAGATAGGATGGTGGGAGGAGCCTCCAGATTGTACCAGAAACCTGGCAGTTAATAGTCCCTCAGGAATCAAAGTGCCAGGGTATCCTAGATGTAATACCCTCAGTGGTGTGAGGAAACTTGTAGAGTCCACCTCCAGCACAAAGACAAAATCAAGAGAGGAATGGGTTTGTTATTCCGCAGTTAAAACTCTGACACATAATCATTCCTGTCTAAAAGAACTGTAGGGATGGAAATAGAGCCTGAGGAAAAGACAGTCCAAAGACAGGTCCAAAGTAGGATCCACCTCAAGAGGAGGCCCCAAGGCCTGACACCATTACTGCTCTCCAAAACACCCAACAAGCACCTAAAAGAATCAGATGCAGATATTTGCACCCAACCAATAAACAGAAGCTACTGATCCCTGTGGATGAATTAGGGAAAAGCTGGAGGAAGCTGAGGAGGAGGGCGACCCTGTAAGTGGACCAGCAAACTCACTTAACCTGGATCCCTGAGATCTCTGACACTGGACCACCAACCAGGCAGCACAGCTGATATGAGGCTCCCAACACATATACAGCAGAGGACTACTCGGGATTGAGTCAGAGAAGATGCACCTAACCCTCAAGAGAGTGGAGGCCCGAGTGAGTTTAGAGAACTGGCAGGGTGGATGTTGTGCTGGCAGACAGGAGCCTGGCATGGCATGGGTATCTTCCAAGAGGCTCTCCCTGCAGCTGTTTGAGACAAATGCAGATGCTTATAGTCAAACATTGGAACCATATGAAAGAGTTAGGGGAAGTATTGAAAGAGCTAAAGGGAATGGCAACCCCATAGGAAGACCAACAATATCAACTAATTTGAACCTCTGGGGGCTGCCACCGACAAAAGAGCATACAAGGGTCCTTAGCACATATATAGCACAGGACTAACTGCTTTGACTGGCCCCAGTGGGAAAGGATATGCATAATCCTGTAAAGACTAATACTCTAGAGAAGGGGGATACCTGTGGGTGCAGGGTTCACCCTCTCAGAGGTGAGGGTAATGGGAGATTGGACAAAGAACTCTGATGAGGACCAAAAAGAAGGAGCAACATTTGGAATGTTAATAAAAATATAAAAAAACAAAATTATTATGAAAAATGCTATAAAGATATTACAATTTCATGAACAGATATCAACTGCTTTGCACTAGAATAATAGAAAATATTACTGGGAAACCCTTGTTCATCACAGGCTCGAAGGTATAAGTGTTATTAGAGTGCCACTGAGGTGTCAAACAGAACAGTTCAATTAAACCATACAGTACATGAGCAAAATAAATAATAGCACAATCAGTAGAGTGCTTGCATTACAAGGAATCCTGAGCTTAGTCTCTAAAACCTACTTTAAGTGGTCATGTGTGGTTTGACTAATGCTCTGACCTATGGGTATAACAACATGCTGTTAGGAGTCATTTTGTTGCTATGTTCTTTTAGCAAAATTATAGTAGGTTTTCCAATTAGGCCCACGACCTATCTAGTCTCAAGTTATTGACCACTTTAATATTTCCAGACATGGGTTCCACCTTATGGAATGGGCCTTAAACTAAACTATTTGTTGCTCCCATAGCTTTTGTGTCATTTTTGAACCACTATATATTGCAGAGATGTCACTGTTGTAGATCACAGGGTTTATATCTGGGTGATACTCATGATTGCTTTTTTCTTCTAGAAGCAGAAAATTACCCCCTAGGATCATGAATTCTAGGCAGTGAGGTGAAGCTTCTAGTTGGGCACCAGTTCAATTTCTCCATGTTCAATGGCATAAATTGTATCTTTGGCCATATGTTCTTAAAAACATGCTGTGAAGAGAATAAGTAACAGCCTTGGTAATAGCCATTTGTGCTTGGGGCAATCTTTAGGATCCTTTGGCCAAAGTTTAAACAAGATATAACCCATCCATGTCACTGGAGGTTTTACTTGGTAATTTATGGTATCTAGTTGAGACATTGTCTTTCTGTGGTAGTTTTTAAAAAATGGATACCATTGGCTCAAGTACTTGACTCTTTGGTACCTAGTTGATGGACTGTTGAGATTAGGGGGTGTAACATCACTGGAGTGCTTGTAGCCTTGTTGGAGGACATGTATTACTGGAGATTGACTTTGAATTTTCGAAAGTCCAAGCCACAGACTCAAATATGTCTCTCTGCTGGCTGCCTGTGCACCAGGATGTACAGTTTTTGGCTATTTCTTCAGCACCATGTCTGCCTGCATACCACCATGCTTTTCATCATAATGAAAATGTACTAAACCTCTGAAACTGTAAGAAGCCTTTGATAGAATGCCTTCCTTTATAAGCTGCCTTAGTCTTATATCTCTTCAAACAAAAGAACAGTGACTAAATGCCTCCTTTATTTGTGACTTCATTAAAATTCTGTTCATATATGTAAATATAGGAAGTTTCTATAGTAACAAGTTTCCATATTTTATTTTATTGGAAATTCTCTGCATTTACATTTCAGATGTTATTCCTTTTCCATAATCCCATCACTACTTCCCCTCCCATTGCCTCCATGAAGGTGTTCCCTCTCCCAATCACCCTTTCTCACCTCAGCACCTTTACTTTCCCTTATACTGGGAAAAACAAGCCTTTCCTGGAATTCTTCCACTGATATCAGAAAATGCTAACCTCTGCTGCATACAAACTTCAGGCCATAGGTCTTTCCATAAGAGATCATTGGGTGGTACTCCATTTTTAATAGGATTATTTGGTTCTCTAGAGTCTAAATTCTTGAGTTGTTTATACATATTGGATACTAGCCCTCTATCAGATATAGGATAGGTAAAGATCTTTTCCCAATCTGTTGGTTACTGTTTTGTCCTTTTGACAGTGTCCTTTGCCTTACAGAAGCATTGCAATTTCATGAGGTCCCATTTGTAGATTTTTGATCTTAGAACATAAGCCATTGGTGTTCTGTTCAGGAAAAGTTCCCCTGTGCCTTTGTGTTCCAAGCTCCTCCCCACTTTCTCTTCCATTAGTTACAGTGTACCTGGTTTTATGTGGAGATCTGTGATCCACTTGGACTTGAACTTTATACAAGAAGATAAGAAAGGATTGATTTGCATTTTTCTGCAGGCTGACTGCCAGGTGAACCAGCACCATTTGTTGAAGAGCTTGTCATTTTTCCAATGAATTTTTTTTTTAGCTCCTTTGTCAAAGATCAAGTGACCATAGGTGTGTGGGTTCATTTCCTGTGCTTGCTTCTTGCCATCTTCTTATCTTTGATGTTAGTTGATCCCGTTGTCTCTGAATGGAGCTTTTCTTTCCTGTTGGTCTGTGGTCCTTGGGCTCCAGAGCGAGATTGGTCCTGGGTGTTCAGCTCTCTAAGGGCGGGCTCTAGCTCTGGGTGCAGATGGAGTCCTGAAGGGCACAGAGCATAGTATTGCGATTCCTGTGCCTTGAGAGTTCCAGGAGGTCTCTCCCTAGATAATCAGTGGAGATAGAGTGTGGGCTCACTGGTGGGCTCAGTAGGGAGGGTGCTCCTGTGTCTCCCCTAGGTGCTCAGTTCTTTGCGTGCAGTATGCCTGATCTGCTTGTGGTTCTGGGCAGAGATGGAGGCCGGACCAGTCTGAACCCAGACTGCAGTGATCCCTGTGACCTGAGAGTTCCTGGAAGTCTCTCCCCAGATAATCGGAGGAGAGACTGTGTGGACTAACCTGTAGACTCAATAGGGAGCGTGCTTCTGCCTGATTTTTTCTATATATTTAATATTTTGCTGTTATTTTTAAAAAACAGCAACAACAATAGAAATATGAAACAAGCCTCCACTTTGGATGAGAACAGTGAAAGATTTTGTTTCAAAGTAAACAGATAAGGTAGGTGGCACCTGAGGAATGACAGCCTAGCAATAACACAATGACATACACATACATGCACCTACATAATCATGCATACATATGTACTCACACAAAAATCTTAGTAGAACAATAAAATAATTTAGATATTTGACCAAGGAGATTAAATGGGCCTGGCATGGAGGCACATGACCTTAATTCCAGCATTTTTGAGACAGAGAAATGGGATCTCTGAGTTGAAGGCCACCCAAGTATACGTAGTGAGTTTCAGGACAACCAGGGCTTTGTAGAGAAATAGTTTCTCAAAAAAGAAAAAAGAAAAAAAAAAAAAAGAAAGTAAAAATGCTCTTATTTTACTGTAACATACTCTCCATGAGATGCTCAATTTATTGAATATGAGGTTCAGAATTTATGAAAAACCACATGGACCTCCTCAAGAGAGTCACTGAATCTTCAATCTAGCAATATAGAAGTAATAGAAAGGAAATAAGCTTTAGAATAATTTGAAGAACAGTGTGCCTGGCAGCAATGCCTACTGTCCTCAAAGAATTTAAGACTGCAAATAGTTCAGAACCAAGGGATGTGCTTACTCATTGTGTTTAGTCAAAGTCCAGATCCTGTGATTCTAGGATCCAGTGATCCTGAGGTACTGGGTGTGTCGGAGCTTTTGAGAGCCAAGCTGCCTGTGAGATACTGAAATCCTGGTGTTCCCAAGCTCCTGAGGCCCTGTTGTGTCAGAACGCCTGGGACTCAAACTTTTTTGGGGTTTTACAGGAGTGGGCAGAGAACCAGAGCCCTGGGTTTGCTCTTGGCACAGATACAAGCAGGAAAAAACCCGTGCCTCTAACTGGGCAAGGGATTGTGTTTTCCTAGCTCCCATGGGGGTCCCAGTTATGCGGGTGTTGGAGAAGATGTTGTGGCCTTAACTGTGATCTTGACTTTGTCAGAGTTCCAGTATTCCCCAGTGTGCCTGATCTTCAGGGAGTGGAGCTTCCTCTGTGACCCTATGATCCTGTGATTCTGGGCCTGTTACCTCACCGGTGATTCTAGGTGTGTTAGAGCAGCTGGGAGATGGTCTTCCTCTGGGTGTTGTGGGAATTGGTGCAGAACCAATGTCCAAGGTCTGCTCAGGGCACAAGTTCAGACCAGAAGGGGCAATAATGGGTTTTAACACACTACTAGGTGCAATTTTCCAGGATACTAAGATCACCGTATACTTCTAAATGAAAACAGACAAAAGATATAAACTATATGAATACAGTGTACTCTTCCCAATTCATGTTAAACTCTAACTAGCTTTTTATTTAAACTCGTGCTTCTTCTCTCTACATTCTTTGGGTGATGCCAGAATGTTTGCCATTCTGTCATACCACCATGAATGCAGTGTTATTCATAATTTACAGTCTATAGAGTAATCCTTAATAACAAAAAGTAGTATGTTTGTAAAAAAAATGGTTCCTGGAACATTTTAATGACATTTCTGCTATGCTTTCTGGCCTTGTGATGTATACAACATGTTTGATTCCAAGAGTACTTAAAATAGAGCATTTGTGCGATGGCATCAAAATAACACATTTTAGGTTTCTATTTAATCTAACTTCATATTATTGAGTATTCATTTATAATGCTTACCTGACTATAATGTGAAATTTTATGTACTTAATAGATGGTTCAGTGGTTAAGAGCACCTGTAGAAGACTTGAGTTCAGGTACTACTATCCATGTTGTGTCTCAAAACTATTTTTATCTCCAATTTTAGGCATTCTGATGCTTTTTCTCTGACCTCCTCAGATGTTGAGGGCCGAAGGCTGCACCCTTACAAAATGGTGCTGGTGTCAGGTGCCATGAATCAGCTAAAGTGTGCTAAATAACCACTGGGCACATGTGCAAAGGTGTGAGCCAAGTCACCGCCCATCCCGGGGCATCACGATCAGACCACTGGCGGGCAGCCAATCACACAGCGACACGCCACCCTTGGGGGGAATAAATTAGGGTTCCTTTTCCTGCCTGGTGTCTTCCTCTTCAAGATGCAATCAAGGTTTTGCTGCAGAAGGATACTGGTGTTCCGCGTGCATTCTTGCTGGCAAGATGGTAGCGCAGGACACTCAGATACTGGATACATACAGTACACACAGAGAGAATCAAACAAGATTATTATATTCATATAGATATTTGTTAGAATAAATCTAAAAACAGTAAAATGAATTTCACTGTATCTCATCCTCCATCTATAAAATTAATCATTATAAATAGTTGCATATTTGTAAAATAGAATCAACAAATTAGTGGTATATAAATTTCTAGCATTAAATTCTAAATAGAAAACTCAGGTTTTTTTATACATATACAAAAGTTTATTCAGCCATAAAGATGAATGAAATTATGTAATTGGCAAGAAACTGAGATAAAGATTATCAAGTTGAAGTGGAATAAGTTAGACTCTGGAAGACAAACATCACATTTTTCCCTCACATATATGTAGTCTAGATTTTAAAACATATATAAGAAATGAAAGTAGAGAAGACTGACTGTGCAGGAGATTGATGGGGGATCAAAGGCAAAGGAAATTAAAGCAGGGGTAATATGAAAACAGTACAATGCAATAGGTGTATGCAGTGCCCCAATGAAAGGCATTATTTTGTATGCTAAAAAATTAACAAAAGTAATCTAATGGAAAAAAATGAAAGTTCTTTTTTGTTTGTTTCTTTTGTTTTCTTTTTTTCTTGAACTTCACACAGTGTGTGAGTTGATTCTGGGGCAGTCCGAGCCTCTGGGGTAAGCATCCCACTATCAGTGACCGCATATTATATCTGTTCTTTTGTGACTGGGTTATCTCACTCAGGATGATATTCTCTAGATGCATCTATTTTCTTAAGAATTTGGTTAAGTCATTGTTTCTGATGGCTGAGTAGTACTCCATTGTGTAAATGTACCACAATTTTTGTATCCATTCATCTACGAAAGGACATCTGGTTCTTTCCAGCTTCTGGCTATTATAAATAGAGCTGCTATGAACATTGTGGTGCATGTATCTTTGTTGTATATTGGAGTGTCTCTGGGGTATATGCCCAGAAGTGGAATAGCTGGATCTTCAGGGAGTACTATGTCCAATTTTCTGAGGAAACGCCAGACTGATTTCCAGAGTGGTTGTATCAGTTTACAACCCCACCAATATTGAAGAAGTATTCCTCTTTCTCCACAACCTCGCCAGCATCTGCTGTCATCTGAGTTTTGGATCTTGGCCAATCTGACTAGTGTGAGGTGGAATCTCACAGTTGTTTTGATTTGCATTTCCCTGATGGCTAAGGATGTTGAGCACTTCCTCAGATGTTTCTAAGCCATTCGATATTCCTCAATTGAGAACATTTTGTTTAGCTCTGTACCCCAATTTTTAATAGGGTTATTTGATTCTCTGGTTTCTAGCATTTTGAGTTCTTTGTATACTTTGGATATTAGGCCTCTATCTGATGTGGAGTTGGTAAAGATCTTTTCCCATTCTGTTGGCTACCGTTTTGTTTTCTTGACAATGCCCTTAGCCTTACAGAAACTTTGCAATCTCATTAAGTCCCATTTGTTAATCTTTGACATAGAGCTTGAGACATTGGTGTTTTGTTCAGAAAATTTTGTCCTGTGCCTATGTGTTCTAAGGTTTTCCCTACTTTCTCATCTAATATTTTCAGTGTATCTGGATTAATGTGGAGATCTTTGATCCACTTACACTTGAGCTTTGTACACGGAGATTAGAAAAGGTCTATTTTCATTCTTTTGCATGCTTAGTGCCAGTTGGACCAACACCATTTGTTGAATAAGCTGTCCTTTTTCCATTGAATGTTTACAGATCCATTGTCAAAATTCAGGTGACCATATACGTGAGGGCTCATTTCTGGATCTTCTATTCTATTCCATTGATCCCCATGCCTATTTCTGTACCAGTACCATGAAGTTTACAGCACAATTGCCTTGTCATATAGCTTGAGGTCAGGGATAGTGATTCCCGCAGATGTTTTCTTGTTGTTGAGGATGGATTTAGCTATTCTAGGTCTTTTGTTATTACATATGAAATTGCACATTGATCTTTCCAACTCAATGAAGAACTGGGTTGGAATTTTGATGGGGGTTGCATTGAATCTGTAGATTGCTTTTGGTAGGATGGCCATTTTTAAAATGTTGATCCTTCCAATCCATGAGAATGGGAGATCTTTCCATTTTCTGAGATCTTCCTCGATTTCCTTCTTTGGAGGTTTGAAGTTCTTGTCATACAGGTCCTTCACTTGCTTAGTTAGAGTCACACCAAGGTATTTCATAGTTTTTGTGACTATTGTGAAGGGTCTCTTTTCCCTAATTTCTTTCTCCACATGTTTGTCCTTTGAATATAGGAAGGCTACTGATTTGTTTGAGTTAATTTTGTATCCCCCAAGTTTGCAGAACTTGTTTATCAGCTATAGGAGTTCTCTGGTGGAATTTTTGGGGTCACTCAAGTACACTATCATGTCATCTGCAAAGAGTGATGTTTTTACCTCTTCCTTTCCGATTTGTATCCACTTGATCTCCTTTTGCTGTCTAATTGCTCCAGCCAGGATTTCCAGTACTATGTTGAATAGGTAGGGGGACAGTGGGCGGCCTTGTCGAGTCCCTGATTTTAGTGGGATTGCTTCAAGTTTCCCACCATTAAGTTTGATGTTGGCTGTTGGTTTGCTTTTTATTGCTTTTATTATGTTTAGGTATGGAACTTGGATTCCTATTCTTTCCAGGACTTTTAACTTGAAGGGGTGTTGAATTTTGTCAAATGCTTTCTCAGCATCTAGTGAGATGACCATGTGGTATCGTTCTTTGAGTTTGTTTATATGGTTGATTACATTGATGGATTTCCTTATATTAAAACATCCCTGCATCCCAGGGATGAAGCCTACTTGGTCATGGTGAATGATCGTTTTGATGTGTTTTTGGATTCAGTTTGCAAGGATATTGTTGAGTATTTTTGCATGAATGTTCATAAGTGAGATAGGTCTGAAGTTCTCTTTCCTTGTAGGGTCTTTGTGTGGTTTAGGAATGAGGGTTATTGTAGCCTCAAAAAATGAGTTAGGTAGTATTCCATATGATTCTATCTTGTGGCATAATTTGGAGAGTATTGGTGTTATGTCTGCAATAAATGTCTGATAAAATTCTGCACTCAACCTGTCTGGACCTGGGCTTTTTTTGGTTGGGAGGCTTTTGTTGACTTATTCTATTTCTTTAGGTGTTATGGGATTATTTAGATGGTTTACCTGGTCCTAGTTTAACTTTAGGATCTTGTATCTGTCTAGGAATTCATCCATTTTCTCCAGATTTTCCAACTTTGTGGAGTATAGGCTTTTGTAGTAGGATCTGATGATTTCTTGAATTTCCTCAGTTTCAGTTGTTATGTCTCCACTTTCCTTTCTGATTTTGTTAATTTGTATACTCTCTCTTTGCCCTCTAGTTAGTCTGGCTCGGGGATTATCAATCTTGTTGATTTTCTCAAAGAACCAGCTCTTGGTTTTATTGATTTTTTCGATGATTCTTTTTGTTTCTATTGGGTCTATTTCTGCCATAATTTTGATTATTTCTTGCCGTCTACTCCTCTTGGGTGTATCTACTTCCTTTTGTTCTAGAGCTTTTAGCTGTGCTGTCAATTTGCTGATGTATGCTCTCTCCAGTTTCTTTTTGGAAGCGCTCAGGGCTATGAGTTTTCCTCTCAGTACTGCTTTCATTGCATCCCAGAGGTTTGCGTATGTTGTGTTTTCGTTTTCATTGAATTCTAGAAAATCCTTAATTTCTCTCTTTATTTCTTTTTTGACCCTGCTATCGTTTATCAGAACGTTGTTTAGTTTCTTCTAGCTCTCATAGTCTTTGTTGAGAAATTGGGTATGATTCTGATTGGTCTTCCTTTATATGTTACATGACCTTTTTCCCTTACTGCTTTTAGTATTCTTTCTTTGGTTTGGGCATTTGCTGTTTTGACTATTATGTGTTGGGAGGAATTTCTTTTCTGGTCCATACTGTTTGGAGTTCTGTAGGCTTCTTTTATGCTCATGATGATCTCATTCTTAAGGGTAGGAAAGTTTTCTTCTACGTTTTTGTTGAAGATATTTACTGTGTCTCTTAGTTGGTATGCTTTGTCCTCTTCTATTCCTTTTATCCTTAGGTTTGGTCTTCTCATTGTGTCCTGGATCTCTTGGATATTTTGAGTTAGTAGCTTTTTGGTTTTTATATCTTCTCTGACTGTTTTGTCTAAGTTTTCCATGTTGTCTTTGGCCCCTGAGATTCTCTCTTCCATCTCTTGTAGTCTGTTGGAAATGCTTCTTGCATCTGTGACTCCTCATTTTTTTTTTAGGTTTTCTACCTCTAGGGTTGTCTCTTTTATTGTTTTCTTTATTGTGTTCATTTCTGTTTTAAATTTCTTCTTCCATTTTGGTTCTGTTTTCCTCTAGTTCTTTGAGTTCTTTGATTGTTTTTCTCGTTTCCTCTTTAAAAACTTCTAATTCTTTATGCTTTTCCTCCCATTCTTGTTTAAGGATCTTCATCATCATCTTGAGGTATGATTTGAGGTCTGCCTCTTCTTTTTCTGGTGTGTTTGGCATTCCACTGTTTGCTGTGATGGGAGATCTGGGTTCTGGTGTTGCCAGGTTGTCTTGTTTCCCGTTGGGTAAGTTATTTCGCATTCACTTGCAATCTTGTTGTCTGTGATTGTATGTGGTCTTGTTGTCAGTAATTGGTTCCCATCTCTCCAGTGTACCTTGCCTGTGTCCCTGGATCTCTGCTGTTCCGGGTGGCAAATGGCCTGAGTGTTTGGTTTGCACTTACGGCCCCTCTGAGTGGAAATGGAGTTCCTATAGCAGAGTTCCTGCTCCCCTGATCCAATGGGGGGGCTTTCTCTGTACGCTTGGCCCAGAACTCTCTGTGCCCCTGCTACTCGAAGCACAGTCTCACCAGAACTGTGTCCCTGGATCTCAGCTGTTCCAGGTGGCAGATGGCCTGATCGTTTGTTCCACATGCACGGGCCCTCAGGGTGGAAACGGAGTCCCTATGGCAGAGTTCCTGCTCCCCTGAACCAATCGGGGATGGGGCACTTTCTGTGCGATCAAGCTAGACCTCTCTGCGCCCTGGCTACTCGCAGTGAAGTCTCACCAGGCCTGAATCAGCATTTGTTCTCATTCATGTGTGGAATCCATAAATATTAGTCTCATAGAATAAGGTACGAGATGCATCATTGCTGTGGATAGACACTGACGCT
Organism: Micromys minutus; assembly: GCF_963924665.1. Classification (NCBI taxonomy): domain Eukaryota; kingdom Metazoa; phylum Chordata; class Mammalia; order Rodentia; family Muridae; genus Micromys; species Micromys minutus. Next base: position 53,320,626 of record NC_137970.1, on the reverse strand, counting down.
GATATCTATGAACATTTGAACATTAACATTCATCCCTGCCACTACATAACCATGGACTCTAACATGGCTTAAAGCAGCAGCTCTCGCTGGTACTTCACCATGGGTCCAAGTAGTGGGGTTGGGTACTTACAACAGGCTACTTCTATCCAACCTCCAATCGCCAGTTCTTTCTTTTTTCATAATGTCCTAGCTCCACTTCTCTTTCTCTACTCTCTATTTACCACATACTTATGCATGGTAGTGATGCCCTGTGCAGGCTGGCCATGTGCTGGCAGGGCCCTTGATGACAAGCTTGCTAGCAAGCAGGTATCTATCGCTTACATGTACTGTGTGCAGGAGGTCAGGTCTGTTGGTGGTATGGCAGTCTGCAGATCTATGTTTTCATCCTTCCACATTACACTTCCTAGTGGAGGGCCGAGCTCTGCATATCTATGTTGCCCTCTGTGCCATGGGGCAGAGAGCAGGTCCATGTACATCTTTCCTTTCCCACACTGCCAGGCAGTGTCTCTGTCTCTCTTTCTCCTCTTTTGCTTCCTGGATTTAATTTGATTTGATTTTTGAATCCTAGTCATAAAATAGCTTTGCCTTGGTTGGCCCAGGGTGTGTCACTAGTAGGTGTGGCCTTGTTGGAGTTAGTATGTCCTTGTTGGAAGAAGTGTGTCACTTTAGGGGTGGGCTTGGACACTTTTCCCCTAGCTGTTTGGAAAAGACATTCTATTTCTAATTTCCTTTGGAGAAAGGCGTAGAATTATCAGCTCATCCAGTGCCATGCGTGGGCAATACCATGATTCCCATCAGGATGATAGTGGACTGAATCTCAAAACCTATAAGCCAGTGCCAATTAAATATTGTCTTTTAAAAGAGTTGCCTTAGTCATGGTGGGTGTTTCTTCACAGCCATGGAAACCCAAACTAAGATAGCTACCAAGCCAAGTATCAAGCTAGGATGAACAAAGGACTGCCATCTACTATGCCCCTGACTGAGAAAAGAACGCCACCAACAACAAGGTATCTCTTTGATTCTTCGACCATTGCAGTAGAAGGATGGGGTAGCATGGGTTGGGACAACACATCACTATCATTTTTTTTAAATGACCTTATTTTGCAAAACAAAGATACATGTAAAGATTTTAAACATTTTTTGCTTAAAATGATACATTTTTGTCAGTACTGTTTTTTCAGACATTAAAATAAATTTTACATAAAACCATGTGAATATGTTTTTTAGTCAGTACTTGATTTTTTTCAAGGGCTTGACAGTATGCATTGAAAACCTACTGGTTGCAATAAGCATAAAGTACATGCAAAACAAAACGCAACATGGAAATAGTCAAAGTCTTCTTGTTTTGTGAATATATGTATATTTTTTTGTTTTCTTTATTTCTTGGACTTCATACAGTCTGTGAGTTGTTTCTGGGGGAGTGCAAGCCTCTGGGGTTAGCATCCCACTATCAGTGACTGCATATTATGTCTGTTCTTTTGTGACTGGGTTATCTCACTCAGGATGATCTTCTCTAGATGCAGCCATTTTCTTAAGAATTTGGTTAAGTCATTGTTTCTGGTGGCTGAGTAGTATTCCATTGTGTATATGTACCACAATTTTTGTATCCATTCGTCTTCTGAAGGACATCTGGGTTCCTTCCAGCTTCTGGCTATTATAAATAGAGCTGCTATGAACATTGTGGTGCATATATCTTTGTTGTGTATTAAAGTGTCTCTGGGGTATATGCCCAGAAGTGGAATAGCTGGGTCTTCAGGTAGTACTATATCCAATTTTCTGAGGTATCGCCAGACAGATTTCCAGAGTGGTTGTATTAGCTTGCAACCCCACCAACAGTGGAGAAGTGTTCCTCTTTCTCCGCAGCCTCGCCAGCATCTGCTGTCATCTGAGTTTTGGATCTTGGCCAATCTGACTGGTGTGAGGTGGAATCTTAGGGTTGTTTTGATTTGCATTTCCCTGATGGCTAAGGATGTCGAGCACATCCTCAGATGTTTTTCGGCCATTCGGTGTTCCTCAACTGAAAATGATTTGTTTAGCTCTGTACCCCATTTTTAATAGGGTTATTTGATTCTCTGGTGTCTAGCTTTTTGAGTTCCTTTTACACCTTGGATATTAGGCCTCTATATGATGTGGTGTTGGTAAAGATCTTTTCCCATTCTGTTGGTTGCTGTTTTGTTTTCTTGACGATGTCCTTAGCCTTACAGAAACTTTGCAATCTCATTAAGTCCCATTTGTTAATCTTTGACCTTAGAGCTTGAGCCATTGGTGTTTTGTTCAGGAAATTTTCTCCTGTGCCTATGTGTTATAAGGTTTTCCCTACTTTCTCATCTAATAGTTCCAGTGTATCTGGTTTAATGTGGAGATCTTTAATCCACTTACACTTGAGCTTTGTACAAGGAGATAAGAACGGGTCTATTTTCATTCTTTTGCATGTTGAGTGCCAGTTGGACCAGCACCATTTGTTGAATAAGCTGTCCTTTTTCCATTGAGTGTTTACTGCTCCTTTGTCAAAAATCAGGTGACCATATACATGAGGGCTCATTTCTGGATCTTCTATTCTATTCCATTGATCCACTTGCCTATTTCTGTACCAGTACCATGCAGTTTTCAACACAATTGCCTTGTAATATAGCTTGAGGTCAGGGATAGTGATTCCCGCAGATGTTTTTTTGTTGTTGAGGATGGATTTCGCTATTCTAGGTCTTTTGTTATTCAATATGAAATTGCACATAGATCTTTCCAATTCCATGAAGAACTGGGTTGGAATTTTGATGGGGATTGCATTGAATCTGTAGATTGCTTTTGGTAATATGGCCATTTTTAAGATGTTGATCTTTCCAATCCATGAGCATGGGAGATCTTTCCATTTTCTGAGATCCTCCTCAATTTCTTTCTTTAGAGGTTTGAAGTTCTTGTCATACAGGTCCTTCACTTCCTTAGTTAGAGTCACACCAAGGTATTTCATAGTTTTTGTAACGATTGTGAAGGGTACCTTTTCCCTAATTTCTTTCTCCACATGTTTGTCCTTTGAGTATAGGAAGGCTACTGATTTGTTTGAGTTAATTTTGTATCCGGCCACTTTGCTGAACTTGTTTATCAGCTGTAGGAGTTCTCTGGTGGAATTTTTGGGGTCACTCAAGTACACTATCATGTCATCGGCAAAGAGTGATGTTTTTATCTCTTCCTTTCCGATTTGTATCCCCTTGATCTCCTTTTGCTGTCTAATTTCTCCAGCCAGGACTTCCAGTACTATGTTGAATAGGTAGGGAGAGAGTGGGCAGCCTTGTCGAGTCCCTGATTTTAGTGGGATTGCTTCAAGTTTTTCGCCATTAAGTTTGATGTTGGCTGTTGGTTTGCTGTATATTGCTTTTATTATGTTTAAATATGGGCCTTGGATTCCTGTTCATTCCAGGACTTTTAACATGAAGGGGTGTTGGATTTTGTCGAATGCTTTCTCAGCGTCTAGTGAGATGACCATGTGATTTTGGTCTTTAAGTTTGTTTATATGGTGGATTACATTGATGGATTTCCTTATGTTAAACCATCCCTGCATCCCAGGGATGAAGCCTACTTGGACATGATGAATGATGGTTTTGATGTGTTCTTGGATTCGGTTTGCAAGGATTTTGTTGAGTATTTTTGCATCAATGTTCATAAGTGAGATTGGTCTGAATTTCTCTTTCCTTGTAGGGTCTTTGTGTGGCTTAGGTACGAGGGTTATTGTAGCCTCAAATATTGGTGTTATATCCTTAATAAATGTCTGATAAAATTCTGCACTGAACCCGTCTGGACCTGGGCTTTTTTTGGTTGGGAGGCTTTTGATGACTTATTCTATTTCTTTAGGTGTTATAGGGTTATTTAGATGGTTTACTTGGTCCTGGTTAAACTTTGGGACCTTGTATCTGTCTAGGAATTTGTCCATTTCCTCCAGATTTTCCAATTTTGTGGAGTATAAGTTTTTGTAGTAGGATCTGATGATTTCTTGAATTTCCTTACTTTCAGTTGTTATGTTTCCACTTTCCTTTCTGATTTTGTTAATTTGGATACTCTCTCTTTGCCCTTTAGTTAGTCTGGCTAGGGGTTTATCAATCTTGTTGATTTTCTCAAAGAACCAACTCTTTGTTTTGTTGATTTTTTCAATAGTTTTTTTTTTTTTTTTTTGTTTCTATTTGGTCTATTCTGCCCTAATTTTGATTATTTCTTGCCGTCTACTCTTTTTGGGTATATCTGCTTCCTTTTGTTTTAGGGCTTTTAGCTGTGCTGTCAGGTTGCTGATGTGAGCTCTCTCCAGTTTCTTCTTGGAAGCACTTAGGGCAATGAGTTTTCCTCTCAATACTGCTTTCATTGCATCCCATAGGTATGTTGTGTTATCATTTTCGTTGAATTCTAAAAGTCCTTAATTTCTTTCTTTATTTCTTCTTTGACCCTGCTATTCTTTAACAGAGCGTTGTTTAGTTTCCATGAGTATGTGGGCTTTTTGTTGTCTTTGTTGTTGTTAAAGACCAGTCGTAGACCATGGTGATCTGAGAGGATGCATGGGAGTATTTCAATCTTCTTATATCGATGAAGGCTCGTTCTGTGTCTAATTATGTGGTCAATTTTCGAGAAGGTGCCATGGGGTGGTGAGAAGAAGGTGTATTCTTTTACTTTAGGATAGTATGTTCTGTATATATCTATTAATTCTAGTTGGTTCAAAGTCTCTGCTAGTTATGCAGTGTCCTTGTTCAGTTTCTGTTTCCCTGATCTGTCCATTGGTTTGAGTGGGGTGTAAAAGTCTCCCACTATTATTGTGTGGGGTGAAATGTATTTTTTGAGCTTTAGTAGAGTTTCTTTTATGAATGTGGGTGATTTTTTATTTGGAGCATATATGTTAAGGATTGAGAGTTCCTCCTGACAGATTTCCCCGGTAATGAGTAAAAAGTGTCCTTCTTTATCTTTTTTGATAACTTTTGGTTGGAAGTTTACTTTATTCGATATTAGAATAGCCACTCCAGCTTGCTTCTTGGAGCTCTTTGCTTGGAAGTTTTTTTCCCACCCTTTTACTCTGAGATAATTTCTGTCTCTGTCTCTGAGATGAGTTTCCTGTATGCAGCAAAAGGCTGGATTTTGTTTATGTATCCAGTCTGATAGTCTATGTCTCTTTATTGGGGAGTTGAGACCATTTATGTTAATAGATATCAAGGAATAATTGTTTCTGTTTCCTGCCATTTTTGCTTTTTTGGGTTGAGTTGTGTCTGTGTTTTTTTCTTCTTTTAGTTTTCTTGTTTAGGAGTTTTCTTGTTTTTATTAGGCTGTATTTTCCCTCCTTGTATTGGGTTTTCCACCTATAATTCGTTGTAGTGCTGGGTTTGTGGTCAGATATTGTGTGAATTTTGATTTGTTTTGAAATATCTTTGTCTCTCCATCGATGGTGATTGATAGTTTTGCTGGGTATAGCAGCTTGGGCTGGCACTTGTGCTCTCTTTAGGAGTGCATGATGTCTGTCCAGGCTCTTCTAGCTTTCATAGTCTCTGTTGAGAAATCGGGTGTGAGTCTGATTGTTCTGCCTTTATATGTTACCTGACCTTTTTCCCTTACTGCTTTTAGTATTCTTTCTTTAATTTGGGCACTTGATGTTTTTACTATTATGTGTCGGGAGGTATTTCTTTTCTGGTCCAACCTATTTGGAGTTCTGAAGGCTTCTTTTATGCTCGTGGTCATCTCATTCTTGAGGGTAGGGAAGTTTTCTTCTATGATTTTGTTGAAGATATTTACTGTGCCTCTTAGTTGATACTCTTCTCCCTCTTCTATTCCTATTATCCTTAGGTTCGGTCTTCTCATTGTGTCTTGTATTTCCTGGACATTTTGGGTTAGGAGCTTTTTGTTTTTTGCATCTTCTCTGGCTGTTTTGTCTATGTTTGCAATGTTGTCTTCTGCCCCCGAGATTCTCTCCTTGATCTCTTGTAATCTGTTGGAAATGCTTGCTTCTGTGACTCTTGATTTCTTTTTTTGGTGTTCTGACTCTAGGGTTATCTCTTTTAGCGCTTTCTTTATTGTGTCAATTTCCGTTTTAATTTCCCTCTTCCATTCCTTTATTTCTTTGGTTCTGTTTTCGTCTCGTTCTTTGAGTTCTTTGAGTGTTTTTCTTGTTTCTTCTTTAAAAGCTTCTGAATCTTTTTGCTTTTCCTCCCTTTCTTGTTTAAGTAACTCTATCAGCGTCTTGAGGCATGATTTCAGGTCTGTGTCTTCTTTCTCTGGAGTGTTTGGAATTCCGATGTTTGCTACTATCGGAGAGCTGGGTTCTGGTGTTGCTAGATTGTCTTGGTTTCCTTGGGATATACTCTTTCTCTTTCCTCTTGTCATTTTTTTGCCAGTGATATGTTCTTGCCTTTCCCTTGTATCTGGTCTGTGTCCCTGGTACACTTTCCGTGTGCACTCCGCAGAGATCCCTCTGCTCCCCCGCAGCCTAGGTCTCCCACTCACCAGTTGCTCAGCCTTTTCGAGCCGCCTTTCCGGCTGGCTGTTGGGCCAGGCTCTGCTCTGTGTCCTGAAGTCATCTCCGGGTGGGAACAGAAGTTCCTAAGATCTGTTCCAGGTCGCAGTTTCTCAGCCTGTACCATCACTATTATTATTATGTGTGCTTACATTTCAGATAAAGCAAGCTAAGCAAGTAATATGTATTCATACAGACATATTTGCATGTAAAATATTTAAAATCGCATTTAGTTATTCGAAATATACAATTTGAAATGATTTGTATTGTTGTGAAAGAACTATATGTATGCCTTGTCATATATATGCATATGTACTTATACACATATATAAATGAATTAAATACATATTTTCCTTCAGCCTTGAAGTAATTCATAGCTTCTTTGATTTTACAACAGAGAACAATGTTGGCTTGGTGTAGGAATCCTGTCATAATGTAAATAACTGAAGCAATAGAGTAGCAATGAATGTGCTGAAATGAGAACAGAGAAATTGTCATCCACTATAAGAGTAGATTACACTAATTAACATTTCATTTCTCAAGCACAAAATTATATTATGCAGACTTACATAGAATGGTAAATGGAATGAATCATTTTCAGTATTTAAATGATATTGTATCTTACACCATTTTTCTGTCTCTTGGCTCTTTTTCATTAACTTGGCCTTCTGCATATTAAGTTTTCAAAATTTCAATGCACTTAGAAAATAACACCATTGTTCTTTAGAATGCCCTCTAGCAAAATGCAATTTAGTTCTCAGACAATAAAAGTAGGTTAATGTTAGAAAAATTAAAAAGAATTGAGTATTATGAATAAAACTATTTACAGAATATACTTTATCATTATAAAATAATAAATTTAATATTTGACAAATGGGACTTTTAAAAGTTGAATTTATAATTCTGAACACAAAATTTAATAATAAAATTTGCAAGATGTGCAAGGGACCCTATATGAAGAAAAATTTAAGATCTAAATGGAATCACTATTAGGAGGAGTTGAGAGTTCTAGTCTTGATCTGAAAGCCACAAAACGACTGGCTTCCAGCCCATACTAACAATGACACATCTACTGCAACAGGGCCACACCTCTTAATAGTGCCACTCCCTGGGCCAAGCATATTCAAACCACCACAATGCAATAATAGCAAGGATTTCATTAATAAAATTACTATACATGTGACTGCACATCCTTTGTTTTATATTACTCTACTAATGCCATATGGATAAACAGTTCATTCCCCAGATGTTTTTCTTTTACAACTTTATTTTTTTAAAAACAAAGATACATATACAGATTATTAAAAAGCATTTTAGCATAAATATATATGAATATATTTTTCACAGCATTTGATTTTTTAAAGGTTTGATAATATGCATTGAAATTTTACTATTTGCAAAGATCATAAAGTATATGTAAAACAAAATGTAACATGGAAATAGTCAAAGTTTTTGGTACGTAAAGATTAAACATAATGATTTTTAACTACCAAAAATTGCCACAAGGCTATCTTCTTAGCTCTTGAGCTATTAATGATTTAAGGTCTAGGTGTACCCCACTCTGAGAGGGTGCTATACACTTATTATTATTTTTTTTTTTTTTCTAAGGACTGAGACTTCCAATTTTTGGCCTTTTTTTTTTTTTTTTTTGAGCTTCATATGGTCTGTAAGTTGTTTCTTGGGTATTCAGAGCTTTCTGAAGCTAGTATCTAATTATCAGTGACTGCATATTGTGTCTGTTCCTTTGTGACTGAGTTACCTCACTCAGGATGATATTCTCTAGATACATCCATTTTCCTAGGAGTTTCATAAAGTCATTGATTCTAATAGCTGAATAGTACTCCATTGTGTAAGTATACCACAATTTTTGTATCCATTCATCTACTGAAGGACATCTGGGTTCTTTCCAGCTTCTGGCTATTATAAATAAATCATTATGTTTAATCTATACACACCAAGAAATTTTGACTATTTCCATGTTATGTTTTGTTTTACATGTAATTTATGCTTATTGTAACTAGTAAGATTTCAATGCATACTATCAAACCATTAAAAAAATCAAGTACTGACAAAAATTTATTTATATAGTTTTATTCCAAAATGCTCTTAAAAATCTGTACATGTATCTCTGTGTTTTTAAATAAAGTTGTAAGAAAAAATAACACAAGTGGGATACCCTCATATTTATGGTCTGCATGGTTTAACAACATTATTCTATAACTTACAGTAAAAAGATGGAAATACAATACAGTTAGTAAATACAGAGTCCATCTACTAAATCATTTAAAATATATTTCATCTCACACGAGTCAGAATGGCATAAAAGAAAGAAAGAAAAGAGAAGTTCAAGGACAGTGTGGTAGAGCAGAAAAGAACACAGTGACAATCGGGAACTGATTGAAAAGGAGTTGCCCAAACAGAGTAGAACTTTTGTTTTCAACTACTAAGGAAATAGGAAACACTGAGTTTATACTATCTTTTGTAATTCTTTTTTATATTAATTTATATATTATATTAAATGATAGTATATATCATTTATATATTTTTTCTTACAACTTTATTTTTAAAAAAGAGGGACACATATACAGATTTTTAAAGGCATTTTGGCATAACACTATATGAATATTTTTGGCAGTACTTAATTCTTTTAGAGGTTTGATAGCATGCATTGAAATCCCACTAGTTACCATAAGCATAAAGTACATGTAGGACAGAACAGATTTCTTGGTGAGTATGGATTAAGGATAAAGATCTGTGAATACCAAAAATTGCCACAAGGCTATATTCTTAGCTCTAATTCTTTCTATATGACAAACATGTGCCAGTGATGTAGAGGAAACAGCTCTGTGGTATAAACCTCAAAAAATTGATATCATTCTAGCTAAAAATACATTTTAAGTGAGCTAACTAGCTTGCTTCAGAGATTAATTTGAAATAAAACCTACTTTTAAAAAGTCTCTCAAATGCACCCAATTTTGTGTTATGTTTTATTAGACAAACGGTTTCTATTGGCTCAACATAGCTCAAATTCTAGCGACACCACTTATTTGTGTGTTTTTTAGGCTTCTGTTTTCTTATTGAGAATAATTACACCTTTCTCACAGGATCTTTTCAGAAGATTCTATAAGACAAAAGTTCAGGTTCCACATTAATTGTTTAGTCAATGTTAAGGTTTCATATGTACACATATCTTTAAAATAGAGATCTTACTAAACATACTGACATGATTTTTACGGCCATGTGACATATTGGTACTATGTGAAACTCAAAGGTGAACCCTCAACAAAAAAAGATGGAGCTCAGTCACGTAACCAACAAGAATATGATGGAGTATGGTTAGCTCTGTCTGTTGCCATTGCAATACTTCTTTTGCCGTGTTTAATGGCTGAAGCAGAGCTTGATGTAACTAGATATCATACACCACATTGCCTGCAGGGACTTCCTCTACTGTTTCTACTTGTGCACGAAGCAAAGAGGATATAATTGTTTATTATTGTAATAGTAGTGAGATCTGAGCAAGGAGGAATTTCCACTTGCTTTACACAGCCGTTTTATTCACTATTTTCCTCTCTGCAGGTCTGTGTCTGCCACATGTTCCACTGTTTTCTTTTGTGTTACTTAAACTGGGCCCAAAGCTTGCAACTTGATGCTTCCTTAACTGCCCCCCACAGGCGGAGTGTCACAAGGGCACTCTTCTGGCATGTGCCTTCCCTCCTGGACACATGTTTGTCAAACTGTCACTTAACCTTTAGACCATTAATTTGTTAGCAGATTTTCAGCAGTCCTTATAAGGGCATAACAAACCTGACAGAGCTACACACTTCCAGGAGGATTTCCCATTTAAGGACCTTTCCACCTGGAGCTGCCAGGGTCTGAGGAATGTGCACTCTTATTGCAGGTGGCTGGGGCAAGTGTTTGCAGAACACAGATCAATGTACAAGCCCCAGAAGCCCGCTATCCAGGAACAGTTTACACAGAGATGGCTGCAATAAACAGATGTTCCTCAAGACATGCAGAGGCGTTTAGGAATGATAGTTATCACTTTGCTATAGTTCAAGGAAGTTTTTTTTTTTTTTTTTTTTTTTAAGCCAGGGTAAAAAACTAGGGCAGAGTAAGCATAGAAAGTGCAATTGTGAAACGGAATGTTGGTTGGAATGAAATTAAAAAGCACACCTGACTCACAACTTGACCATTTCATTGGGATCTACTTTTAAAATTAACAGCATTAGTTCACAGACAATTTTAAGTGGTAAAGACCAACTAGACACGATTTTCTAAAATGAGAGTCACAGTGGATGGGTTTGAGTGCATTAGAGAAACTAAAAAATCAGTATTGTTCCACATTTAATCTCCTGGGAAAGAAGTTATTTAGTTGACTTGAAAGATATTTTAGATTGTTTTATATGCTCCTCCTTTTCTGAGAAAATTTAAATAGGTGTTGATTTAACACATGAAGGAAAATAAGCATTCTAAGGAAGAAACTACATAGAACGGTCTCTATCAGTGTCTCTCAGATCCAAGGTGCCACCAGAAGCTTCTGAACTCGCTGTCCAGCTTCAGAGTAGCCATTTCTGCACAGGGACTACACCTCAGGAAACATTGTCTTAAAGAAAACAGAAGGGATGTTAACAACCCTGGGGTTAGTCACTTGGTGCAAATTGACCGTTATTTTGAAGAGAGTTCAAACAATTGAGAAACTGTGTGCCAGAGCCGCACTGGGGATTCTACTTCTGCTCTGCACTGTTGCTCCTTTAATCTTTGAGAGTTTAGGAAGCAATATGAAAAAAAAAATTGAAAAATTGTGTTGTAGTTTTCAAATTCTTGTAAGACGATGTGTGAGTTTATCTGCACAGAAAACTTTTTTTCTGAAACCAGCACTAGGTGTTCCCCTGAGAGGAAAAGACCTCCCCAAAGCAGAATCAGGAAATAGCAGTGTGGTAACCTCAACCCCAGTTTGTGCCTCCCTGCCAGTCATTTTGTTATTCTATGGCTATTCTTTTGCCTTTCAAAAGAAAACCTTGTTCCCAAACAATTATCACAGAGCTCAAATAATCTCTCATCTGGGAAACTTTGTGAACAAACCTCATTCATATCTATTTTGCAATACTTAGTGTCAGATGATACTATGAAGGCTTAAGTATAAAACAACCTGCATCTTAGGAGGAAAGCCATTTAAGGAAGGACTTCTTAAACTAATCTTGTTTACAAAATGAAATGTCTATTGTGCTAAAAGAGGGAAAGTTATCAAAAATGCATAATGGAATACAACTAATAAATTTAGAAGAGTGTTAAATAAATAACTCCCTTGCCTCTAAGAGCCATGTTTTCATAATGCCATTTACTACATTACCTTAGTCTTTGGTATAAATATTATGAACATATTAGTGTAATTGTTTCATGAGAACAGTAGTGAGAACACCACATAAACAGATTCCTCTAGCTCACTAATGTTACCTTCAGCACCCACTAAGAGGATCCATTCCCTAATACTCAGCCTAATTACTAAAAGTTACTATACAGAAACTTACAATAATATTATTTCTACAGATTTTTAAATATTGACAATACACTCAAAGCAATACTTCATACCCCATAAGTAAATGACCAGTTAAATTTATATGAAAAATTTAATCAATATACCTTAGATTGTATCTCAGTAATTAAATAAATATTATTGGCTTACACACACTTTCACCAAAAAGTCATACTATATTTTGTGGCAAAGGAATATGTGTTTATGGATTAAAAGAAATCTGTATTTGGAATGAATTTAAGAAAGAGTGTATCTAAACTAGGATATTATTTCATTGTTTCTCCAATTTCTCTAAAGAGAACACCTTGACAAGCTAAGGACTCAAATGTGTTGATCATCCTTCATGATGTTTTTCCACATTCTTTCTTTCTTTCTTTCTTTCTTCCACTTACCATGTACTGTTTCTATACACTGGGCATATTCAGATACTTTTGATATTTCAGGAATGAAGCATTGATATAAGAAGGTGAAATCTCTGCTCTAACACAGCTTGCATTTTGGCAAATGGACACAACGTATATAAGTTAAACGAGAAACCAGATGTCTGTTAACTGTTTTGATATTGATAAAATGATGAAAGGAGGGAGGAAATAATAATGAAGGAGATGAATGCAGAGCTTCCAGAGTGAGGGGAAATTATTCAAACAAGAAGCAAACACTTTGAATGTATTAATTAAGGATATTTAAAAGAGAAAAACTGATACAAAGAACTAAAGATTACTTTCTAAGGGGAACACAGAAACCAGTATAATTGAGGAATATTGAGCATATGAGGGTGATACATAACAGGATTGTGATTGGCAGGCAAAGAGCTAGGTCTTGTATAGAGTAGTGAGTATGCAGAGTATATAGGGAAGATAGTGAAAGATTTAATTTAAGTGGCATGTATAGTTTGTACTGCTGTGTGGGGGTTAGAGTTAATAAGAGAGAAGATGCAGAATTTTCAGGTAAGTGAAGTAATTGTTATAAGAAATTATTGAATTCTATTTATAGCTTGGATATACAGAAACTATATGATTTGCTGATAGGTTGAATATTTATATGAGAAAATGAATGAATGAATGAATGAATGAATGAATGAAAAGTCTTAGTTGTTTGGCCTGAGTTCTAAGGAGACTATATATAATCCAATGATGGAGTGTGTGTGTGTGTGTGTGTGTGTGTGTGTGTGTGTGTGTGTATACATGAGCAAGCAAGCCATAATAGAGAATTTATTTCTTGAAGTTTTCCTAGAAAAGAGTCTAGATATATTATCTAGATGGCTCATAGGCTAATTAAGTAATTTATTCTTTTTTGATTTTCTTATTTTTATAATAGCTATCAAAATCTTTTTGATTTTTCCCTATAATCTGTTTTTTTATAATAAATACAACAGCAATGTTTTGGACCTTTCTCAGTTTTTCAAATTTTAAGTTACTATTTTGGATTTGTACTGAGAACACATGACTTTGTACTACCTAATTAACCTTTTATGGCACGACAAAGATGTTAAGTTCAAAGAGTAGAGTATTTCTTCCCTTAGTTCTGCTTGAAAAGATGAGAAGTTTATTCCTACCATAAACTTTAAAACATACAGGAATTGTTGGGCGGTAATTCTACTTTCCACTTAACCAAACACTTTTGGATATTTCATCTAATTGCCCTTTGCTTTAAACTGATAATCTCAAAAATGAGTCATGATTTGTTCAGTTTAACTCAAGGTCCCAGATGTTTTTGTCTGTCTTAAGCAAGGAATCCATGCAAAGTATTCCTGAAAAGTGAATAGATAACAGTCAAGTAACACAACATTTTCATGAATGAATGGGCATCACTCTCCACCATTTTACAATAATCACCATCACTCTAAATTTGCCACTCGTCATCCAGGTTATCCAGATGAACTCATGACAATTTTCACCTTTAGGCCTCGAGGTTGTTTTTTTTCATTTTTGTGTTTAAAGTTAGGGGTAGTCTGTTATCCTCATGTCCGTTTGGAAGGCCTAACAGGCAATGCACGACACGGGTCATTGTGTCTATACGGAGGAAGTTTTCCCCTTAAAACCCATCTCTGCTTTTTCTTAAGTAAAACAGCAAAAGGCACCAAATGTCTTCTCTGTAGGTTAATGACCTCCCAAGAGCAGCTCCAAACACACACCATCTGGAGAAAGGCAAAAACTACAAGAGGCAGCCAGTGACTTCCACCCCAGGGGAGAGAGCACACTTGTTAGGTTCTTATTTCCAGGTTGGAAATTGACCCCCTGTTGATGCCTTGTGTGAGGGTGGAGTTTATTTGATTTTCATTTGCATGTGATTGATCAGGCTTAAGCTAAGTAGGGGCTGCTAAAGTCAAGGTAGCCCTCTCCTAACAAAGGAAAGTGATCAGGAGGAAATTCTAAGTCAGAGGCAAGCCATCTCTAAATGAGATTCCACAGTGTTTAATTGCAACTACATCCAGGGCAGCATATACTGATTAAGTTGGGAGACGCTCTGTCAATGGTAATAGGCTGCAAGAAAAGTTTTCTCTGATGAACTTTGAAAGACTAACTGATTCAATTTATACTTGAAAACCACTTTACTATTTCCTAAGTTATTATGTATATGAATGTTGTATAGACATCACTTTAGCCCAATACACAATCTCACACAATTCCACAGGAGCCATCAAGATTGGTTTTGACACAGTCTCTTACAAGCTCACTACACTCAATTACCAATAAATTTGAAGTATCCTCATGTATCCTCCAGGCTCTGCCTCCAGTGTGCTAGGAATTTAATATACACCTTCATACCTGGCTATTTCCATAGGTTCTTGGGATGGAAATAAATGCCCTATGTTCACATAGCAAACTAAGCTATTCCCCAGCCTATATAGTTTTATATTTGTTATTCTGAGATGTGTGGTATGGTAAAAAGTAGTTTGCTGTGTGTAGAAGTTTTCTGCGGTTATGTGACAGTTGAATCAAAAGGCTAATAATAGAGTCAGTCAGAGAAAGAATGCAGGGTTTTGACTTTAACACTTGATATATTTACCTAATATCTGAGACTTTTTGTATGGGTAAATTAAACCAAGGACCTTAAACGTCCTGGGCTGGCTAGATTTACATGTAAGTTTGACACTAGTCTGAGTCATTTTGGAAGAAGGTACCTCAACTAAGAAAATGCCACCACCAGATTAACCTATGTTCGAGCCTGTGGTACATTTTCTTGATTAATGATTGATGTAGGACAGCCAAGTTCATTGTGGGTGGTGTCATTCCTGGGCTGGGTGCTATAAGAAATCAGGCTAAACAAGCTCTGGGAAAAAAGGCTAGTAAGTAGGTAGCATTTCTCCCTAACTTTTGCTTCTGTCTTGCCTTTAGATTCTGACCCTGCTGGAGTTCTTGATCTTGCCTTCACTCAGTGATGGAATGTAGACTAAGAGTTGTTAAGTTGAAATTAAGCCTTTCCTCCTCCAGTCGCTTTCTGTCTTGGTGGTGTTTTGTCATAGCAATAGAAATCCCAACTTTGATGCATACTAAATAAGCACTCCATTACTGAGCTATATTACCAACTCTGCTGGACTGTTTTTGGTTTTATCTTTCAAATGTGAGATGCCATGTTCCAATGTCAGATGTCCACCAGTTCACATGTAACCAGTTGCTTAGATAAATAGATATATAAGGAAGCCTGGAGAAACAAACAATAAAAGAGATCAACCTTGGATTTTTCCTAAAGACTGAAATTGACATAAGTGAAACTCCTGTAAGTAAATATAGGAGTCACAGAGGCCAAAACCTTAGTTTCACAAGGAAGAGAACTATATAATCCAGAAAAGAGTGATCAGATATACTGGGATGTAGTAATAGTCCAACACTGTGGTCAAAATTCAAATCCTTTGTGTCACTATAGTGTTGACAGAATATCCCAAACATCCCTCTTTGTTTCAGCCATTGAGGACACTATCTCTACCAGTGTTCAACAGATGTTTTGAAAATATCATACTTAGAAAATGTAAGTTATTTCAATATAAGACTGAGGATAAAGTATTTGTAGCATCGATATGTTTTTTTTTTTTTTTTTTTTTTTTTTTTTTTTTCGGATTGAGAGCCAAACATACTATTCCTGAGATCATATATTTAAAATATTGCTAAAAGAATCTAAGTCCACTTCTATTTCACCTACATCTACTTTGATTAAAAATTTTTAAACTGAGTAGCAGTAAGGAAGCTTAAAACAATTTAAGGTACTTTATGATGGCCTAGTACAATACCAGAAATGGTTGGTCATCCAGAACAATGTACAAACAGCTTACTCTTAGGACCATTACTCTTTCACTTTTAGATTTTTTTTTAAGTTTTCACTTTACATCCTACTCATTGCCCCTCCCCGTCGTCACCCCTCCCACAATCTTCCCTCACTACTCCCTCCTCTTCACCTCTGAGCAGGTGGGACCCCCCACAGGTATACCTCCACCCTGGCACTTCAAGTCTCTGCAGGGCTAGGCACTTCCTCTCCCTCTGAAGCCAGACAAGGCAGCCCAGCCAGGAGAACACACCCCATATACAGGCTACAGCTTTTGGAATAGCTCCTGCTCAGTTCTTCAGGACCCACAGGAAGGTCAATCTGCACGTCTGCTGCATGTGTGCAGGGGGCCTAGAGGACTGCTACTCTTTTTTCTTTTCTTTGCTTTTATTACCTTCATTTATGTTACAGTGCAGCCATTGCTCCCCTCCCAGGGTCTCCCCCTCCCAGAGTTCCTTATCCCATCCTCTTCCCCCTGTCTCCAAGAGTATGTCCCGCTAATGCACCCCCTTGTCAGGCTTCAAAACTCCCTGGAACCTCAAGTTAAGACTCATCCCACTGAGATAATTTATTCACAAATGCATAATGAATGATTATTAGATATGATTACAATAGGCACTATCAGATTATAAATCTGAGATTGTTTAAACCCTAAACAGAACTCAGCTTCCTCTCCTTATCCTTTTCTTTGCTCCAAATACAACTGTTAGCAACATCTTTCATTGATTTCAATACTGTTCAATAACATATTTTGTCTTGTCAGAAAATTATATTGTCTTCACATACGAATACTTCCTAACCCCACCACATAAGGTTTTTTTTGCATAAAATCTAGGGAAAGACAAAGAACCTAACTTTATTGAGTAAATGGAAGCCCATTAGAAAGCCTTTTTTGGGGGGTGGGAAATATTTAGACTCGTGTTACATTATCTTCCTGTTCCATATATACACAGCCAAATAAAAACAAGTTTTCTGCAATAACATTTTACCTAAAAAAAACTTTAAAATAATATTTATAATAATAATAAATTTACTTTACACTCCAGATTTTATTCCCCTCATGATCCACTCTCCAACTGTTCCACATCCCATAACTCCTCCCTGCCCTGTCTCCACTAGAAACAGCACACTCATCCCACCAGACCTCTAAACTCCCTGGGGCCTCCAGTCTCTTGAGGGTTAGGCGCATCTTCTCTGACTGAACCCATACCCAGCAGTCCTCTGCTGTATATGTGTTGGGGGCCTTATATCAGCTGGTGTATGCTGCCTGGTAGGTGGTTCAGTGTCTGAAAGATCTTGGGGGTCCAGATTAATTGAGACTGCTGGTCTTCCTGTGGGGTTGCCCTCCTCCTCAGCTTCTTCTACCTTCTTCTAATTCAACCACAGCACTCAGCAGCTTCTGTTCATTGGTTTGATATAAATATCTACATATGACTCTTTCAGCTGCTTGTTGGGTGTTTTGAAGGGCAATCATGATAAGTCCCTTTTTGTGAGCACTCCATAGCCTCAGTAATAGTGTCAGGCCCTGGGGCCTCTCCTTGAGCTGGATCCTACATTAGGCCTGTCCTGCACCTTCTTTTCTTCAGGCGCCTCTCCATTTTCATCTCTAGTATTTTCGGAAAGGAACAATTAGAGGCCAGAGTTTTGACTATGGGATAGCAAGCCCATCCCTCACTTGATGCCCTCCCTGTCTTTCTGCTGAAGGTGGCTCTATAAGTTAGTTCCCTCTCCCCACTATAGGGCATTTTATCAAAGGTCCTCCTTTTGAGTCCTGAGAGTAGCTTACCTCCCCAGTCTCTGGTACATTCTGGAGGGTCCCTTCTGCTGGCCCTTAGGGCTTCAGTCCTTTTCTCCCACCCAATAATAGATCATGTTACCCTCCCCCTGTCCCCTTTCCCTCAGAGGTTTTTCCCTTCCTCCTACTTGTGATTGATTTCTTCTTCCTCCCAAGTGAGACCGAGGCATCCTTACTTGGACCATTCGGTTTGTTGAGCTTTTTGAGTTCTGCAAACTGTATCTTGGGAATTCTTTGATTTTGGCTAATATATGCTTATTAGTGAGTACATACCATGCATGTCCTTTTGGGTCTGAGTTACCTCACTCAGGATGATATTTTCTAGTTACATCCATTTGTCTGCAAAACTCAGGATTTCATCCTTCTTAATATCTGAGTAGTATTCCATTCTGTAAATGAACCACATTTTCTGTATTCATTCTTCTGTTTTGGGACATTTGGGTTGTTTCCAACTTCTGAGTATCATAAATAAGGCTGATATGAACATAGTGGAATACCTGCCCCTGTGGCTTGGTAGGGCATATTTTGGGTATATTCCTAAGAGTGGTATTCCAATTTTCTGAGGAACCTCCAAATTGATTTCTAGATTGGGTGTACCACTTTGTAGTCCAACCAGCAATGGTGTAATGTTCCTCTTTCTCCACATCTTCGCCAACATGGTTTGTCACCTGAGGATTTGATCTTAACCATTTTGATTGGTGTAAGGTGGAATCTCAGGGTTGTGTTGGTTTACATTTCTCTGGTTACTAAAGATTTTGAACTTTTCTTTAGATGCTTCTCAGCCATTCAAGATTCCTCTGCTTTGAATTCTTGGTTTAGTTCTATAACCCAATTTTTAATTGGGTTTTTTTTTGTTGTTGTTGTTGTTTTGTTTGGTGGTTAGCATATTGAGTTCATTATATATTTTGGGTATTAGCCCTCTATCAGATATGGGGTTAGTGAAAAAAAATTCCCAATCTTTGGGTTGCTGATTTGTATTACTGTCTATGTCCTTTACCTCACACAAGCTTTCCAGTTTCATGAGGTCCTATTTATCAATTCTTGATCTGTTTAGGAAATCTTCCCCTGTGCCATTGAGTTCAAGGCTCTTTCCCACTTACTCTTCTATTAGATTCAGTGTATCTAGTTTTATGTTGAATTCCTTGATTCATTTGAATTTGAGCTTTGTGCAAGTTTAAAAATATGGGTTTGTTTTTATTTTCAACATACAGACAGCCAGTTAGACAAGCACCATTTGTTGAAGATGCTTTCTCTTTTCCGTTGTCTATTTTTGGCTTCCTTTTAAAAAATCAATTGTGTGTAATCGTGCAGTTTTATTTCTGAGTCCTTTACTTTAGATTCATTGATCAAACTGTCTGTCTTGGTACCAATATCATGCAGTTTTTATCACTATTGCTTTGTAGTAGAGCTTGATATCAGAGATGGTGATTCCCCCAGCCTTTTTCTTATTGTTAAGAATTGTTTTTGCTATTCTGAGTTTTTTGCCTTTCCAGGTGAATTGGAGAATTTCTTTTTCATGTCTTTGAAGTGTGTTGGGATTTTGATGGAGAGTGCATTGAATATGTAGATTGCCTTTGGTAGGATGGCTGTTTTTACTATGTTAATTCTGCCACTCCAAGAGAGTGTGGGAGATCTCTCTATTGTCATACAGATCTTTAACTTGTTTTGTTAGAGTTATTCCAAGATATTTTATATTATTTCTGGCTTTTGTGAAGGGAGTTGTTTCCCTAATTTCTTCTTAGCCTGTTTATCATTTTTACAAAGGAAGGCTACTCTTTTATTTGAGTTAATTTTATATCTGGCCACTTTGCTGAACTTGTTTTTTAGCTGAAGAAGTTTTCTGCCAGAATTTTTGGGGTCACTTATGTATACTATCACATCATCTTTTTAAAAATTTATTTATTTATTATATAAAAGTACACCGTAACTGTCTTCAGACACACCAGAAGAGGGCATCAGATCTCATTATAGATGGTTGTGAGCCACCATGTGGTTGCTGGGAATCAAACTCAGGACCTCTGGAAGAATAGTTGGTGCTCTTAACCACTGAGCCGTCTGCCCAGCCCTCACATCATCTTCTAATGGTGATATCTTTATTTCTTATTTTACGGTTTGTATCCCCTTGATTTCTTCTTGTTGTCTTATTTTTCTAGCTAGCACTTCGAATACTATGTTGAATAGATATGGGGAGAGTGGGCATCCTTGTCATCTCTCAGATTTTAGTGGGATTGCTTCGAGTAGCTCTCCATTTAATTTGATATTGGTTGTTGGTTTGCAGTAAATTGCTTTTATTATGTTTAGTTATGGGCCTTGAATTCCTGATCTCTCCAATACTTTTAGCATGAAGGGGTGTTGAATTTTGTCAAATGCTTTTTCTACATCTAAGGAAGATGATCATGTGATTATTTTCTTTGAATTTGTTTATAGAGTGGATAATGTTAATGGATTTTCATATATTGAACCAAACTTGAAAACAACTCTGATTCCATCATCACCATCAAAGCAACAAAAATACCTACTATCTTTGAGTTCTGCATCGTTTCTTAAGATAGGAAGCTGATTTCAGCCTTAGAACCATTATTTGAGATTGTTTATTCACACTGACACGCACTTCTGCCTGAGGGTATCCCAGGATCAGCAGCATCTCCAGCATTGAAGGACGTGTTAGAAATATACTCTTTTGACCCAATAGAAACTAAACTGAAACAAGATCACTGCAATAAACAATGAACTCTAAAATTCTTTTACAAGCCTTCTGGGTGGCTATAATATATCCTTTGAGAATTACTATTGTGAACTAAACATTTAATCAGTATTAATTTTAACCTTTTAAAATTGTGTACTTTTTTGGGTTTTGTTTTGTTTTGTTTTGCTTTTAGTGTAGTGTCAGCTATGTTTATTACCACAACCCCAATATAATAGTTTGGCAGGATTTGTTCTAAATTTTACATTAAATTGTTAAGGAACTAAACATACACAGAATGAATCAGTGCTTTTTTCTTTCACCTGATTGGTATTAATGTCCTTTTTGTCTGCAGATATCACTATCCACATTTAGCAGTTAGTTTTTGTAGTTTCTGTCTGCTGTGTTTTTTTTTCAAGCCATTTTTGTCTTTTTGCATGTGTGCTATACTCACAGACATATCAATTCTTATACAACTTCTGCAAGGCCAACCCTATATCTGATCTTCTGGGATGTGAAATAAATAATGGCTTGGAAAAATCACTTTCTTTTCATTCTGAATTCCAATTGTAACCAACACCTTAAATTTTACTTTTTTCTCCCTGATAATCACAAAAACATCTTCCAATTTTCTAATTTTATAAATATTTAAGGACAACATTTGTGATTCGTAGGCCACACGAATCACACAGTCCTCTAACTACACTATGTTGATAGAGAGGCACTTGCTACACTCCTTTGATATATTAGACATCTGGAATTATAATCCCAGATGTATCATCACCAAAGTGATGTGAACCAAATTTCTTGATCTTAAGTCTTCTAGAAGCTACTTCACCTTAGCACTCTTCACTTCAATGAATTTGAAACTTTCTTGGCCATGGTACCATTTACCAATAATCACAGATTTCTTAGATGAAGCTCAGCTTAAAAAAAAAAACTGTCTGAGAAAATTCAAGTGTACTTAGAATTTGATGCCAAAGTGGGGGAAGGCGAGTAAAATGAGTGTCCACCAAATGGAAGGCAGCAGATTTTAATTTGGCATGAAGTACTCATGATGGCAACCACCTACCAGCATGTGGTAAGAAACACATCTAATGATAAACTGAACCCAACTGTGAACGACCTTTTTGTTGGTATAAGCTTTCAGTGAGGTACTGTTCATCGAATGAGGCTGTTTGAATTAGTGTTGCCATAAGTAGAGTACAGGACCTCTGACTTCTAAAAAAGGGTGAAAAGCCTAAGGACAATTCTATTTGCATCTCTAAATTTAAAATTCTGAATCTATACAAAAACAGATAGGAATGAAATTAAAAGACAAGTAGGATGAGCAGAAATTGGTCGCTGAAGAGTGCACACGACTGTACACAGCACTACTTCAGTTAGCTCCCGAAAGTAGGAAAAGGGTGACTTTGCAGAACAATTCAACACAGAAATGCACTTCGGTTGCATCTTTAAAATACACATCCTCATCTCTGTCAGTTGCCTTGCTACAATTCCTAGGGTTTTCAAAGAAATGGCATCTCCATTTCATGAAGCTTTGAAACAGTGTTTCTCAACCTGTAGGTTACAACTCCTTTGGGGGTCAAATAACCCTTTCACAGGGAGTCACACTTCATATAACCTACATATGAGATATTTATATTACCATTTATTAAACTAGTAAATTAGCAGTGAAATAATTGTATGGTTGAAGATCCTCACCACATGAGGAACTGTATTAAAGAACTGAAGCATTAGGAAGGGCGAGAACCGCTGCTCTGGGATCATGGTCAAGAAAACTCTGGGTTCAGTGGAGCTGAACTCTGTAACCCAGCAAACTTACCCTAAAACATTTTGAGCACATTTTTTTTCAAAGAGAAAACATAAAAGAGGATCTGAAAAGTTATTCAACATCTTGCAATCAGTCTCTCAGATCTTTATCTAATAGCCCTTCAGTCCTTCATAGCCAACAATTCTGAATCTGAATCTGGAAAAATTGTGACTAGTTCCCATAGTTTCAGTACTCTAATAGATGTCTGGAAGTAGCCCAGTGGTAGATTTCTTGTGGTTCCATAATAACAGCAGCAACAACAACTTAATATATTAAAATAACTCTAGAAATCTGCATTGTAATTTCAAAGACACTGTATGATCTGAGGTCTGCATGTCTTTGCACAGTGATATTTCAATGCATAAATGCATTTGGAGGACAAGTTTAAAACACTGAATTCTTGTAGTTCTACATTCCACTACATTTGATACCTTTTTCCCACTATTTCCCAAAATCACTAACATCTTAAGGATTTTTCCACTACTTCCTAAAATCACTAATATCTTAAGGATCAATTTGCAAACCCATGTGAATAAGTCATCCTTATATATTTAGTTATGGTGTTTTGCTATGCACTGCTGTTGATTGGCATGTGTCTGTTGAAGAAAAAGTATTTTGTTTCAAACAAAATAGATGTCAGGTGCACATGTTGAGACATGGTAGTTATCTATTTCAAAATTAACAACCTTTGATAATTTGATTTGCTTCAAATTATCAGTTGGTACAAACAAGTTAGAGAACTTTTGAATTGAGATGATTAAAAATGATAAGGTTGTATTTTAAAAGGAAAATAATACCATAAACCAAAGTAAAGAATTTTAACATGCAGATTCTAAAAATGCCCCAAATACATTTTTATTTTAGAAACATATAGAAGCAAACAAACCCAAAATAGCCTTATCTAAAATTTTCCATAAAGAAAATCTTTCTTCACATAAACATAACTTGTCAGTTCACCCTGTGAATCAGAATATAATGTCTCATGGCACCTGGACATTCTAAGATTAAAATATATTTGAATGCCTTGACAGAACGGTCAGCTGTCTCTGCCTATTTGGACAAGTTTAGCATCAAGTTACCTCTCCTTTTAGCTGAATGAAGAAAATCTATTTGCTTTCAAGGAAATCCTTACATTTTATTATCTGTTCATTGTGTTACCCACAATTTATGGAATAAACATTTCCATTTTTAATTTAATATCATTGGGGAATAATAGAGCCAGTGTAGTTATTGTGTTACCACAGCTGTGTTAGTTAATGTGTTACATGTAATCCTAAGAATTATGCTGTCAAGTTCACAGAACAAGGGTTTCTGATTTTAGTTTACAATCTGGCTACATGTTTAATAAGGGATGTTATTTAAAATCCAGACAAATTTAAATATTTCTTAAAGCATGGCTTTGAAGTAATAAAAATTAACTCAAAATAACAAAATATTGCTTTAGAGATGCCAGAGATTAACAAGATAATTTTGTCATCATTTTATAAAACTCAGAGGTTTTTTTGTTTTTGTTTTTGTTTTTTTTTTTTTTACTCTAAAATGTTACATTTCCCTGTTACTATAGTGTCTCATTGCTATGGTTAAAATGCAGATCACCCCCCCCCCCAGAGTAAGATGGAAAATGTGTTTCTGTCCTACTGTCCTTATAAATGTATAAAAAGGTTTGTGCAGTTGAGTGCTCACTTAACAAAAGCCATGATTGTTTATGTCCATTTGGGTCAATAGTTGTCATAATTTAAATGTGACAGGGTGTGGGAATGGACATAAGGAGGAGACTTCTGCAGGATGTCTCCTACGACAAAGTTGCTATACTGTATTTGCTCTCTGATTTCTGTGTTGTTCACTGTTGATAAAAGAAAAGAAAGAGTCAGTGCATTTGAAAACAAGAATTGTGAAGTATATAATGCCATGTAAAACACTGGGAAATTATTTAATTTAACACCCACTCCAGCATCTGAACAAATTTAGGAAACAACAAAGAGTCTGTACACTAGGGCTAGCATATATTTATTTATCTTGTTATCAAAAGCCAGCTCGAACAAAATGAGAAGGCAATGTTAAACTAAACTGGCTAGTAAACCTTGGAATCAAAATTACTCAAGTAAGGTTTGCTGAACCTGCTTAGCAAATTCCACATAAAAGGTATAAAAGACAACTCCAAGTCCCATAAAAATAACAAAATCTTTTAAAATATTTGCAGAAAGGAAGTTCACTGCCTTCATTTTCATTTCACCATTGGTACAGGAGTGTTAGACAGGAAGTGGGCTTTGTAGAATAAAAGAGGAAAAATTGAACGATGTCTGATTGGAGATTATTCTGTTAAGAATCAATGTTCAAATCCCTGCACCACTGAATTGTGCTTACCTTTTCTTTTCTGGTGCTGAGAGTGGAAGCCAGAACCTTGAAAATGGCAAGAGAGTGATCCAGCAGTGCGCTTCCTACACAACCACAATTTGTGACTTCCTTTTAGAGATTACTGTATTTTGTTACCAAGTCATCAGTTTTTCTTGTATTAATTTGTTCAGTATATCTGAAAAGGGAGGCATTCACATTTGTCCTGACTAGAAATAATTATCTTTTGCCCATTGAAATTAAGCAATAGAAAAATGTACCCTAGAACACTAGAACAGCTTTATTCTGTGACTTATTCTAGACAGTTAAGTGTATCATATTTCTAATAAGGCTGATATTGTCCACCTGTTCCTCAAAATGGAATAAAGACAGACACCTGCAAATACCTTTCAGGGAAAATAATTATCAGGATAGGGTGGTAAGCATGCTCTGGAAGGCGAATTCCAGACCCCTTCTCAGAGCCCAACAATCTCTTCTCCAAATGTCTATGTGCTAGTTAACTGTGTGGCATCAGGTTAAATGTGACATTAATAAACACTAAGCTCTTTAGTGTGTTGAGTATTGTGTAGATTGTCTTGAAGCTGTTGTATTTCAATGTTAATTCCACTTCCCCAAGAAGGGCTGCCCAGTTAAGGGATTCAAACTGAACCTTCCTATTTTAATTAGTAAAATAAAGAAAAAGCCAGTGACTGGGTGGGGCAAGGGAGGTGGAGAGGGCTGAGAGCTCACCGGAGATCAGAAGATGGAGGTTAGAGATCGTGGCAACGTGGAGATTCTCAAGGACCAGCTAGACCCAGGTGGGATCTGTTGGTGTTAAAAAGCTATGAACATTAAGGATTTTACAGGTCTAATATTTCATATAGAAGGGCAGTTTGTATCTTTGTCTATTTAATGCAATCTTGTTGTGTAGAGGATTTGTGGATTGAGAGTTGAATATATAAACCTTTTTTTGAAAAGCTATTGGGATGTAAAGTTGTGTTAGTGGAGGATTCTGGGGTACAGAAATACCTCTAGACAGAGACAGAGAACAGGCAGTAGTAAGCCGCCATGGAAGGGAATTGCATGGACAAGTTGGGCTGGTGGCTCGGACCAGGCACCAGAGGTGTGTGCGGCTCCGTATCAGGTTCGGGCCTGGGGAGTGAGAAGTCAGAGCCGATAAAGAGATAAACAGATTGATATTTTTTAATATTTACTGCAACAGTATTGTACGAAGGTTTTTTAAAAATATATCTTATGCAATTCTAAAATTTTTATGAAATTAATATTACAATCCTCAGATTCATCAACTGAGGCAGAGAGGGTTTGGTTAGGTGTAGCTACCAGACCCTCATCAAAGAAGAGCCGTTTTAATGGAGATGTAGACCATCACTACTACTACTGAACACAATGTAGAGATCAGTAGATCCTGTGGAGTCAGGCCCAGATAGGTGATTCTACATCATAGCTCCTGTATCTATGACTCAGAGAACCCTGCAGATGACTGGAAGGATTGTAAGAGACAGAAGACCAAGAAGTCATATACTGTGAAACCATCTCCTAGAAATAGCTACAAAAGCAAGACAAGATAGAATGGCAATATCAATGTTAGTGTGGTAAAAAGGAAACTTTCCCCAGATTCCCAACCTAGAAAAATGGATTTTAGACAATTGATGACTGCTGGGAGAAGAATTAGACCCTCCCAAGAGTTAGTCTGCTTACAGATTGTCCAGTGCAGAGTGGTCAGCCCTGAAATTATATACACTCAAGTAACAAAAATGGTCTTAGCAGTTCTACTTATATACTTGTAGTACTAAAAATAAAATAGGTTGTCAACTTTTGAATATGGGTTGGAGGAAATAGGAGAGATATGAGGTAGAGGTTGGAGGAAGAGGGTGGTGAGAAAGTGACATAATTCTATTTAATTATAACATATTTTATATTTTAAAAAATAACTGGACATAATTTCTGTCTGAAATCATTTCACCAAGTAATGAAGAGAAAAATGTAATGTTATATATGCAATAGATTTTTTAAAATTTGCAATAGATTATGAAAAAGGGAATTGGTTAGTTAAAACCCTTTATTCTCTGGCTTCGGAATTATCTGATATAATTCTCTTGAACAGTCTTGTCTTACCATACGGTCCTACTATGCTACTACTGTTCTCTTCACATTGATGAAACATGATGCTTTTTCTCTTTAAACTTGCAAATGTCTCTAGAAAGCATATGCCTTAAGCATTGCCAGTCACTAATACCTCTATTTATATTTGTCAAACACATTCTTCATCAAGTCCTTCGCTCACTAAGAATCTACTGA
Source organism: Micromys minutus (assembly GCF_963924665.1). Lineage (NCBI taxonomy): Eukaryota > Metazoa > Chordata > Mammalia > Rodentia > Muridae > Micromys > Micromys minutus. The sequence continues at coordinate 53,293,420 of NC_137970.1, read as the reverse complement.
GTTCCCATTTGGTAGATACAGATAGTACAATGTAAGAATTCCATATAGATGCATGACTCTGAGAAATTATAACTAAGTAAGCTCTAATCAATAAAATGCGTGACTATTTGAAGCAAACAGAAAGAATCAAAGAACTTTCTGTTTTGATTGCTTCTGTGTCTTGTACCAATATTCTCTTGGCAAAGTAGTTGGCAGCATATAAAACCACAAGAAGGGCAGTGTCAATGTCAGCCTGTATTTCTGTATATAAAAGAATATGCCGGCTCTTCGCCATCTTTCCCCCAGCAGGCCGACATCTACCACCATGAAGGTCGAGCTGTGCAGTTTTAGCGGGTACAAGATCTACCCGGGACATGGGCGGCGCTACGCCAGGACCGACAGGAAGGTTTTCCAGTTTCTTAATGCAAAATGCGAGTCTGCATTCCTGTCCAAAAGGAATCCTCGGCAGATAAACTGGACTGTCCTCTACAGAAGAAAACACAAGAAAGGACAGTCGGAAAAAAAATCAAAAGAAAAGAACCTGCCGTGCAGTCAAGCTTCAGCGAGCCATCACTGGTGCATCTCTTGCTGATATAAAGGCCAAGAGGAATCAGAAACCAGAAGTTAGGAAAGCTCAGCGAGAGCAGGCCATAAGGGCTGCCAAGGAAGCAAAAAAGGCTAAGCAGGCATCAAAGAAGACAGCAATATCTGCTGCCAAGGCCCCCACAAAAGCAGCACCTAAACAAAAGATTGTGAAGCCTGTGAAAGTCTCTGCTCCCAGAGTTGGTGGGAAACGCTAAATTGGTAGATCAGAGTTTAAAATAAAGATCTGTCTCTAACTCTCTCTCTCTCTCTCTCTCTCTCTCTCTCTCTCTCTCTCTCTCTCTCTATATATATATATATATATATATATATATATATATATATATATATATATATATATATATATATATACCCACTACTTTACTCTGTTTAGTCCCTAATATTGAAATCCAAAGTATTTGAAATATATCTCTTTTGTTTTACAGTAGGGGTCAAAATGGATTCTTAATAACACTTTTCAAAGGACTATTAACAAGTTGAACAGTAGCTACTTTGCATAATGAGTCATTGCCAAGGAGGTTTTGCTGGGATATGGATGTGATCATGCTCAAATGTAACATTTCAGCAGACTGGGTGAGAGCTGGCCTCAGCAGACTGGGTGAGAGCTGGCCTAATAAATTTGAAACTTCAAAAGAAATTCTCATTGCTGGCATAGTAACATATGCTCCGAATTTCTCACAGTAATTTATCATTCTCACATGCACCCTATCTTTCACCTACAAAATTAAGATATAATACTTATTTTTCACATGTAGTCTTTGATACCCCCAACAAGCCCTTGAGCATTATTTCAAGATCTATTTCACGAGGAACAACATTCCAGGAGATGAAACTGGGATCAGATAAAGTTGGCAGTGCCTTGGTGGAGGGATAGGAACTTAGGTCAGAACCTTTGTTGCTTACTGATAAGGTGATATTTGCAAAAGGAAAAAGCCATAGTCATTCATTACATATATCTTTGTGTGTGTGTTCTGCTTCAGAATTGAGGGTTATTATGAAAGTATCAATATGATAGAAATAAAAATACAGTGTCACAAAGAACATCGTTTCATTTCAAAAATGAAGAAAATGGTTTTAACAAAATTCATTCAAATATATACTTATGCTTAACCAAGTTCATTTAGATTATAGATAAGAACACAGACATTGGTGTATATATATGCCTGCATGTGTGTGTGTGTGTGTGTGTGTGTGTGTGTGTGTGTGTGTATGTATGTATGTATGTATGTAAATGAATTTGTGGAGGTCAGAAGTTATGTCTCTCAACTTCTCTTGAAGCTTGCCAATTAAGCTAGACTTGCTCGTCACTGAGGCCTAGAGGTCCTCCTGTTTCCATCTCTTCACCTTTGAGATTAAAGGCATATGTTACCACATCCAGCTTTTTCACGTCGGTACTGGGGACTGAATTTAGGTCCTGATGGAGCACAAACCCCAACACAATATGAGTCATTTGTAAGCCATCTAATTTGCCAAAATCTATTATCTTCTAAAGGTAAGTTATATGGACTCTGGTTCTCAGACCAATAGTTACTGCTTATTTCACAGCTCAGAGAACTGACAATTTGTTGTTAATGACTTGCATATTTCTTTTTCAAGCAAGACTACTCAGGCCTGGATCCTCTGGATATAATCTCATAGCTTTAGCTTTAGTGCCTTACTCTTCATAAAGACTCTTTATTTCTATTCACTTTTTAAGTTTCTTAGTAAAAATCTCCAAAGCAGCAGTGCATGCCTATAACTCCTCCACTCAGGAGGCTGGGGCAAGACAATCTGGAGTTTAGGACTAGCATGGCCTACAAAGAGACACTGTTTCACAAAAACAGCAAAAATATCCATGAAAACATTTTACCACATAGAATTTTCTTAAAACCTAAGAAACAACCTCCTTGAAAATACCCTAAAATGGCTATATATTCTTCTATTTAAGTGAATACTAAGATGATTTAAGATATGCTGTCAAGGAAAGAACACTGAGCAGTTTGTTCAGTTAATGAGGATGAAAAGGCAAAGGGGGACCTTCACTATTTATGCTTTTGAAACTCAAATGTTCTAAAAGGATACTATAGTTAAACAGTTGCTGAGGTTTGCTTAAAGTTAGTCTGTCTAAATTTAACAATTGTCTAAAGTGTGTCTTCTGAAACAAGGCACCTCTTAGATAGTCCTCACACCATTTCAACATCTGAAAAATAAGACAGATTTCATAATATCTCTAGTGACCCACTGGGCACAATGCTGTCTTCCAAACTCATTTATGTGAACAAATTTATGCTCCTGTTTTATTTAGCAGAAAACTATTCCAGCAAACTGTTGACAATTCTGATACTCTTTACCTTAGTTTCCCCACCTATATAATGAAGAATGGGCTTCACAAAGTACCTTTCCACTTTCTCTAGCTAGGAATTTCTTGAAGTTCAACCAACAGGTTTTCCCATGAGTGCCTACCATGAATGTAAGGACCGTCCAGCATTTGGAGCTTCATTTGTTGTAGATAGATGTAGGAATAGCCTTGTGCCTTTTCAGGTCCTCATATTTAATGAGGAGCACCTGGACCTTAGATTGAACCGGGATGTCTACATCTGAGTCTTGCTAACTCTACAGAATGGACACAAGGATTTCTTCTTTTATGTTTCTGAGCCAACAATTTGGCTCACTTATACAGATTTATTATAAAGGGCGATGAGTAAATGTCTAGGAAGTTGAAACTGGCTGAACATGTCAGCTGCAAAGGTGTTTTTAAGATGGGTTCTTCTTTTAAGGTAGAGATTACTACATTTAAAGTATATTTGACAGTTATTAGCCATTTGCCATCCCTTTGGGGAAATTTTGGCTGGGTAACTTTTTTTTCCCTATTTCTATCAGATGTCACATTCCACACAGAAGCAATGGGGGTTGATATTAAAAGATCTAATACAAAGCAGCTCTCACGTTTTGCTTATGAGCTAGCTACCTGTTATCTGGAGTAGCCTTATTTAGTTTTGAAATAGATAGAACTTGCTTCTTTGTAATTTTCTTGACTTCCATATCCATGCTTAATATTCTTAGCTTCATGGTGGTAAGACCTTCCCTTCTTTCAAAAGATTTCACATTTACTTCAATTACATGGTGATTCCTGCCATAGTAAATTCTTTTCATGGGTGGTTTATATTTTTTAAAACAGGTTTACAAGTAGAATTTTGATTTTGATTAGTATTTTCTCTCTCTTTTAGAATCTCAATTAAACTTTCTGTTTGTTTGTGCAACATTTGTTGCCAAGAGTATTTCTTTGCAATTGTATAGTAGTCATTTTTTCTAGAAATAATGTGTTTAAAGTAAGTGTATCTTAAAATATTTTGGACCCTGAACCACACTCAAATAGCTGAAAATAAACTTGCAGGTTCATTAGTTCTTTTCCCTTTAAGTCTTTTATGAGGGAAAAAGTGAAAATAAAAAATCCTGACTCAAAGCAGCTGGAGCTGTCAAGGTGCACTCACACAGGTGAGCTGCATCGAGATGATTAGTTGTTAAGTGCTTGCAGCTGTTGGGATCCCTTGAGGAAATTAGAGAAGACTCCACCAGCAACTGACAAAGATGGGAAACTGGGAAATGAAGAGTATACAAAACACATAGAAAGCAGAAAGAAAAAAACACTGGAATTTACCCCAGAACTAAATGATATGGAAACTGTAGCAAAAATAAAAAGTAAAAAGAAAAGCAATGACACAAGTTCCTTCTTGAAATGATAGATGGATGAATGTGTTGATGCTTGGTAGATTAACCAAGAAAAAAAGAGAGAGAGAGAAAGGATGCAATAATTTATAGCTAGGATTAATGCAATATTTCTAGACAATTTATAAAATCCAAAGGTACTATGATAAGTACTACAAACAAATTTAGACAAAACAAATAAAAAACAGATGAAGTGGGGGAAACCATAGAAAATGCAAATTACTAAAATGTAATAATACGAAAATTATACTAAAAAGGTAATAAGAGACAAAACAATGTGCATTTAAAAAGCTCAGATCCACGTGGATATTCCAACTCCTCACCCCCAGTCCCACCAGACCTCCCCACTCCCTGGGGCCTCGAGTCTCTTGAGGGTTAGGTTCATCTCTGACTGAACCCAGACCAGGCAGTCCTCTGCTGTATATGTGTTGGGGGCTTCATATCAGCTGGGGTATGCTGCCTGGTTGGTGGCTCAGTGTTTGAGGCATCTCCGGGGTCCAGGTTAGTTGAGACTGCTGGTCTTCCCATGGGTTCACCCTCTTTCTCAGCTTCTTCCAGCATTTCCCTAATTCAACCAGAGGGGTCACCAGCTTCTGTCCATTGGTTGGGTGTAAATATCTCCATCTGACTCTTCAGCTGCTTTTTGGATCTTTCCGAGGGCAGTCACGATAGGTCCCTTTTTGTGAACACACCATAACCTCAGTAATAGTGTCAGGCTTTGGTGCCTCCCCTTGAGCTGGATCCCAATTTGTGCCTGTCACTAGACCTCCTTTTCCTCTGGCTCTTCTCCGGGCTTGTCCCTGCAGTTCTTTTAAACAGGAACAATTATGGGTCAGAGTTTTTGACTGTAGGATGGCAACCCCATCCCTCCAATTAATGCTCTGTCTTTTTATGGAAGGTTGACTCTACAAGTTCCCTCTCATCACTGTAGGACATCTAATCTAAGGTCGCTCCATTTGAGTCCTGAATATAACTAGAAAATATCAGAGTAGAGTATCCCAGTCACAAAAGAACACACACAATATGTACTCACTGATAAGTGGATATTAGGCAAAAATCTTGGAATAGCCACAATACAACTCAGGCTATATGAAGCTCAAGAAAGGGGAAGACCAAAATATAAATATTTTAGTCCTTCTTAGATGGGGGGAACAAAATAATCAGAGGAGGTAGAGGGTGTGAGGGACTTAGGAGAAAGAGAGGAGGGAGGGGGAAAGGGGATAGGGTCAGGATCAGGTATTGGAGGAGAGAAGGGAGAAAGATGTCCAGAGGGTCAGAAATTTGAGGTGTGTGGCAATGGGGATGGGGAACTGGAGATAGCAACCACAAAATCCTAGATGCCAGGAAAGCAATAGGCTCCCAGGACCCCACGGGGATGATGTTAGCTGAAGTACCTAACAAAGAAGAGACAAAACCTGTAGAGACCATATCCAATGGATAGGCCTGGCCCCTGCTTGAGAGATGGGGCAACCCACCCATCTCAAAAATTTTAACTCAGAATTGCTCCTGTATAAAGGAAATGCAGGGACAAAGAGTGGAGCAGAGACAGAAGGAAAGGTCATCCGAGATTTTCTCACCTGGGGATCCATCCCATATGCAGCCACCAAACCCAGACTTTATTGCTGATACCAAAAACGTGCTTGCGGACAGGAGCCAGATACAGCTGTCTCCTTGAGAGGCTCTGCCAGAGCCTTAATGATACAGATGAGGATGCTTGCAGCTAAGCATCAGACTGAGCATAGGGACCCCAATAGAGGAGTTAGAGAAAAGAATGAAGGAGCTGCAGGGATTTGGAACCCCATAGGAAGAACAACAGTATCAGCCAACCAGATCCCCCAGAGCCCCCAGGGACTAAACCACCAACCAAAGAGTACACATGGAGGAACCCAGGGATCCAGCCACATATGTAGCAGACTATGGCCTTAACTGGCTGGCATCTATGTGAGGGGGGACCCTTAGTCCTATGAAGGCTCCATGTTCCAGTATAGGGGAATGCTAGGGCTGTGAGGTTGGTGGGGGAGCACCCGCATAGAAGCAGGGGAAAGAGGGATGGGGTATGGGGTTTGTGGAGGAGAAAAAAATCAAAGGGGGATAACATTTGAAGTGTAAATAAATAAAATATCCATAAAAACTCAGATCCAAATGATTTCAACTGAATGCTTCTACAAATATTTAAAGAAATAACATTCTTAGCAAATAATATGAAATAGGAGGAACATTTTTCAAACTCACTCTGTGAAGGCTGTGTAATATTGATACCACAGCCAAAAAAAAAATGAACTCAGGGCATCTGGAAGAGCAGTCAGTGCTCTTAACTACTGAGAGATCTCTCCAGCCCTTTGTTCTGCCTTTGATACATTTTAACTGACATGTTTAGGGGACACAATGTGCTTTCATGATATTTGTGCATCACGTTGGAGTAATTTCCATATCTTTCACCTTAAATATTTTCATTTGTTTGGGGCACAATATTCAAGTTCTCTCCTATTCTTTTGACTGTCATTCATTATTGATACTTAAGTTGGGTGTTATATAAAAGAGCATCACGACTTATTCTACCCAATTGATACCACTCTCCTGATTCTTTAAAACATCTAGAACTTACTAGTAACTTGTAAGTGTATTTTTACTCTTGAATGTATGAGAATAACTTTAAAACCCTAATATAGTATATTTATTTTCTTGTACATATTTTCATTTAACATCTTCCTAGCAGTATAGACATTTCTTACTCTTTTCCTCCTACTGTGTTGCCTCATCCAGCCTTAATAAGAGGCATGTGCTTAGTCTTATTGTAATTTGTTATGCCATACTTGGTTGATATCCCTGGGAGGTTGCTCTTTTCTGAAGGGAAATGAAGGGGTGGATCTGAGGGAGAAGGAGTGGGGGAAGGGACTGGTAAGAGTGGAGGAAGGGGAAATTGCAGTTGGAATGGAATGTATGAGAGAAGAATAAATAAATAAGTAAATTAAAATAACCACCATGAAAGATCACAAAATAATGATATTTTTGCCAAACAGTCCTGTCTCTGTCAATTATCAGGAGTTGAAGACAAGTCAACTCTGATTTGCAACGTGTAGCTAACAGTCAAAGAGTTTGGCCTGTGTATGACTCCCCTTAATGAGATTAAAATACAGTTTTTGTCTGGGTGCTAAATTTGGAATTTCAACATTGATTTTTCTTGCCTCTTTCAAAGTAAGATCTATGTATTGTATGTATGTGTGTATATGTATGTTGTTCCTATGACAATATGCCTCGCACAAATATATAAAATTTCTTCAACAAGGAAGAAAACTAGTGAATTCATTTAGTTGGCTAGAAGTCACAACATTTTTATGTTATAAACAAAATATGAAAACTTCAGGCAAAATTTAAATAAAGGTTAAGTACTCAAGCTCTACATTCAAACATGGCTGTAAAGGAAAGAAAATTTGAATTATATATTTAAACAAAAACACTGACATAAAATTTTATCTAACATAAGATCATGATTTTATACCTTTTCATATTAGTAAGATTTTAAATTGTTATTTACATATTTTACAGGTAAAATATTACATTATTTCATGTTCATAAGAATGTTATATCTAATCAAATTGAAAATTCTTTCATGTTAAAAACAATATAATATTTGACTAAAGTGTTTAATGCTACAGTGCATTGTATTATACTTTCAGAATTTTCTATCATATTTAACTTTAAGTGTTGTAACTCTTTTAAGCAGTTAAAAGTGAGCTGATAAAGATGTATATGCATTTCAACTAAATAAAAGGTGCGATAACAGTTTCCTGTACATCTGCTCACCATAATGTATGTTTACATATTAATGTGCAGGACAAATTTGTAAACATGAACATTTGAAACTTTGAGAGGAAATGATACTCATCTTTTTACTCAATATTTTATTGAAACAACATGTTGAATTTGGCCAGCCCCACTTGTGTAAATAGTTTTACATATGGGGTATATTTCAAATGTTCTCTGTTATCTATTCATTCTGTTTTATGTTGCTATCCAAACCATATTTATTTATACAGTTTTAATACAAAATATTATTTAATTACAGATCAAATCTAAGAAGATTAAATGTATACCAAGGTAGTTATAGCAAAGCAACTACCACCAGTTACCAAACTATTTGGTTTGTTTTCAACTGTTCCAATAGGCATGCTAAATTCCAGTGAAATCAACTGGTAAACTGTTGCTACATACTCGAATATTATTGTTATTTTGCTGGTTTAATGCTTGTTCAGCAGAAGGGCCACAACACATCTTTCAATTGGAATGTAATGTAAAGTATTGTACTTCTACCCTGTCAATTCAATTCTCAAAGTACAGCATATGCACTTAGACATTTGTAAATATATTTAAATATGCCTCTCCACAGAAGTATACAGAATTGATAGTGGATGTCAGTATCTACTGAGTATTTTTTCTATACAGCATCTTTTCGGGAGTGGGAAAAAAGCACAGTGTAAATCATTTTTAAAGAGAAGTCAATATCCCATTGGAGATCACACACACATTATGTGTGTATATACACATGTTATACTGACATCTTTAATTTATAAAACCATATATATATTTTAAAACTTGTTAATGATATTAAATTAGGAGACAACATTGTAAAAATGTCCTACTTTATACATGATATATCTACATTTCTGTAATATCAAACATACTAAATTTGTTGTTAGCATGCATATACATTTTTGCAAAATATATTTTAGGTTTTATACAACATGTTTATTTCAGCTACATTCTGGCTCAGCCAGAAAACTGACTGGCACATTAGTAATATTCAAAAGCTACATTTGTATTTGCTTTGTGTGCCATGATTTCCCCAAGGTGCAAAATAGAAATGATTAGAAGAACTTAAGAAGAACCTTCCATAATATCCAGTGCAGATGGTTGTCTTTATTCCTTGTTGGTATCTGTGTCATGTTGTCATATAAGATGCTCCTAACTCAAAGACTGATTATCCACTGAGTCATTGCTTGCTTAGACTAAGAGTTCATTACTTTTCCTGCCACAAACATATCTCTGCTTTACAAAAAGAAAATGAAATCATGTCTTTCTTCAGACCATATGGAGAACTCATGCCTGAAAACAGTGTAAACCATCCATCTCTTCATAGCTTGGGAGTTATAAAGAAGCCTCTTCATTTTCAATGCACACTAAATAGAAGTAATGGCATTAATTAATTTGCAGATTCTAAAAGTATGTAACCTAAAATACTATAAAATTATACTTTTGTCTTCCAAAACATAATATCCATATAGTTTAGGCACCCTATACCGAATGCTCTAAAATCTGTTATATAAAGTCTTATATTAATGTTTAAAATGTAATGAGCAGTGTAATAAAACAATCTGTCCACTTAGACCTTCAACCAAGCTCAACTTTTGTCACTGATTTCAGCTTGACTGACTGTTCACAAAATACTTTCCTGGCTTGGGAATCTGACTACAGGTCTAAGCTTGACTGAGAGCTCTGTAAGGGCAAAATATCATTCATTTATTTCCTGACTCAATGTGCAAATTTTATTAAATTGACACAAGGTTTATTTTCTCTAGGTTTATTTGGGGAAAATCATATAACAGGACAGGTTAAAAACCAGATATCTCAATATAGACATTTTTTCCCAAAGGAGGAGAGGAATACATATATATTTATCATTCAGCCAGGTAGAAATGATGGTTTAATTACTAGAATTTGTCACTTATAAAGTAACATGTGGTTACTTTTATGTAAATACTAACAATCTCACACTATGTCTAGCCAGATGCTTTTGTAAGTTTTTAAAGCAAGGCAATTAGATATGGACAGATAATATTTTGTTTCATAACCATCATCACAATGTATCAACTTTCTTGAGTTAGATATCATCTACTTTGGCATTAAACAGTTACATGCAGGAGTTAGTGGTGTTAACAGACCTCAGCTATTTGACAGCTTAGTTTAAAGATAATGGGCTACTTGATTCAGGTTTCTTCCAAGTCTAATTTTGCATGAAGGCTTTTCTTTGTGTAATATAATTAGAAATATAAAAGGGCAATTTATGAACTATTTACAAAGTAAAATAAGATAAATACCAAACTTGTAGCATTTAAAATGTTGCCTCTTTCTATTAATTATTATTTCTAGTGTAATTACATATGCTTATATTTATAACTGTAACACATAACAAAATTATCTGACATTTAAAGCATTGATATATATATATATATATATATATATATATATATATATATATATATATATATACTAGAATGACTATAAAAATATTGTCTTCTGTAATAATTAAAGAACTCAGAGATGTTATTTAATTTTCAGTTAACAACTTCTTGTCACTTAATGAAGTAATCACATATAAGCTATCAGTTTTCAAGTGATCTTTGCACCCCTTCAGTATTAAATATTATTCAAGTACACAGTTTAATGAGAAACAATACTTGGAAACTATTTACACCTTAAACTCTAATTACTATTCCTTTCATCAGCAAAATATAAATGGAGCAAATGATTCAATTTTTGCCATAATTGCTTGATCGATATTTATAGTGTAACCAATCTTCATAGATTAGACTGAAATACTTGTATTGGTTTTACATGAATTATGTCTATCTCTTATTTGTCCTTAGTCAATAGGTAAAACACAGATGTATAGTGAATTAACAATGTTGTAATTGGAGACTTAATTTCCTGGCATTATCACTGATGGCATATCTTATCCAATAGTATTTATTAAGTAACTTATTTGAGGACCAAGGTTATTATAATGTCATATTCTTACAGGTCACAGATTACATTTGTAAGTTACTTTAAAAACAAAACAAAGCAATGCTAAATGTTAAAAACAAAACAAAGGAAAGTTTTAAGAAATGTTCTTTTTATGTTAAAAATAAAGAAAATGGATGCTTACATGTAAATGTCTTAAAACATGGGTGCTGTTCCATTAAAGGTAATGGTTAATTGCTGAATACCAATGGGAATGATCACAGCTACCTTCAGTAAAAGAAATCTGACTGGTACCATTTTCACTGAGGTGATTGGCAACATCTTCCAGTCTAGGTGGCTTGGAGATGTTGTACCTATAACAGCCACTGGGAGGATGAAAAGGACAACAGATTGCTTCTTGGACAATGGAGTTTGAGTGGAAAATATTTCCAGGATTCTGTAATCCATATAACATTTTATTGGCAGAATTAGATGTTTGTAGATATTGCCCATTGCAGTCTTCATGTAAGCCACTGTTTGGATTGATGATGCCCCTGGAGGATACCATGGGGACTTCCATCCTGAGTAGGGGTAAGGACTGAGAACTGTTGAAGCCTGGTAGCCTTTCAGGAGTAGGTAATACAAAAGGTTGTGGTCGCCAATAATTAGTTGGACAAATTCTGTAGCAGAAGGGTACATTGACACTGTGCAGGTATGTCTCTGGATAGGCCATCCCAAAGGAGCTTGGAGGCATGTAAACCATAGGTGGAGAACAAGATGGAGAAAGTAAGGAGTTCAAAGGAGAGGGAGCTCCTCCACTAGAGGTCACTGGAGATGAACCATTACTTCCACCTGTGAAATGACAAGTCAGGCAGAGAACAATGAACCTGATTTTCCTGCTGAGCGAGTAATCTTATCTGGTGCCATTTCTGTCCCATTCTTGGAGTGGTTTTCTTTGCAAGTTCACAGTTCTTTTAGCTTGGGAAAATATATTTATATTCCTCTGACTAACCTGGAATGTAGTTATCTCTACTACTGGAAGTACTGCTGCTGCCTCACTAAGACTGTGTATCATACACTGAGCATTCACTGTACTTTATATTTTGCCCAAGAGTTAAAGAAGCCCCATATATAATTTAGCCAATAAAAGATTACATATAAAAGCTAACATTTTAATTTTTAAACTGAAGAAGATAATTTATTGTTTGGGGATTTACAGATTGTTTCAGCATAAAAAAACAAGTAAATATGAAAATAATTTTATTGGTGAAGAACATATTGACAATAACATTTTATATGAAAAGAAGAAATGGGGAGATTTCCCTATCAAGAATTGAAGACAGTGTTTCTAGATAAGAAACATCATGATGAGAAGGGAAGTGTTCACTCAATGGCATTTAAAATCTTTTATTGTTTAACATCATGGTTCTCAACCTGTGGGGCATGCCCCTGTTGGGGGTCACATATCAGATATTCTGTACATCAGATGTTTATATTATAATACATAACAGCAGCAGAATTACAGTTATAAGATAACTATAGCAAATGAATGAATTTATGGTCAGTGGTCATCAAAACCTGAGGAACTGTATTACAGTGTTGTAGTGCTTAGGAAGGTTGAGAACCACTGGTTTAACATATAGTAAAATTATTATATGGCACAATAAAAATCTAAATTCTGAATGTTACTTTTTATAAATGTTTAGTCAATTATGTACGACTATACTTAATGAAGTTATAGACCTTTATTGATAATTTTGTTATTTTTCTTGAGTATACTTTCATATAAATATACACTAGTATTTTAGCAGCAGAGTGACAAATATCTGTAGTAAAGCAGTCTAAAGTTATTTTAAAACTAATGCTCCTCTCCAGTTTTAGAGATGATGAGGTTAATGATATTTTACGTGAGCAATTAATAGTCATTTATGTCTTTTTTAAAAATTAGGTTATTTAATATGTTAAAAGTATGTTGCCTGATGTTGTCAGTTAAACTCATTTATTCAAGCAACTGTTCATAGTTTCTATGCTGCTCACTAAAGTACATCATTTCAACAAATAATTATACTTAATTTCTTTACATTATATTCAATAAACTTTTGAAGAATTTGAGCAACATATACATAAAAATAGCCTAGATTCTTCATATAAAGGAATGAGATACTATGGAATCCATGTATGATATATGTATGATAAATGTGTGAGGTAATTCAATAAATGAGATAACCAATATCTACCTGCAACATAACTTCACCATCTCCCTTAAATTTTCAGTTTCTGTCTGGCTTTGCCTCTTTCTTTCCTACATAATAAATATATATTGATTGTGAACACACAATTTTTTGGTATATAATTATCCCCTTGAGTAGAATATGGTTTAAGAGTTATGCCTTTTGTTACTGTGATAATATCTAAAAATAAGACAAAAGATGAAAAGGTTTTCTTACCTTGTGTGTCTGCAACAAAAGTTTTAAAATCCATAGTGAAAGAAGGCCTCCATGGGTAAGTCTCTAAAAACCCATCCAATACACCCCTAAAATAGAGATATTTGCTTTTTAGTAATGCCAGGAAACATTTTGTGAATATTATAATTCATATAAACTTGTCATACTTTATGAGGGATAATCTGAATTATTAGTTAGGGTCTCATAAATGTCTGTAAAATCCACACTAGTAGCTAGGGTGTGACTACATTTCTGTAAGCTTCACAAATCTATACTACACAGAATCTTAACACTGGATAGGAGGAATATTAGAAGAAGGGATAGTTTGGGATCCAAACATTGGGTTAATTTTCTACCTGTCAAAGTGAAAGCTTCTGAGTCTCTGATTCACAGGTACACTATCTTCAATTCTCATAAAAGAGCTACACAAATACTCTGTCTGATTGCAATTCTATTTACCTATTATTTTTAGTAGTTATTAACGGGGCTACATAAATATTATATTTTATTGATATGTTACTTACCGGTTTCTCCCAGGATCTCTAAATCCTTTGGCAAAAGGATTCCGGTCAATTTTCAGTTTGGTAATCTACGAGTTCAAAAAAAAAAAAGACAAAGAGAAAAATGCAGCCTATGTTCTTAGCAACAATGCTGCCACTATAATGGGGTACTTTAAATAAATATGAGCATGTAGACAAGTCAGAATTAAAACAAAGTTTTCCATTGCCAACTAGTCCCCTTTGCCCTGATCTTCTGTTTAACACAAGAACCACACAACTTTCTATCAGTTAAGACTGAAAAATGTTGTTTAAAATGCAAACCATACAGTGCTCTCACTTCTATCCCAATATACCAGTGGGGCCACTCCCAGTTACTGGGGTCAAGACAGCTTTACCTGCTGGTTCTGGTAAGCTGTCACTGTAGTGAATTCGGTTTCTTTAAAGGAGAATGTTTTCACTCCTTCACTAGGAAAGGACTGAAGCAGGGACAGGTCAGTTCTGCTGTCCTGCTCCACCACGTGCACACGGGGTTTGTACTTATGCATGGACTGCAGTATGATCTGAGGAAGAAATGGTTAAATGCCGTGTTAAATACCTACTTCTCAACACCGTTGGTCCCCACTTTATAATAACCACCAGTGAAGACACACCCAAAAACTAGCTATAGGTATGCCAGGAAGGACTTTGTTGTGGGCTTTGGCCCCCATCAAAACCCTCCTGACCGAAGTTCCACAGGAAGCCACAACAGTGACACTGACACTATGAAACATATTCCATATCCTGTGCTCAAATGTGGATGACCATGTGATATGGAAATCTCACGAGGACCCGATCAACTGGATCAACTGATAGGATCTCTCTGGTCAGTAACTGATGTTCCCAGATATTGCCAGAAACATAATATTCCACACCTCCTAATCCTGGTTCTTTTCTTCTTCTGTGGCTGGCACAAGACTAGGTTGACAGGGCCCAAGAAGGAGTGTACCTAAGGAGAAGACTCAGCATCTAGGAAACCTTTGACTTCTGTAACATCATCAATATTGGATCTTTATCAGTGGCACAGAAGCCAGAGACCTGGAACCAGAGCAATGACTCACTGCAGGGAACATTTGCAAGTGTAAATGTGTGGACAGAGGGATACACTGCTGGGCAAACTACAGCTTCCAAGATGAGATGTTTGCTGTGCCTTTTTTTTTTTTTTCTGTTGATGTTTGTTGCCTGTGTGTTTTATTTTGGGGAGGAAGATTGCAAGAACGAGAGGCTGCTGTGAAGGGACTAGAAGATGAGCGTGTCTTCCGGGCGTGATGTAAAACTCACAAAGGATCAAGAAAACCTGAACATAGGCAGGAGCGAATGCCAATGTCAGCAGGTTTTGAAAACTTCCTGGCTTCTCATTTGCTCCCCTGCATCCCCCAACATATCAAAGGTAATGGATGTGTGGACTCTAAGGAAGGCAGAGCCCCCTGTGTTCCCTAAGAAAGCCAGACACCTCTATGAAGTGTTCCCTCCCATCCCCCAGGGCAGAAGACCCTCTCTCTAACATAAACTGCTCTTTGCTTTGGGGTCTTTGAGCCGTTACGCTCCCTGCAGTCAGTCCTTCTGGGGTCCAGAACTCAGATTAGAGGAGCCCTTTATGGGCTCTGACTTACAGATCCCTGAAGAGCTTGGTTCCCAAAACATTAAACACTTAGAAAGAAGAGCGACATCTTGAGGACTCTCTGGCCAGGAGCCTTGGCACTTACCTCCTCCAGGGGAAACATTGTGCTCACTTACATGGCCCTTGTCATCCATCTCATTGTTGGTGAGTTTCACTCGATCAAAAGAGATGATTTGACGCATCCAGTTTTCTCCTGAGCAAGGGGAGTCCGGGTGGACATAGAATCTGGGAGTGATGCCCGAATGGTCAGTATTTCCAGCTACCATCCACTGTGAGCTGTGATACACATACCTGAGGGAAGAAAAAAATGAGTGGAGTGTGGCTTTAGGCTCAGCCAGCACAAAACAGAGGTATGGGAGACTTCAGAGTTCTCTACCCGAGCCTTACCAACAATTAAGACGCTTATCCCCAAAGCTAGTAAATAAACAGATCTCACTTCATTTTCCGAAGAGTGTTCAAGGGCAACACATGAACAGATGAACGACTGAACAAAGGAAGAGTAAATGTGCATATGCCATCACAATGCAATGAAATGTGCTGTCCTGGTCAGTAAAAATGGCGTGGGATATCTGAGTCCAGTATTTCTTCGCAGAAACTGGAACAGGAATCAGATTTCTTTTCTCATTGTAGCGATGCCTTAAAAAGTCCATGAATTTCGATCGAGGGAGAAGCGTGAAGAACGAAACAGAGGGTGAAGCACTGTGTCTGTCAGTCCTGCCCACGCTTAATAGTTTTAGTCAAAGCCCATTTTTGCTAAGAACCCCTTTGCCAATTAAACTTCACAGCAGAAAACTCCAAAGGAACCCTGCCCAGAACGTCCTCCAGGCTGATTTTTCTGAACTGTTTCTGATCTCAAACTGTGTTTCGCTCTCAGCACTCCCCAGCGAAACTAGCGCCAGAACAACTTGGAAAAACAAGCAGTTGCTTCTGTTTCCCAACCGAGGAGGTTCCAAGTTGCCAGAGAGTTGCACTTTCTTGCCCTGAGAAGCAGCTAAGCCAGATAGGCTCCCCTGCAAGAGCCAGGCACCACAGGAGCCCAAGGTTGACTGCACACAGCTTACTTTGGGCTGTTTTCACATCACCCTCCCCTTCACTTCCAGAGCTCCCAGTCAAAGCTTCAGCGGAGCGGAGCTTCTTAAGCTGCTAGCTAGCTTGGAAAGGCTCTGATCTTCAGAACAATTTGTACCTATTTGATCCAGCCTAATCAAGGGCTTCAAGAGAAAAGCATAATAGAATCCTGGCACTGTCTGAATCCTGCCATCCCTTCACGTAAAAATCTAAAAGGGGGACAACAGGTGGGCAAATCCTGGCCCTGATCCTAGGAAGCTACCACTAGGTTTCAGCAAATGAAGGCAGCATTTGAGAACCGGTTCCCAGAAGCCAGCGTCCACCTTGAGTCTAAGACATTTCTTTCAACAATTTTTCAAACTGCTTGCCTACAGGATGCCAGAGTCCAATTCAATCGCAGTTTACATATCTAAGACACAGAGTTGGTAGGCAGAAGGTACAATACAGAGCCATTTACCACCAACTTCCAGGAGGGGGGAATAGAAAAGACCAGCTCTTCCTTCACTTTGAACCCAGATTCAAATGAGAAAATTCAGCTATCAAAATCCGAGGATGAGCAATCCTCTCTCCTCATGATGAATACTTAAAGAAACAAAAACCAAACCAAAACAAAACCCCAAAACATCCTTCTGTCAGGTGTCAAGCTGCAAGACAGGTGCTCTGAATGAATCTGTGTTCTCAGCTCCTTTACAACTTAGCTATGCAAACCGGAATATCCCCATATCTACCAAGTTACCGATAGCGTTTGGAATCCACCGGTACCACGTCCAAAAACACATAGTACTGCTTCACAGGGTCCATCCCTTTCACCTTGATCCGAACAGAAGGAAACATACGTCTGTAGGGAAAACAAAATATGGGTTTGAATAGAAACAGGAACATGAGGTGGGATATATTAAAGTTTTGAAGGAAGATGAGTTGTGGACAAATAAAGTCAGTACTCTTCCCTTTCCGTGATGGTCTCTGGGAATAACATTTGTTATGCAAGAAAAAGATGGTTGATTTAATAAGTCTGAGATTTCCTAGTGGTGCAGAGTCTCATATAAGTCCCCATCTATGACCTCCCAAGTGATACTAAACTTATAAGAAAGAAAGTAGGACAGGAGAAGTTTCATTTCTTTCCTGTATTTAGAAGAAGGGTGTGTAAAGTAGATTTGTAAATGGTTGAAATTAGGAAGAATAGTCAGGAAGCTGCCCCATACCAAAAGGTGAGTTTGTGGAAAGGCTGACTTCCTAGTGGTCTGAGCCAGGGATGGTGGATGGAATACTATTTGCTCTGCTTACACTGAGAGGCTGGCCACAACAGTTAGAAGTTGGAAGGACTTCTGGCACTTGCCTGCCTACATAGGTCTGGATTTTTGCATACAACACACGGGCAGGAATGGAAAGAGTCCTGGGAATAAAGATGTATCAGGAAAGAGACAGGGGTAGACCATTTAATGCAGCTAGGTACTTCCCAGAGCAATAGATTAAGTAGTCTGTGGCTTTCTAACATCTGCCAAGGAATGGGAAGGGGGAGGAGCTTCACATTACAAAACCTGGTTTCTCCTCCTCAAGTGCCTACTGTGTGTGATTCAGGAAAGTCACTGGCCCAGCTGAACAAACCTGCCCGCCTTGGTAATGATCATCTCCGTGCCAATGTCGTGGAATCTCTTCCATAGGTCAGATCCCTGAAGCTCCACTTGGATAATACTTTCTTCTTGGAGACATTTTTGGCTGTTACTCTTGTTGTCAGAGCAGGAAAATACAGTTTTTGAAGTTTCTGTCTTGGGTCGTTTTTCTGCTAGACAGGGGATTTAAGAGTTTGGGAGACTGTACACACCCTTTTCTCAGGAGACTATCTTTAAATTGATAGACGCCATCCCCCCCCCCCAAACCACCCCCAGGAACTCTGAAGTATAAGTTCCCCCACAAAATCCTTTGTGATTTCTTAAGGAAGAGATGGGGAGGGGAAGCAACTTGCATCCTGTAAAAAATGGGACAGTTAAAATTCTCTCTACCCGACTTCCATAAACTCAACCTGAAGCTAGATTTTCTTGGGCTTTTGGGGGACACCCTGCTTCTTATTGAGAAAAAAACAGCCAGATTTGTCTCTTAGAATTTTGTAAGAGGTGTGTGGATCACTCCTCTAAAAGCAAGCGGGACCCTCATTTTCATTGCAAACAAACCATAGCACTTTCGGTGAAATTCAGACTCTGAAATCTGTCCTAAAGTCAGGTGGCTAATGTGTTCCACAATCCAGAACCCGATTTGTGGGGCCGGTCATCCCAGGATATCCTTGCCGCCGCTCAAAGGATAAGATCCGATTCAGCCGCGCACAGGAGAGAAGCGCTCAGAGTAACGGAGCTGCTTGAGTGTACTTACCAGGCTGCTGACTGTCCCGAGAAGGGCAGCTCAGTATCTCCTCCCCTTCCTCTATGAACTGCTCCTCCTGCAGCTCAGGCTGTATCTCTTCTCTTAGGTCTTGAGTTTTTCTTTTGCTGGGTCTCCCCATCAAGGCCTCCACAGAGAAGGCGTGCGCTCGAGAGCTCAGAGCCATCCCTGGAGGGGAAGAAGTGAATGCGTGCTGCAAAGTTTCAACCTGAGCTAGGCTGGGGAGGGAGGGGGAGAGGGAGGGCGCAGATGAGAGAGGCACGGGAGGAAAAACTCCCCCCCCCAAAATCTTAAATCTGAAAAACAACTTTTATATCCACACTCAACAGAAAAATCTCCCCCTCTGTTATATATGAATATATTTTTATTTAAATAAAATAAAAAGGAAGAAAGATTAAACTCGAGTCAAAGTCCTAATGAGGTGTAGTCTCCCTTTCTTTTTCTGTTCTCCTCCCTTGGAGTGGGCACCCATGTACCATCAGTCCTCAAATCCTTGATTCTGGGACCCGCCAGAAGCCAGAGATTGGCAAATGCTGGCCTTTTAGGGAGCAGACATGCCACCAAAGGCGGACTCATTCCCAAAGTGATTGGGAGATACTGTTGTATCCAACTGAGCAAATGCCCAGCCGGTCACAACCTCCATTGTTTATTTTGGAAGCTGTTGAAAGTAAGAAAGCACTGTGAGTGACACTTCAGAGTCTGATAGGGAGGAGGGGCTAGGGGGTGCTTGGAATGGGGCTCCAGATAGGCGGCAGGAGGGAAGATGAGGAGGAGGCACAAGGTTGCTGTTTTACATTAAATTGTAAAACTCTAAGACATGTGAAATAATTGCATATGAGGGGCCACTTTTCTAAGAAAGAGCAAATATTACTTAACAAGACTCAGATGAATGGATCTAGGAATTTTTTTTTTTTTTGTCCTCTCCAGTAACCTCACTTGAAACCCAGAAGAGAGTTCAAGCTTTCAGAGCTATGTAGTTAGGTTATTAAACTGGTAGTATTGGTAAATATGCCCATATAACCTCTTTATCTTAAGGGGAAGGCCCAAGCAGTGTCAAGAGAATGAGTCCCAACACTACAGCCAAATATTAAAGCCAACCTGTGACTTCTATTCCTGCTTCTGCAGGACCTTCATACCCTCTTCAGATTCACACAACCAATATGAAAACACAGCCTAAAGTCTAGAGGCAAGTCAGAGCCTTTGCTCCCAACTGTGTGTTAAAAATGTAAGTGCTGAACTATTGAATAATTGGTTTTAGTGTCTTCTGACATACCCTCATGGGTTGGCTTTTGCTTGTCCTTAAAATCAATAACATTCTTTATTCTCAGAAAATACTATCATCACCATTTCCAAGGAATACTGTTGTCTGCAATTGTGAGACATGTTTGCCTGTGTAGTTGACATTTGGTCACTTACATTTCATCAGAAGTAGGACATCACACACGCTTAGACTCTTGTACATTTGCACATTTTAGAAAATGTCTGTTCTCCTTTGATAGATTTAGTCACAGGGCATTGGAAGTTAATTCAACTCCAGTTACAATAGGATGGAATTTGAATGAACTTACAATGTTTTAATACCAGGGTTTAAGAATGAATGACCTTCAGTGCATTTTTTTAAAGCTTCAGCTATGTAACTGAAAACCTAGATTTTCCATGACATGACTATTACAGTGGTGGTGGGTCATTCAGCCTTGGGGATGGGGCATCCTTAGACAACTGAGAATAGTTTAAAGTACTCTAAAAATGTTGGATGCCAAAGTGAAGACTCCCTTTCAGCTTAATGCTGCTGAAGGTATGATCCAATATAGAGATGGGAAGACACTATATTTATCCTAGGGATACAGATTACTGACAAGGAAAAGAGAATTCCAGTATACAAAGCACTTGGGTTGAAAACATACAGAACTGGATATAATCTTTGCCAAAACTCATGTATCTCTCTTTCTTCATCTATTAAAATCCAGAGGAAAATATTTATTAATTCTTAGCATGTATACACACACACACACACACACACACACACACACACACACACACATATATATATATATATATATATATATATATATATATATATTCATTCTTATCTAAAAGACACAGTTCAGAAACAGATAAGTCAAGAGTTATTGGTTAATTTTATTCTGCTAACAACCATATAACATTTGAATTATTCTCTCTTTGATACTTTTCTTGCTGCTTTTGAACTTTTTATTTCTCAAAGGCAGGGCAAAGGAAAAACAGGGGAAGCTTTGCTTAGTAGAGTTTTTGGAGAGATTTCTGTAGGAGTTAGGTAAAGGATGTTTGTTACAATGTCAGCTCTATTATTTCACGCTGTCTACCCTGATATGATTTCCTTTAACCAAGGAAATAGCATATCTTGGAATATACATTTCTATATTACAAGAAATGTCTTCAGTAATATTTATTATATGCAAGTAATTTAGTCATCCAGAACATTCTTATTTGTGTAACCTAAACCTTTCCTATTCCTGTTTTAGTAACTATCTGATGACATTACACTGAGAAAAAAAATGTAGCTCTGCCCCTCCTCAAGTTTACCGGACTGGTGTGCTAGTAATTTCCATTATGTTATATTTACAAGATTTAAACATGGCAGAAGCAGCTTTGCTACCTGCACATTTGCTCATGTCTATAGTTGCTGTATAGGAGGATGTGGGGTGTGTCAGGAGGCTTTGGGGACAATTCATTATGCTTTGCCCTATCTATACCCAGAAATCTTCTTTCTGTAGACTGTAGGTTTAATCCAGAAACACATATAATTCTTCAAAATAGATTCTCTGACATTGCATGGAAGGGAAAAATATAGAAAGAAGATTGGAGACTTAAATATGTATTTAAAGGCATAGGAGTTATTATGATTCTTTGTGAATAAAGTATTGTTATCTAAAACTATAGAAAAGTAATCTGTACCTGTATAAAGCATTGTAATACATGATTAATAACTATAAACAGGTACATTATTAAAGTTTTATAACACAACATATGGAATCATTGCTTCTAGTGAACTGTAAGTATATAAAAAATATTCAAAAGGGGCTCAGTCTACCTAGAAGAAAAGTATCCTGGGTTTTACAGTACTTAGTAAAATGTTCATACCAAACCTATATGTGGAGATGTTTTAATTCCTTCATTAATAATTATTTCAAATGTATCTGTAGTGCGTATGTAGGTCTCTTTATTTTCATACAAATACCATACAATAAAATTTAAATTTGGAGGCTGACTAAAAACGGATTGTTATTTTTTGGCAGAAGCACAAGCAACTTCATAATGGAGATTGTTTCCTTCAGTTGTTATTCTTTCTCAATATCCCCAATCTTTCACACTCCAAAATTAAGATGGTTTATGTATATACAACCTTACTGAATGAGAACCAAATATAAACTCTTTCTCTTCATGACTTTTTTTTAAGATCTAGAATGAACCCCAAGAAATATACAGACAAGAACTGCCATATATGGTCTGCCACCTCATACCATTTGTGTACCTGAATTTAACATTTTCTGAGTCTACATTACATGAAATCATCCTTATTTGCCACTTGCTAAATTACATGAAGCAGGAAATCATCCTTATTTACTTCTACAAGTTTCCAATTAATTTGCATCCCTTATGGACAGAAGAAATTCTGAAAAAAATACATTCACATTGAGAAGGATTCTGGAAGATCAACTTGATATCTAGGTCTTCCTTTCCTATTGCTTTTACGACAAAAGTAGCTTTATGAATAAGGACATCGTGAGCTATTGAATCTCTAAGGATTGTAAAACCTCCAACACAAGCTAGAATTTTAGATGAGCAATCTGAGTTTCTACAGGGTCTCCCAGGATTATGGTAATAAAAGGGATAAAGCTGAAGCAGTAAGAAGACAGACCTTGGATTAACATTGATCTAGTTGAAAGTCTGACTGCACTGCCTTCTAATTGGCTTACAGAAGTCTTGGTTGGCATTAAATTAATTTTCCTTGTAAGCTTTTTCCTATTATATTGCCATCAAGAGCATGTTTCTGAAAGAGAGTAGATATATGAGAAGATAAAGCACAATAATTTGTACAAACCACTTAGCACGATGCCTGGATCAACATCATAGAGGTAAGAAAAGTTAATTCCAAGAACATGTTAATTTTTGAATTAGCTATACATCTGCACATCCTTTGAGTCCATATTCTAGAAGGAGAAAAGATTCAGGTCAATGTCTAATTTTGGGTTAAATCTTATATCAAATTCAAAAGGTCAGATATGTTAAGGCTAATCATTCTTAAATCAATCAATTTTTAAATAATTAAAATTAATGAATGAAACAAAAATATTGCATTTGGATTCTAAAATTTCGTAGTAAATATGCTTAGTAGAACATTTACTTTGATTTTATTAATTTTGCTTTTGTAATAATACTTTTGGTATTCTATCAATATAATACAAGTACATATTCTCACATATTTGGTAAATGATAAGGCATTAACATATTATTGTGTTCTTACTCCAGGGATTTGAGGAAACTGCCCTAACTACTATTAAATAAAGTCTCACAATGGATCCTTTAGTTTCTGATTTGCATTAATTTGGTATGATCTCTTAAGTTCTGTAAACTTATTAATATAACAACTGAGTTAGGCTAGCACATGAGTTGTGAACGGCAAACATTGTTAACATTGTTCCTAGGGAGAGTTGGAGAAAAAAGAGAAGGGAAATAAATTCTTATCTTTACTAGTTGTGTTCTTCTCTAGGGGAGGAATGGAAACATTAGCTGAAGGAAACATTATTGTATTAAATTTAATTCTATTTCATTGCCATCAAATACTGATGATCTTCTTATGATAATAAGACATTAAGATTAGGCTAATTACTTTTTCATACTCAAAGCTATATACCTCTTTTTCCAATTAACTCATAACTTAAAGCTACTCGATTTTCTTAGTTGTTTGTTGGCAGTTTTGTCCTCAGAACTGTAAGGATAAATTTATTCTTCCATAATTTCTGATAAAGACAAGGGATAAGACAAAAGAATAAAATGAACACACAGAGTGGTCCTATTATATAGTGACCTGAGTAACTTCCAGCATAGATATGGTCTATTTACTTTAGTTTCTTCAGAAGCAGTCATGGCATACATAATTATTAACTGTGTATTTTACATTTTTTAGCCCTCACTCATTAAAAAATCAAACTTTAGTTAAATCTATAATTTTTATGTTACCATTCTATTGCTCTATTGGTACTATTATGATAATATATTTCGATTGTATACATGTACCAAAATATCACCTTGTATTCCATACCTATGTTCAATTATTTTATTATTGCAATATTGGAGTGTGATGTCAAAGCTTATGTCTTAGCTTTTACAGGGCCCTGTGTTAAATCCCCAGCACCTAATCAAATAAGCAAACAAACAAAATTACAAAAATATTAAAAACATGGCCATCCTGGGTCACTTAAAAAGAAATATGCCATGTTAAGTGAATTACTTGAAGATACTGTGAGGAATCATTTCTCTAAACTAAGTGAAAACATGCTTTTATAACTGTGTTCCATATGCCTTTTAACCAAATGATATCCCAGGTACCAAAAAAACTTCATTAATAAAACAACAAAGGTGAATGTGAAGAGTTATATTATAGGAACCTCTGAAATGAAACAAGAACATTCTCTTTGTATTTACCATATTTAAATTACTAAAAGAAGAAAGAAAAGCAAAATCTATGGTTATGTGTGTTGCCAATAGGATATCAGCACTGGAACCTATGCCCAGAAAAAACATCACTACAATTATTGCTGACTTAGAATAGTTTTAAAAATTACATCAGTAAATCATCTCAGTTAAATGCCTGTGACTTCTCAAACTCTGTTTCTTTGTCTTTAGCCTAATACTTGACACACGTGTCATTATCAATAAGGATGATAGATAATTGGAACATTCAACTACATATTTTATGATAGTGTATCCATAATTGTTTAAATCTTGTTTGCATATTGCTCATGGAAGGGATGGCTATTAATTTTTCAATGCAGTTATGCAAATGACATTTAGGTAAATAGTTGAATCATAGGGCTCAATGTGCTAGTACTTTAGTAAACATTAAAGCAATTGATGTCAATATTCACAACTGATTCCAGATAGTGTGTCAGATATATTTTGTCACACGAATATGCATTTTGAAAATATCAGTCTAAACTGACTACTCAATATTTTGGCTGTTAAACATTCTTTTTATGTTTTCCCCTTTTATAGAAAATAGATTGTTTTCTTATGCAATATGTCTTGATTACAGTTTCCCCTCCCTCTACTCCTCCCAGTTTCTCCTTACCCCCTCTCATCTGGAACCACTCCCTTTCTGTCTCTCAATAGTAAATAACAAACAAACAAAAAAACCCACCAAAAACAAAAAATAGGATCATAGAGATAACAACAAAACAAAATAAAACATAGTAAGATTTTAAAAACTCACACCGAAGTTTGACAAGGCAACCCAACAGAAGAAACAAAGCTCAAGAGAAGGCACAAGAACCAGAGACCCACTCATTTGCGTACAGAGGTCCCATAAATACACTAAATAGAAGCTATAAAGTATACCTTTGAACAAACAACTCTAAATGAGATGTCTCTATCAAATCTCTCCCCTCAAAACTCAGGGAATCCTGATTAAGAGGTGGCAGAAAAAGTTTACAAGCTAGGAAAGACAAAGGGAAACAAGAGACCATGTCTCCCTAAATAAACTGAACAAAGTTCATATGAACTCATTAAGACTGAAGCAGAAAGCATGGGACCTACATAGGTCTGTACCAGGTCATCCGCATGTGTATTCAGTAACTTTCACTGGTAGGCATATACAATTTCATTTTCTTCTTATCCAACAGCCATCTGTTTGACCTGTCTCTTTAACTAGAGTATTTGCTTTCAAAAGGTTTAATATTATCATTGTTTTTGTTTAACGCATGTGTGATTGTATGTGGGCATCTGCATGTGAGTGTAGGTGTTTGTAATATCCAGAAGGAGAAGTTGACTCCCCTAGAGCTGGAGTTACAGGCAATGGTGAGGTGCCCCATGTAGATGCTAAGAATAGAATTCAAGTCTTCTAAAAGAACAGGAGTTGTCCCTTAAGGGCTGAGTACAGTCCTGACTAGAGAATCTAGTAAGTAGTTTTAACTCACTTTTACTTTTTCTGATAGAAGAGAAAAATCTGAATAGTTATTTGTGTTTGTGTCTCTGTATGCTGTGAAAATTACCACAGATTTTTATTTAGAATATGTATGAGGGCATCTGTAATGTTTTATAAACATTTTCTTGATTTTTTTTTCTTGTCTGTAAGTTCTATCTACCTCTCACACCAGAAGAGGGAATCAGATCCCATGACAGATGGTTGTGAGCCATCGTGTGGTTGCTGGGAATTGAACTCAGGACTCAGGACCTCTGGAAGAACAGTCAGTTCTCTTAACCTCTGAGCTATTTTTCCATGATGAAACCTTTTTCAAAAAAAATGTGATGGTGACTTTATGAGATACAAAATTTCCGTCTTTGTTGTGGGAGTTGTACTAATTAACTGAAGTCACTAGAATAAAGGAAACAGGAGGAAAATAATGGCCGTTAGAGGAATGTCTCAGTTTGAAGACCCCCACTTTGTTTTTTCAAGTACGCCAGAAACAAAAACAGCACCCTTAAGGATGCAGTGAGTACTGACAGACTGCCCAGAGTCTCCTCCACTTCTTTGTCTCTCATAGTTGCTTCTGTTTCTATGTTTGCTTTTCTTTATCTCTGTTATTTGTTACTGGATTTGAGTTTTCTACTTTGGCTTTCTTTATGTCTCTTACTTTCTCTCCCCCCCCCTCCCTCTCCCTCTCCCTCTCCTCCATCCATTTTTCTCCTTCTGTCACTTCCCTAATATATTTTAATTTTAGTTTTCCATTCTTTTCTTTTCTTTGTATTCTTTACTCTTTCCTTTACTCTTTCAATAAGAGACAGAAGAAATGGAAATGAAGGAACACATTGCAAAGGACATACAGTAACCTCTATAATATTCCTTTCACTATGTAGTACCTTTTACTAATTCAAGGAAGGAATATCTGCTGTATATTCTCGTTAGTTGGAGGATGGGGATGAGTGTGTGTGTGTGTGTGTGTGTGTGTGTGTGTTACAGTTACTGTATCTGAATAGAAGGTTTCCAGAGAAAACAGGAGCAAATAAAAGAAATCTAAACTCTGCTGCCCCTTGTGGGCTCAAGTGAGAACAAAGAGGATCAGGGGGACAAAAACAACTTTCTGGCTCAGCAAGCAGGAAATTGTGTCCACAGACTTCATCCATGTAACACCACTCAATATTAACAATCTTCCATGTTAGCAACCCTCTCACTTCTCAGCTAGGCACAAGCATCTGTTCTTACTCCCAGGCTCTGTAAACTCACGTTGTCAATCCTAACTTAATGGAGGCAGAATGCCCTCTGCTTCCGAGCCATTTGTCCTAGCAAAGAGGCAGGACTGTTCTGGTATTTTGGATATTACATTCTGTCAACAGAAAAGCTAAGTCTAGTCTTCATTGATTTTGAGGAGCACTCATTATATTTCAAATTTCAGAGGAGTGGTTATCAACGTTCCTAATTCTGTAACCTTTAATGCATTTCCTCATATTGTGGTGATGCCCCGAACCATAAAACTATTCTCATTGGTGCTTCGTAACTGCATTTTTCTACAGTTATGAATCCTAATATAAATATTTTTGGAGAGAAAGCTTTGTCAAGGGGTTGCTACCCATGGATTGAGAACTGGTGCTCTAAAATAGTAGTAGTTTCAAGATCTCTGCCAGAGTTTCCAGGTGAAGGAGTATGACATCACCATGTCTGACTTCAACTGAATCTCCTAATCTGAAGGATGTGACTAGTGACATCTAAGAGAAATGGCAGAGGCTATAAGTAGCACATTTGCAGAAGGCAACCAAAGAAAAGAAACAAACTGGCCAGAAAGATGGTGTATTTACCTGGCAGGCTAGAAGCAGCAGTGAGTATTTGTGTCATGATGATAACAGCAGATGAGTCTCAGGCTGAACTCTTTCACTTCAACTCTTTCACCCACACTAGCTCTTCTGGGAGCCCAGAGGTCACTCAGCCTAGGGTTGAGGCACTAGTGAACTGACTGCATAGGGAACTTGAAGTATTTACCAGCAGTGGGAGGACCAAATCTTGTTACTTCTGATCCTGCTGACACCTTCTTCAATGCAATTTCAACCTGCTTTGACTCAAGGCCAGCCATGAAAGCACAATGGCATTATATTAGCCTTCAGGGCCTCAGGAGTGCTAGAGGGACCCCATCTTCTCTGTGTTTCCCTTTGCCTCCTTGCCTGGATAAATTCTTGTCTGAGCTTTAGTTTGGCATACTTGGGGGGAATGGTAAGTGGGAGGGAATGCCTTGCCCTGACCAGACAAACAGAAGCTGTGGGTTGGCTTTCAAGTGCAACATACTCATTTCTATACCGAATGGATGCAACTACAGTTGACAATCTCTTTCAAGCCCCAACCAATAAGAGTTTAGTAGCTTGGCAGCTGAGACTCAACTCCATGCCAGCCCTCATCCTCATTGCTTAGTAAGCAACTTAAAGATAGTGAGCCCAAGAAGGTGGTCTGGTAAGCCCTGAGATCTGGACAGTGTGGATACTCCCAATGTTTGTTTAGTTTGCCAGTACCCAGAATCACACATCCAAATGGTAACTTTGTCTTTTAATATATTTTAGAGCATTTTTTTTTCATATTTTTTCTGTCAGGTTTATCATATCTGGAATCCTCAGAGAGAATTGTAAAGGACTATGACCTTATTCAGAGTGATCCACAGTGACTTCAAAATGTTATTCTTTACTTGGAGAGGTTCCCCAAGAAAACAGATCATTGATTGGTATGGATTAATTAAAACCAAACCTGAACACTTTTCCTTTTATTTTTATTCTACTGCTTGAGGCAACGTGCTTTCCAAGGAAGGAGGATGACTTTAGTTGTCTGGCATTTGGCTTCAGAACAGCAACATCAAGGTTCTTAAATGGGATCTAGTGACCAAAGGTCAACTCATAGCTTTCTCAAAGTTAGGCTTCAAATTTTGAGGGCAAGATCCTGTAAATAGATGCCCAAATTCTTGAAATTTTCAACAAATCTTTGTAGTCAATATCTAAAGAAGAGTGTGATCATTTCTAAAGTTATTTTTTGGTGTGTAGTCTCTTTCCCCCAAGCAAAGTAGAAGAAGAACTTTGTTTCCTGCTCATGAATTTCCCTTGATTTTTTTAACTTTAAAATAAAAAATATCATTATAAAGAAAGAAATTTCAGCCATAGGAAAATCAGAAACAAATTTTTAAAACGTTTTCACAATTTCTAAAATGTGTGTGTGAGTGTGTGTGTGTGTGTGTGTGTGTGTGTGTTGCTGAGTGTGGGAGTGTATGGGAGCAAGGGATTGAGGGTGCAAAGAAAAAATGAATAACATGCCTGCCTATCCCTGAGATGAGAAGCATTTTGAGATATGGACAAATCTGTTTCTGGTCCTTGTTTCATGTTGGGAAATGTGTTTCCTGTCGTAATTGGAGCTGTTCACTTTTGGTGATATTTAAAACGAGCCGAGTTGAGTGGAGCTGATGTTTGGTTGACCATGAAGGAAATAGCTCTCCATTAGGCAGGTAATTACTAACCAGATCTGATCACTTCCAAGCCAAACAAATAAATTTGTAGCTATTTTTCTTCTGTAAGAATGCACATGACAACTATTGAGTATGAATGAAATAGGTGTGTGAGTGTGAGTGTGTGTGTGTGTGTGAGTGAGTGTGTGTGTGTGTGTGTGTGTGTGTGTGTGTGTGTGTGTGTGTGTGTGTGTTAGCAATAAGTACTGGAGACAGGTTAGGAGTCCCATCACAGAACCATTCTCAGAGCTCTGTAATGTCTCTTTAGTGAGCATGCAGAGAAAGGACCATAGGCAAGTGCCTGCTGGTAGTGGGGGTTGCCAACCCATGGAGCTGCAGAGGTTAATTTGTCCACTGGACTAACTTGAAAGAAAGCCAATCTCTTTCTCCCTCTGATGCCCTTTGTGATGTCATAGTGCTCCTTTTCAGGTTCTCATAACCAGGTAGTAGCTGAGTTTTCAGTTTCAGCCTATTGAGTGAAGTGTTCTGATTGACCAGTCTCTAGCATTCCACAGAATCTGGTAGTCAGTGGGTAAAAAGCTTGCCAGACCTCTTAGCATGCCCACAGGCATATAAAGGAATAACACAACATGCCTCCATATGATGTAGGTAGGCAATGCCAGAAGAATTAATTAATACAGTCTTAGTGGCTCCTACCAAAAGTATTTAGAATTCAAAATGTAGGAAGATCTTAGTCTTTCATGCAAAGTTCAGATTACTTTGACAGCAGGACACGAGGCCCAGATGTGATGTCTAACAATAACGAAAAAGATAGGACATCAGTGCTCCAGTCAGCTAGCAATTTCTCCAGCTACCAGACCATAAGAGAGATTATAAAGTAAGGGATGATATAGCTCAGAGATCAGAAAGTATGGAATCTCTAAATTCTGCCGTAATTCTACAGCTCTCTCTTGCCTTAGGTCCTTTTCAGTGATTCTTAGAAAGGGAAGCTGTATAGGATCTTTTTCTCAGCATAGCTGCAGCCTTTCTTAGCTGACAGGAAACTTATCTTACAAGATCCTCTGACCTTGCCTTTTTGGTCCTAACCCCTGAAGGCAAACCTGTGCAGTAGAGTAGGTAACTGTGTGGTATAGAAAATTCTCCACCAAGAGCTTAGCTTTAGTGCTTTGGCTCTATAAAGGCTGGATCTTGATTCAGTGAATCAGGTCTGGAGGGGTGGTTCTGTCCTCCAGCTCTCACTCCAGGATGCATTTTGAAAAGTTCAGAGAGAAT
This sequence comes from Micromys minutus, assembly GCF_963924665.1. Taxonomy (NCBI): domain Eukaryota; kingdom Metazoa; phylum Chordata; class Mammalia; order Rodentia; family Muridae; genus Micromys; species Micromys minutus. The sequence goes on along the minus strand of NC_137970.1, from coordinate 53,262,471 downwards.
GCTGCCATTCATCAGGGCTATCAGTCGCTCCTCATTTTCCACCTTAGTTAATAATAACGCTCCTTCTAAGAAAACTGAACCTTTTCTTTCTTATATTTTAACATTGTAATTGAAAATCATTTTACACAATATATTTTGATATGTTTGCTACATCCCAACTCCTTCCAAAACCTCCCCACTTCTGTACCCATCCAATTTTATGTTCTCTCTAAATAAAATTAAACCAAAATAACAATAAACACACACACTCACACTACAAAAACACAAAAACAAAAATCAAAAGAAAAAAGACCAGTGAGACCAATAAATGCTCTAAGAATGAAAACTGTGACAAGTGTAAAAAAAATACCACTTTGTCTATTTTGCACTAGTCAAGCACTCCTCAGCTTGGAGCTTGCTTTGTGGTGTAGTTAATATATCCAGTGAATGGGAGAAAACCATTTCTTTCCTTTGCAAACAGGTGTCAATGCATATGCTTCTTGCTTAGAGGTGTGTGCCCATGGCTACCTCCCATTCCCAGTTCTGTGACCACATCTAGCTTGTACATGTACAAACCTTGTGTATGCTGCTACAGTCTATGTGATTTCATATGTGCATCAGTCCCATTTGGTCTTGACTACATCATTCCCTTGAATTCATCTATTAGTTTTGGCTCTTAGAATCTTTCTGCCTCCATTTCCATACAGATCACTGAGCCTTTACTGAAGGAGGGCTTTGATGAAGACATACTATTAAGAACTGAGTGCTCCAAAGTCTCATTCTTTCTAGTTATGGGTCTCTGTGCTAGTTGGCATTTATTGCAAGAAGCTTCTCTGATGAAGACTGAGAGAGGTGCTTATCTATGGGTATAACAGAATATCATTTAGGAGACCTTTTATTGCTGTGATCCTTTAACAGAATAAAAAATGGCATTAGGTTTTCCCTAGGTTCATGACTTTTCTTGTCTAAGGTTCTTGGCCATTTTACTAGTGTCAAGCATGGATCCCATCTCATTCGTCTTAAATTCAATCAGAAAATTACTAGTTACCCCAATAGCATTTGTATCACTTTACCCAGTGTATATTTAAGGCATGCAACTATTGTAGATTTCAGTTCATATCTGTATATTTGGGGAAGCAGCTACAGTAGTAGATGTCCATGTTTTTCAAATAGCCTTTAGTGTTAGGTGTCCCTCCCATATTTCCCATTTTGCCCTTCTCCTCCATCTCCCTTGCCATTTAATAGTCTTCCTGTACATTCTAACTGGACTATTTTCACAGACTTCTTAGAAGCTAAAGCACAACTGTCTGTCCTTGCTACTGACTTATTGCTCAGTTCCTACGAATTCCCGAAAGACCCTTGAGTAAACATGATCCATGAGATAACTGGGTTGCTGAGGATTTTATTTCATGAAAGGTCAACAACTCTTCAGATACTTGTCCTCTTTAAGAAAATGTCAACCATACTTTTAAAGTGCAAGACCTTAGGCAGACTAATTTTACCACTCTTAAAAGAGAATGACAAAACAGATGATTGGTGGCAAAACAAAGGCTACAGACAACATTTTTCACCCAGTACAATTGTTTAATAATGTAATTTCAGTACTTACTTCTATTTTCAATAACATGAGTGCCTGGTTCCGGGAGAAATTAACACACCAGTCCAAAGAGATAAATGATAATCATGCTGTATTTTGTACCTTCATTGTATTTGAATATAAAACTTTATATACATAATATAAAGTATAAATATATATTTACATATACTTAATGTGTACAAGGGTAATGTGTACAAGGGTCTTTCAGGATTGTATGTATGTGTGTGTGTATTAAAATGTTTCTTTCAGAAATTCAGCCAGGGTATATATTTTATGATTCTAAAAAAATGCCTAAATATTATTAAATCACAAATATTTTAATTAACTCAACAAATTTTACTTATATAATATGAAATATATATCTATATAACATTAATTTATATGCATATATATATATATTTAAAGTGACCCGTATTTTAAGTACCATTTAAATATTTGCAAAAGTTCCTTTGAAGTCGAAAGCATTCATGAGACTTTCCTGTAGTAAACCCTCACCAAGCACCAGTTTAAGGAGACACAATAGACTTTTCTACTTCAGATCCTGAATGACACCACCAACTTTTTAACTTTAATGTTAATGTGATTTTAAAAACAGGGTCTTCTAATAGATGATTTTTATGGTGATTTAAGTGTATAATAGTTCTAAAATGAACTTTGTAAAATATTAGACATTTCAATTTCTTTTCATCACTTTTAATTTTCAACACCTAAAAAATTTATTGAGTTAATCCAAATATTTGTAACTCAATAGAATTTAGGCATTATTTTTTACAATTGCAAAATATATATTCTGAGTTGAATTTTTCAGTAAAACATTTTAATACAGTGATGTATCTATTATATTAGTGGGCTTACTTTTTAAGATTTCAAAGCTATGTCCACTTGATGAAAAACATGAGATGGAAAACGACTGATCTCCTGCATAGGGTTGCTCCAGTAACTGAAGCAGACTAAACAGCACATCTAATTGATTGAGGAGAGTTTGGTTGCAAGGACAGTTGCCACAAATGACCTTAAAAATTAAAGGACCATTTATTTTAAGCAAACAAAGATTGTAGAGATTTTAAAATTCCAACAGATTAAAATGGAGGACATGCTTCAGTTCACAAAAGCTGGCTATATTTGGAAAGTTTTATTTTATTGCACGCATTAGTATCTCTTTAATACATAAAGACTTTCTTAACTGAAGATATTATATGATAGTGTAAAATATAGTGCTCTGAAATAGTATGGTATATAAGGTTTTGATTGTTGTTTCCTAATTGACCCCCTAATAGTTAGTTTTGTTTGGTTGAGCTTTAATTCCATTGCAATACATTTATTCTTAGGGTATATTTGTTCTCACCAAAACAGTAATAAGGTAAGAATTTTTTTTTACCACAAAGACAATATCATTCTTTAGCTACTTCTAAATTATTGAAGATTCTTAGTTCTCAGTGGCATAATTAAAACAAACATAACAAATATGGTTATTTTACAGTGATATTTAATTAAAATTTAATAGCTATAAGAACTACAGGATTTTACTGTTTTTCATTCATGAATTATTTTTTCCATTGTCCCTGAAAGAACACAGATGAGGTAACTTTATCTCTAACCAGATGCCATATTATTTTAAATCATGTCAAATATGCTTCATTTCCTTATAAAACATTTCAAAAATGTGGACAGAGATCAACAAAATCATTGTAATTTTCTATGGTGAGAGTAAAAATAACCAAAAAATGCAAATGGGAATCATATAATCAGGAAGAGTTTTTGAAGTGGTTAACGTTTTATATGGTATGTTCAAGAACCCTTTATATTGAATTTGGAGAATGTATGTCATTTGTGGGTTGCCTTGTGGAATTGTTTTGAATTCCCCCAAATTAGTTTTATGCTATAATTAATTATCATGAATAATTTATGTCATTGAGATGGATCTATTTTCCCTTAAGGGAAAAATTTCATTTTATGTATAGATAACAATGTTTTAATAATGTATTATTTTTAAAAGTATAGTTTAGGCACTATAGCATAAATAAATTCAATTGGCAGGTGATTGAATATTTCTGTGGTTGGGATAATTATTTAATTCTTGCACTAACGAAAAGTAATATTTAATTTTTAGGTAACACTTCAGTTTAACAATCACCTTTGTTTAATTTTGTATCTGATGTTGTTACAGTTTATGCTTTATAATATTAAATATATCATTTTATGCATTATTTAATGTAAATTTGCTGTTATATATTTTCTATTATAAAATATGGTGCAATTAACCAACTCTACATTTAAATAATTATAAGCTTCTAGCATACAAAACATGCAAACACCTGACGAATTCTTAATTTTTCCTCTAGTACATCATAGTAGTAGAGTTTTCTAGGAAATTATAAAAATAAGTGGTGGTCTTCCTTAGTCCTTCAATAGGCAGCAACTAGCACTAATGTTAAAGCATATTAATTAATTGGATTGGATTTACAATAGGTTAGAAGTTTGAATTTACTACTCATTTTCTTCAGCTTCTCAGAGACCCAATTTACTTATCTATTAAATATAGAAAATAATACTTCTTATTCTATAGTTGCCCTATGGGAATGAGATAGTATATGTTTAGCACTTAAACTAATTTATTAAATGATCATTTGTAGCCACCTCCACAATAATAGTTATTATTGAAATATGTCCAATAACAAAGTCAATTTTTGAGATAAAAAGTTTGGAAATAACTATTGTTTTCAAACTTAAGATTTTATTTTTTTCTGTCATTTCTAGTACAAGCCTATTTAGGTTGAAAATACAAAGAAATACTTTAACTTTGAATAAATCTACCTTAGTTAAAAATGAAATTCAGTTTAATTGTGAACTCTAGTTTCCTTTCTTAAACATATTAAATGTGTTTAGTTTGAGAATACATCTATATAGGCTTGACCTGTAGACAAATCTGAGAGACATTCTCTTGACTAATGGTTGAGGAGAGTGGACCTGTACACTGTGGGTGGTCCATCCCTGGGACTATTGCTCTGATTTCTTCCTTCCTTCCTTCCATCCTTCCTTCCTTCCTTCCTTCCTTCCTTCCTTTATTTCTTCCTTTCTTCCTTCCTTCCTTCCTTCCTTCCTTTCTTTCTTTCTTTCTTCCTTCCTTTCTTCCTTCCTTCCTTCCTTCCTTCCTTCCTTCCTTTCTTTCTTTCTTTCTCTCTCTCTCTCTCTCTCTTTCTTTCTTTCTTTCTTTCTTTCTTTCTTTCTTTCTTTCTTTCTTTCTTTCTTTCTTTCTTTCTATATAGCAGGATGGGCCAAGCTGTAAGGAACAAGCCAGAGAGCAGCATTCTTCAATAGTCCCTGCTTCAGTTACTGCCTCAAGGTTCCTATCTTGAGTTCTTGACTTGATTTCCCTCAGTGACACACTGTGATCAGGGGCTATAAGCTGAAACAAACCCCTCCCTCTCTAAGTTGCTTTGGTTATGATCTTTATCATAGTATTAGAAAGCAAACTAAAAAACTAATCATCTACGCAGAGACTTTAGGTTATTTCAAATGTTTAGTGACCAAAAACATAACAATTTTGTACAGATTTTTTAAAAGCAATGGTAGTTCTCAATATCTACTATTGCTCTCACTTTCTCCTCATGTCCAACCTTGTGAAGTTTTCTTAAAAGATTCAACATTGGTTTTGTCACTGCTAATGACTCATTTTCACATTAAAGTTAATGGGAGGCATGGCAAAAGGATCAAATTCCATTGATGAGTTTGGATTCAGCTGATCAATATAATGGAAAGGAAATTCTCTGATTACTAATTATAATTAAAACATTCCCAGTTTCCTGGCAAGTAATTTTCTTCCCATAGTCATTTTTTTATGTTGTTTTGTTTGAAATTTCAGACAGAAAATAACTAAACATCCACTTAAGAAGAAGGACAACTATGTCACAAGTGGGTTCAATAATAAAACAGCATTTTTATGGAAGTACATTGTATTAGATAATTTCAAAACTTAACTGTCTTGAATTATAATATCCTGGACTTTAGGAACACTTGATTATAAATATTGCAATTTATTTTCATTTGGCATGCTCAGGAGAGGTTAATAACATGTTTAAAAAGCAAGGATTTTAATACCGAATACAGATAATTTTAAGGGATTTAATAACAAAGAAGGTTAATTTTTTTTTTTTTACCAAGATAGATTTTTATTCCCCAGAGACTCAGTAACTGATTTTCATTTATCTTTGAGAGAAAATTCTCAGAACTATATTATTTTTCATCCTGTCTTTTACAATTGGGCTGAGCTTTGGCTATCTTATCTTCTGTTTCTCTTCATATTCTCATAGTATATAGTCAGGCCCTGCAGAGTTTGGTTTGTTTCTCATGTTGGTGGGTTACTCTGATGAAGATGTGGCTTGGCAATTGTTATTCACTTTGCATTTTACATTTTATGTAGCAAATCTTCATGTGACCATGTCAACAAATCACTGTGACTGTGATCAGAAACTTAGAAATATTTTCCTAACATTGGTTCAAAAAATCAAAAAAAGCTATCATAACAAAATTTATTAAAATATTCAGTTAGTACTTTGTTCTTCAAAACTCATCCTACTTAGGCTTATTAGGTTCAGATAAATCTGAACCCTTGAAACTGGGCAGTTTGAATGAATTTCTCTTGTCATCATAGACTGTAGTAGAGGTACTGGATTTTGAAAGTTTCTTGTATGCGCAGGGGAAATAGCTCACTTTCAGTGGGTAAGGATTTTCTTCCTTCCACAGTACTGTTGGCTACTGTGCTCCAGATGTGTATCAGAATATTTAACTGTACCTTGAAAAAGATGGATTTATTTTTCCATAAAAGTATACTTGTCCCCTGCTAAATATATAGCAACAATGATATTTAGATTATCATTATTAGAAAATAAAAATCTTGAAATTCTGCAAAAAGCCATTGTTATGAGTAGATGTTTTTAGTGCATACTTTCAAAATATGTTCAAATTAGACACAAATAAATTGTTATTGATGTAGATGTGGAGATGTAGTTAAATTAAGTAATTATAAAAAATTAAAATACATATTACTGAACACTTGACAAAATACTCTGAAATTAATAAATCACAAAAGTATAATGTTATATATAACTCAATTTTTAATTTCTATATTATCTTAAATATTTATGACTAAAAGTAAACTTTGTTTATAAAAAGTATTTTTTACTTAATATTGTCTTTACTAATTGAAATAAAACCCTTTACAAGATCCCCACTGCTATTTAAAATTTAGATCACATTTTAATCATGCACCATTGTCAGTGAAAGAAAAAAATGAAGCTTAATGAATTTGTGATAATAAGTTTAGTAGCACTTTTGTATAGGAAAGTAATACGTACTTGTATTTGAAATACAGACACAAAATTGAAGGCTCTGGTCATAAGTCACTAACATGTAATATGTTTCAAAACTCTGTCACTTAAAAAAAAAAACACCTAAGATGTTTCACCAAAGATACTTTTGGCTACATAGATTCAATTATTGCATATTATCAAATCAAATCATTAAAACCATTTAAAGGCCCATCTTTTGTTTCAAAATATCCCAAAGATTAAGTAAACACTGACAAAATACCTAGTAGCTTATTCTGATTATGGTGAGATAATTTTCGTCTGTGTTCTCAAATGTCACATGCTTAAGCAAAGCTTTCACTTCATCTTTGAGTTTACATTTCTTCTAATGAACTTTTATAAACTTTGGACATCTTATTTATATAAAATGTATGCTTAAGTGAAGAATTGTGGCTCCTACAAAGCAAGATAATCTGCAGTGAACTCTACCCTGAAAGTCAGAAAAAGAAAAAAAAAAAAACATATGACAATACATAAAGAGAAAACAAAAATTTGAATATTTCTAGGCTTTCCTTATATGTTAGTTAATGTCTTTTAACTGTGACATGTTGTGATGTATTCACCTTCCAGTAAACTGTAGTTTTTCCTGCCTTCTCATGTTTTACTGTGACTCATTCCTGAACTTCTATGGCTTTACTTTGTATCCCTGATGTTATTTCCAACTATTGTTGCATCTTTTTTGAGTAATTATGATTATTTGGATAATAAAGTCTCACTTATTTACTATGGATCATTCATTAAAATGTATAGATAACTGGTGATTATTTTAAGACAGTGTTCCTCTCATTTTAGGTTGTATTACAGAGATGAACTGTCAATCCTTATAGTACTATATGTTATAACATGACTTATAGTCATCACATTTAGTCCTGTTTATAGATGTGAAAATACAGGGGCGATATGTCTTCTCATAGTAGCAAAAGTCCAAAAGTCAAAGCAAAAATGTCACCTCTAAAACTTGGAAGTGGAAAATAAAATATTTTTTGATATAACATTTATTATAAGTAAGACTGAAGAATTTCACAAATAGTATGCTGTTGTAATTAGAGTGCAAATTTCAATTAGTGTATGGACATTTAGTCAATGATAATTTCCAAGGTTTTCATTTTGTATTAGATACTCTCTGTATTTACATTTCAAATGTTATCCCCTCCCCGCCTCCCCTCTCCCATTCCCCTTCCCCCTCCACTTGACTCCACAAAGGTGCTTCCTCTCCCAATCCATCTCCATCTCAGTGCCTTGGCATTCCTTTACATTGGGAAAACATGTCCTCCCTGACCTAAAGTCTCTTCTCACACTACTGTCTTCTGCTACATAAGCAACTGGAGCAATGGGTCTCTCCATGTGTACTCAATGGTTGGTGTATTTGTCCATGGGAGTTGTGGAGGGTTTGGTTGGTCGGTAATGTTTTTCTTCCCATGAGGTTGCAAACCAGCTCCTTCAATCCTTTCTCTAGCATCTTCATTAGGGTCCCTGTGTTCAGTCCAATGGTTAGCTGTAAGCATGTTCAGCTGTATCTGCATGACTCTGGCAAAGCCCCTGAGGAGGCATCAATATCTGGTTTCTGCCGTTAAGTACTTCTTGGTATCAGTAATAGTGCTTGAGTTTGGTGGCTGCATATGGGGTATATCCAAAGGTGAGGCAGTCTCTGAATAATCTTTTATTCAACCCCTGCTCCTCTATTTGACCTTGTATTTCCTCCTATAAGTGTTTTGTTCTTACTTCTAAGAACTGAGGTATCCACATTTTGGCCTTCCTTCTTTTTGAGCTCCATAAGGTCTGTGAGTTGTTTCTTGGGTATTCAGAGCTTTCTAGAGCTTGTGTCCAATTATCAGTGAGTGCACACCATGTGTGTTCTTTTGTGACTGGCTTACCTCACTCAGAATGATAGTTTCTAGTACCATCAATTTGCCTAAGAATTTTATTGTTTCTAATAGCTGAGTAGTATATCATTGTGTAAATATACCACAATTTCTGTATCCATTCCTTCGTTGAAGGACATCTGGGTTCTTTCCAGCTTCTGGCTATTATAAACAGGGCTGCTATGAACATGGTGGAACATGTGTCCTTGTTATATGTTGGAGAATTTTTTGGGTATATACCCAGAGTGGAATAAGTGGGTCTTCAGGTAGTACTATGTCCAATTTTCTGAGGAATCGCCAGACTGATTTCCAGAGTGGTTGTACTAGCTTGCAATCCACCAACAATTGAGGAGTGTTCTTCTCTCTCCACATCCTCACCAGCATCTGCTGTCACCTGAGTTTTTGATCTTAGCCATTCTGACTGGTGTGAGGTGGAATCTCAGGGTTGTTTTGATTTGCATTTCCCTGATGACTAGGAATCTTGAGCATTTCTTTAGGTACTGAAAGAAAATATTTAAAATTGTTAAAGAATAACTTTTAGGCCTAAATGTTAGGCATTATAACACTTCTCTCTGACTATTCCTTATTTATGTTCTGGTTATCATGATGTTTATATTATAGTAGTTAGAGACATACAAAAGCCTTGCAAACAATTTGAGACTGTGATAAAAGATGCAACCTTACACTAGATAGTAAATCATGGAACACTGAAAAAAAAAAAGGAGCTAATCATTCAAACATTTCAGTAAGAACAATTCCAGAAGGACAGATGAGGAAAGTTCCTTTATTCTTCATAAAACTACATACATTAACAGAAAATGACATCATGAACTGTAAGCTATGTCGGTGGAATGATAAAAGTAAAATTTATAAATCTACTATGAATTTACAGTTGGGAAATGGCAGATAACACAGAAAGTAAGGGCACTTAACAACAAACCTAATAATGTGAACTTGTTCCCAGGAACTCATATTTGGAAAGGAAAGAACTGACTGGAAACTGTCCTCTGACGTGAACACAAAGTTTATAACATGCATATTCATGAACACAAAAATGTGTGTTTTAAAAATATTGGTTTATTCAAAGTATTTTGTTTCTTTTCCTATTTGCTCATAATTGAAGATACATTTTCTGATATTCTACCATTCTAAGAATTGAAAAGATGTATATTTTAATGAAATTTTAAAGTTATTTCAGGTACTGTATTTTGCTAGTATTCAATATACTGATTCTAAGGTGTGTGGGCTACAATAGGGCTTTGGAACACAGTGGTACTACTTAACTTTGAACAGCTGGACAACAAAAGTTAAAAAAAAAAAAACACCCTTCAAGTACTGGAATTACTGTTTGTTCAGCTTTCCTTTCAAACCAAGTTAAGAACTAATATATTCAGATACCTAATAATTATTTTTGACTGTGTTAATGAACAACACTTTTAATAGTGTTGGTTAATAAAAAACATACAGTGGGTGATACACAAAATCTGAGGATTACCTTTCTGCCAACCAGGGCACTATTTAGAGTAAGAGAGAGGAAAGGAGAAAGACCCTCTATGGTAAGAGAGGTGGTGAGCATATTTAAGGAAGCATGTGTTGTGGAAGGTATGTGTTTTTTTTTAATTCTTGTGGTTTTCAAGTTAGTAGTTTGTGTCTATAAATAATTATCACTGTTCCTTATGTCAAATAAAAACACTTAACTTTTATTTTGTAACATATAAGATATGAAATAATTCACTTACAACCATCAGTATGAGCAAGGCAAATAAGAACCTTCTATGGAATGCTAACTTCACTTATGTTTTGTTTTAAATTATTTAACAAAGGTCCTCTATTTTACTCAAGATCCAGTGGCATCTCAAATAAGTAACTTAAGGCTAAAGGATATGTTACCTTTTTATAAATGCTGAAATAAATTAAAAAAAATTCAGTGAAAAAAAAAAGTAAAATTTAATAATGTTTGTTTTTGATTGACTAATTCATTTATGTATTGGTTTTGGAAGTTTAAAAGAAAAGTACCTATGAATATTTGTTATGTTTTAAAACATTAAGTTATTATTTTTAGAACAATTGAAGTTAATGTCTTTGTTCCTTTGTATAAAATAATTACTAATTAACTAACTCCAATTTTTGCTGACCATATAATATTGGGTATAGAACAATTCATTGGAACATTATCAAACTACCAGGACTCACATCCTTAAAGAAAGCTGATTATCCTTCCTCCATGAACTGTCCATAATTCCTCAGTGAGGGGTGAAGGCTCATGAACCGCTTCCCATTCCATACTAGAATACTGACAGAGCAGTCTTGCAAAGGCCTTGTGCAAGCAACTACAGGTGCTGTGAATTTGTGAACATAGTAATCCTGACATGTCAAGAAGACACATTTTTTTTTTCTCTAGTCTTCTCTGACCTCTGGTTCTTACAAACTTTCTGTCTCTTACTACAAAATGGTTCCTGAGCCTCGGGGAGGCAGTGCGACATAGATGTCCCATTTTTGGCTGAAAACTCAATAGTCACGTGTTCTCGGACTAGTTGTGAATTTCTACATTAACTCCCATCCACTGCACAAATAAATTTTTCTGATGATGTCTGAGAATTGTATTAATCTGTGGGTATAAAGTAGAGAACTTAGACGACAGTTTGATATACTTGGAAACTAATAGTAAGTTCACCCTAGGGCCTGTGATCTCTCCAATTGTAAGTTCTTGACCATATTTGCAATAAGAGGCATGTACTTATTCCCAGGAAACAAGCCTTAAATCCCCAGAAAGAGCTTAGTTACCCTTATAACATGTGTGCCATTCTTTTGTGAATGGGTGTTTCCTAACACTGCTGTGGTTGTTTCAGTTCATAGGGTTCACAGATGAGTAAAATGGCACACCCATGCATCCAGCACCCCCCAGTATTATGAAAGCTAATCAACAAAGAGAGGCTTCCTTGTCAGTGCCGACTTTATTTCCATTTGTATAGTCCATTGCCTGTGCAAAGAGGGTTCCCTGTATACTGTGACCTATATCAATCAGTTTTATAATCTAATAGTGAAATCTTAACAAAATATCCAGTTTAATAATAGAGCAATCCTTAAAACATAAGCATTCTTTTTCTGAGATACCAAGTAAAAATATTTTTGTTTGTTTGCCTATGGAGCTTAATTATTAATTATAACTCATATCTATGCTTAGGTGTGGGCTTAAAGACTTGTATTATGCAAGTTATTTTCAATGTTTTATAAATTCCATACATTTCTACATGTGAAGTTTTCTACATATGTGTACATGCATTTGTACAATGCATTGTACATATTTACATGCATTATTATTTTCAATTTTATCTAAATTTATATTTACATCTCTGTCTATCTGTCTGTCTCTGTCTGTTTGTCTGTGCCTGTGTGTATATGTATCAGTAAATGATCTATGTTGCCCATCTGGATAAGATCAAGTGTGAAGTTGTTGTCTTTGATACTTGCTAGAAAATATTTTCTGGGATATTAATTAAAACTAGCAGTTATAAACTCATATATGTAATTTCTTCCTTTTTGTTTATTTATTTACATCCCACACACTTCCACCCCATCCCGATTCTCCTCTTGCAAAGACCCTTCCCCAGCCCCCTTCCCTTCTCTTCAGAGAGGGTAGCCCAACCCTGGGTATCTCTGAACCTGTCACTTTAAAGTTCTGTAAGATTATGCACTTCCTCTCCAATGGAGACCAGACAAGGCAGTGCAGCTAGAAGAAAATATCCCATGTACAGGCAACAGCTTTTCTGAAAGCCCCATTTCCAGTTGTTCAGGACACACATGAAGGTCAAGCTGTACATCTGCTACATATGTGTGTGCAGGGGCAAAGGGGGCTAGGTCCAGCCCATGTGTGCTCTTTGGTTGGCAGTTCAGTCTCTGATAGCACCAGAATGTTTTTAAAATAAAGTGAAGATTTAAAAACAGAAGAGTATCAAATTGGTTTCAGGACTTTTGCTATTCAAATCTTACAATTAATAAATTTGTTTACATATTGTTTGGGTATATTTACACGTAATTGTTGTTAAGTGTAAGTATTATTTTTCATAAGTGTCAAGACTGAGTTATAGAACTGTATAATTATTTTGCTTTTCCCACCAGCATTATAGGAAAATTTTTATTTCTCTATTGACTTGTAAAAAAACCAGTACCACCTGGGTGACTCTTAGACACTACCAAGTACAGCTTCAGCATAAGGTACAACCTTGGCTATCTCTGGAACACAGCTTGTGTTCTCAAAAATACTTTCCAGAAGATTTAACCTCAGTGATGCTGGTCTCTTCTTAATTACCACTAATTTCTTAGCTCCAGCTAGCCTGCATCAGTTGTCCCAGTAGTCTCTTCTGGACTCTTTTAAAGCCAGAGCCATGTGGCCAATGCTGCCAAGTTCCGCTGCTTGCTGGGGCTGAAATATGCCCCATATTGTTCTATTACATTAACACCAGGTTTCTGTTTTCCAAGCTTATCTGTCCTAGAACTTGCTCCATAGATTGACTTTGAACTCAGAGATCTGCATGTCTGTCTCCTAAGCAGTGGAATTAAAAGTGTGGTCTACCAAGCCTGGATTTAAGGCTTTCTTCGCCTAGAAGTTGCTCTGTTCTAGCCTGACCTTGAACTCAGAGATCTGTTTGTCTTTGCCTCGTGGTATTGAAGACTTGCACCACCATACCTAGACCTAAACTTAGCTGGGTGGGATCTTGGCCCAAGGTCACTACTTAATTCAATTTAATATCCTTGAACACAGGATTCAGCTCCATTTCACTTTCTGGTGTCCCTTTAACACTGAAACCATACATTATTTTTTTATTTTTCCTTTCTAAGCTTGCTATGCTTGTTCAAAATTATCTTCATGAGACTTAGCCATAGAACAAAGTCTCTTGGCTTTTTTTGAGACTTCCTTTGTCAATGCAATTTATCTGAGTTTCTTCACTTTAGCCTCAGGTAGACTCTTCAGACAAGGGCAAAGAGTAGCCTCATTCTTCACAAAATACCGCAAAAACTGGCTCTCAGCCACATACTGAAATTATCCACTGAAACCTCTTGGGCCAGTTCCATACAATTCAAATCACTCTCAGTAACACAGGCTTCCATATTCTTACTGGGATAGCTCATTAAGCCCCATTTAAAGCCTTCCATGGCTTTCCCAATCCAACGTCCCCAAATCGACACTCTTCCAAATAAAAGCATGGTCAGGACAAGCACAGCAGTACCCCAATCCTTGGTACCCACTTCTGTTTTAGGGTTTTATTGCTGTGAGCAGACACCATGACCAAGGCAACTCTTATAAAAACATTTAGTTGGGGCTGGCTTACAGGTTCAGAGATCAAGTCTAGTATCAAAGCAGGAGCATGACAACATCTAGGCAAGCGTGGTAGGGCTGAGCTGAAAGTTCTTCATCTTCATCTCAAGGCTGCTAGCACAATATTAATTTCTAGGCAGCTAGGATGAGGGTCTTTAAGCCCATACCCACACTGTTACACATACTCCAACAAGACTACACTTCCTAATGATGACACTCCCTGGTCCTGGCCTATACAAAACCATCACAATTTCCTTCTCTATTTTTCTGATATGCTATAGGTTAGCAATACAATACACATTTGTTATTTAAATTGTATTCTCTGAGATAACCTTGACTTTGCCTAGGGTATTTTGAAACATATTTTTATGCTTATGTGGATCAAATTTACAAGTATTTGAAATGGACCAAAGAGTAAGCTTTAATTTATCCTTTATTTGTATTCTGAATCACTGTCCAAGTGTCTCAAACTACATAAAATAAAGACCATCTTTTATAAAGATTATTTGCATTTTTATGTGAGTCTATATACCTGTGGTTTATCCAAATGGTCATGCATGTATTTAGTTTTTCAGTGTATGTATATATACATTTGTCTTCTATCTCCTGGACCATCGGTATTATTTATACTCATTTTCCTTCTGGCCATTTTTGAATTTTCTTCATATCATTTACTAATAATTCCTGGTAATCTATAGGGGAATCCGCTATTTAGATTCTGCCTACATTAGAGCATTAAATGTATAAGGAAAGTAGTTCAACTAACATGCAATGAAAATATTTTTAAACAAACATGGTTAAGTGTTACAGTTTTTAGAAATCAAAATATTTATTCACATAATTTCAAACTGTAATAAATCCTATTTGTGATTTCATTTTTAAATATTAATTTATAAAGTGTAGAATTTAATGGGTTGTGAAAAACACATGGATCTATATGAAAGCAAGCCAAATTAAGATACAGAACAATTTTACCATTATGGCTTCCCCAGAAGCTGTTTCCAATAAATCCCCAGTCTCTAGAAATAGTAATTGTTTCTCTTTTCATTGAAACTGATTAGGCTCTACTAGGAAGCCTATAGTTCCATTTCCCTATAAATGGAACATTACAGTAGTTACTCTTTTGGATTTGGCTTCTTTGGCTTCTTTGGCTTAAACAAATTGGTGAGGTGAGGTTCCTTCAGTATTTCATTACTGTGCGTCTTGGTAGTGCATTGCTTTTCACCATTTAAGAACACCTTGATTGTTTATGGAGTTGCTGCAGTAAGCAAATCTATCTTGAACATTATTATATAACTCTTCATGTGAGCTTGCATTTCCGTTGCTCTAGAGTCAATTTATATGCTAAAAGTTATACAAACTAAACCAACTATTTTACAAAGTGTTTGTAGAATTTTATTCTTTCCCAAGCAATGTGTAAGAGGTGCATTTGTTTCATAGCCTGACTAATGTTTTCTGCAGCTACTCCTCTTAACTAACCATGTTCACACTTATGAGACAGTGTCCATTGTTATTTCAGATGTAGTTTTTATTGACAATTCCTTATACTGAACAGGTTTTATTGCACTAATTAGTTATTTATAAAGTTTCTTCTGTTAAGTATCTAATGGGATATGTAGCTTATTTTAATTTACTTTCCAGTGTCCTATTGTGGGAGCTACTTATAATTTGCTTTAGACCCTGGGAGCTCTGGGTGGTCTGGTTAGTTGATATTTTTCGTCCTAAGTGGTTATAATTACCTCCAGCTTCTCCAGTCCTCCCTATAGCTCTTCCATTGGGGTCCGTGGGATCAGTCCAATGGTTGGCTGTGAGTATCTGCATCTGTATTAGTCAGGTGCTGGCAGAGCCTCTCAGAGAACAGCTATACCAGGCTTCTGTCAGCAAGTGCAATAGTGTCTGGGATTGGTGTCTGCAGATGGGATGAATTGCTAAGTGGAGTGGTCTCTGGATGGCCTTTCCTTCAGTCTCTGCTCCATTTTTTGTCCCTGCCTTTCTCTTAGATAGGAACAATTCTGGATTAAAATTTTTGAGTATACATGGAGGGATCCATAGCTCCAGCTACATACGTAGCAGAGCATGGCCTTATCTGGCATCAATGGGAGGGGTGGCCCATGGTCCTGTGGTGGCTTGATGTCCCATCATTGGAGAATACTAAAGCAGTGAGGTGGGAGTGGGTGAATGGGGTAGGGGAGCAACCTTACAGAGGCAAAAGGACAGGGATGAGATGGGGAGATTGAGGAGAGGAAACCTGGAAGGGGGACATTTGAAATGTAAATAAATAAAACAACCAAAAAAGTTGCCTTAGAGTCTTTTTATGTTACGTGAATTGTGAATAGAGTCTCTGAGGTATAGTTTTTCATTTAGGAAACAAAATACTTTGACTGGCAGAACTTTTAATTCTTTTCAAATGGCATTCATCATTTTTCCTTTATGGTAGGTATATTGTTTTTGTAAATTCAATACAAACCAGCTTTCATTATGAAACATGTTTTTAAAGTTTTCATCTAGAAATGTGATAGTTTTAGCTTTTATTATTTCTCTCTTGAATCAACTTTAAAATGTTCCTAGATTTATTTATTTTACTTTGTGTGTGTGAATGCTTTGGCTGAATTCGTCTATGAGCAACACACGTGTGCTTAATGCTTCAGAGATCAGGAGAGAACATTGCATCACATGGAAGTATGGTTACCTTGATCAGACCCATGTTGTGGGTGCTGGGAATTGAAACCCTGTCCATGATACAATTGATGGTCTATTCTAACAAAATGTCAAATTGTTAAGCCTGCCTAGTACATCCATCATTCTATTATAATCTTATACTTAACCGGTTTCTCTTCGTATTCATCCACATTTTGTCATTCTGATAAATGTGTGATCATAACTCCTTTAGATTTCAGTTTTTATCCATTTAATAACTGATTAGTTTTTTTTCCTTTTGTACACTTATGATTTATACATCTTCAATTAAATGTAGCAGAGTTTTTCATCCATTTTGAAAATTCTAATATCCTAGAATAATATTCTAATATTCTATCTATTGCCTGATAGGTGAATTACAAATAGCATCTCTCGGTCTGCCCACATATTCTCTCTTCATAGGCTTTCACAGAACAAGTTTTGATATTTTTAAAGTCCAAAATTCTTTATTTCAATTACTGATAGTACAGGTGCTTTTGATATGATATAATCCATTCCATTTTCTGTATTAAAGGGTCACAGCATTGGGATGGTTCAAAGTCACTGTTCTAGACAGTTAATGGCTTCTTGGTCATGGATAGTTGATTTCCTTTAGGGATTTGGCTCCTGGTGGGTAGACTATGCTTCATCAGATGATCCCATGCCCAGAACATTGACAGCACAACTTAGAGCTGATGGGTTATTTGATTAAAAACAAAAAAGGGGCATGAATTTTGGAATAGGGAAATGAAATTAAAAGTGGTGAGAGTGCAAGAAAAATATGATCAAAATAATAAAAAACGTAAAGACGTTTTTTCATCCCATAACTTCAAGCTATAATAATCTTATCAGTATATATCAGGGATTTTATTAATACGTACAAAAGTTTAGATCGAATAACTTACAAAAAATTCTCTACAGTAATTATTTAAGTTTTATATCTAGTAGAACTTTCCTGGTTGTTCAGTTTTATGACTCATCCTCTTCTCTTCCTTGTCTGTCAACCATTCATCCCCATGCCACTATTCTTAAACTTAGTGTCTTAGTCGGGGTTTTTATTCCTGCACAAACATCATGACCAAGAAGCAAGTTGGGAAGGAAAGGGTTTATTCAGCTTACACTCCCACATTGCTGTTCATCACTAAATAAAGTCAGGACTGGAACTCAAGCAGGTCAGGAAGCAGAGGCTGATGCAGAGGCCATGGAGGGATGTCACTTACTGGCTTGCTCCCCATGGCATGCTCAGCTTTCTTTCTTATAGAACCCAGGTCTACCAGCCCAGGGATGGCACCACCCACAATGGGTTGGGCCCTCCCCCTTTGATCACTAGTTGAGAAAATGCCTTAAAGCTGAATCTCATAGAGGTATTTCCTCATCTGAGGCTCCTTTCTCTGTGAGAACTTCAGTTTGTGTCAAG
Source organism: Micromys minutus (assembly GCF_963924665.1). Lineage (NCBI taxonomy): Eukaryota > Metazoa > Chordata > Mammalia > Rodentia > Muridae > Micromys > Micromys minutus. The sequence goes on along the minus strand of NC_137970.1, from coordinate 53,244,257 downwards.
TTGACATAAAACCAGCCAGTACACCTAGCATTACCAGTAATGCCACATGCCCTTTGGTATCAACATCTATCACCAACACTAAGTATTTCTGGTTCATCTTATCTATCATCTCTATCACCTCCTATAATTGATGGCGTTTACCCTTCCAATTTTCTTTATTTTGTCCTGATCTCACTTGTCCTCATGTCCACTCTCTTCCTTCCCTGTTAAGCTAAGTTAAAATGTACAATCATTACAGTAGTTCACATGCATGAAACTTTAATGCAGTCACACTATGTCATTTTGTTTATCAGCCAGACAAACCACAGCCCTTTTACCTTTGTTTTTCAGATAGTCAGAACCTATGAGTAGATGAAGGACACTTAACATTCATACCTCTATTCCCATTCCCTACTCCATCTTTATCAAACCCTCTGGTGACTTAATCAGGTTCACACTTTAATAGTTATAGGAGGTTAGGCATCATGTCATGTACTTCATATGTAAATATAATATATATACATATATATGCATATGCATATATATAACATAAAATTTATCTCACACATAAAAGATAAAATTTATCTTAAATTTAAAAAGTAACTCTACCTTTTAAGACAGAATCCTCTTTTTAGGCATCTTTGTACAGGACATCTTTCTTTACTGAGCACAGACCCACAGTGACAGTTTGCTTGGAACTTTTCTGTTCCAGTAGGAAAAACTACAGATTCTTTAGTAGGTGATCACCTTAAAAATGGTCTCTACAGGGTCTGAAGCCCATAGGTTCTGCTCATTCTGTTCCATTAGAAGGCACATCTTGGTTCTCTGTTGCTATTCTTTCTTACAGATTCAAATACAGTCTGTCCATATAGCTCTTATTGAAAACAACCCAGATGTCCCTCAACAGAAGAATGGGTCTTCAGAAATCCTTCATCTGATAGAGGGCTAATATCCAAAATATCCAAAGATCTCAAGAAGTTAGACTTCAGAAAATCAAATAACCCTATTAAAATGGGGGACAGAGCTAAACAAAGAATTCTCAACTGAGGAATATTGAATGGCAGAGAAGCATCTTTTTGTTCTAGAGCTTTCAGGTATACTGTCAAGTTGTTAGTGTGTGCTCTCTCCAGGTTTTTTGTTGTTGTTGTTTTGTTGTTGTTGTTTGTTTTGGTTCTGTTTTTTGGTTTTTGTTTGAGGCACTCAGAGCTATGAGTTTTCTTCTTAGTGTTGCTTTCATTGTATCCCATAAGTTTGGTAATGTTGTTCCTTCATTTCATTAAAGTCTTTAATTTCTTTATTTCTCCCTTGACTAAGTTATCATTGAGTGGAGCATTGTTCAGCTTCCACATGTATGTGGGCTTTTTGTTGTTTTTCTGACGTTATTGAAGACCAGGCTTAGTCCATGGAAATCTGATAGAATGCATGGGATTATTTTGATCTTCTTGTGTCTGTTGAGGCCTGTTTTGTGACTGACTATATGGTCAGTTTTGGAGAAGGTACTATGAGGTGCTGAGAAGAAGGTATGTTATTTTGTTTTAGAATGAAATTAAATCCATTTGGTTTATAACTTCTCAGAATTGTTGTTAATAATTTTCAAGGATTCAGTATTTGATTCTCTTTAGTATCTTTATTATGTCTTATATTATCACATGTATTTATTCCCTTCATCATATTTCAGAATGGCTGATTCTGTTGTTCATTTCTTAACAAGTTAATTGGGACATGCCTTCAAAAACTACAAAATATTTCTCTGAAAATGTATCACTTTGGCATCTTTTTAGAGTAAAACTAAAACAAGTTGTTCCATCATAATTTGGACATCATCTGTATTAATAAAAGCTGATATTTTGCTATGAGCCATATTAACTTTATCAGTTCATAAAACTTGGCATATTGTGTTGAATACTTCAATTCGAGAACATAATTGCTTCATAAATTCTTTTATTTATCTTATCGTTTTGTAAGTTATAACACTCTGAGCTCATACGAATTTTATTATTAAGCTTACATTTACTTTTTAATATTATCAGAGTAACAGAAAACCTCTTTTCATTTTTATTCATAAAACAATTTTTACACATAATATATCTTCATTACACATTCCCCTTCCTTTACTCTCTCACTTTCTTATCACCTCCTATCTGGAACTACTCTCCTTCTGTCTGTTATTATCATTAAAAAACAAAGGAGCTTCCAAGCTATAGCAATAACACAAAATACTGTACAACAAAATATAATAATACAAAGCAAAAAACAACACCTCATAATTGGGAAAATCAAACAAACAGAAGAAAAAGAGCCCACAAGAAAGCATAAGAATCAGAGACACACTCATTTGCACTCAGGAGACCCATAAGTATGCTAAACTGAAGTCATTACAAACGATCAAAGGATCTGGTGCAAACCACTGCAGGCCTTGTGAATGCTGCCTCTGTTTCTGTTAGTCCATGTGAGCTAGATCCTGTTGATTTAAAAGGTATTATTTTCTTGGATTCCTCCATTCCCTCTTTTACATGCCTTTTGCTTCCTATTCTACAGGGTTCCCTGAGCCCTGAGGGGAGAGATTTGGTGAGGGTCTTTGCATAATATCTGGCTGTGGGTCTCCGTTGTTCCCTTTTGCTGAAGGAGTATGCTTCTTTGAGGATGGCTGAACAAGGTACTGATGTATAAATATAGTTAAATGAGTTGTGTAGGTGTTATCTTCAGCAAAGAACCTTGCTGTCAATTAGTTGAAACAAACTTTGGCAATAGCCTGGTTGTTTGGGTATTCCCACAGAACACATTTGGCTGATATTTTAACACATTCCCAGGACAGGATATCTTGGTGGCAAGGGATGGTCAGTGGTATGCAACACCCTTCCCCATCCAGACACATAACATTTGGCACTTTTATTTATATCACTGTCTTAGTCGGGGTTTCTATTTCTGCAAAAAATCATAACGACCAAGAAGTAAGTTGGGGAGGAAAAAGTTTATTCAGCTTACACTTCCATATTACTGTTTATCACCAAAGGAAACCAGGACTGGAGCTCAAGCAGGTCAGGAAGCAGGTACTGATGCAGAGGCCATGGAGGGATGTTACTTACTGGCTTGTTTCCCCTGGCTTGCTCAGCTTGCTTGCTTATAGAACCCGGCCAGAGATGGCTCCACCCACAATGGGCTGGACCCCTCCCCCTTTTGATCACTAGTTGAGAAAATGCCTTACATTGATATGTATACTGTAATATGATTGATTTTTAGAGATATTGCATCTAGGTGATCTCATTTAATAATTCAGTCCCTTTTGGTATGTTGCTTGGATTTTATATACAAAAAATGATGTCATCTATAAAAAGTGACTGGTGCATTTCCTCCCATAGAGTCCTGCCTTTTACTTTTCTGTATTCTTGTTTTTGGCAGTGACTAGCTCTCTCAATGCTGTGAAAGAGTAGTAACAGTGGCAATTTTTTTCCACTTCAAGTGCACTAATTTTCACTATTAAATATGTTTTATCTATGTATGTATAAATATGTATAAATGATGTATATATGTATATATTTGTATGTGCTACTTATTAAAATGAGTATTTCCTCTAAAATTGACAAGGTTTTAAAAGTAAACATAAATTTGCATTAAATTCTTTCAAGTGTACCTGTGTATGAACTTATAAAATATTGTTTTTCTTGTTTACTTGGCTACTGAGGTAGATATTTTTAATTGAGTCTCACATTGTGATTGAAAGTTATCTATATGGAAAATAAAATATATAAAATTGTCACATATAAATGTTGTGTTTTATTTGACAATATTTGCTTAAAATCCTCACCAGCATCTGCTGTCATCTGAATTTTTGAACTTAGCCATTCTGGTTGGTGTGAGGTGGAATCTCAGGGTTGTTTTTATTTGCATTTCCCTGATGGGTAAGGATGTCGAGCACTTCCTTAAATGCTTCTCAGCCATTTGATATTCCTCAATTGAGAACTAACTGTTTAGCTCTGTACCCCATTTTTTAATAGGGTTGTTGGATTCTCTGGTGTCTAACTTCTTGAGTTCTTTGTATACCTTGGATATTACACCTCTGTCAGATGTGGGGTTGGTAAAGAACTTTTCACAGTCTGTGGGCTGCTGTTTTATTTTCTTGACAGTGTCCTTAGCCTTACAAAAATTTTGCAATCTTATTAAGTCCCATTTGTCCATACTTGACCTTAGAGCACAACCCCTTGGTGTTCTGCTCAGGAAAATTTCTCCTATGCCTACGTGTTCTAAGGTTTTTCCCTAATTTCTCTTCTAATAATTTCAGTGTACCTGGTTTAATGTGGAGATCTTTGATCCATTTGCACTTGAGCTTTGTACAAGGAGACAAGAAAGGGTCTATTTTCATTCTTCTGCATGCTGAGTGCCAGTGGGACCAACACCATTTGTTGAATAGACTGTCATTTTTCCATTGAATGTTTACAGCTCCTTTGTCAAAAATCAAGTGACCATATAGGTGAGGCCTCATTTCTGGATCTTCTATTCTATTCCATTGATCTACATGCCTATCTCTGTACCATTACCATTTAGTTTTATGCATAATTGCTTTGTAATATAGCTTGAGGTCAGGGATGGTGATTCCCATAGATGTTTTCTTGGTGTTGAGGATGGATTTCACTATTCTAGGTCTTTTGTTATTCCAGATGAAATTGCACATTGCTCTTTGCAACTCTATGAAGAATTGGGTTGGAATTTTGATGGGGATTGCATTGAATCTGTAGATTGGTTTTGGTAAAATGGCCATTTTACAATGTTGATCCTTCCAGTCCATGAGCATGGGAGATCTTTCCATTTTCTGAGATCTTCCTCAATTTCCTTCTTTAGAGATTTGAAGTTCTTGTCATACAGGTCCTTCACTTGCTTAGTTAGAGTCACACCAAGGTATTTCATAGTTTTTGTGACTATTGTGAAGGGTATCTTTTCCCTAATTTCTTTCTCCAAATTTGTCCTTTGAGTAGAGGAGGCTATTGATTTGTTTGAGTTAATTTTTATCCAGCCACTTTGCTAAACTTGTTTATCTTCTGTAGAAGTTCTCTGGTGGAATTTGGGAGGTCACATAAGTACACTATCATGTCATCTGCAAACAGTGATGTTTTTACTTCTTCCTTTCCAATTTGTATCCTTTTGATTTCCTTTTGCTGTCTAATTGCTCCAGCCAGGACTTCCAGTACTATGTTGAATAGTTCGGAGGAGAGTGGGCAGCCTTGTCTGTACCCTGATTTTAGTGGGATTGTTTCAAGTTTCCCACAGTTAAGTTTGATATTGGCTGTTCGTTTGTTGTATATTGCTTTTATTATGTTTAGGTATGGGGCTTGGATTCCTGTTCTTTCCAAGACTTTTAACATGAAGGAGTGTTGAATTTTGTCAAATGCTTTCTCAGCATCTAGTGAGATGACCTTGTGTTTTTTTTTTTCTTTGAGTTTGTTTATATGGTGGATTACATTGATGGATTTACTTATATTAAACCATCCCTGCATTACAGGGATAAAGCCTACTTGATCATGGTGAATGATCGTTTTGATGTGTTATTGGATTCGGTTTGCAAGGATTTTGTTGAGTATTTTTGCATCAGTGTTCATAAGTGAGATTGGTGTGAAGTTCTCTTTCCTTGTAGGGTTTCTGTGTGGTTTAGGAACAATGGTTATTGTGGCCTCAAAAAATGAGTTAGGTAGAGTTCCATCTGACTTTATTTTGTGGAATCGTTTGGAGAGTATTGGTATTAGGTCGTCAATAAATGTCTGATAAAATTTTGCACTGAATGCATAGGGGACCTGGGTGTTTTTTTTTTTTTTTTTTTTTTTTTGGTTGGGAGTCGTTTGATGATTGCTTCTATTTCTTTAGGTGTTATGGGATTATTTAGATGGTTTACCTGGTCCTGGTTTAACTTTAGGATCTTGTATCTGTCTAGGAATTCATTCATTTCCTCCAGATTTTCCAGTTTTCTTGAGTATAGGCTATTGTAGTAGGATCTGATGATTTTTTGAATTTCCTCAGTTTCAGTTATTATGTCTCCACTTTCATTTCTGATTTTTTTAATTTTGATACTCTCTCTTTGCCCTCTTTCTTAGTCTGGCTAATGGTTTATCAATCTTGTTAATTTTTTCAAAGAAACAGCTCTTGGTTTTGTTGATTCTTTCAATGGTTCTTTTTGTTTCTATTTGGTCTATTTCTGCCCTAAGTTTGATAATTTCTCTCCGTCCACTCCTCTTGGGTGTATCTGCTTCCATTTGTTCTAGAGCTTTCAACTGTGCTTCAAGTTGCTACTGTGTGCTCTCTCCATTTTCTTTTTGGTAGCACTTAGGGCTATGAGTTTTCCTCTCAGTACTGCTTTCATTGCATCCCATAGGTTTGGGTATGTTGCATTTTAATTTTCATATAAATTCTAGAAAATCCTTAATTTCTTTCATTATATCTTCTTTGATCATGCTATCATTTAATAGAGCATTATTTTGTTTCCATGTGCATATGGGCTTTTTGTTGTCTTTGTTGTTATTAAAGACCAGCCTTAGACCATAGTGATCTGATAAGATACATGGGGGTTACAAGGAGGGAAAATACAGCCTAGTAAAAACAAAAAAACTCCTAAACAAGAAAACTAAAAGAAGAAAAAAACACAGACACAACTCAACCCAAAAAAGCAAAAATGGCAGGAAACAGAAACAATTATTCCTTGATATCTATTAACATAAATGGTCTCAACTCCCCAATAAAGAGACATAGACTATCAGACTGGATACATAAACAAAATCCAGCCTTTTGCTGCATACAGGAAACTCATCTCAGAGACAGAGACAGACACTATCTCAGAGTAAAAGGGTGGGAAAAAAACTTCCAAGCAAACAGCTCCAAGAAGCAAGCTGGAGTGGCTATTCTAATATCGAATAAAGTAAACTTCCAACCAAAAGTTATCAAAAAAGATAAAGAAGGACACTTTTTACTCATTACCGGGGAAATCTGTCAGGAGGAACTCTCAATCCTTAACATATATGCTCCAAATAAAAAATCACCCACATTCATAAAAGAAACTCTACTAAAGCTCAAAAAATACATTTCACCCCACACAATAATAGTGAAAGACTTTAACACCCCACTCTCACCAATGGACAGATCAGGGAAACAGAAACTGAACAAGGACACTGCAAAACTAGCAGAGACTTTGAACCAACTAGAATTAATAGATATATACAGAACATACTATCCTAAAGTAAAAGAATACACCTTCTTCTCACCACCCCATGGCACCTTCTCGAAAATTGACCACATAATTGGACACAGAACGAGCCTTCATCGATATAAGAAGATTGAAATACTCCCATGCATCCTCTCAGATCACCATGGTCTACGGCTGGTCTTTAACAACAACAAAGACAACAAAATGCCCACATACAAATGGAAATTAAACAACGCTCTGTTAAAGGATAGTAGGGTCAAAGAAGAAATAAAGAAAGAAATTAAGGACTTTCTAGAATTCAACGAAAATGATAACACAACGTACCCAAACCTATGGGATGCAATGAAAGCAGTATTGAGAGGAAAACTCATTGCCCTAAGTGCTTCCAAGAAGAAACTGGAGAGAGCTCACATCAGCAACCTGACAGCACAGCTAAAAGCCCTAGAACAAAAGGAAGCAGATATACCCAAAAAGAGTAGACGGCAAGAAATAATCAAAATTAGGGCAGAAATAGACCAAATAGAAACAAAAAAAACCATTGAAAAAATCAACAAAACAAAGAGTTGGTTCTTTGAGAAAATCAACAAGATTGATAAACCCCTAGCCAGACTAACTAAAGGGCAAAGAGAGAGTATCCAAATTAACAAAATCAGAAAGGAAAGTGGTGACATAACAACTGAAACTAAGGAAATTCAAGAAATCATCAGATCCTACTACAAAAATTTATACTCCACAAAATTGGAAAATCTGGAGGAAATGGACGAATTCCTATACAGATACAAGGTCCCAAAGTTTAACCAGGACCAAGTAAACCATCTAAATAACCCTATAACACCTAAAGAAATAGAAGAAGTCATCAAAAGCCTCCCAACCAAAAAAAGCCCAGGTCCAGACGGGTTCAGTGCAGAATTTTATCAGACATTTATTGGGGATATAACACCAATATTCACCAAACTATTCCAAAAGATAGAATCAGATGGAATATTACCCAACTCATTTTTTGAGGCTACAATAACCCTCGTACCTAAGCCACACAAAGACCCTACAAGGAAAGAGAACTTCAGACCAATCTCACTTATGAACATTGATGCAAAAATACTCAACAAAATCCTTGCAAACCGAATCCAAGAACACATCAAAACCATCATTCATCATGACCAAGTAGGCTTCATCCCTGGGATGCAGGGATGGTTTAACATAAGGAAATCTATCAATGTAATCCACCATATAAACAAACTTAAAGACCAAAATCACATGGTCATCTCACTAGACACTGAGAAAGCATTCGACACAATCCAACACCCCTTCATGTTAAAAGTCCTGGAAAGAACAGGAAACCAAGGCCCATATTTAAATATAATAAAAGCAATATACAGCAAACCAACAGCCAACATCAAACTTAATGGCGAGAAACTTGAAGCAATCCCACTAAAATCAGGGACTCGACAAGGCTGCCCACTCTCTCCCTACCTATTCAACATAGTACTGGAAGTCCTGGCTGGAGCAATTAGACAGCAAAAGGAGATCAAGGGGATACAAATCGGAAAGGAAGAGATAAAAACATCACTCTTTGCCGATTACATGATAGTGTACTTGAGTGACCCCAAAAATTCCACCAGAGAACTCCTACAGCTGATAAACAAGTTCAGCAAAGTGGCTGGATACAAAATTAACTCAAACAAATCAGTAGCCTTCCTATATTCAAAGGACAAACATGTGGAGAAAGAAATTAGGGAAAAGGTACCCTTCACAATAGTTACAAAAACTATGAAATACCTTGGTGTGACTCTAACTAAGGAATAAAGGACCTGTATGACAAGAACTTCAAACCTCTAAAGAAAGAAATTGAGGAGGATCTCAGAAAATGGAAAGATCTCCCATGCTCATGGATTGGAAAGATCAACATCTTAAAAATGGCCATCCTACCAAAATCAATCTACAGATTCAATGCAATCCCCATCAAAATTCCAACCCAGTTCTTCATGGAATTGGAAAGATCAATGTGCAATTTCATATAGAATAACAAAAGACCTAGAATAGCGAAATCCATCCTCAACAACAAAAAAACATCTGCGGGAATCACTATCCCTGACCTCAAGCTATATTACAAGGCAATTGTGCTGAAAACTGCATGGTACTGGTACAGAAATAGGCAAGTGGATCAATGGAATAGAATAGAAGATCCAGAAATGAGCCCTCATGTATATGGTCACCTGATTTTTGACAAAGGAGCAGTAAACATTCAATGGAAAAAGGACAGCCTATTCAACAAATGGTGCTGGTCCAACTGGCACTCAACATGCAAAAGAATGAAAATAGACCCGTTCTTATCTCCTTGTACAAAGCTCAAGTGTAAGTGGATTAAAGATCTCCACATTAAACCAGATACACTGGAACTATTAGATGAGAAAGTAGGGAAAACCTTAGAACACATAGGCACAGGAGAAAATTTCCTGAACAAAACACCAATGGCTCAAGCTCTAAGGTCAAAGATTAACAAATGGGACTTAATGAGATTGCAAAGTTTCTGTAAGGCTAAGGACATCGTCAAGAAAACAAAACGGCAACCAACAGAATGGGAAAAGATCTTTACCAACACCACATCAGATAGATGCCTAATATCCAAGGTGTACAAGGAACTCAAAAAGCTAGACAACAGAGAATCAAATAACCCTAAAGAAAAATGGGGTACAGAGCTAAACAAGTCATTTTCAGTTGAGGAACACCGAATGGCCGAAAAACATCTGAGGAAGTGCTGGACATCCTTAGCCATCAGGGAAATGCAAATCAAAACAACCCTAAGATTCCACCTCACACCAGTCAGATGGGCTAAGATCCAAAACTCAGATGACAGCAGATGCTGGCGAGGCTGCGGAGAAATAGGAACACTTCTCCACTGTTGGTGGGGTTGCAAGCTAATACAACCACTCTGGAAATCTGTCTGGCAATACCTCAGAAAATTGGATATAGTACTACCTGAAGACCCAGCTATTCCACTTCTGGGCATATACCCCAGAGACACTTTAATACACAACAAAGTTATATGCACCACAATGTTCATGGCGGCTCTATTTATAATAGCCAGAAGCTGGAAGGAACCCAGATGTCCTTCAGAAGACGAATGGATACAAAAATTGTGGTACATATACACAATGGAATACTACTCAGCCACCAGAAACAATGACTTAACCAAATTCTTAAGAAAAAGGCTGCATCTAGAGAAGATCATCCTGAGTGAGATAACCCAGTCACAAAAGAACAGACATAATATGCAGTCACTGATAGTGGGATGCTAACCCCAGAGGCTTGCACTCCCCCAGAAACAACTCACAGACTGTATGAAGTCCAAGAAATAAAGAAAACAAAAAATATACATATATTCACAAAACAAGAAGACTTTGACTATTTCCATGTTGCGTTTTGTTTTGCATGTACTTTACGCTTATTGCAACTAGTACGTTTTCAATGCATACTGTCAAGCCCTTGAAAAAATCAAGTACTGACTAAAAAACATATTCACATGGTTTTATGTAAAATTTATTTTAATGTCTGAAAAAACAGTACTGACAAAAATGTATAATTTTAAGCAAAAAATGTTTAAAATCTTTACATTTATCTTTGTTTTGCAAAATAAAGTCGTTTAAAAAAAATAAAATAAAAGTAAAATAATCATTCTGCAAAAAAAAAAAGATACATGGGGGTATTTCAATGTTCTTATCTATTGAGGCTGTGAGGTGCTGAGAAGAAGGTGTATTCTTTTGTTTTAGGATGATATGTTCTATATATATCTACTAATTCCAGATGGTTCATAACCTCTGCTAATTTTACTGTGTCCTTGTTCAGTTTCTGTTTCCATGATCTGTTCATTGGTGAGAGTGGGGTGTTGAGGTCTCTCAATATTATTGTGTGGGGTGCATATTGGGTGTTGTAAAATAAAAGAAAAACTCATTTTCATTATGGTTGTAAGACTATTTAAGTTATATATTCACCTTATTTGATACTTAAAAGTTTGTCTATTTTGAGGAAAAGGTACATTTCAAATTAGTAACAGTACAGATTTTTTTATAATATTTGATCTTGTTACCTAAAATTTCTTCAGGAATATACCATTTTTCATTCCTGATATCTATGATTCCTCTAGTCTTATCATCTTTGTCAGTCTAGCTAGTGTTTTTGATGTCATTATTTCTAGAATCATTTTTTAATTTTATTAATTTCTATGCAGTCTTTATATATTCAGAATTCTTGGTTTGGGCTCTTTCTTTATTTAAGCTCCCTTCATTTTGGTTTATTGTATTCTATTTTTTATTCTATGTTAGAAAATTGACTTGATAAGCAATTGATTTGAGGATTTTTTTTTTGTAATTCAATTTTAAAAGAAAATTTACTCTGGAAATTTAGCTATGAGGTATAAAACATGGCAAGATTATATAAACACAGATATATACTTAACACAGATATGTAAGTATAATCAAGCAAATCAGTATAATGTATTATGGTAACAGTAGCTATAATCTTTTCATTAAGGAAAATCTAAAATGCTATCTCTATTTTAAGCAAATAAAATGATTAATAAATTATATATATATATTAATCTAAAAAAGAAAAATCTAAAAGTTAATATATTTTTACTATATTTCTCATTTTATATTACATTCTTAAATTTGTTCACATACACAGACATATACTTATATATACTTAACTATGTAATTTTGAGTTTCACATTCAAGATCAAGAAATACATTTCTTTATCTGTATGTCTTATTTCATTTAACACAATATCCTCAAGATTCATCTTTGGATTGGGAATTATTTGTAATGAGTTTTAACTGAACCCAGCATATGTTTTGTGCACCTACCATGCCTATTCTATCGACTTAGCTTTCAGTTATAAGAAGGTATGTCTTGAAAGTGTTTAGTCACAAAACAAACTGAAATGAAGAAAGGAACATAGGAAGAAGCTCTTCTGGCTTCAGGTTAAGCAGCAAGCAAAGGAGTTGGCACTGAAAATCCCGGTGAATCATCTTATTCTCAAACTAAGACCTCCTTTTTAACACCTGTATCCAATATTCTGTCAGTGGATGCTGAGAATGTGGCTTGTTATGTTATCTAGATTGCTCTTGAATTCTTAAACTTTATACCACTGCTTATGTAATACTGGAGCTGGTTAGGGCTGCTACAGAGATCATTATGGAGTAGTAATTTCATTTCCTTTGTGTTTAGATCTACAGAAAGATTTGCTAAGTGATATGATAACTCTATTTTTACCTTGTAAAGAAACCATCATAATGGTGGGAAGCTGTATACTTAACACTGCATGGCAATTAATAGCTGAAACAGAACAGCTGACAATAGTTGTACGAGTCCTAAAAATATAGACTTATTGTTATTCACTCATAGAACAGAGGTATGGGTGTGTCATTAAATCGTTACCTGATTCATCTTTAACTCTCTCCCAGTGGTACATATTCTTGCCCCAGTTGCACATGGTCTCAAATTTTTCTAAAGTATATGGTAAAAGCTCAAGTACAAATTTATATATTTATAAAGTACTTTCACACAAACAAAAAAGCATACATGTATTCATATAGGAAACGGTATCTTAGGAGTTTTCATAAGGTTATCACCCAAGTTTTTAAAAATTACATAGTTGGCTAGAGAGATGGCTCAATAGTAGAGATCACTGGGTGCTTTTTTTTTTTCAGAGGACATGGGTTTAATTCTCAGCACCACAGGGCAGTTCAAAAGTGTAACTCGAGTTACAGAGGATCTGAAACCCTCACACAGACATACATGCAGGCAAAACTCCAATGAATAGGAAATAAATAAATAATAAATTGTAAAGGCTGGGCAGAGGTGGTGTATGCCTTTAATCCCAGCAATTGGGAGTTGGAGGCAGGTGGATTTTTATGAGTTTAAGGCCGGCTTTGAATTCAAGAACATGTGAGTTCCAGGACAGTCAAGGCTACAGAGAAATCATCTTCTGAGAAAAAAATCTAATATTTGAATTTTAAATTGTATGAGTAGAGTATTTAGCTGCTTTATTGGACAGTCTGGTCAAAAAGGAACAGTTTGCATTAATGTCTCAATTTTGCTTAGAATTTTTTGTTTGCTTAGAAAGTTCCATTTTCCAAATGGAATTTGTTCCCAGATCTACACTCAAAACAAAAAGGAATGCAAAAAAGAAAGACAACTGCAAGACTGAGTAAAATATTGATTATGTCAAACCTCTCACTAATTGTAGCTCATGGCAGTCATTTGTAAGTATACAGATATCTCCATAATTTAAGTGCTTGCTATAAACATGAGGGAACCACTACTTATTAATATTTCTAATAATCTAAACATTTTACAAGATAAGAAAAAAATCACAGTCAATTTGTCTTTGACATTATAACAAAAGTTATAATTCCCTGTGCTTGTTATATATTATATTCCTCTGTAGTAAAGAAAAATAAATTAGACTCAGGTGGGGTGATTGTAAGGAGGCTCATTGTTGGTACTCAGAGCTATTGGCTTGTTGTTACTGAAGCAATATGATAAGCTTGATACCAAATACAGTGTCTTTTAAATCATAAATAGCTTTATAGTTTTTTATTTTGGGAAAATTAAGTGAAAATACTTCAGGGTTCTTTGGTAACAAGTGAGGTGCTGGTCTTTCTTGAAACATCTGGAGAATTACTTGTGTGATTGTTACTACATCATCAAAATGCTGCTTTGGAGCAGGCTTAGTAATGTCAGTCTTATTAGTGGAAGTAACTGATTTCATTATACGGCTAGAAGATTAAAGTGAATAGGCATTATAATTTTTTAAATTAAAGGAAATATCTGGTTTGGGTCAATTTGAGTAGATTACTTTAATTGGAGAGAACTGGTGTGCTGTTCTCTTTGAAGTTTCCCATTGCCTTTCATTGATGATTAGTTTGAGGATAAGATGATTCACTGGGATTTTCAGTGCCAGCTCCTTTGCTTGCTGCTTAACCTGAAGCCAGAAGAGCTTCTTTCTTCCTATGTTCCTTTCTTCACTTCAGTTTGTTTTGTGACTGAACACTTTCAAGACATGCCTTCTTATAACTGAAAGCTAAGTCGATAGAATAGGCATGGTAGGTGCACAAAATATATGCTGGGTTCAGTTAAACTCATTACAAATGATTCCCAATGCAATAAATTACAAATAAAAAAAGCTTACTATCTTCAATATTTTAGTCATTAAACTATTCACATAAGAACTTCAACAGAGAATTCTCAACAGAGGAATCACTAGTGGCTGAGCAACACTTAAAGAAATGTTCAACATCCTTAGCATCAAAAAATACAAGTTAAAATGACTCTAAGATTCCACGTTACACCAGTCAGAATGGCTAAGATCAAAAACTCAGGTGACAGCAGATCCTGGCAAGGATGTGAAGAAAAAGGAATGCTTCTCCTATGCTGGTGGGATTGCAAACTGGTACAACCACTCTGAAAATCAATATGAAAGTTTCTCAGAAAATTGGGAGTAGTTATACCTCAAGACCATGCTATACTACTCCTGGGCATATACCCAGAAGATGCTCCACCATGCCACAAGACACTTGCTCCACTAAGTTTAGTAACTTTATTTGTAATTGCCAGAAACTGAAAACAACCCAGGTACCTCTCAACTGAAGAATGGATAAAGAAAATGTGCCTCATTTACACAATGCTATACTCAGAAACAAGGGCATCATAAAATTTGCAGGCAAATTAATGGAACTAGAAAATATCCTGTGTGAGGTAACCTAGACTCAAATGGAAATGCATAGTATATACTCACTTACAAGTAGATATTAGCCATAAAGTACCAGATACCCATGTGACAATCCACAGATCCAAAGAAGCTAAATAAAGGCCTAAGGGATGATGCGTGTATCTCACTCCTAAGGGGAAATAAAATTGTCATCCTAAGTGAATAGTGGGAAGTAACTAGGTTTAAGAGGATATGGGAATGGGAGTGGAATCAGATGTAGGTAGAACAAAGGAGAGAGTGTCAGGAGGGTGAAAAAAATGAGAGGGGGGAGGATCTCCAAGATTCACCAGAGACCTGAGATGGGGAGGCACTAGAGAGTCTACAAGGATGACTGTTGCTGATACTCCTAGCCATGTGGCATATGGATCCTAAAGTGGCCTTTTACTGTAGTCAGGCACAACTTCCATTAGAACACCAACCCATCCACAAAACCTTCAACCCATAATTTGTCCTGCCTACAAGAAGTTCAGGGACAAAGATGTCACAGAGATGGAGGGTGTGGCCAGTCAATTTCTGACTCAACTTTAGATCCATTCCATGGGCAAGAACTAATCCCTTGGATACCCATTTTCACCACGTAAATCCTACTGGTCCATGAGTATAGAAGATCTTTCCATCTTCTGATATCTTTCATTTTGTTCTTTAAAGACTTGAAGTTTTTATCTCACAAGTCTTTCACTTCCTTGGTTAAAATTACTCCAACATATTTTATATTATTTGAGGGTATTTGAAGGGTGTTGTTTCCCTGATTGCTTTTAGTCCATGTGTAATTGGACTTGGAGGCAATTTTTTATCTAGCTGCTTTGCTGAAAGTGTTCATCAGCTGTAGAAGTTTCCCAGTGAAAATTTTCAGTCATTTATACATTTATTTTATCTCCAAATAAATTGACCTTTCCAATTTGTTTCACTTGATCTCCTTCAATTGTCTTACTGCTTTAGATAAAACTTCAAGTACTGTGCTGAATAGGTATGGAGGGAGTGGACAATCTTGTCTTGTTCTTCATTTTAGTGGAATTACTTTTTAGTTTTATTTATTTTAAGTAGATGTGTGTTGTGGGCTTGCTGAAAGCAGTCTACTATGCTAAAGTGTATCCCCTTATGTCCCAAATCTCTGGAACTTCCATTATGAAGTGGTGTCAAATTCTTTCAAAGTTGTTTTTTTTTTTTTTTTTTTTTTTTTTTTTTTTTTTTTTTGGGAGTCTATTAAGATGGTCATGCTCATTTATTTCTCAGTTTGTTTATATCAGAGGTTACATTTATTGATTTACATATGTGGCACCATTCTTACATCTCTGGGATGAAACTTGCTTGATCATGGTTCATGATATTTTTGATGTGTTTTTGGATTTGGTTTATGAGTATTTTATTGATAATTTGTACATATACGTCATAAGGAAAATTGCTCTGTGACTGACTTTATTTGTGGGGTTTTGTGTAGCCTATTTATCAGGGCAAATGTGGCTTCATAAAACAAACTCGGTAATATTCCTTCTATTTATATTTTGTGAAATAATTTGGGGAGTATTGGCATTATCTCTTCTTTGAATGTAGATGAATTCTAGATGTAGAGCTCCCAGCTACTCCTCCAGCACCATACTGGCCTACGAGTGGCTGTGCTTTCTGCCATGATGGCAATGGACTAAATTCTGAAACTGTAACAAGCCCCAATTAAATGTTTTCTTGTTGCCTTGGTCATGATATTTCTTCACAGCCATTAAACAGTAACTAAGGTAACAGGTTTTTGAAATATGTCTTTTCCAGTCTCTGGATTTCTTCAGTGTCTTTTGTTATGTCCCCATTTTTGTTTCTCATTTTGTTAATTTTGATATTTTCCATCGTTTAGTTAATTTGGATAAATGTTTGTTAAACTTATTGATTTTCTCCAAGAACCTACTCTTTCACTGCTTATTTATATTTTTGTTTGTTTATATTCTATTGATTTCAGCCTTTAGTCTGGTTATTTCTTGCCATTATTTTCTGAATTTGAACATGAATTTTCTTGTTCTAGTAAAGAAGTCACAGTGGGAAATTCTTTACCCTGAGAGACACTCCTGCCCTCCACATTCCATAGATTCCCCTTCTCCTCACCAGTGCCTGACAAACAGAGATTAAAGGACCCACCCCGGCTCAACCTAAGGGAAGTCCTTTAGTAAATAATTCTTAGGAGAATTAAGGAATATGCTGACTGATAGCCATCTGACCCTCTGGAAAGTCCCAGTTAGGGTCCTGATGCATAAGCTCACTAGCCAACAGGTTTAAAGGTCAATATGCTTAGCCAATGAATTTAAATTATAACATTGTTGATGTAACCTATATCCGTAAGAAGTATAAAAACTACTTGTAACAACCTTTCAGGGTCACCTCTCCTCAGGGTGTAGGATGATCCCGATGCTCCAGACTAATAAACCTCTTGTTTTTGCATCTAATGCTGCCTCCATGCCTCTTTGGGAAGGCGTCTCCTGGTTACAAAGGTTCTCCGAGTTTCTCACTAGAGTTTTCAGGTGTGCTGTTAAGTTGTTAGTATGAAATCTCTCCAATTTCTTTATGAAGGCGCATATTGCTATAAACTTATCTCTTAGAACTGCCTTAATTATGTTCCATAAGTTTAGGTATGTTGTGTGTTTATTTTTATTCAATTCTAGAAAGTCTTTAGTTTCTTTCATATTTCTGTCTTGACCCAAGTTTCATTCAGTAGAAAGTTGTTCAGTATCTGTGAGTTTCTCAGTTTTCTGTTGTTGTTGTTGTTGTTTTTTCCTCTGTTGTTGATGACATCTAGCTTTAACCATCTTCTGGTAAGATACAGAGAGTTATTTCTCTTTTCTTGTATCTGTTGGTACTTGCTTTGTGTTAATGTATGTGGTTTGTTTTAGATAAAGTTCTCTGAGGTGCTGAGAATCAAATATATTCCTTTGTGTTTTGGTGAAATATTCTGTTAATATGTTTGAACCACTTGGTTTAGAATGTCAGTTATTTCCAATATTTCTCTGTTTAGTTTCTGTCTGGATGACCTGTCCATTGGTGACCTGTCTGTTGATGGTCATCTAGTTTGATTCCACATCCTAGCGATTGTGAATACAGTAGCAATAAACATGGATATTCAAGTTTCTCTGTAAACTCTTTGAGTATCTTCTCAGGAGAGTTACAGCTCAGTCAGATGTTACTGCTATTTCTAGGCTTTCAAAATACAAAAGCTTACTCTTTAGTTCTCATGGTGAATATGTGAATTGAATTTTCTGTGTATTTATGTAACTATTTTTACATTGAAAAGAATTTGACCTATGCTATTTCATTGAGACAGTGATTATGAATGTGAAGCTGAGAGTCAAAATGTATTTTAGCATTAGCTCAGTGTTACCTAGAGGCGTGTATGGCTACAACAATGTGAATAAAGAAGAAGATTGGAAGTGAAGTCAAAGAGTAATGAATTAAATAATTTGTGAGGTTGTAGAAAGTCTTACAGAATGCTATAAGGATTTTAGTGTCTTCTTGAAGGAATCTGTGACATCGTTGATAGTTTTTAGGCAGGGAAATAATGTGAAATGATCTGCTATTTTATAAAAACCAGCTAGATATTAATTTGAATATTCACTGAAAGTGTGAGTGAGATAAAGAGTGGAAGTAATGATATTATGCTACAGTGAAAACTCCACGGAAGACCCTGAAGGACCGTGATGATATTAGAAAGTATTACTCTGAGATATCTTTTAGCTTAAGTCCAAATTAGTCAATGAGGTAAAAAATAATGTAAAACTCTACATGGAACTGTCTCTATTAGATAACATGACTTTTAGTCACATGTAAGCTATAAAATAATCTCTCAGAAGACTTAATTCAGAAAGCTAACTGAAGAATATTGCACCGATATGTCTAGAAATTTTTCTAAGTACCACCGGTTACATAAGAATCAGTCAAAATTTGGCAAGCTTATGTCATGCAAGACAGCTACTATCATCACAAGGTTAACAGCATATCACTAACATCATTAACTCTTTGGATGATGTGGTTTCAGCATCTGGATCTGTGAGGATGAAGTAAGCCTCAGAAACACTACAGCCTGGAAATGACTTCACTAAGTTGCAATGCTGATGGATTAATTCCAGTACTGTAAAGTCAACATAGTTGAACACTGGCTACATCATAGTCCTCATTACTGTGGCCTGGATCAGGCTGTGATGAAGTAATTTCCCTTGAGCTTAGTACTTAGAAATGTATAGGGTGATCTCTTTGGACTTGACTTGAGATCAGCCTTCCATTCCCCTACCATCAAATAAATTGACTTTTATCAGTTGCACATGGATAGCAATCATTTGGAAGAATTTCAAACAAGATCCATATGGTTTGGGGGACTCTATCCTCAAACATTTGGATGCATGAAATAAGATTCATTTTTTGGCACAGGTGATAGAATTAATAACAAATGATATAACACTCAATGTGAAGAACTGCAAATAAACAGAGGCATTAAATGGCTGTAATTTTCAATAATTCATCTTCCCCCACTGTTCATACTATTTCTATCACACAGATTGAGAATTTACTAAAGCAATAGTTCACATAAGGTGCAGGCTTGATTCTACACTAAGTTGTTAAATTCAGAGACTAATGTACCTAATATTTAGTCTTGTAGTAAATACTTAGTTGTTTAACTTTATTGTACATGTGACTTATTTTAGGTTCTTTATAGAATTTCAGTTTTGTAACATCAAGCCTAAGTAAAAACATAAATATGAACCACACTTCAAAAATCTCTGCTCATTTTATATACATTTTACAGTCATGAGTAGCTGCATGTCAAGTATGTCCTATATTGTTTCAATTGCAGTAGAGACAAAATTTAAATGATCTGTAAACCAAGTTGGTAAATAAACATAAATTCAAATGTGTATGGGAGGTATTGTGTATGTGTGTGGGTGTGTGCATGTTTCTGTATATTTATATGAAGGCAGGAGTTTAACTGAGTATGTTTCCTCAGGACAGCTGCCAACCTTGCTCCCTGTGACAGGCTCTTTCAAAGGCATAGGGCTTGGCTATTTGTGTAAGCCGACTGGCCAGTGAGATCCATCTGCCTCTGCTTCCCCACTGTTGGGATTTTAAGTCCTGTGCCACCAGATCTGGTTTTTTTAATGTGTCTTCTGGGGATTAAAACAATTTATCATTGCTTATAAGGTAAGAACTAAGCCCATCTCACAAGCTCTCTAAATAAACATTTAAAATCTCTGCATATTTCTGTAACTATTACAATAGATTCATACTATTTGTCCTCATGGAACATTGAGAAGAAAAATTAGCCCATCTAGCAAACATGTTATCAGTATTTGTAAACCTCTGAGTTTAAACACTGTTAAACAGAAGCATTTACTTCACATGATTGCTTTAGTATTTCTGTGCAGAGAGAAGACAAAAATTGAAGTGAGTGAATTCTAACAATTTACTTCTATTACTAGTGAGGAAGAGATTATAGTACTTTTGCTTTTCTCCTATAAACAGTGTGAATTAGGATTACTAGTCCCCGTCTATTTTGATGAATGATAAAATTAAACATCAGACATTATTTAACTTACCCAATGACAAAAAGGTAAAATAAAAAGTTGGGGTGAAAAATAACTTTGCTTTTCATAAGCCCACTTAACCACTAGATCAGAGGGAATGTATTTGTGCATTATGTAATGTGACAAAATTCTTCATGTAATTATCTTTCTAGCAAATATTTCCCCTTTTATCCAATCATTTCTAAGATTATTTTATAATTAACATAGCATATCCTGGAAACATGTATGATGGTTAATTTGTGTTATCTTTTCATTCTGCTAAAACTAATGGCTGATTTCTAAATGTTTGAAAGCAACTAATTTCTTGACTATAATATCTGTTACTTTAATATTATCACAAATCCTATGTTTACTTTGCTGTATGAGACTCATTTTTTCTGAAAATAATGTACCAGTGTAAACAAACATAATGTACCTATTACATACAATGCACATTGACAACTATAGTATAATGCAGAGACAGAAGAAATGGAGACATATTCATAACAGAATTGTGATAGTTTTCCTGTAAAACATAGAATACATTTTTATAATACACTTGCAGATGAATGAGGGGTAGAGTGATGGTTCAGTAGTTAAGTGTTTACTGCTTTTGCACATGATCTGAGTTCTGTTCCCTATACCCTTGTTTGTCAGATCACAATCACTTGTAACTCTAGATTCTAGTAAAATGATCCAGTTTTCTGGCCTCTGCTTTCACCCAAACACTTGTAGCATACAATAACCCAAACACACACATGCACATGAATAGAAAATTTATTCTTTCCCTCTTTTTTTGTTTAAGACAGTCATCTACTGTGTAGTTCTTACTGGCCTGAAACTTACTATGAGGATCAGGCTTATCTCAGAATAATAAAACTTTCAGGGGGAGGTCAGAGGAGGAGACAGACAGAGAGAGAGAGAGAGAGAGAGAGAGAGAGAGAGAGAGAGAGAGAGAGAGAGGCCCTATGTTTCTTGTTTTGAGATGGTCTCACTAAGGTCCTGAACTCAGAGATCACCCTACCTCTGCCTCCAGAGTGCCAAGATTAAAGTCCTGTATGCTACCAAGACAGGCATACCTCAGCGATACAAAATTCTATGAAACATAGTAAATGAGGCACAAAATGTTATGTAAATTCAGGGCAGATTTGGTACCGACTGGTTGATGAAGGCTGAATTTCACATAAGAGGGAATGCATACAATTAAAAAAAAAAGATTAAAGAGCTAGGGAAAAGACCATTCATTTTAGAGAGAGTAATGTGAGCAAAGGCATAAAATAAAAGTACAAATTAAGCTTGTATATATGCAAGTAATTTAAATAGGATTATATACAGGATGGAGATGAACAAAAAAGAAATAAAACTAAAAACTTAGATTGAGCTTTAATGTTATTCTATAACTAAAAATTTCTACTTCATGACTGAAGCAACTCCAATTTGGTTACTACAGTGAATGAAATAATTGAAGACTGTGTGGGCTTTTTGTATTTTGGGTTTTTTTTTTTTTTGCCATTAATAGATGCCGTTGGCCAAAGCTTAAGACATTTTATTATTAACTTCTAATACCAGAATCATTCATAATAAGAAAATCAAATTGTCCATGGAAATTTGAAATTTTCCATCTTCATGTCTTTCAGACACAAACATGAAAACACACTTTCATTATGGCATTGTCATCTACTTTTTAAAATTTTCTACTCATTAACTTGCATAAAATGTGAATTTGTGCCTTAGGCTGTGCTTTTTCTTACCTAATAAACAATATTTATATAATTCCAAATATTCATATTAGAATATCTTACTTATAACTCCCACATTCATTTTTTTTCAATGGTTTTGAATCAGTTGCCACTTTATAATTAGAGCATCTTTAGAAGGTAGACAGGCAGCTATGGTTACTGTGAGTTTAGCAGTTTAAGAAATGGAGACTCAAGGATGTTAAAGTGCTTATTAGAAGTAATTTAATTTAATTTATTACTCCCAGGGCTAGGGTTTAAAATCAGATCTCTTAATTGGGTCCAACGTTTTTCTATTACAAAAACCTACTTATTTAATCTCCAGTAATAAGAAACCATCAATATTCAGTATATTTACAAATAAATAAAATTCCACTGCAAACAAATTACCATGCATTTAATGTAGCAGAGACAAAATTAATTGAATGAGATTGTATAATCGCATGTGCATGCTAGCACATTGTGTTGACACAAATTTAATACATGTTTTACACAGTACATTTCCAAGCAGCATTTGAGGATTTCACTCTCTGATGATATCATCACAGTAAATTAACCATGACAGGTCAGGATGAATCAACACCATAAATAATGAGATAGATATTGGTTAATTTTACAGTTCTCTTGATTGGTCTAAATAGGTTATTTCATGTGATTTATCTAAGTTATCTAGATTAGTTGGCCTCATTTATCAAGTGATTTATATAATTGTTAAATCTTCAGCTCACTTTGTACTATATGTACATGTTCTATATTGTGTCTTTATATAGCATACATAGTAAAAAATCCATCTTTCATTCAGAAGATTAAAAGAAATAGTATGCAATTGTCATTGTTTTCATAATTTGAATAGGTCATTTGGTCACTGAGCTACATATCAAGCTGATATAGTTATGGTTTGATTTTTGTCAATTGATTATTCATTTTTGATCATATTCTTTTATCTCTTCTAGATCCTCTCAGATTTTGTCTATCTACATACCCACCTAAGATTTTTACCTGGCATAAGATGTGGTTGATATACTCACTGACACTCCACTATGGAAAATTGATTTTTCTTTATCTAGCAGATAGCTATTGCACATAGATTCTTGGTTGAGGGTGGAAGTTTTCATCCACCTTCCCATTCCCTGTGCTGATATTTTGTCTAGTTTGAGCTTGTACACTGTCACAGTCTCTGAGCTCATATATGTATCAGCCCAATAGAGGCTAGATAATGCTCTTACTTGGAATCATCAACCACCTTTGGCTCTTAAAAATCTTTCTGTCTCCTCTTCTGAATAGATTCTTTCTTTAATTGAACAACTTTATTTTAAAAAAACAATGATAAATGTAAAGATTTTAAGCATTTTTTCTCCATAGATTCTTGAGTCTTATGGGGAGAGAGTTGATAATGACATCCCATTTAGTGATGAATGCACCAACGTCTCTTTGTACAATGTCCAGTTATACTTCTCTGTGTTAGTTATCATTATCTGAAAGAAGAAACTTATATGATGAAGGTTGAATGATACATACACTATGAATAAAGCAATATATCATCAGGAGTAGTTCTATTACTAGTTTCTTACAGAAGAAAGTTATTTTCCTAGGAAAATTATTTCCCCTTAAGACCTACTCAAGGAGAGGGAAATTATTTCTGATGCTTGGAACCCAGCCAACTACCCAGCCAACTAACTAAATTATGGATCTGGAAGGAGAACCTACAACTATCATCATCCCTAAATATGTTTTAATTATATGCCCTTATTTGTCAAGGTAAAGAGAGGCCTCACCACTTCCTAAGAAAATATCTCTATAATATATAGAGACCATCACAAAAAATTATAAGCAATCAAAATGCAAAGTTATCAAGCCCAGTATCAAGAGATACATCTATACCTATAAGTCAAGCATCAAAAATCCCATTAATGTATATAATTGCAAAGGAAACTAAAGTAAATAAACTAAAAAAAATGACAATGCTTGTGTTTTGGCTTTCCTTCTTCGGATACTACCTGAGAGGATGCTTGAGGTTTTATGTTGAGCATCATCCCTAAGTGTAGCTTTTCTCCAACACCATGGTAAGTCAGGGCTTCTTTCATAGATAACAGTAGAAATTGAAATTATCAAATACTTTTCCCAGAATACAGAACTGGTACAGGATATTTATCTTGCTTAGTGATATATCTTTCTAAATGAAAAAGTATATGACCATTTTAACCAAATTATAGAAGAAAACTTCCCTAACCCAAAAATAAGACCGCAAACATACAAGAAGCCTACAGAACTCCAAATAAACTGAACCAGAAAAGAAATTCTTTCAGAAACATCATAGTCAAAAGAAAATATATTCAAAACAAAGAAAGAATGCTAAAAGCAGTAAGAGAAAAGGGACAGGTAACATATAAAGGGAGACCTATCAGAATTACACCAGAATTTGCAACAGAGGCTATGAAAACTAGAAGATCCTGGACAAACATCATATAGACCCTAAGGGAAAACAAGTTCCAACCCAGGTCACTATATTCAGCAAAACTCTCAATCACCACAGGATGAGAAACCAAGATGTTCCAGGACAAAACCAAATTTACACAATATCTGTCCACAAATCCAGCCCTACAAAGGATAATGAATGAAAAACATCGCCACCACAAAGAGGGAAATGTCACCTTCAGAAAATTAAGAAACTAATCCTCTTGCAACAAACACCAAAGAAGAAAATCACACAGACATAACTCTACTTCTAACAACAAAAATAGCAGGAAATAACAATCACTATTCCTTAATATCCCTTAACATCAATAAACTCAATTCTCCAATAAAAAACATAAACTATCAGACTGAATAAGAAAATAGGATCCAGCATTTTGTGCATATAGGGAACTCATCCCAGCAACAAAGACAGGCACTACCTCAGAGTAAAAGGTTGGGAAAAAGCTTTCCAAGCAAATGGTCCCAAGAAACAAGCTGGAGTAGGCATCCTAATATTGAATAAAATAATTTTCAACCAGAAGTCATCAAAACAGACAAGTACAGACACTTTTTACTCATCAAAGAAAAAATCTATCAAGAGAAACTCTCAATCCTGAGCATTTATGCTCCAAATACAAGAGCATCCACATTCATAAAAACAAACAAACAAACAAACAAAAACTCTTCTAAAGTTCAGAGAATATATTATACCACACACAATAATAATGGGAGACTTTAACACCCTACTCTTATCAGTGGACAAATCATGGATGCAGAAACTGAACAGAAACACAGTGAAACTAACAAAAGTTATGAACCAAATGGATTTAACAGAAATCTCTATAATATTTCATCCTAAAACACAAGAATATACCTTTTTCTCAGCACCTCATGGCATCTTCTCCAAAACTGACCATATAATCGTTCACAAAACAAGCCTCAAAAGATACAAGAAGATGAAAATAATCCCATGCATTCAATCAGATCACCATAGACTAAAGCTATTTTTCAATAATAACAAACAACAAAAGGCCCACCTACACATGGATAATAAACAATGTTCTACTCAATGATAGATTGGTCAATGAAGAAATAAAGAAAAAGCAAAGGCTTTTCAAAATTCAATGAAAATGAAGGTGCAACATACACAAACTGATGGAATACAAAGAAAGCAGTGTTAAGAGGAAGACGTACAGTACTCAGCACTTCCAAAAAGAAACTGGAAAGACATTACACTGACAACTTGACAACACAAATGGAAGCTCTAGAATAAAATGAAGCAGATACACCCAAGAGGAGTAGAAGGCAGGAAATAATGAAACTCAGAGAAGAAATCAAACAAATAGAAGCAAAAAGAACTATACAAATAACCAACAAAACCAAGAACTGGTTCTTTGAGAAAATAAACAAGATTGATTAACCCTTAGCCAGACTAACCAGAGGGCACAGAGAGAATATCCAAATTGACAAAATCAGAAATGAAAAGGGAGACATAACAACAGAAAATGAGGAAATTCAAGGACTCATCAGATCCTACCACAAATGCCTATACTCAAAAGATTAGAAAATCTAGAGGAAATAAACAATTTTCTAGACAGATACCAGGTATCAAAGTTAAATCAGGATAATATAAACAATCCAAACAGCCTCATAACCCTTAAAGAAATAGAAACAATCATCAAAAACCTCCCATTCAAAAAAAAAAAAAAAAAGAAAAGGAAAAAAAAAAAAAAAAAGAAAAACCCAGGACCTGAGGGGTTTAGTGAAGACCGAATACCAGTATTTTCCAAAGTATTCCACAAAATGGAAACAGAGGGGACACTACCCAACACATTCTTCAAATCCACAATTATGCTCCTCATTCCTAAACCACACAAAGACCCTACAAAGAAAGAGAACTTTAGACCAATTTCTCTCATGAACATTGATGCAAAAATACTCAATAAAATACTTGCAAACCTAATCCAAGAAGATATCAAAACGATCATTCAACATGATCAAGTAGGCTTCATCCCAGGGATGCAATGATGGTACAATATACATAAATCCATCAATGTCATTCACTATATAAACAAAATCAAAGAAAAAAATTACATGGTTACCTCTCTAGAAGCTGAAAAAGCATTTGACAAAATTCAGCACCCATTCACGTTGAAAGTCTTGGAAAGGTCAGGTATTCAAGGCTCATACTTAAAAATACTAAAAGCAATATACAGCAAAACAGTAGTAGATGTTGAGAAACTTGAAGCAATCCCACTAAATCCGGGACTAGATAAGGCTGCCCACTCTCCATCTACCTATTCAATATAGTATTTGAAGTACTAGCCAGAGCAATAAGACAACAAAAAGAGGTCAAGGGGATACAAATTGGAGAGAAAAAGTCAAAATATCCCTATTTGCAGATGATATGATAGTATACTTAAAGTGACCCTAAAAATTCTACCATGGAACTTTTACAGCTGATAAACGCCTTAAGCAACATGGCTGGATATAAAATTAACTCAAACAAATCAGTAGCCTTCCTCTACTCAAAATACAAACAGGGTGAGAAAGAAATTAGAGAATGGCACCCTTCACAATAGCCACAAAGAGTATAAAATAACTTGGTGTGACTCTTACCATGCAAGTGAAGGATCTGTATGACAAGAACTTCAAGTCTCTGAAAAAAGCAGATGCTGGTGAGGATGTGGAGAAAGAGGAACACTCCTCCACTGTTGGTTGGCTTATAAGCTGGTACAACCATTCTATTCCACTTCTGGGCATATACCCAAAAGATGCTTCAACACATAACAAGGACACATGCTCCACCATGTTTATAGCAGCCTTATTTATAATAGCCAGAAGCTGGAAAGAACCCAGATGTCCATCAGCAGATGAATGGATACAGAAGGTGTGTTACATTTACACAATGGAGTACTACTCAGCTTTTAGAAACAATGACTTCATAAAATTCCTAGGCAAGTGGATGGAACTAGAGACTATCATACTGAGTGAGGGAACCCAGTCACAAAAGAACACACATGATAAGCACTCACTGATAAGCAGAAAGCTTTGAATATCCAATACCCAAGAAACAATTCACAGACATTATGACGCTCAAAAAGAAGAAAGGCCAAAATGGAGATGCCTTAGTCCTTCTTAGAAAGGAGAATAAAACTCTCATGGGAGGAAATGCAAAGTCAAATAAAAGACCAGGGATTGAAGAAAAGATCACTCAGAAGCTGCCTCACCTTGGGATCCACTGCATATGCAGTCACCAAATCCAAGCACTATAGCTGATCCCAAGAAGTACTTACTGGCAGGACCCAGACAGAGATGCCTCCTCAGGGACTATGCTAGACTCATATAGATACAGCTGAGCATGCTTGCAGCTAACCATTGGTCTGAACTCAGTGATCCCAATGAGGGTGCTAAAGAAAGGATCTAAGGAGCTAAAAGAGGTTGCAACCTCATGGGAAGATAACATTCTCAACCAAACAAACCCTCTAAAACTCCCATGGAGTAAAACACCAACCTTTGTGTTCACTTTGAGAGAGCTATTGATCCAGTTGCATATGTAGCTGAAGATAGCAGAGTCTGGCATCAATGTGAGCAGAAGCTTTTGTTCCAGAGAGGGCATGTTATCCCAATGTAGGGGAATGACAAGGCAATGGGGTGGAGAGGGGGATCAGAAGAGAGTGCACCTTTGTGAAGGCAAATGAAGGGGGAGGGAGGATGGGAGCAGGGTGGGGTAAAGGGATAACATCTCAAATGTAAATACAAAGTATCTAATAAAAAAGATTAGCCAAAATGAACTCTTCATTCAATAAATTCCTTGTGTCATACTTTTCATTGCAGTAATAGCTAACTAATAAGGATACTAATTGGAAGTTAAATAGGATTGAGGCTTTTTTGTTTGTTTGTTTTCACATAGTAGGAGGAGTGCATATAGTAATCACGTAGTTTATATTTAAAAATCTAGAAAATTATGGATATTTTTACCATCAAGTAATATTGATGACTGAAAATATGTTTAACATCATGTTAGCATTTTAATTTATATATAGATAAGGAATGAGAATAATGGTAGTACATAAATGTAGAATTTTAAAAATATTTATTTGTATTTATCGGTGTATATCTATGTAAGCCTGCTTGAAATGCCATGTGTGTGCAGATGTCTATGAAGGCAAGAAAAACTTTTTAGATCTGTAATTTGAATTATATGTGTTATTGAGATATCACATGGGTTCTGAAAGCTGAACATGTGTCTTCTGTAAGCATAGTAAGTAGTGTTAAAAGCTGTAGTATCTTTTCACCACGGCATGTAGTATATATATAGTTTTTGTGTATAAAATATGCAAAAATCTTTAATATATAAGCACACATAAATAGTTTCTATGAAAATGTAAATTATGCTACAGAAAGAGGTAGTTCTCTCTGGTATCATGGACTATTAAAATATCAAAATATCATCCCAGTATAAAATATAAAAATACAAAATAAACTACAACAAATCTTCTGAGGGAACATGTGTGATTAAAAGAAAGAGATTTGTTATCTGGGTTACTTGCCCCAGTAGTTAAAATTGGATATTCTGAGTACATCCTGTTGGAAAGTCAAATAATTTCAAGAAGTTGTTTTCTGAAACACACACACACACACACACACTTACACATCAATATATGTACTTTCTATAGCCATACAAATAAATCAAGGGAAGAAGAAGGAGGAGGAGGAGGAGGAAGATGAAAAGCATTAATGTTTCCTTTTATGTAACAGGTTAAGAATAAATCATGATGACAGGCCTGGTGAGAAAGCATTCTGAGTAGCTGGGGAGCAGAGAGATCTCTGCCGAGCACGCAGAAAGTGTGCCCCCCCTTGGTTCAGGGAACCAGGAACCCTACATTGGGCTGTCTGTTTCCAGCCTGCAGCCCTCGGGTGCAGAACAGGCGCCATCCGCCACCAGGAACAGCAGAGATCCAGGGACACAGGCCTGGTGGAAAGGCTTTCCAAGTAGCCTAGAGCAGAGAGATCTCTGCAAAGCACACTGAAAGTTCGCCCCCTGCCCCCAACTGATTCAGAGGAGCAGAAACCCTGCTTCGGAGTTGTGTGTTTGCAGCCAGCTGCCAGTGTATGCAGAATAGGCTCTTAGGCCATCATCTACCAGGAACACGCAGAGATCCAGGGACACAGGCCAGGTAAAATGGATAGGCGAGAATCAATCACTGACAACAAGATCACATGTAAACACAGACAACAAGATGGCAAGAGGAAAGTGAAAGAATGTACCCCAGGGAAACCAAGACAACCCGGCAACACCAGAACCCAGCTCCCCCATCACAGCAAACAGCAGAATGTCAAACACTCCAGAAAAAAAAGACTCAGACCCGAAATCATACCTCAAGATGATGATAGAAATCCTTAAACAAGAATGGGAGGAAAAGGATAAAGAATTAGAAGCTTTTAAAGAAAAACACGCAAAGAACTCAAAGAACTAGAGGAAAACAGAACCAAAGAGATGAAGGAATGGAAGAAGGAATTTAAAACAGAAATGGACACAATAAAGAAAACACTAAAAGAGACAATCCTAGATGTAAAAACCTAAAAAAGAAATCAGGAGTCACAGATGCATGCATTTCCAACACACTACAAGAGATGGAAGAGAAAATCAGGGGGTGGAATACAATGTTGAAAACATAGACAAAACAGTCAGAGAAAATGCAAAAACCAAAAAGCTTCTAACACAAAATGTCCAGGAGATCCAGGACACAATGAAAAGACCAAACCTAAGGATAATAGGAATAGAAGAGGGCGAAGAATATCAACTAAGAGGCACAGTAAATATCTTCAACCAAATTGTAGAAGAAAACTTCCCTACCCTTAAGAATGAGATGACCATGAGCAAAAATCAAGCCTTCAGAACTCCAAATAGGTTGGACCAGAAAATAAATTGCTCCTGACACATAATAGTCAAAAGGCCAAGTGTCCAAAGCAATATATATATATATATATATCAGAAAGGGAAAAAGGCCATGTAACATATAAAGGCAGACCATTCAGAAACATACCCGACTTCTCAACAGAGACAATGAAAGCTAGAAGAGCCTGGACAGACATCATGCAGACCCTAAGAGAGCACAGGTGCCAGCCAAAGCTGCTATACCTAGCAAAACTATCAATCACCATAGATGGAGAGACTAAGATATTCCAAGACAAAACTAAATTTACACAATATCTGACAATAAACCCAGCACTACAACGAATTGTAGGCGGAAAACCCAATACAATGAGGGGAACTACATCCTAGTAAAAACAAGAAAACTTCTAAGCAAGAAAACCAAAAGAAGAAAGACATACAGGCACAATTCAAACTCCAAAAACAAAAATAGGAGGAAACAGCAACCACTATTTCTTGATATCTGTTAACACAAATGGACTCAATTCTCCAATAAAAAGATATAAGCTATCAGACTGGATACAAAAACAAAACCCAGCATTTTCCTGCATATAGGAAACTCATCTCAGAGACAAAGACCGAAAATATCTCAGAGTAAATGGTAGGGAAAAAACCTTCCAAGCAAATGGCCCCAAGAAGCAAGTTCGAGTGGCCATTCTAATATCAAATAAAGTAGATTTTTCAACCAAAAGTTATCAAAAAAGATAAGGAAGGACACTTTTTACTCATTACAAGGGAAATTTGTCAGGAGGAACTCTCAATCCTTAACATGTATGCTCCAAATAAAAAAGCACCCATATTCATTAAAAAAACACCCTACTAAAGCTCAAAAAATACATTGTGCCCCACACAATAATAGTGGGAGACCTCAAAGCCCCACTATCAACAATGGACAGATCATGGAAAGAGAAACTGCACAAGGACGCTGTAAAACTAGCAGAGACTATGAACAAACTGGAATTAATAGATATCTGCAGAACATATCATCCTAAAACAAAAGAATACACCTTCTTCTCAGCACCTCACAGCACCTTCTTGAAAACTGACCACATAATTGGTCACAAAATAAGTCTCAATAGATATAAGAAGATTGAAATACTCCCATGCATCCTCTCAGATCACCATGGTCTAAGCCTGGTCTTTAATAAAAAAAAAAAGACAACAAAAAGCCCATGTACACATGGAAACTAAACAATGCTATATTAAATGATAGCACGTTTAAAGAAGAAATAAAGAAACAAATTAAGTATTTTCTAGAATTCAATAAAAATGAAAACACAACATAACCAAATCTATGGGTTGTAATGAAAGCAGTACTGAGAGGAAAACTCATAGCCCTAAGTACTTCCACAAAGAAACTGGAGAGAGCTTACATCAGCAACCTGACAGCACAGCTAAAATCCCTAGAACAAAAGAAAGCAGATATACCCAAGAGGAGTAGACAGCAAGAAATAATCAAACTTAGGGCAGAAATAGACCAAATAGAAACAAAAAGCACCATTGAAAGAATCAACAAAACCAAGAGCTGGTTCTTTGAGAAAATTAACAAGATTGATAAACCCTTAGCCAGACTAACTAGAGGGCAAAGAGAGAGTATACAAATTAACAAAATCAGAAAGGAAGTTGGAGAAATAACAACTGAAACTGAGGAAATTCAAGAAATCATCACATCCTACTACAAAACACAACACTCAACAAAGCTGGAAAATCTGGAGGAAATGGATGAATTCCTTGACACATACAAGATACTAGAGTTAAACCAGGACCAGGTAAACCATCTAAATAATACCCTAACACCTAAAGAAATAGAAGCAGTCATCAAAAGCCTTCCAACTTAAAAAAAAAAAAAAAAAAAAAAAAAAAAAAAAAAAAAAAAAACCCAGGCCCAGATGGGTTCAGTGCAGAATTTTATCAGACATTTATTGATGACATAATATCAATACTCTCCAAATTATTCCACAAAATAGAATCAGATGGAACACTACCTAACTCATTTTTCTGAGGGTACAATAACACTGGTTCCTAAACCACACAAAGACACTACAGAGAACTTCAGACCAATCTCACTTATGAACATTGACACAAAAATACTCAACAAAATCCTGGCCAACCGAATCCAAGAACACATCAAAATGATCATTCAACATGATCAAGTAGGCTTCATCCCTGGGATTTAGGGATAGTTTAATATACGAAAACCTATCAAAGTAATCCACCATATAAACAAACTCAAAGAAAAAAAAGCACATGAACATCTCACTAGATGCTGAAAAAACATTTGACATAATTCAACACCCCTCCATGTTAAAAGTATTGGAAAGAACAGAAATCCAAGGCCCATACCTAAACATAATAAAAGCAATTTACAGCAAACCAACAGCCAGCATCAAACTTAGCGGTGGGAAACTTGAAGCAATCCCACTAAAATCAGGGACTTCACAAGGCGGCCCACTCTCCCCCTACCTATTCAACATAGTACTGGAAGTCCTGGCTGGAGCAATTAGACAACAAAAGGAAATCAAAGGGATACAAATTGGAAAGGAAGAAGTAAAAACATCACAATTTGCAGATGACATGATAGTGTACTTAAGTGACCCCAAAAACTCCACCAAAGAACTTTCACAGCAGAAAAACAAGTTCAGCAAGGTGGCTGGATATAAAATTACCTCACACCAATCAGTAGCCTTCCTCTACTCAAACTACAAACATGTGGAGAAAGAAATTAGAGAAAAGATACCCTTCACAATAGTCACAAAAAATGGGAAATACTTGGTGTGACTCTAACTCAGCAAGTGAAGTACCTGTATGACAAGAACATCAAACGTCTAGAGAAGGAAATCAAGGAAGATCTCAGAAAATGGAAAGATCTCCCATGCTCATGGATTGGAAGGATCAACATTTTAAAAATGGCCATCCTACCAAAAGCAATCTACAGATTCAATGCAATCCCCATCAAAATACCAACCCAGTTCTTCATAGAGTTGGTGTTGAGGGCCGAAGGCTTACAAGATGGTGCTGGTTTCAGGTGCCATGAATCAGCTAAAGTGTGGTAAATAACCACTGGGCACATGTGCAAAGAGTGGTGCGAGCCAAGTAACCGCCCATCTCGGGGCGTCACGATCAGACCACTGGCGGGCAGCCAATCACACAGCGACACGCCACCCTTGGGGGGTATAAATTAGGGTTCCTTTTCCTGCCCGGTGTCTTCCTCTTCAACTTACAATAAAGGTTTTGCTGCAGAAGAATCCTGTTGTTGCACGCTTTTTCCTGCCAGCGGGAAGTGGGGCGCGCGACAAGTTGGAAAGAGCAATGTGCAATTACATCTGGAATAACAAAAGACCTAGAATAGCAAAATCCATCCTCAACAACAAGAAAACATCTGTGGGAATCACTATCCCTGACCTCAAGCAATATTACAAGGCAATTGGCTAAAAACTGCATGTTATTGGTACAAAAATAGGCATGGCACGTGGATCAATGGAATAGAATAGAAGATCCAACAATGAGTCCTCACATATATGGTCACTTGATTTTTGACAAAGGAGGTGTAAAAATTCAATGGAAAAATGACAGCCTATTCAACAAATGGTGTTGGTCCAACTGGCACTCAGCATGCAGAAGAATGAAAATAGACCCTTATCTCCTTGTACAAAGCTCAAGTGCGAGTGAATCAAAGATCTCCACATTATACCCGATACAGTGAAACTGTTAGATGAGAAATTAGGGAAAACCTTAGAACACATAGGCACAAGAGAAAATTTCCTGAACAGAACACCAATGGCTTATGATCTAAGGTCAAAGTTTGACAAATGGCACTTAATTAGATTGCAAAGTTTCTGTAAGGCTAAAGACATTGTCA
Organism: Micromys minutus; assembly: GCF_963924665.1. Lineage (NCBI taxonomy): Eukaryota > Metazoa > Chordata > Mammalia > Rodentia > Muridae > Micromys > Micromys minutus. The sequence continues at coordinate 53,209,812 of NC_137970.1, read as the reverse complement.
AGAAAATGAAACAACAGCCAACATATTGGGAAAAGATCTTTACCAATCCCACATCAGATAGAGGCCTAATATCCAAGGTATACAAAGCACTCAAGAAGCTAGACACCAGAGAACCAAACAACCCTATTAAAAAAATGGAGTACAGAGCTTACAAAATGTTCTCAATTGAGGGATATTAAATGGCTGAGAAGCATCTAAGGAAGTGGTCAACATCATTAGCCATCAGGGAAATGCAAATCAAAGCAACCTCACACCTGTCAATTTGGCCAAGATCAAAAATTCAGATGACAGCAGATGTTGGTGGGGATGCAGAGAAAGAGGAACACTTCTCCACTGTTGGTGGGGTTGTAAACTGGTACAACCACTCTGGAAATCAGTCTGGCAGTTCCTCAGAAAAATAGACAAAATCCTACCTTAAGACCCAGTTATTCCACTTCTGGGCATTTACCCCAGAGACACTCCAACATACAACGAAGACACATGCACCACAATGTTCATAGCAGCCCTATTTATAATAGCCAGAAGTTGGAAAGAACCCAGATTTCCTTCAGTAGATGAATGGATACAAAATTTGTGGTACATTTACACAATGGAGTACCACTAAGCCATCAGAAACAATGACTTAACCAAATTCTTAAGAAAATGGTTGCATCTAGAGAATATCATCCTGAGTGGGATAACCCAGTCACAAAAGAACAGACATAATATGCAGTCACTGATAGTGGGATGCTAACCCCAGAGGCTCGGACTGCCCCAGAAACAACTCACAGAATGTGTAAAGTTCAAGAAAAAAAGAAAACAAAACAAAACAAAACAAACAAACAAACAAAAAACAAAAAAAAGTCATGCTCAATCCTTACACACCAAGAAAACGTTGACTAATTCCGGGTTACATCCTGTTTTACATGTACTTTTTGCTCATTTTAACTAGTAAGACCTTAATGCAGAGTATCAAACCTTAAAAAAAAAAAAGAAAGAAAAAAGCCAAGCACTGACACAATTGTATTTGTATACATTTATGCAAAAATGTTTAAATTTTTTTCTTTTATCTTTGTTTTTTAAAATAAAGTTTAAAAAAATGAATGCATATAGAGAATACCATTCTGAGTGAGATAACCCAGTCACAATAGAACAGACATAATATGCAGTCACTGATAATTGGATACTAACACCAGAAAGCTCTGTACACTCCAGAAACAACTCACAGACTATATGAAGTTTAAGCAAAAAAAAAAAAAAAAAAAAAGAAGAAGAAGAAGAAGAAGAAGAAAAGAGGAAAAAGCATTATGCTGAATCCTTACACACCAAGAAAACTTTGACTAATTCCAGGTTACATCCTGTTTTACATGTACTTTATGATCATTGTAACTAGTAAGATCTTAATGCACACTATCCAACCTTAAAAAAAAAAACAAGTACTGACAAAAATGTATTCATATACTTTTATGCAAAATGCTAAAAATTTGTACATTTATCTTTGTTCATTAAAATAAAGTTTTTCAAAAATGAATAAATCGTGATTTATGCCCTTAAACTATCTAAGTGAAATTATTGTTCTTTATTATTTTTATGGTTTGTTTTTTGTATGAGTGATCACACACACACACACACACACACACACACACACACACACACACATTATTTTAGCATTGTTTCCGTGGTGATGGTGTCATTAAAGGAGGCCGCTCAGACTAGTGTTGTCAAATACAGAGCACAATGCACTGTTTCACCGCCAACTCTGCTTTCAGTGGCAATTTTGTTGTCCTTGGGGACATTAGATCAACTAAATTAATCTCTCATTGGCATCAGAAGCAGGAAAGCCATGATTTCAAAAAAGAGGGTGGAGGAGAACTGGTGAAGACGGAAAAACAAAATGCTCTTTTCTTGGGCATGAAATGTGAAAGCCTTCTAAGGAACATTCAGTTTGTAAAGAAATACATTTGAATACTGGCAATGTGAAGGTTTTTTTTTTTCAACAATTATTCCAGACATTAACATTATTACCCGATTTTAATGTCTCAGGCTGACAGTTTTCTGTGGTCAGGGGTAGCCTTACAGCCTTGTGAAGTAAAGTAGGGTTGTATACTCAGAAAAAAAATTTCCATTTATTTAAGAATTAGTTGATTCTACATTAAAAATTATAATATTGTTATCTTTGAAGTTGTATTCTGAATGTGAAATTTGATGAACAATGTAGCACAAATCTGACTATCAGCACAGAGCCAGGATGTATAAGAGCTTATCAACTAGCAAAGAAAATTCAAAATCTTTTTCAGCTACAACAACACAGCAACAACTGGCCCAGGAAATCAAAGGTCTCATTTCCAAAGATGCTTGTTTTTCTAGGTTATTTTTTTTTCACTTTACATTCTCATCATAGCCCCGTCCCTTATAAATCCTCTCTGATTGTTCCCTCCCTCCCCTTCTCCTGAGAGGACAGGAGACCTCACAGTGCTCATCAGCACTGAAGGACAATCCTCACAGGCATGGACTTAGGCAAATTCACTATAGGGAAGAAAAAAACCCTAAAGAGATTCAATTACACACATACTTCCAACAAAGAAATGCCTAGGAATTAATGGCTTTGTACACAAATTGTACCAAACATTTAAAAAAGAAATTATAACAGCCTTTAACAAACTATCTCAGAAATAATAATATGGAGCACTTATATATTGTAAACACATGAAAATATTCACTCAAAATCTTGAACTATGCAAGGAAAACTTTTTTTGTACACCTTAATTCAATATAACAATCTTCTCAGAAAAAGCAAAGGTACAAAAATTGTTGAATAAGTGCACAAAAGGAAATCAAATCAGAAAGGAAAAAGTTAAATTCTCACTGATAGCAAATGGCTCGATCATATTAATATGATGAGCACCAAAAGAATCCATGAAAATACTGTAGCTAGTAAACGAACTTAGAAACATTATAGAACATTACTTTAGTATAGAAAAATAAGTTGCATTTCAATGAATTAATAAAGCATTTTGGGAAAAATTAATAAGATAAAAGTACCTTCTTTTATCAAGATAAACAAATTGAAATGGTAGGGAAAAAAATTAAAACCAATAATATACACAGAAAAGTACCTCTTATTTGGGGTTTAGAAAACAGTCTTAGTTAGGGTTTTACGGCTGTGAACAGATACCATGACAAAGGTAACTTTTATAAGGACATTTACTTGGGGCTGGCTTACAGGTTCAGAGGTTCAGTCCATTATCATCAAGGTGATAACATGACAGCCTCCAGGCAGGCATGGTGCAGGAGGAGCTGAGTTCTACATCTTCATCTGAATGGTGCTAGCAGAATACTGGCTTCCAGGCAGCTAGGAGTAGGGTCTTAAAGCCAACACCCATAGTGACACACCTACTTCAACAAGGCCACATCTACTCCTACAGGACCTCACCTTCTAATAGTGTCACTCCCTGAGCCAAGAATATACAAATCATAACACAAACTTATTTTTAATGTTTTATTATACAAAATAATAATGTATAATATATTTCTGCAAAATAAAAACATTTAAAAATCTATACAAAGACTCCAAAAGGAATTAAGCCAATCTTTAAAAATTTTTACTTATTTACTTTAATATACTCTTTTTTCATTTATTTTTTATGAAATACTCTCTGTATTTACATTTGAAATGTTATCCCCTTCACCCTCACTGCTTCCCTCACCCTCCCCCTCTACTGGTCTTCACAAAGGTGCACTAGCTCCCAGTCACCCTCTCCACTCCATTGCTTTGGCATTCCCCTACATTGGGAAAACGTGCCCTCACTGGACCAAAGGCCTCTCCTCACATTGATGCCAGACACTGCTATCTTCAGCTACATATGCAACTGGAGCCATGGGCCTCTCAATGTGTGCTCAATGGTTGGTGTTCTACTCCATGGGAGCTGTGGAGGATTTGGTGGTCCACAATGTTGTTCTTCCCATGAAGCCACAACCCCCTTCAAGCTCCTTCATTCTCACCCCCCACCCCAGCGCCCTTACCAGAGTCCCTGTACTCAGTCTTATGGTATTCTTATTTTTAAAATTAAATTGAATTGCATTTGGTCTAAGCCCTCAGTTTTTCCATGAGCCAAAAAGCCCATTCTTTAGTAGTTTTTAAAAAATAAAATATGAGATAAAGCAAAAAAAAAAAAAAAAAAAAAAAAAAATCACATTGAAGATGAACAAGGCAAACCAAGAGAAGAAAAGGAGCCCCATGAGAAGACACAAGAATCATTCATACTTATTCACCCATTCAGGAGTTCCATAAAACTACTACACTGAAAGGCATAGTGTATGTGCAGAGAACTTGCTGTGGAGCTGTGTAGGTCCTGTGCTTGCTGCTTCAGTCTAAGAGTTCATATGAATTTTGATCTTGTTCTTGTTTTGCCCTTTGTTTCCCTATAGCTCTTCCTTTTTTCCCCTCTTTTGTGTATGATTACCATTTTTAATTTCCCACTTTTCAGTGATAAGAGCAGTTAGGATCCATCTTCTTGGCAATGATAGCTTCCATGACATAACAATAGTTCTTTAGAACATTATAATTTTGTATACCTAAAAATTTGTATCCTGTCATGAGCATCTTCACCATTCCTCTCTTTTTTATTTTTATTGGATATTTTCTTTACTTACATATCAAATTTTATCCTCTTTTCTGGTTTCCCCTCTGGTGTAGTGTCTGGCTATGAGTCTCTGTATTGGTTTACCCCAAGTCTGGGCTATTTAATCTCTATTTCTTAGTCACCAAAGCAGTGTTGGTGTGGACTATACGTTGTGGAATGGGTTGTAAGTCACACATTGGTTGTCATTGTTGCCCCAGCATACTTTTGTGGACAGGAAAGCATTGTAGATAAAAGGTTTTATAACTGGGCTGGTATTTACATTTCTCTTTTTATAACCTGCAGAATCCCTTCCTATGCCAAAGATACTAGTACATAGGGGGAAAGGTTCTGTGTAGGCGCCACCTTGACCTCTCCACATTCAATTATTTCTTCCAGTATTGTCTTTGGCAATGGGGACCTTGCTGTCAACTTGTAGGGAGCAACCAATTGTATGGGCCAAATCAATCTTAAGACAGGAAGGCTGTAAATATCACACTGCCTAATTTGAATACAGATTATAGAGTCTAGTAATCACAATAGTCTATTTCTGAACAGAGATAACACAATAGTGAATATGAACCTAATGGGAAGCCTAGAAATGAATTTACAAATGTATAATCAGCTGAACTGAAACAAAAGATAGCATAAGCATACAGTGAGAAAATGGAAATTTACTCAAAAATAATGCTGAAAGTTACATGTCAACATGTAAAACAATTAAATTATATATTTATCTTATATCATGCAAAAACAGATAAAACACTGTTGGCTTACACATAAGATCTAAAAGTATAAAAATCATAGAGGAGGTGGGTGGGAGACCTGGGCTGCCAGGGAGCAGAGAGATCTCTGCGGAGTGCACACGGAAAGTGCACACCCTGCCTTGCCCTGCCCTGCCTTGCCCGATCCAGCAATTGGGAACAGAAAATTAGAACTTCTGTTTCCACCCGGAGGCGACTTCAGGACGCAGAGCGGAGCCCGGCCCATCTGCTACCCGGAACAGCAGCTCGTAAAGGCAGAACAACTAGTGAGTGGGAGACCTAGGCTGCAGGGGAACAGAGAGATCTCTACAGAGTGCACACAGAAAGTGCACCCCCTGCATTGCCCTGCCCTGCCGTGCCTGATCCAGCAACCAGAAACAGAACATTGGAACTTCTGTTCACACCCGACTACTCTGAGGCATAAAACAGGGCTCGGCCTATCTGACACCTGGACAAGTGGAGAACCAGGGACACAGACCAGATACAAGGGAAAGGCAAGAACATATCACTAACAACAAAGTGGCAAGAGGAAAGAGAAAGAGTATATCCCAAGGAAACCAAAACAATCTAGCAACACCAGAACCCAGCTCTCCCATAACAGCAAACACCGGAATTCCAAACACTCCAGAGAAAGAAGACACAGACCTGAAATCATACCTTAAGATGCTGATAGAGATACATAAACAAGAAAGGGAGGAAAAGCAAAAAGATTCAGAAGCTTTTAAAGAAGAAACAAGAAAAACACTCAAAGAACTCAAAGAACTAGAGGAAAACAGAACCAAAGAAATAAAGGAATGGAAGAGGGAAATTAAAACAGAAATTGACACAATAAAGAAAACGCTAAAAGAGATAACCCTAGAATCAGAACACCAAAAAAATAAATCAGGAGTCACAGAAGCAAGCATTTCCAACAGATTACAAGAGATTGAAGAGAGAATCTCGGGGGCAGAAGACAACATTGCAAACATAGACAAAACAGCCAGAGAAGATGCAAAAAACAAAAAGCTCCTAACCCAAAATGCCCAGGAAATCCAAGACACAATGAGAAGACCGAACCTAAGGATAATAGGAATAGAAGAGGGAGAAGAGTATCAACTAAGAGGCACAGTAAATATCTTCAACAAAATCATAGAAGAAAACTTCCCTACCCTCAAGAATGAGATGACCACGAGCATAAAAGAAGCCTTCAGAACTCCAAATAGGTTGGACCAGAAAAGAAATACCTCCCGACATATAATAGTCAAAACATCAAGTGCCCAAAGCAAAGAAAGAATACTAAAAGCAGTAAGAGAAAAAGGCCAGGTAACATATAAAGGCAGACCAATCAGACTCACACCCGATTTCTCAACAGAGTCTATGAAAGCTAGAAGAGCCTGGACAGACATCATGCACTCCTTAAGAGAGCACAAGTGCCAGCCCAAGCTGCTATACCCAGCAAAACTATCAATCACCATCGATGGAGAGATGAAGATATTTCAAGACAAATCAAAATTCACACAATATTTGACCTCAAACCAAGCACTATAAGGAATTATAGGTGGAAAACCCAATACAATGAGGGAAAATACAGCCTAGTAAAAACAAGAAAACTCCTAAACAAGAAAACTAAAAGAAGAAAAAAACACAGACATAACTCAACCCACAAAAGCAATAATGGCAGGAAACAGAAACAACTATTCCTTGATATCTATTAACATAAATGGTCTCAACTCCCCAATAAAGAGACATAGACTATCAGACTGGATACATAAACAAAATCCAGCCTTTTGCTGCATACAGGAAACTCATCTCAGAGACAGAGACAGACACTATCTCAGAGTAAAAGGGTGGGAAAAAATTTTCCAAGCAAACAGCTCCAAGAAGCAAGCTGGAGTGGCTATTCTAATATCGAATAAAGTAAATTTCCAACCAAAAGTTATCAAAAAAGATAAGGAAGTACACTTTTTACTCATTACCGGGGAAATCTGTCAGGAGGAACTCTCAATCCTTAACATATATGCTCCAAATAAAAAATCACCCACATTCATAAAAGAAACCCTACTAAAGCTCAAAAACTACATTTCACCCCACACAATAATAGTGGGAGACTTTAATACCCCACTCTCACCAATGGACAGATCAGGGACACAGAAACTGAACAAGGACACTGCAAAACTAGCAGGGACTTTGAACCAACTAGAATTAATAGATATATATAGAACATACTATCTTAAAGTAAAAGAATACACCTTCTTCTCACCACCCCATGGCACCTTCTCGAAAATTGACAACATAATTGGACACAGAACGAGCCTCCATCGATATAAGAAGATTTAAATACTCCCATGCATCCTCTCAGATCACCATGGTCTACGGCTGGTCTTTAACAACAACAAAGACAACATAAAGCCCACATACACATGGAAACTAAACAATGCTCTGTTAAACGATAGCAGGGTCAAAGAAGAAATAAAGAAAGAAATTAAGGATTTTCTAGAATACAATGAAAACGAAAATACAATATACCCAAACCTATGGGATGCAATGAAAGCAGTATTGAGAGGAAAACTCATAGCCCTAAGTGCTTCCAAAAAGAAACTGGAGAGAGCTCACATCAGCAACCTGACAGCACAGCTAAAAGCCATAGAGCAAAAGGAAGCCGATACCCAAAAACAGTAGACAGCAAGAAATAATCAAACTTAGGGCAGAAATAGACCAAATAGAAACAAAAAGAACCATTGAAAAAATCAACAAAACAAAGAGTTGGTTCTTTGAGAAAATCAACAAGATTGATAAACCCCTAGGCAGACTAATTAGAGGGCAAAGAGAGTATACAAATTAACAAAATCAAAAAGGAAAGTGGGGACATAACAACTGAAACTGAGGAAATTCAAGAAATCATCAGATCCTACTACAAAAACTTATACTCCACAAATTTGGAAAATCTGGAGGAAATGGACGAATTCCTAGACAGATACAAGATCCCAAAGTTAAACCAAGACCAAGTAAACCATCTAAATAATCCTATAACACCTAAAGAAATAGAAGAAGTCATCAAAAGCCTCCCAACGAAATAAAGCCCAGGTCCAGACTGGTTCAGTGCAGAATTTTATCAGACATTTATTGGGGATATAATACCAATACTCGCCAAACTATTCCAAAAGATAGAATCAGATGGAATATTACTCAACTCATTTTTTGAGGCTACAATAACCCTCGTACCTAAACCACACAAAGACCCTACAAGGAAAGAGAACTTCAGACCAATCTCACTTATGAACATTGATGCAAAAATACTCAACAAAATCCTTGCAAACCGAATCCAAGAACACATCAAAACCATCATTCATCATGACCAAGTAGGCTTCATCCCTGGGATGCAGGGATGGTTTCACATAAGGAAATCCATCAACGTAATCCACCATATAAACAAACTCAAAGAACAAAATCACATGGTCATCTCACTAGACACTGAGAAAGCATTCGACAAAATCCAACACCCCTTCATGTTAAAAGTCCTGGACAGAACAGGAATCGAAGGTCCATACTTAAACATAATAAAAGCAATATACAGCAAACCAACAGCCAACATCAAACTTAATGGCGAGAAACTTGAAGCAATCCCACTAAAAACAAGGACTCGACAAGGCTGCCCACTCTCCCCCTACCTATTCAACATAGTACTGGAAGTCCTGGCTGGAGTAATTAGACAGCAAAAGGAGATCAAGGGGATACAAATCGGAAAGGAAGAGATAAAAACATCACTCTTTGCCGATGACATGATAGTGTACTTGAGTGACCCTAAAAATTCCACCAGAAAATTCCTACATCTTATAAAGAAGTTCAGCAATGTGGCTGGATACAAAATTAACTCAATAAAATCAGTAGCCTTCCTATACTCAAAGGAAAAACATGTGGAGAAAGAAATTAGGGAAAAGGCACCCTTCACAATCATCAGAAAAACTATGAAATACCTTGGTGTAACTCTAACTAAGCAAGTGAAGGACCTGTATGAAAAGAATTTCAAACCTCTAAAGAAAGAAATTGAGGAGGATCTCAGAAAATGGAAAGATCTCCCATGCTCATGGATTAGAAAAATCAACATCTTAAAAATGGCCATCCTACCAAAAGCAATCTACAAATTCAATGCAATCCCCATCAAAATTCCAACCCAGTTCTTCATGGAATTGGAAAGATCAATGTGCAATTTCATATGGAATAACAAAAGACCTAGAATAGCGAAATCCATTCTCAAGAACAAAAAACATCTGCGGGAATCACTATCCCTGACCTCAAGCTATATTACAAGGCAATTGTGCTGAAAACTGCATGGTACTGGTACAGAAATAGGCATGTGGATCAATGGAATAAAATAGAAGATCCAGAAATGAGCCCTCATATATATGGTCACCTGATTTTTGACAATGGAGCAGTAAACATTCAATGGAAAAAGGACAGCCTATTCAACAAATGGTGCTGGTCCAACTGGCACTCAGCATGCAAAAGAATGAAAATAGACCCTTTCTTATCTCCTTGTACAAAGCTCAAGTGTAAGTGGATCAAAGATCTCCACATTAAACCAGATACACTGAAACTATTAGATGAGAAAGTAGGGAAAACCTTAGAACACATAGGTACAGAAGAAAATTTCCTGAACAAAACACCAATGGCTCATCTCTAAGGTCAAACATTAACAAATGGGACTTAATGAGATTGCAAAGTTTCTGTAAGGCTAAGGACATCGTCAAGAAAACAAACCGGCAACCAACAGAATGGGAAAAGTACTTTACCAACACCACATCAGATAGAGGCCTAATATCCAAGGTGTACAAGGAACTCAAAAAGCTAGACACCAGAGAATCAAATAACCCTATTAAAAAATGGGGTACAGAGCTAAACAAAACGTTTTCAGTTGAGGAACACCGAATGGCCGAGAAACATCTGAGGAAGTGCTTGACATCCTTAGCCATCAGGGAAATGCAAATCAAAACAACCCTGAGATTCCACCTCACACCAGTCAGATTGGCCAAGATCCAAAACTCAGATGACAGCAGATGCTGGCGAGGCTGCGGAGAAAGAGGAACACTTCTCCACTCTTGGTGGGGTTGCAAGCTAATACAACCACTCTGGAAATCTGTCTGGCGATACCTCAGAAAATTGGATATAGTACTACCTGAAGACCCAGCTATTCCACTTCTGGGCATATACCCCAGAAATACTTTAATACACAACAAAGATATATGCACCACAATGTTCATAGCAGCTCTATTTATAATAGCCAGAAGCTCGAAGGAACCCAGATGTCCTTCAGAAGATGAATGGATACAAAAATTGTGGTACATATACACAATGGAATACTACTCAGCCACCAGAAACAATGACTTAACCAAATTCTTAAGAATATGGCTGCATCTAGAGAATATCATCCTGAGTGAGATTACCCAGTCACAAAAGAACAGACATTATATGCAGTCACTGATAGTGGGATGCTAACCCCAGAGGCTTGCACTCCTCCAGAAACAACTCACAGACTGTATGAAGTCTAAGAAATAACGAAAACAAATATATATATATATATATATATATTTACAAAACAAGAAGACTTTGACTATTTCCATGTTGCATTTTGTTTTGCATGTACTTTACGCTTATTGTAACTATTAGGTTTTCAATGCATACTGTCAAGCCCTTGAAAAAAATCAAGTACTGACTAAAAAATATATTCACATGGTTTTATGTAAAAATTATTTTAATGTCTGAAAAAACAGTACTGACAAAAATGTATAATTTTCAGCAAAAAAATATTTAATATCTTTACATTTATCTTTGTTTTGTAAAATGAAGTTGTTTAAAAAAATGGAAAACATAATAATCAACATCCAATATTGTTATAGTTTATCGTAATGGGGAATTCCATTTTATTTGAATTATCTTTCATTAAGTATTACTTGATATTTCAGCTATAATTAATTTAAATTAATGTTTTAAATTAAAACATTAAATATATGAACAAACTTATAGCTTGGAAGAATTCAATATACTTTCTGGAGAAATAGAATGCTGAGGGAAGTATGGAAGTCACCTACATATTTTGAAACAAGCTATACTTAATCTCTTCTTTATTGTTGATTATTTTACTTGTGTACATTTCAAATGTTGTTCCCCTTCCCTGTCTCCCCTCTACAAACCCCCATCTTATTCCCCTTCCCTTTGCTTCTAAGAGTATGTTCTTCCACCCACCCACTCCAATCACACCCTTATAGCATCCCCCTGCTGTGGGTCAACAAATCTCCACAGGACCAAGAACCTCCCTCACCACTGATAAGGTAATCCTCTGCTACATATGCAGTTGGAGTCATGGGTCCCTCCCTCCATGTGTACACTTTGTTGGTTTAGTCTCTGGGAACTCTGAATGGGTCAATTAGTTGATACTGTTGTTCCTCCTATTGGGTTATAAACACCTTCAGCTCTTTCATTCCTTCCCCTATCTCTTCCACTGGGGTCTCTGGGCTCAGTTCTGTGGTTGACTATAGCTGTTTGCTTCTGACTTAGTCAGGTACTGGCAGAGCTTGTCTGTAAGCACACCTTGGAATCAGCAATAGTGCCAGGGTTTGGTGTCTAAGGATGGGATGAATCCCAAGGTGTGACAGTCTCTGGATGGTCTGAGTCATAAAAGAATGTATGTATTTCTTAAATAAGTGATGCAGTTTCTGGAAAAGGCACTTTCAAGTTAGAGTTGATCTAAATATGGAGAGTATTTATGTTTACTTGGGAACTTTTGAAATTGGAGTGCATGAATTTTGTATTATAATTTGAGTACAGGCTTATGGAGATCAGGGAGTAGAAAGTGGTGGTTTTAATGAGAATAGCCCCAATAGGCTTATATACTTGAATATTTGATTACGAGTTGGTTGACTGTTTGGAAAGGATTAGGAGGTATGGCCTTGTTAGAAGAGATGTGTCACTGGGGAATGGGCTTTGAGATTTCAAAAATTCACATCACACCCTGTCTTTCTTGCTCTCTGCCTGCAACGGGCAGATCAAATATATACACTCAGCTACTTCCCCAGAACTTGCCTACTGTCTGCCCGCCTACTTGCCTGATACCATCCTCTCTGCTATGATGTTCATGTATTAAACCTCTAAAATTCTGTTACCTCAATTCAGTGCTTTCTTTTGTAAGTTGCCTTTTTCATGACATCTCTTCATAGCAATAGAACAGCAACAAAGACTTTTTATCACTATGATAAAGCACCATAACCAGGTCAATATCTAAAACAAAGTAGATTCAACTATATTCATAGGTAAGGACGTTATTTAACCATGACCAGAGAAGCACCCATATGCAGAAGACAGGGAAAAATACAGAGACTCACAGCCAAACAGCATGCAGAAAGTGAGACCTTGTCATACACAGCTCTAAATGTGATTTCTCCTTCAAAGTTTTTACATCGGAGCTCAGGGAACCCCAGAGAAGAGGAGGAAGAGTCAGAGAGAATGGAGGACACCAGGCAAACAAGTCCCCCTAAATCAACTGAGTAAAATTCAAATGAGCTCACAGAGACCAAAGCAATGTACACGGGGCCTACATGGGTCTGCACCATGTCCTGTACATATGTATTATAGCTTTATTTTTGTTTAGTAATATGGGACTTCTGAATGTATAATTGAGTGGATCTCTGATTCTTGTGTCTTCCCTTGAGGCTTCTTGCCTTTTATTGGTTTGCCTTGCCCAACTCTGATTTGATGTTTTTGTTTTATCATATGTTTTATTTTGTTGTGTTTTATTGTATCTCTTAAGAGTTTATTCTTTTCTAAAAGAAGACAGAAAGGGAATGGATATAGACGGAAAGGGAGTGGGGGATGGGGTAGAACTGGAAAGAATAGATGTAGGAGAAACTGTAATCAGTGTATATTGTATGAAGAAACAATACATTTTTAATAAATGAGAAAATGCATTTAATTGGGCATATCATTTCAAAGGATTAGAGTCCATGGTGGTGGAGCAAAGGTATAATAGCAGGAATGGCTGAGAGCATACATCTTACAAACTGCAAGCATTACAGGAGGATTTTAAATCTCAAAGATGGCTCCCAGTGATGTACTCCCCCCAGTAAGGCCTCACCTCCTAAATCTTCCCAAACAGCCACCAACTGGGGACCAAATTTTCAAATGCACAAGACTTCTTCAGGACATCTCATTCAAACCATCACAGTATCAATATTATTATTCAACCATCATAGTCTGTCTGCATTTGTAAGGAAAAAGCTTAGGCAAGCCAAAAGTCAAATCCTGTATTTATAGTGCAATAGTATCAATTTTAACTGTAAATTAAGTTACATCTAAATAATAATCTAAGCCATTGCTTGTGTTTTTCTTGTGCAGGTTGAGTTAAGAACATTTAAACATTTTAAATGTTCTGTTCATTTATGATAAAGAAATTGACTTAAATTTTAAAATCTATTTAAATGTAATTGCAACAATGTTATAGTCTGCTTATTTTAGTTTAATATTAGTTTTAGTTTGAATAATAATCATTCTCAGATTTCTATATCATCACTTAATATTATTAGTGGCAATTTTCTGAAAAAATACTATGTATGCTCATCAATTGGTATAAACCTCCAAAGGTTAAAGGGAATTATTGAAGAATTAATTCTATCACTCAAAAGCTATCAAATATAAACATCTGGGATATGTATGATCTTTTACATTTTCATAGTTTCTTGAAATTGAAGCAAAATTTTCCTATATTTAAAACTTAAAAAATTTATGAATTATTTGAGAAAATACATCAAATGTATTTTTATCATACACCCCCCAAACTCCTCCTATATCTACTCTCTGTTCCTTCATCTCCCTTTCCACCCAAATTTAGATTTTCTTCACCCCACCACTTGAGTTCAGCTTCTGTTGCTCAACTACTTTGGGAAATGGGGCCTCTTTGGAATATGGTTTATCTACCAAGTGTTATGTCATTAACAGAGCTGACCCTGAATCTCCTAATTGCTATCAAACACCGATAGTTCCTCAAGTAGTGGTGTGATCTCATCATCACTTCCTTACCTCCATGCTGGAATTTTGTCTGCTTTGAGCTTACTCAAGCCTCATGCATGTTCTCACAATCACTATGAATTCATATGTGCAACTTCCCTGTTGTGCTCAGAAAGCATTATTAACATTGCAATTATCTACCACTTCTATCTCTTACAATTTTTATGCCTCTATTTCTATAAAGATCTCCAAGCCTTGTATGTATGTGGGTGCACTCGTAACATGCATGTGTGTCCATTTGTGCATGCATGTGTGTTTACGTGTGGGGGACATATGATATGTACATCTTATTTAGAACTGATTACATAATGTTTTTTTTCTACTTATTGAACAGTTGAAGGTCTCTGTGTTACTCATCATCTATTAAAAGAAGCTTTTCTGATGAAGGCCAAAAGATGTACAGTTTTATGAGAATAGCAATAAGTCACTAGAAGTCATTTTAATACTATATCCATTTAGCAGAATAATAGTATTTAGTTCTCCCATAAGTTCTAGAACCTATCTAGCCACTACATGTTCTTTGCGTTATTAACAGTTCCTAAAAAGGATTCCAGTTCATGAAGTGAACATGAAGTCCAATAAGATTTCTGGTTTACTCCCAAAGTCTTTGTACCACTGTTGCATCCGTGATATCTTGTCAGGCATAGCTAGATGATGCTGAAGAGTTTTTGTCATCTGGTAGCATGCAGAGCACTTATGGCACTCTAAAGCTTAACAGTATGAATAGAAAGGTTCAAGTAATTGCCAGGTTGGTATAACTATGATTTGTGAGTCTAGTAGGCTGTGTCTATAGCAGTAGGGTCTTACTGTCAAATTCTAGAAAATCGCCAAATATTAACAATGTCTTGTCATACTTCAGGAGATCCATGGGATCTGACTTAAAACTACTCTTTACAAAAACTGAAATAAAACCAAATATCTTATTTTTCAATTTTATATAGTTGGCTTAATTTTATTTCTTATTTCAATTTTACAGGTGCTCCTTTAATACAATAAGTGACACATAGAAAACAGGAAATTTACTATATTCTATATGCCATCTCTGTTGGTATCCCTATCTATGTGGGCAGAGTCTCACTGAAAAGTCAAGAAACATATTTGTATATATTGCATAGATACAAATTGGTTCTTATTATTAAAATTATCAATCACCCTTCATATTTAAAGTTCTTAAAAGCCAAATTTGTATAGAAATATTTGATAGATTTTACATTAGTTGGTTTAAACGCATGTCTGATTATTGCACTTTTTAAGATTTAAATACTTCTTGATACAATGAGAACAACAAACATGAGGCTGTTACTTCTTTGGAAAATATTTATTATTATATATCACCCTTCTTAATTTATTTCATGTTAAAAATTCCACTTAAGGGTCACCAGTACAGACAGTAAACAAGCAAGAAGAGGAGGAACAGGAAAAGAGACAGAGAGAGAACAAGAAGTAAAACCTCTTCCTCCGAGATAAAACACAGGGAAATAAATACCTTTACAGAATATATAATGTACTCACTCTGTGGACCACTTCTGCATAATGAATGCAGTGGTAACACTGGTCATTTCATGTCCTGTCTCCCTCCATATTTAGAATGACTAAGTGAAGTCGCACTTCACTTACTAAGAGCAGGGTATGTCTGCTCTTCCCTGTATGATAGGATACTGTTTTATTTCCAATACCTGGTGGTGTAGATAGGTGAAAACAAGGACTTTATTTTCACTGGCTGTCTAATGTAAGTAGGCTTCACTCACAATCTCTCTATAAACCAATGTTGTCAAGACTGAAATGGCAGCTTATCCTTCATCTACCACACGATGGCAGCAGTTAGCACTCTAATTACCTTACAACTGTAGTTTTAGTGAGGTTCAATGAGGAACTGAGCCTCTATAACAGGGGTTCTCAGGCTGTAGACAGTGAACACTTTGGGGGTGGGTCTGTCTAAAGACCCTTTCACAAGGGTTACTTAAGACCATTGGGAAATAGATGTTGATGTCACAATTTATAACAGTAGCAAAATTACAGTTATGAAGTATCAGTGAAATAATGTTATGGTTGGGAAGGACCACAGAATAAGGAACTGTATTCAAAGGTCACAGCATTAAGAAAGTTGAGAACCACTGGTCTATGAAAATCCATCTTCAGCAAGTATTATGAGGGAGGGGAATTGGCACTCTGCTTTACTGTCTCCAGATTAAGTATGCCAAACGAGATAATTCTCCATGCTATGTGCATCTTAAAAGGTGATGAGGCTCGATGAGCTGTTCCACTGCTCCATTTCCTCTAAGTATCCTCCCTACCTTTGAGTCATCACTACCCAGCTTGAATCTGAGCCCCCTGTATCAATGAAATCAAATCAATGTTTAACACATTGTTTTACTACTTTAGCCTTTGGTGTAGGCAGGGAGAGTGAGCTTGCAGATCACTCGTCTTCAATGAAATGATAGGGAGCAAGCACTACAAGCCTCATAGAACGCTGTCCCTTGAGTTCACTGGAGATAATTTCTGCCCTTTCTCTCCAAATTTCTTTGAAATTCTGTCTGAAAAATATCAGTATGGTTAGTAATCAAATAAAACGATTAGATTAAAAATCAATAGACTCTTCACACAATTTATTTGTTAGTCAAAGAAAAAGTGTAAAAAATGAATAGAGCCTATGTGATTTCGGTGTGTATACTAAGATGCTGGCCTTCATATCTGTATGCTCTCAGACAAAATGACTGTGGGACTGAAATATAAGAGCTGAAAATGCCTGCAATTTGGTAAAATCCATAAACATTCTGAATGATATAGTTGAATGTAGCCACAGTAAGATAAAACTTCAGAGCTAATGTTAGAAAACCAGAAGTAAACTACAGAACAATTTTTTTTAAAAAAAAAAGCATTTTGAAAGCAGCCAACAAAACACAGAAGCAATTTTTCTACACAAAATTAGGACTGAAGGAACTGAAGGGATTTGAAACCCTATAAGAAGAACAATAATATCAACAAATCAGAACCCCTAAAGTTCCCAGGAACTGAACTGCCAACCAAAGGGTATGCAGCAGAGGATTGCCTTATCTGGCATCAATGGGAGGGGAGTCCCTTTGTCCTGTGGAGGCTCAATGTGCCAGCTTAGGGGATACTAGGATGTTGGGGCAGAAGTAGGTAGGCCCGTGGGGGAGCACCCTCATAGAGGCAAAGGAAAGGAACAAGGGGATAGGGGGTGTGTGGTGGGGTAACTGGAAAGGGGGATAACATTTGAAATGTAAATAAATAAAATAACCAAAAATATTACTAAAAATAAAATAAAAACAAAATCTTGCAAGAAGTGAAATAAAAGAAGTGTTAAATTCAAGTTCTATATTCATAGACTCATTCTCCAAAAATAAAATAGAATTTTATTGCTAAAAATACAAATCTGTTAAAGAACTTATGATCTGACAACTATTCTCAGGTATTTAACAAATAAAAATGGAGGAAACCTATGCATACATGCAACCATGTTCTCTCTCTCTTTCTCACTCTCTCTCTCCCCCCTCCCCACCCCTCTCTGGAAATATCTGGAAATATACATTGTCTTTTTTGTGGCCACACTAAACATAATCTACCAAACTATACTTCAGTAATTTAATAAGCAAATTATGTTATACCCATACATAAGCAGCAACAGAAATCAAAGCACAAACATTTCCACAATGCACAGCAAGAAATGAACAAATCATTAATACACATAATAGTTTGCATAAACATTAAAGGCATAATGCTATTTGATAAAACAAAACAAAACAATGTCTTATGCCCTTAGTGACATCAGTAACTGGACTCAAAGGTTTTAAAGAGTGCCTGATGTTAGGAGAAAAAAACTGGTGGAGGGATAAGAAAGGAGTTGGAGGGAGGGAGGAAGGGTGGATTTGATCAAAACGTATACATGTAAAAAATTCTCAAAACAAAAAAGAAAAAGTTCATGTGCAAACTTCGCATAGTGAATGATTAAGTGTATTTAACATTTTCAAAATAAAGCTTGAAGAAAAATATTAACAATTGTGAAGTATCAGGTTGAGAAACTATTTTTATAAATGAACAATACAAATGTTTCTTACATGAATGGCACACCTAATGTATTGACTATAGTGGTTGTTATGAAATGTTCCTAAATTTGTATAAAATACATAAATGCATACAAATGCATATGTGCATATAAATAAGAAAATATAAAAGTGGTAAATTGTGACCAAGCCCAGTTTCATCATGACCGGCGGCCCATCTGCCCACAGGTCACAGGGAGCTTAGATCTTCAGGAGCACTCTCCATCCTAAATGGAAGGGTGAGTCAACTTCTTCTGCCCACTGTCTACTCCATGAGTGGTTGCCCAGAACTGGCACAGCTCAGGTGGAGGTACTGCCTCGGAGCGCACACTTCCAGATCAAGGCCAGACCCGGCCCAGTTTCATCAAGACAGGGCTCTACCATCGGGACTCACAGCCTACCCAGATAGATAAACACACAGGAACAATTGCCCTGTGAAGACCATGGGCACACAGACCCACAGAGAGACAAGCTCCAGTAAAAGACAACAAAATCACCTAGCATCACCTATAACAAGATGGCAAGAGGCATGCACAAGACTCTAAGAAACAGAAACCAAGACAACCTGGCAACATCAGAACCTAGTTCTTCCATCACTGAAAATAGTGGATATCCCAACTCACCAGAAAAAAACAAGATTTAGACTTAAAATCATACTTCATGATGATGATGAAGATCCTCGAGAAGCACATAAATAACACACTTAAAGAAGTACAGGAAAACCAAGAAAATACAGGAAAACAAATTGAAGCCCTTAAAGAAGAAACACAAAAATCACTTAAAGAGCTAAAGGAAGGCATAAATGACCAGGTAAAGGAACTGAAAACAGAAATAGAAACAATGAAGAAAGCACAAAAGAGATAACCCTGAATTTGGAAAACCTAAGAAAGACATTGAGAGTCATAGATGCAAGCATCACCAATAGAATACAAAAAATGGAGGAGAGAATCTCAGGAGTAGAAGATACCATAGAAATCATTGACACAACAGAGAAAATGCAAAAATCAAAAATACTCTAACACAAAAATATCCAGGAAATCCAGGACACAATAAGAAGACCAAACCTAAGGATAATAGGTGAAGAGATCAGAGACTCCCAACTGAACAGCCCAGTAAATATCTTCAGCAAAATTATAGAAGAAAACTCCCCTACCCGAGAGAGAGAGAGACAGAGAGAGAGAGAGAGACAGAGAGAGAGAGACAGAGAGAGAGAGAGAGAGAGAGAGAGAGAGAGAGAGAGAACCACAAACATACAAGAAGCCTACAGAACCCCAAATAGACTGGACCAGAAAAGAAATTCTTCCCGAAACATAATACTCAAGGCAACAAATGCTCAAAACAAAGAAAGAATACTAAAAGCAGTAAGAGAAAAAGGATAGGTAACACAAAGGCAGACCAATCAGAATTACATCAGACTTTTCAACAGAGACTCTGAAAGCTAGAAGATCCTGGACTGACATCATACGTACCCTAAGAGAACACAAGTTCCAGCCCAGGTTATTATATCCAGCAAAACTCTCAATCACCATAGATGAAGAAACCAAGATACTCCAGGAAAAAAACAAATTTACACAGTATCTATAGACAAATCCAGCCCTACAAAAGGACAAAACGGCAACCAACAGATTTGGAAAAGATTTTTGCCAGTCCTACATCTGATAGAGGGCTAGTTTCCAATATATACAAAAACTCAGGAAGTTAGACTCTAGAGAATCAAATACTCCTATTAAAATTGGGTACAGAGCTACACAGAGACTTCTCAGCTGAGGAATATCAAATGGCCAAGAAAAACCTAAGCAAATGCTCAACATCCCTAGTCATCAGGGAAATGCAAATAAAAATAAACCTAAGATTCCACCTCATATCAGTAAGAATGGCCAAGATCAAAATCTCAGGTGACAGCAGATGCTGGTAAGGATGTGGAGAAAGAAAAACACTCCTCCATTTTAGGTGGGATTGCAAGCTGGTATAACCACTCTGGAAATCAGTCTTGCGGTTCCTCAGAAAATTGGGCATAGTACTACCTGAGGACCCAGCTATACCACTCCTGGGCATATTCCCAAAAGTAGATCCAACATCTGACAAGGACACATGCTCAACCATTTCAATAGCAGCCTTATTTATAATAGCCATAAGCTGGAAATAACCCACATGTCCTTCAACAGAGGAATGGATACAGAATTCGTGGTACACATACACAGTGAAATACTACTCAGCTATTAGAAATGAGTTTGTTTTGGAAAGAATGCCATCTCTGGAATGGAGGTCTCTTCTCACATTGATTCCAGATACTGCTATCTTTGGCTGCATACACAAGTGGATCAATATGTCTCTCAAAGTGCACACAAAGGAAGGTTATATAGTCATAGTCCTGAATCCCAGTGAAAACTATATAGAAGTGGAAAAACAGAAAATGCATTAACAGTCATCTTCTGATGCTATAAATGAGCCAGCAGGGAAGTGAGAAAGGAAAGATATGGTCTCCATGGAAACAAAGAAGCACCATGATTTCTATGAGAAGTACTGTAACCCCCAAAAGGAGAAAGAAATGATGCCGTTGTTTATCAGAGAAAATGGTTCTCCTGAAGAGCATGCAGTCTATGTGTAGGACCATTTCAGAGCCCACACTGCTGCTGAGAATGTGTTCTTTGTTGCTCATGGCTATGGAGAACTTGCTTTTGTTGAACTGATGATTCAACAAGAAGCAGTTGTAAAAAGTAAGGTGACTACTGTGGCATTGTAGGACTCTGTTCACAATGTGTGGTATCAAGAAGCAAGCAAAACATCAGGGAAATGCAAATAAAAACAACCCTGAGATTCCACCTCACACCAGTCAAAATGGCTAAGATCAAAAATTCAGATGACAGCAGATGCTGGGGAGGATACAGAGAAAGAGGAACACTCCTCCACTGTTGGTGGGGTTGTAAACTGGTACAACCACTCTGGAAATCAGTCTGGCGATACCTCAGAAAATTGGACATAGTACTACCTGAAGACCCAGCTATTCCACTTCTGGGCATATACCCCAGAGACACTTCAATATACAGCAAAGACACATGCACCACAATGTTCATAACAGCCCTATTTATAACAGCCAGAAGCTGGAACGAATCCAGATGTCCTCCAGTACATGAATGGATACAAAAATTGTGGTGTATTTACACAATGGAGTACTACTCAGCCATCAGAAACAATGACTTTATGAAATTCTTAAGAAAATGGATGCATCTAGAGAATATCATTCTGAGTGAGATAACCCAGTCACAAAAGAACAGACATAATATGCAGTCACTGATAATTGGATACTAACCCCAGAAAGCTCTGAACACCCCAGAAACAACTCACAGAGTATATGAAGTTCAAGAAAATAAATGAAAAATCATTATGCTAAATCTTTACACACCAAGAAAACTTGGACTAATTCAGGTTACATCTTGTTTTACATGTACTTTATGCTCATTGTAACTAGTAAGATCTTAATGCACACTATCAAACCTTTAAAAGAATCAAGTACTGATAAAATGCATTCATATACTGTTATGCAAAAATGCTTTTAAAATCTGTACATTTATCTTTGTTTTTTAAAATAAAGTTGTTCAATTAAAAAAAAAAAAAGAAGAAGAACCTGGCAAAACTATCCATAGTGGATGAGTGACAACTGCACCTGGGTCTCCAGCTGAGAGCCATTAGTGGAGTTCATGCTGCCTGACTGCCCCAGCGTGTCTGCAGAGGGTGGCCAACACAATAGAAGTCAGCACAGGAAGAGAGCAGTAAGAGAGACGCTGAAAGGTATCTGTGAAAAAGTTGGAAAAGTATGCCTGAGCCCATGTTAAACTACGTGACAAGAACTTGTATGCAATTCCCAGACTGCTTAGAGCATGCTTTTGCACAGGGTACCAAGCTCTGGCTTTTGACCTTCCCATTTTAAATTACCATGCAGTAACAAGCAAGTCCAGCCTTCTCATCCATCTATTCATTTCTAAATGAGGAACCTTTCAAACATTTTGATAATTTTTTTAAAGAAAAAGAACAATCATCACTTTTTCCTACACTATTACAGAAAGAGTCCCTGGTAGGTTCAGCTTTACATGATTGTTTTCATAGTCAAAGAAATGGCTTCCTGGCTTTTCAATTTGGGTTATTTGTCTAGCAAGGACCATAGTTTTAGAACAAACCCCACTTCTTTTGCTTTTGAAAATCCTGAAGCCTCTAGCATTGCCTTTCCGCTCCATCATCATATTTCTAGGTTACCTGTGTCCTAATTCTGGTTCCACCCTGATCACCATTTTCATCAGGACAATTTTCAGCTCTTCATTTGACTGATCTAAAGTATTTTACCTTATTTCTCCAGCCGCAAAGTCTCGTTTTAAATCTGACACTAACACTGTCTCTTTGATTCCTTTTTCCTGCCCATTGTTTATTTGACCATTCACCCCTTCAGTACCTGAAAGCCACTTGATTTTTCTTAGTAGTTTGTCTTCCTTTCAAAATCATCCTTATATCAAATGTAGTCTTGTTGGTTTCATTGCATTATATCTATATTTTTGACAATTGTAACAGATTTGTGTCTTCTTGAATTAAATTATTACAGAAAAATGTCAATCAAGTGAAGCATGAAGTTCTAGCTGAAAATTAACAGGCTAACAAACTTGCCACTCATGCCCTGACTGCTAAGGTAACATGTTAATGCCATGAACATGTGCTGCATTCCTATGCACTTTTCACCAAGTGGATGTAGAATTAAATATTCAAAATGTAAATTTTATATTTAAATAAATCTTGAGACTCAAAAAGCATAAAAAACAAAACAAAACAAAACAAAAACCAGAAAAACAACCAGTTCATGAAATTCCTATGCAAATGGATGAAACTTGAAGCTATCATCCTGAGTGATAGTCACAAAAGAACACACATGGTATTCACTCACTTATAAACAGATACTAACCCCCCTCCCAAAAAAAAAGAGATCAGAATAGTCAAGAAACCATCCACAGAACTTATGAAGCTCAAAAAGAAGGAAGATCAGAATGTGGATATCCAAATCCTTAGAAGGGAGAACAAAACACTCAGGGGGAGGAAATACAATGTCAAATAGAGGATCGGGGATTGTAGAAAAGATCTACAAAGATTGCCTCACCTGGAGAACCACCCCATATGCAGCCACCAAACCCAAGTACTATTGCTGATGCCAAGAAGTATTTACTGGCAAGAACCAAATATGGATGTCTCCTTAGAGTCTCTCCCAGAGTCATACAGATACAGATGAGGATGCTTGCAGTTAACCATCAGACTGAACATGGGGACACCAATGAAAGATCTAGAGAAAGGACTGAAAGAGCTGAAAGGTTTGTACCCTCATGGGAAGAATAATATCATCAACCAGCCAAGGATCCGAGGTGGAAAGGGTGTTTGGTAGACGGAGCACCTTCACAGAAGCAAGATGAGGGAGAGGAGGGTGGAGAGTGGGAGGAAGGGTACAACATTTGAAATGTAAATACAGGGAATATCTAATAAAACTGAAAAAAAAGTGGTAAATTGTGATTTAGGGTAGCAGGTTTTATTGTTTTCAATTTTCTGGTTTCTGTTTTACTATAGTAATACATTACGTGAGAATATACAGTGTATTGTAGACTAAATTAGATTAGGATGGGGTTAGAATCTTTATCCCCCATGTAAAAACATAGCAAAAGTACATTCTCCTGTGAGACTGAATAGGAGCTTTTGCTAGGAACTGAATCTTATGGCACCTTAATCTTGAATGTAAATATTTCTATCACACTTTTCCATAGCAGCCCAAGCCCAGCAAGACACATGGCTCTGTGTACTTGTTCTGAGACTACATTGTGACTCTACATTGACTTCAAACCATAACAGTTTAACAAGTGTCCCCCACAAATAGTTGTTCTTTTTATAATGTCATTTGGGTAATACTTATTGTACGTTGTCTTAAATTTTATTATCAACCTTCATATTGGGTGATGCTGTGTGTCTATATTACACTTATTGAAACATCCCTCACTCTTTCTTAGATTCTGAATACTTGCAACAATTGGAATAAATTAAGGCAGAATAGAGCATGTTAAAGAAATGTTAAAGCATGTTAAAGTATGAATAAAAAGGAAGAGAGGAAAACAGGTGAGCAGAAGTTTCACAGTTCGTGATTCTGTCTGAGTATTCCAGTTTTCTACTTATTCCAAGAAGGCAGCAGGGAGGAAACGAAAAGAACATTAAAGTTCTTATCCACACCATTATACACCAGGCTTCTGCCTATGAAAGAATGAGAGTTGGCCAAGCCACATGATTCCAGGGTTTCAACTCTAGGGATTTCAACAGAGCTTGTTTTACGGCATGAGATGTATACGCCAAAGTACCTTTTAACTTCTAATTGTTTAGAAATTAACATTTGATGGAAAACTATATACAAAGAAAGACCATTTTGAGAGATTACAGAAAAGAAAGTGTAGTCAAGCATCAGTATGAGATGAGTAGGTAAGTGTGTGAGACCAGCTCGGACTCCCAAGAGGTCTACTCGGAATTGGCGCGAGGATTGAAAGAAAAAGACAAGTTAGTTAAAGCTGCAATATGACTTCGGCTGGACTTGAGGCCAAAGCCTCGTGGCTGAAGCGAAGCCCTTTTTTGATTTGTCCTCCTTTAAACTGTTATAATTACATGCAAAAATAATAACAACTGTTCAGAGACTGGGATCAAAGGAATTAACAATCTTAGAGGTCAGGTGAAAAGGTCGGAGACAAAAATGGATTCCTCTGTGCCTACATTCCAAAAGCCACCCTGCCCAAAGCTGCATTTCTAAGGATACTGCCTGGAGTATCAAATACTTTCCTTTGCTGCATTCTAAAAGGCCCCGCCCCATTCGTCAGATGTAGATGTACTTCCTTATAGCGTTATTCTTAGAGCCTTGCCTAGGGCTTCATATGTAGATGTGCTTGATAATAGGCATTGCAGTGCTTAGCACAATGGCCAGATTCCTGCCTTGGCCAGCCCCAAAATGTCCTGGGATAATATTAATATTACTCCGCCATCAACTGTTCGGAGGTGCCAAAACGGCTCTCCACAGGTCAGGAAGATCAGTTTCTCACATTCTCCAACACTGAGTATGTTACATCTGAGTTAATCTAACTTATAACTTTAACAATAACAAACGAAGTTGTATATTAGTTTTGCATACATTTGCAAAATGATTTTTTTCAACTTTAGTATTTTTTGTGAATATCTTATCTATTTGTTTACATATGTTTTTCCATTTTCATCTTTTCTTACTTAGTCAGATCCTGCCATGGTGGCTTAAAAAAAATCACCTGTCATGTATCTATTTAGAACAATGCTACATTTGGTGGTTTGAATAATAAAAGTGCCCTGTTTTCATAAAGCTTATATTCTGAGGAAAGACAAGTATTAATACATTACGGTGCAAATGTGTAAAATATTTACTATTTAATAAGTTATATTGCTGTGAATGATGTAAAACAAAAAAGTAGATAATTGTTTTGGAGTGAAGGTGTTTAATAATTTATGTATAGTATTCTGGAAAGACATTAAGAAACTAACTTTTGAAGATGCTAAAGAAACAAGTAATGATTTTATCTGTGGACAAGAACTCCAAAATAGAAGGAACACTTTTTAGGCTTCTTGTTTTTTTTTTTTTTGTTTGTTTGTTTTTTTGGTTTTTTTTTTTTATTTTTTTTACTTTTGAGACTTTTATACATGCATAGGATAAAATATGATCATATCAATTCTTCATTATCCCCTTTCAATTACTCTAATGTCTCTAACACTCCTTGTCCTAACCTCATGATTTTTTTTTCTCTTTTGACAGTCTGTAAGTCCAAATAGTGCTACCCATATAGACATGAATGTGCATCCATTCTCTAGAGCATGGGATATCCACAGTGGCCATACCTCAAAGAAGAATACTTATCTCTTTCCAATACATATCAAGTACAAGGTACAGATCATCTACCTGGGCTTTATAGAAAATTTGGCAAACTTACAGCCTTTTGGGACTAAGAGAGCTTGGGGTACAAAATGTAATGAACTAGAGGCCCCAGTTTAGATGGCTGATCTGCCAAGATCTGCCACCATCCACCAAGATCTGCCACCAAAGGATTTAATTTAGTATGTATGGCTCACGAATTAGGATGTTAGTTGCACCTAGCAACTGAGTTACCTGTTGATTCTAAACTGTTTGTGTGGTGTTTTCCTTCACTGGGCAACTCAGCTGAGTTCCAGAGAAAGGTATGGTAGTGGGACGCACCAAGCCCACAAGGAATTGGGATGCACGAGGCTTGCAGGCAGGATTACAACGATCCACCTTTCTAAAGGAAAGGTTTAAGGAGCTCCGGCCCAGTCAGCCGAGATGAGAACAACCCGCCTCTGCCATGTAGCCCGTCGTAGTGTGGCATGGTACAATTTTCTTTTCTTTTTTTAAATTATTTAATGCAACATTCCATGGTGTTGAAGAGATTATAGTAGAAAGTGGTGGCTGTAGATGTCTCATTTAGAGCTAAGCACTCAGTCATTTATTTATTTTCAACTTCTTCAGTTCTGCATCTCCACATTGACTGCTGTCCACAAAGCTTCTCTAATCAACTTTAGGAGTTGATTAGAGAATCCCAAGTCTACAAGTATAAATACATATATAAAATAATTTGACAACATAAATGATTAGCATATTCTACCTTAGGACTTATGAGATCCATCAATGCGAATGCATGTGACAGACCAGTGTCATCATACCAGATATGAAATCACTCCCTGTGTAACAAGTCTCAAATTTGGTCAGAAACGTGTCACTTACTCCATAACAATCATGCTGCTGTTGTACCAGTGGGCACATATACCTAGCAGTTTTCAAAGTTTAGAAATGGGGTATATCTACTATAATTTAGATGAGCAAGTTTGCACACAAAGGAGTAGGAATAGTTGAGATAGAAAACCATAGAGCAGGTTTGGGACATGCTTTAATTATTTTTGAGTTTTAGAGAGAAAGTTATTATAGCTTCATGCATAGGAGCTTAAAAAAGAGAAAGTCATGTCATTTTAATTAAGCTGGCATTCAAGTTAGCCACATGGTGGGCAAGTAGCCATGTGGTGAAGAAGAATGATTTGAGAGAAAGAAAAACTGAAAATGCCCAAAGTACCAGAAGAAGCATTTCTGTGCCTTGGCCAGCATATAAAACAAAGAAGACAAGAAAAAGGATAAGTAACTAAAATCACAAGACTACTAGAAAGAGAGAACAGATTTAACCACCCTAGGAAATTATAACACTAGTTGGTCTGACTCTGTTAGTTGCAGGCCCTATATAGGTATTAAAATGTTAAAATTGAGCCATTGAGCCAAGACTGTGGACAACATTTTAGTTGTGTGTACATTTATGGTTTCATCTCATTAAATTTTCTTTCCTAATATCCCAAGACACAGTAATCTTAACAAATAATTTTGCCATCTAATTAGAAGAAAGTTGAATCTAGACTACACACATAGCATACCATAGTAAACTATTACCTATGAACACAAGACAGTCAAAAATCGTGTGTGTTTTGTATGGAACTGATCATTATCTACCACATCTTTGCTTTGGGGTTGAGTGTGTAAGTATCAGGGAGAACCAACAGAAAAATAGCAACACTATAACATAGATACCTAGATTACTAGCAGAAATTACTAAGGAAACCCAGTTAAAACTGTGATGCTGGAGTTACTATCTGAAAGTTTTTTATTATTTAAAATTATTTTAGGCAGTGAGTTCTTCCTGTCTTCTATGTGGTTGAGCATCATATTGAGTGCTCTTAAAGGCCTTGACTCTTGGGCTATTCATTGTTTTTACTTTTTCTTCTCATAGAGTCAGGGGGCCAGTATGACAGTCTGACTCAGGACAGCTGATTTTGAAGAATACTTTGAGGCAAACATGCTTAACTCTGAAATGGTAAGGCCAAATCACACCCATTTCTAAAGCCAGCTTCTTGGTTTATCAAACAATGCGTGACACTTTACCAATATTATGTACACACAAAAGACATTTTTTCCTCTATAAAAAGGATCCAAAGCAGTTGCTTTTATAACCTGTGTGGATTTTCCCAAATGAATCTTTATCAATCGTTTTGCCATGTGTTGGGAATGGGGGTTGACAACAGAAAGAAAACATTTTTTTTTTTTTTTCTTTTAGAGTGTTATCAGTGATGTAACACTTCAATTTGAAGGGGCATTCTCTGATACCTCTAATCTTTATAAAGTCAACCGAATCTCATGTTAGACAGAGGTGAATACATACTCTTATCTTTTTCCTTCTTTGTTCTAAGCACCTAATGACACACTTTATTATTTTACTCTAATGTCAGATGCTCTACCATTAAGCAACATGTTCCTTACTCCTTTTTATTTTGAATATTCAATGAGCTACTGCAGAACTCAAACAAGAATTCACAACACTAGTTAAGGGCCTATTAGAGTCATCACACTGTGGATTTAGGATACCATTTGTCTTTTCTCCTTGCTTATATATGGCTTTATTTATTGGACCCCTCCTCTCTCCCTAGATTAACAATGCTCTTTTATTAGGGGGGGCTGGAGTGATGGCTTGGGGGTTAAAAGCAACTGACTGTTTTTCCAGAGGTACTGAGTTCAATTCCCAGCAACCACATGGTGGATAACAACCATCTGTAATGGGATCAGATACCCTATTCTGGTGTGTATGAAGACAGCAACAATATACTTACAAACATAACATAAATAAATAAATCTTTTAAAAAAGGCAATGCTTTTTTTTGGTGCCCATGCCCTTTAAGATATTTCTTGATTTATTAGTTGTTCTCACTAAAGAAGTGAAAGCACAAATTTATATGATTCAATTGCACACATTTCAATTCTCACTAAAGACGGATCATTTTTGTTTTAACTGCTACTTTATATGAGTTACATGGATTTTAATAGTGAAAATATACGTTAGCAAGCTATGAGATTACTTCATCTTGTATACTACTCTATGTTACCATTTTCCTACTTTAGTATAATTTTACACTTCTAATTGAAATGAAAGTATAAGTTTTATGCCATCCTTACATATTTTAGAGATGATTTTGATACATTTTCAGCTTTTTATCCAAGTTATAATAGTTTGAGTGGTCTGCTGAGGAATGTCTTACATTATACTTACACACTTTTATTACCAAATCACTATTATTAATTTTATACTTAGGACTAGAAATCATGTTTCATAACCAAAAATCCATGACATTCTGTTTGCAAAATGACTGATGACTTTCTATTGCTTTAGCAGCCTAGTATGTCTTTGTGAACTCTTCAGCAAGAGGAGTGGATATGAATTCTAGCTCAGTAGGGCTTTTAACCTGGTTCATTACACTTTACTTAACCCTAACCTCCATCATCACAGAGGACACAAAAACGCCTCTCCTCTTTTAATATCTATTAAAATGTGTTTATAATTTTAAAATATCATTCCAACATTTTTATTTTGAACAACCTCCTTGGCTAGTCTACCCTTGCCTAAATGGCTGGCATTAAGGATATCAGTGAGAGTGAACGTATAGACATTCTTGCTGCTTCAGCAATACATAGCAGTTTAATTTAAATTAAATTAGTCAATATACATGAAAGCACTTTGTAAATTGTAAAGTACTCTACAGGGTATATCAAACTATTTAATTAAATTTTTGACATCTGGCATCAGGTTTCAAGTGGAAATAAATCAAAGAATTTATCTTAGGAAGTTCTGTCTTAGGTCATTTGCAAAAATGTGCCAGAATTTAACGTCTGTTTTTTCCAACATTATTAAATATTTGAGCACTTTTCAATAACTTAATTACCTCTTTAAGTCATTGTTTTTAGTATCCCTCAGAAGAATGTCTACAGAGAAGAATTTTAGTCCTCTTCCACTTGCAGTACACTCTGAAATGTACAGTAAGGTATTTAGCACATATGTGAATAATGAATAATCTGACAATAAAACATAAATTCACCACCTTGACCTGTCCTAAGCTATTATTAGCACCAAATTAAGGTCACTTTTTCAGTGAAATTGGAGTTGATAGCACTACAAACTTAAAATTGATTTTCGGTTAATAAACCATGGTAGGAAAACTCACAAGAGATTGTAGTTGTTCCCTCAGTGAGCATCCCTTGGCAGTTACTAAGATCTATTCTCATAAGAGTAAATAATGCCTTTTCTTCATCCAGTTTCATCACAGTTCTTGTCCTTTATCCTGTCACCAACAAATATTCAGCCTGTACATTGCTGTTTAATTTTTTTCTCAGTAACCAGACACAGATTACCCAGAGGGCAAAAGTGTTTAAAACAAATAGAACAAATTTCTCATGAACAAATCTCTATGCTTGGCCGTATAAATCTCTCTATGATTTACTGAACAGGGATGCCTCAATTGTCCCCACCAAAAATATAAACTTTTCTCATTCGTCTTGTTTGCCTATTGAAATTACTTAATAATACCATATTTTAGAAGATAGCAGATACCTTAATTGATAAATATAAAGAAATAAATCTGGAACAGAACTGAAAACCTGCTTCCTGATAGCAATTGTTCATAACGCTAGTGAAGGTCAGGGTCCTGGGCAAGAAAAGGCACCATCACTCTTTACTCAGCTGTGAACACTATGAACAGTGCTAAATCCACCAACCTGACAGCCAAGATATGCGCAAAGCTGCAGCAGTGCTATCAGGGGACAACTAACTACTCTCGGATTGGATTTGAAGCCTTTCCTTTTGAGGAGGTAATTAATGCTTAACACTATAATCCTAGTTTTAAAATAGTACGTGGATAGAGAATCACTAGGCCCCAGATTCTAAGGAGGAAATTGCTACTATTTACTTAAACTGAGATGAGGAGGGAGAATATTTTGATGAGAGGTCAGAAATAATTATAATGTATTATATACACATCTAAAACCATCAAGGAAAAAAATTTTCAAAATCTTGGCTTATTTGAAGCATTTGTAAGGATAATTTTTAATAATATTATCTATGCAAAATCTAATTATATTTCTACCCATGATCGGTTTGACCATATATTAAGTAGGAATATTTTTGTTAATCAAGAAATTATTTTTTTTTTCACTAAACACATATGCACTGTGCTCCTGAAGACATTCTATGTACTGTGACCATAAATGTTAATTCTTGAAAGAATAAAATAAGTACATGTACATTACATAAAATCCTAATAATTGTCATATAAAACATTATTATAATATTTCATACTATCATTGTGAAAGTGCTAAGATGAAATCAAACATAGGATCTTTGAGAGTTCATGAAACGAACACGTAATGAAAATTCAAAATTGAGCGGTTATGGAAGAACTCCCTGTAAACGTCATATTTATTCGGGATATTGATAGTACACTGATTTAGATGGTCAAAAGATACAACAATATTACAGAAAATACAAACTTTATGTATAACGCTTCTGAGAAGATAATTGGTTTAACAAGAAGCAGGGGAATATGAGCATTAAGAGTATTCAGAGAACTGAAAGTATCATAGTGAACAACTTATGATATTGGTTACAACTATAAAGAAAGCAAAATTTTATTAGTTTTTGGCCAGTTATTATTTGTTGTGCCTCAGAAAGTCACACTCCACTCTGTGCCTCAGTTTCCTTTTACGTAAATGAGAAATATAACAATGATCTCTTAGCAGTTCAGTGAAAATTAAGTGAGATATTACATAGGTAAATAAGAAAAACATTGAACAAGTGATAAAATAGCTACTATTGTTCTATTTGAATAATTTTCTGCGAAATGATTTGCATCTGTATGTCATCCTTTTGTTAGGAGATGAAATGGAGAAAGGATAAGTGGAAATGATAAACTCAGCACTCATGTATTTCTCAAAAATATAGTAAGCCTAGATCTCTAACTTAAAGGTCGTTATATTATTGAGTTTTTTTCAATTCTTTAATGATTGTTAATATTATTTTTAGACTTAAAGTATATGTGCTGTACTGGAATAAAAAACAATATAAACTTTGCTGAATCTGAATCTACATTAGTTCTAATTTTACACTCAAACACAAGTAAGGTTTATTGGCAGGATTATATAGTTGTTCTAGGTTTCGTATGTTAAGAATAAAATAGATCAGGGCCTTGCATAAATTCCATAAGCATAAAAGGATTGTCATATGATTTATACCATTGTAGAACAGAATTCACTTCCCAAGTCCCTGAATATTTATATTCACATATATTTATATAGCTCAAGACTACTGAATTTGGTGGTATAATGGTTTATTATAGAACATATAACTCATTTGATGCAGAGTTAAGAGACTTGTAGATGTTAGAGGCCATTTCAGTAATTTCTAAAAGTTTGAGGACTTGGTTAATTATGTATAGAATAGAAAGTTTGAAGGGCATATACCTTGACCTTAAGATGCATATCCATGTGCCACGAAGGGTTAGTACCTGAAGTGCTCCCAAGTTCTCAGAAGGGGAGGGAGAGATGGGGTGATGGACTGTGTGAGAGGGAACTGTGGAGGAGGGGGGCTGTTATTGGGGTATAAAGTGAATAAGAAAATAAATAGATGGAAAAAAGATGCACATACAACAAAATAGATGGTAAGAAGAATCTACCAGTAGATATAGGGTAAAGAGAACAAAAAGAAAAAAAAGTCAATACAATGTATATTCAATAGTAGAAAGTAATGTTGTATACTAGGAGATTAAAAGTGAAATTAAAGATGAAGTACAATTTGCCATATGCTTTCAAGGTCTGACTGTCAGTAGGCATTCTAAGGAAGGAAGCTACAAGTAGGAGGAATACTACTGAAAAGCACATGGAGACAAAGAAGAGTAGCCCTCATACTGCTGTAATTTTGAGTACTTCCTTTAGATTGGAACACTGCACATGTCAGTGTAAGCTGAGAGAGATATTTGAAAGGCTCATTCTTTTTGCAATGTTTTGTTTTTTATTAGTGATTTTTATCATTTGTTAATTTCTTTTTTTAAAAAATTGAAGATTTTATTTATTTATATTTCAAATGTTATCCCCTTTTCCAGGTTTCCCCTCTGCAAACTCCCTATGCCATCGCCCCTTACCTTGCTTCTATAAGGGTGCTCCCCCACACACCCACCCTCCCACCCACGCATCAGCCAACTCCTTCCTCACTGCCCTAGCATTACTCTACACCAGGGGGCATGAAGCCTTCATAGGACCAAGGATCTCCCCTCCCATTGATGCTGGATTGCCCCTTCAGCTACTTCAGTCCTTCCCCTAACTCCACCTTTGGGGTCCCTGTGATCAGTCTGATGGTTGGCTTGGAGCATCTGCACCTGTATTAGCCAGGCGCTAGCAGAGCCTCTCAGGAGACAGCTGTATCATGCTCCTGCCAGCAAGCATTTCTCGGCATCAGCAATAGTGTCTGGTTTTAGTATCTGCATATGGAATGGATCCCAAGATGGGGAAGTGTCTGGATGCCCTTTCCTTCCATCTCTGCTCCATTCTTTGTCCCTGTGTTTCCTTTAGAAAGGAGCAATTCTGCGTTAAAATTTTTGAGATGGGTGGGTGGCCCCATTCTCAACCGGGGAAAGGAGTGCATGCCTAACCTCTGAATATGGTCTATACATTCTCCTTCCCCTTTGCGGGGTATTTCAGCTACTGTCATCCTATGAGATCCTAGGAAGCTCTTGTTTTCCTGTCATCTGGGACTTTCTGATTGCTACCCCCAGCTCCCCAGCTCCCATTGTTACATACCTCTGCTCAATTTCCTGACCCTTTCTCGGTACATCTTCCCATACCTGATTCTGCCCCTCATTTTCTCCTCCTCCTCTTTTTCTCTCAAGTCACTCCTACCCTCTACTTCCCTTGATTATTTTGCTTCCCCTTCTAAGTAGGACTGAAACATCCACTCTTTGGTCTTTCTTACCATGTGTGTTCTTTTGTGACTGAGTTAACTCACTTAGGATGATATTTTCTAGATCCACCCATTTGCCTAAGAATTTCATGAAGTCATTGTTTTTAATAGCTGAGTAGTACTCCATTGTGTAAACGTACCATACTTTCTGTATCCATTCCTCTGTTGAGGGACATCTGGGTTGTTTCTAGTTTCCGGCTAATATAAATAAGGTTGCTATGAACATGTTGGAGCATGTGTCTCTGTTATATGTTGGAACATCTTTTGGGTATATGCCCAGGAGTGGTATATAGCTGGCTCCTGAAGTAGCACTATGCTAAATTTTCTGAGGAAACGCTAGATTTCCAGAATGGTTGTACCAGCCTGCAATCTCCACATCTTTGTCAGCATCTGCTGTCACCTGAGTTTTTTAACTTAGCCATTCTGACTGGTATGAGGTGGAATCTCAGGGTTGTTTTGATTTGTATTTCCCTGATAACTAAGACTGTGGAACATTTCTTTAGGGGGATAGCCAGATTTTTGAGTACCTTGAATGCTACACCATGTGATTAGGACTTCATTATGGAAGTAAATAGAATGTTTGTGAATAATGTCTTAGTCATACCCTATGAAGTATTTAGTAGTAGCATGTAGCATAGTTTCAGCCAGTAGATAAATAGATCCACAAACAGTACTATTCTGGGAGTGGTGGGTGGAAAGTTGTAAACAAATAAGATAGAAGATACAAGGCAATTTGTTTCATAAATTTCAGAAAGTGATTTTTATTGGTGATTTAGTAAAACTCTATCTTCCATGAGTAATTGAGTAGTTTCTTAATAAAAAGAAGAATCAATGTGGTATAGTGGTAAATAATAAAGCCTGAAGTCATTTGTATTGAGTTAAAACATTTTTAACCATGAAAAAGTTATAGAAACTCTAACATTAACTTTCATGAGCTTGAAGAACATTTATAAAAACAGCATATGCCAAAGAACATAGCTGTAATCTATAAATCTGTAAAGATTTTTATGAAATTTTATAGCATCTATGTTATTATTTAAAAATTTTTAAATATCAAGCTTTTGAGATAGGTTAGTAGGTAAAGTGAATTAAGCTCCTCTATACCTGTATAATGCTGCACATGCTGGCAGGAGCCTCTAATACCAGTCATATAAAACATGGGATATGGATACTGAAAAAGTCTGAGAAGCAATTGGATGACTAACCTGACATACACAACAGTAAACAGTAAAGGATCCCTATCTCAAACACAGGAGGAAATGAGAACCTAACACAGGATGTCTTTTGACATCTAGTTATGTGAATCAATGTGCACATGATTTCTTTCACATAAATATGCATTCATCAATATATGAGTACAATTCACACACAAGCATCATACAAACACAAATTACAAACGTCATATAAAAAAAGGAAATTATTGAGAATCCTTTCTGTATTCTATTCCCTGGGGGAGACTATGAGTAGTATTCCATAGATGCTTTTCATTCTTTGTCTTTGGTTGAGAAATCATATACACAGAGTAGCATTACACTGAATGAGTAGATCTTATTTGTATATTTATGAATATATGTGTTACAACATTTAAAGAAAAAGAAGCCAGAGGCTATGAATTTTAATGAGAAGGGAAGATACAGGAAAGAAATAGGATCATGGTGTAATTATATTCTTTTTGTCTTTCTTTTTTCTTCTTTCCCTTTTTGCTATTTTATTGGATATTCTCTATATTTACATTTCAAATATTATTCCTTCCTCCCCCTCTCCTATTCCCCCTACCCCTCCACTTGCTTCCATGAAGGTGCTCCCTCTCCTAATCACCCTCTCCACCTCAACGCCTTGGCATTCTCCTACAATGGGAAAATGTACCTTCACTGGACCAAAAGCTTCTTCTCAGTCCTCTGCTACATATGCAACTGGAGCCATGGGTCTCTCCATGTGTGCTCAATGGTTGTTGTTCTAGTCCCTGGGTGCTCTGGAGGGTTTGGTTGGTTGATAACATTGTTCTTCCCATGAGGTTGCAAACCCTTTCAACTCCCTCAGTCCTTACTCTAGCTCTTTCATTGGGGTCCACGTTCAGTCTGAGGGTTAGCTGCAAGCATCCTCAACTGCATCTGTATGACTCTGAGAGAGCCCCTGAGGAGACATCCATATCTGGTTCCTGCCAGTAAGCAATATGGCATCAGCAATAATGCTTTGATTTGGTGGCTGCATATGGGTGGATTCCCAGGTGAGGCCATCTCTGAATGATCTTTTTTTCAATCCCTGGTAATCTATTTAACCTTATATTTCCTCCTGTGAGTGTTTTTTCTCCCTTCTAAGGACTGAGGCATCCGCATTCTGATCTTCCTTCTTTTTTGAGCTTCATAAGGCCTGTGAATTGTTTCTTGGGTATTCAGAGTTTTGGGGGGCTAGTATCCACTTTAATATCAAATAATAGAAAATTAAGAAGAAATACTTATGCACTGTACCTGAGTCAATTAACATTTTCAATATATGACAGTATATTAATGTACTAACATTTTTATTTTAACTGAGGTGCTGACACTCATAACATACATGCTAAAAAATTTAGATGAAAAACACACAAGGAAAAAAAGAAACTAACAGGAATTTAAATACGAGCTATTTCTATGTTGTCCCTCAAACTCTTTAAAAGCCAAAAAATCTTTTTGCTGCAATAGAAGGTTCTAAGTACTTGCTTCATATTTTGCATATTAAAACTTCCCAACAAATTGTTTCCACCCTGCCACTGAACTTCAAAAAAATGTGAAGTGCAAGGGTTAACAAACTTAAACGTTTAAAGAGTCATGAAATGGACTGTTTCCGCTTTCCATCTGGCTTTTATCAATTGTAAGTCAGTTTCAGAAGGGCTGCTACACAATCAAAACACACAATCTCCCTAGTCAGATAATTCAATTTTATAAATGAATTACTTATGTGCCTATAAGTAAATACATTCCTACTCGTGAGGATATCGGCTGCTGTCAGTGAGATAATCAAACCCAGAGAAGGCTATCCTTCTACACACTCAAAGCGCCCACATTTCTGGAATATGATAAATCCAATCAAAAACATTTCAGCCTTACAGAAAGAATAAATTAAAAAAAAAGATATTCAGCAAAGAGACACAAGGTCAGCAGTGCAGATATTAAAATAGAACAGCATATTTTGTAAGAACAATGCTATTCTATAGCTCTCGGCATCTGGAAAATATGCATTTGTGCCAAAATAAATTGAACATTGCCCTTACAGGTGACTATGATCTCTGAAAAACAGTGCAAAATAAAGGAAAGAGCTTTAGACGTGGAGAAACTCAATGAATTCTATCTCTGCCACTAACCAAGTGTGTGACCTTGGACAACTTACAGACATCCTCCACCCCCAACCCCATCTTCGTTTTTTCAATTGTATGATGGAAGAAAGAACATCTATTCTCCAGTGTTATTTCAAGAATAAAGGAATCATAAATGTGTAAAGTACCAATTCTTATGTCTGGTACACGAAGGCAGGAAAGAAAGAATAACACCTCTTCAAATTTTCTTTTGTTCATGTAGGATTTAGGAGAGGCAACCTTGCCTCTTAGATGTTAGATTATTTGTTTCTTTGTTTTCTTTAAGGGACCAAGCTAGTAAGATAAGGAATATGGCAAATGTCAGTATATGGGCATTTATATATAGAAAATAGTAGTTCATGGTGTAACATACATTAATATACATTAGGCTTGTAGAGAAATTCTAATTCTCTATGCAGTCTTTTCAAAAATTAAATTATGCAGTTCACCAAAGAAAATCTTCAGTGTTCATAGGGAAGATTTTTTTTATCACAATCTTGAATGCAAAGGTTAATATTAAGGTAATTCTTCCCTATTTGCCTAAATTTACACCCTGAGGGAAAAATCTTCTACTGCTCCATGGTAAGAGTATAAGGAACATGTTTAAAATGTTAATATTTTTATAGATTTTCTCTATTTTGGGCTTTACATGGAATAATTGTTTTGTTGATTTTCTTTGCAAGTTAAGAATAGCCATGGAGATTACCTAGTAAAAAATCAGAGACTAATTACTATTATGCTTTGAAGTCTATTTCAACTTTTCCTTTAAAAATTATAACAGTAATTGATACTCATCAAATAAACCATTGTACATAAAAATATTCCAGTGAACCAGTTAGTGCATATGCCATTACTTAATAATCTTGATAGCCTGTTTCAAGAAGATCCTTTGCTATTTCTTAGTAATGCAATTATTCTATAGTAAGAGCCATTTCCCAAGCAATATCTATGCTTCTCAGAGAGGAGGGGCCTCAATTGAGAAAACACCTCCAGAATATAGGCCTATAGGCAAATCTGTGGTGACATATTCTTGATTGATGATTTATTTTTTGAAGATGGAGTCCATTCTGGGCTATATTATCCCTGGGCAATTGATCCTAGATAATAGAGGAAAGTAAGCTGAGCACAACAAGAGAAGCGAGCCAGTGACAGTGTTCCTCCATGGCTCCTGCTTTAGGTACTGCCTTCAGGTTCCTGCCTTGATGCATTGTCAGCTGTAAGCTGAAATAAACGCTTCCTTTCCCAACTTTCTTTTAAGCGTGTCATTATTACGGCAAATTAGGACAAGAGGCATTATACAACAGGAATATACTGAATTATTGAGAATATCACTGTGTTTTCTGTGAGCTGTATTGAAGATAGCAGCTATCTTTCTATATACAGGGACTGGCTAATAAGAACATACATGAGACATGGAAAAAGAGGATGTACATCCCACATGAGACAGTACTAGTGGGAAAAAGAATGGAAAATACAACAACAACAACAAATTTCTTCCACTGCCTCTTGTCATTCAGAATATGTCATTGATCTAAAGTGAATGTAAAAGTTGATCAGGTATCTGAAGGATTACATGAAAACTATAGCTTGTATTTATATAAAGGATCAAAGGTTAAAAGATTAAACAACTTATCGTGGTGTTGATTATAGGATCAAAAAAACATTATCACTTACTGTCAGTGTAACCTTGGTCAAACTGTCTCTCTTAAACTCAAACTTAGAATCAGTAAAAATTGTCATAGCTAGGGCACATGCAAAGGTGAGTGTTAAATAAAGACACCACATGATTTTAGGTACATATTACCTAGCATGACAGAGGAATTCTATTGCTTACTATATATCCATGTGCCCTTCAATTTCTCCCAGATCCCTTAGAGCTAGGTGAAGTTGTGCTATATAATCTGGACTCTAAGCTTTAAGTGAAAACAATGTGTGTGTCTTAGTCAGGGTTTCTATTCCTGCACAAAACATGACCAAGAAGCAAGTTGGGGAGAAAAGGGTTTATTCAGCTTACACTTCCACATTGCTGTTCATCACCAAAGGAAGTCAGGACTGGAACTCAAGCAGGTCAGGAAGCAGGAGCTGATGCAGAGGCCATAGACAGATGTCATTTACTGGCTTGCATCCCCTGTCTTGCTCAGCCTGCTTTCTTATAGGACCCAGGTCTACCAGCCCAGGGATGGTACCACCCACAATGGGCTGGGCCCTCCCCCCTTGATCACTAGTTGAGAAAATGCCTTACAGCTGGATCTCATGGAGGCATTTCCCCAACTGAGGCTCCTTTCTCTGTGATAACTCCAGCTTGTGTCAAGTTGACACAAAACCAGCCAGTACAGTGTGCCACTCGCTTCTGGAGCAAACGATGAAAAGATGAACACAGCATCTTTTATTATGCTTTTCTGCTTTTCTGCTGTTTATCAAGAGGACTTGTATTCTAGATGATACAACTATAAAATGATAATCTGCCAGAATGTTTATTGACTAACTACATAAGTAAACCCCTTGCTGATCTATACTTAATATGTAACATAAATAAAAAACTTAGCTTCTATCACATCATTGACGTGTGGTGGCTATTGTTAGGCAGCATAGGTATATACTCTTCAAGATGACTTAGTTACTATTCACATTAACGTTAGAAACTGAGCAATGTTATTGTGAAAAACACAGAGGAGCAGAAATTAATACACTTGAGCTCCAGGGTTGTTCAATTGTGAGACTACAGGTTACTAATTAAATTGCTCAGTTTTTCATATATATCACAATGTCAAGGATTTTTAGACATGCAATACAAGTTGCTGTGAAAATAAGGAAAATACCATTGATAGTCAAGAACATGTAAAATATTTACAATTATTATTTGTTTGCCCTAAGGGTATGATTTTTGGGTGTTCAGAGAAGGCAAAGGCTAGTAGCTCTATTGTATTAAAAGATATTAAATCTAACCATTTCTTAATAAGATACTCTGCTCATGTGGCTTCTTTTTATAAGAGAAATTATTTATAACATAAATGAAGAATCATAGAGTGACATGGGTCTCATAATGTACTTTGATGTGATCATAGCATTCCTGTTGCCTCAGTCTTGAGAATGTTGGGACTATAAATGTGAGTCACACTACAGGACAGAGAATCTCTTCCCTGACGCCTGGCTTTCATGATACTAGAAACCACCATGTGGTGTTTCAAAGGTGCAATGCAACAAAAAATCCTACCCAACAGTAACATTTATAAACCAACACAATGGGCCAACCATACTTTATAAGTAATTAACAACTCTCTAATTAGGCTTAAGACCCACTTGACAAGAGGGAAATGATTCCTGGTACTGTAAATGTAGCCAAATATCCAAATATCAAGTCATGATTCTTGGAAAAGAACCTATAGCCACCACTTTACTAAATCAGCATCATCTCTGTTTTAATTCTTTGACCTTATACTAAGATATATGTATAGTCCTCACCCCTTATCAAGGACATTTCTATTTGTGACCATTATAGAAAACTACAACTAATCAAAATGTAGAGTTATTGAGTCTGGTCAAAATGATTATCTCCACAAAACACTGCTGTCTGTTCCATGACTAAACTTTTTGAATCTAAGCTTTAATTTTATAGTCCTGGGACATTACAAGTTTTCTGATATTGTGGAGTAAAACAATATTGTACTTTGACTTTTCTGACATTCTCACTTTTAACATATTGGTTTTCATGCAATTGTTCAATAGGCTTTAATTTGATTATTCATTTTTTAAACAAAAAAAACTTTCTGAGCATTATAAAATACCTTCATAACAGTTGGGAATAGAAAAGAAACACTAGTTTTTATATTATTTTTACCTCTTTGTTGCCCACCATAAATAGATATATCCAGGGATATATTCAACTTACTGGTATCAATAAAAGCTATTATATTGAAGAAATATCATAATAATATTCTGCACACCACATATTTACACACTAGAAAGCTAATATTTACCTTTATTAATTGAACTTGATGAAAGTGATAAAGAACTTCTAATTTTCTGGAAAGAACTTGGTGGAAAATCATATAATTCTTATTGAAATAGAAAATTTTCCTGTCAGTCATACCAGATGTTAAAATTAAGAAATGAAATTCAAATAGAGTTTTGATCCATGGCAACACCATCCAAAATGAGTGCAGACCTTAAAATTATTTTCTGTATTTGAATTTTCCTAAAAATTATAGACTTTTCTAATCAAATGAAATTAATTGAGGTCATTCTGGCATTAAGACCTAAGCAAAAACTACAGTAGATTAACATCTTTTTATGTCACATAGAAAACAACACATTTCTAATTCTGAATTAACACAGTGAGACATTTCGAGATACATTTACTGATTTATGCTGTAAAGATGAATAGTCATGGAAATTCAAAAAACATGTAGGCAATCTAATCTTAGCTACCTCATTCCAATAAGTATGTTTGAAATTATTAAGTGGAAATATCAACCAGATCTTTAATGATTAATATATACTACACCTTTTAAAAAGTGAACAATAAATCTCCTGTGACCTTCCAGTTTCATTTTTTTTCTCACCTAGAAAGTTTTATTGGTGATGACAGTTGACAGAAATTCCTTACAATCATCATGGGTTTGAAAAGTGGTTTGCATATTTTGGCACTTCATTATAGAGAGGAACTGAAATAAGCTGCTGCCAATGTTCTGCTAAATTGCACCTTTAAAAGCCTTTTTGATGTCTCCACTATTCAACTCCAATATTCTTGGAAAATTCTAGAATGAGTACGGTTATGCATTCCCCGAAGAATGGCCTCCAGTAATCAGCTCTTACAAAGTTCAGGAGGTCCTATTTTCATGGGGGAAGTGCTTTAATCAAGATTAATTTTTCCAGTTTTCAGTAATCGGAGCTCTTCCTGAGTTTTCCTCAACTCTCCTCTAGGATGAAATTATCAAATTTCCACAGCAATTAAATGAAAAAGTATGAGTTTATGGATAGTTCTTTACAATAGTTGCCAAGGTACAAGAAAGATTAACCAAGGAAAAGAAAGTGCAGTATTTCATATGAAAGCTATAGGTTCACAATACAGGTCTGTGGCAGAGTGCCTGTGTTAGTAAAGGGTTTTTGAATTCTCATCAAATGTATTTCCTGCTTTATCTGTATCTCCCACCAAACTGTATTTAGATCATAAGTTCTACAGTTAAGAAAACAAATAACAGTATAAATTATATTTTATATTGTCCAACCCTAAATTGAGACCATATTGAAAGAACAGATAACTGAAAATAGTTCTTTGTAAAGTAGAAATAATTTTAGCACTCTCTACCATCCTCTAAGTAATGTACAACTGTTGTTTGAAAAAGCTTTTGTAGAAAAAGATCATTAGACAACTAGCTATGAGTCTGCTACAGTGTCCTGATATTGTGTGTGTGTGGGGGGGATCCCTACAACCCCCAAACTCTAATTATTGTCAGTCTTTTCTTTCCTTGAATAACTGAGAACCCTTAAATCATATGAATGATCCTGCCTGTCAGCATATTCTCTTCAGCCTTGTTGATGCATGGGAATACTTATGACAAAAGCAACGGAAAATGTAGCAGGACAGCCAATATTTTCGCTTCTTTTTTCTCCAAGACAGTATTTGTCTATATAGCTTTTCTAGAACTCAGTCAATAGGTCCAGCTGTCCTCAAACTCACAGAGATCACTTTCTATGCCTCCTGAATGCTGGTATTAAAGGTGTGTGCCTGACACCAAACTTCTCAATCCTAGTTATATCAGAATAAACTGTACCAAAAATGTGCCTCTGATACTTTGACTTTGTATACGTTAAGTATATATGATGTAATTTATGTGTGAATGACTCTTCAAATTTTTTCAATTATTTTACCTTTCTCCTGTTCCCTACTCTCCAAAGGTGCTTTTCCATGCCATATACCAATCACCAAGACCCTTTTAATATGTGCCCTGTCCACTTATTCAATATAATCTGTCTTGAGATTCTTGACAATTCAATTGTCTCAATTCCT
Organism: Micromys minutus; assembly: GCF_963924665.1. Classification (NCBI taxonomy): domain Eukaryota; kingdom Metazoa; phylum Chordata; class Mammalia; order Rodentia; family Muridae; genus Micromys; species Micromys minutus. The sequence goes on along the minus strand of NC_137970.1, from coordinate 53,166,113 downwards.
CAATTCCTGCTGTTCCAGCTACATTGAGTTTCTTTAATTTTTTTCAATAATGCCAATGGGTAGAACACAGTACTTACACCACACCATTATGAATAACCATATGAGTGAATTTTTTCAAATTGAAATAAAGCCACTTAAAAATTACAGTAAGATGTAAGTGAGCGAATTTATTATTTTGTGAGGGAAAGCATTTAAAATGTCAAAGGGCCAAAATATAGTAAAAATGAAAAATCAAACAAAAAAGATGACCAATTTAAGGACATCAAAATTAAAACAGCATGTATATAACAAAGTAAAGAGAGCTGTGGGTCTCAATTAGTAAAGATAAAAGGGAAATTTGTGAGAGAACAGAGAGGGAGGCAGGGGGTGGGGAGGTAATCTGGGAAGGCAAGTCTAAAGCACTGGGAGCATGCTGTTGAGCTCAGCCTAGGTATGCTGGCAGCTCAACAGCACCCTTTAAACTAGCTCTTTCTCTAGATGGACAGCTTTAGGGCCTTACTGACAGCAGTCTGCCCATATCAGGGAGGGGAGATTTAAAACAAAGAGATAGCAAGCCCAAAACTTTGGGGTCAGGGGAGAAGCTAAAGTTTTAGGGATAGTTATAAAATATACAGAAGGAAGTGATGGAAAAGTAATAGTTTGACTTATTCCTTTCCAATGCCTAGTATCTCTGGCTCTTCTATACAAAGGCTACCTGAAACTTCAAAGCTTGATTTAATTATTTATTTGTTTGCTTCTTTGTTTGACAAAGACATCTGTAGAACACAAGAGGGTCACACATGTTCAGTAGTTAATTCTGCTGGCCCCATTTTACTTTTTACTAAGTAGTCAACGTGCAAAGTATAAACTGATAGGCCTGGTTATCAGTTTATTTCTATTAATTATCATGATTATTGTTATCATGTAGCAATGCACCTAAAATAAATATGCATGTTAAAGTATAAACTTTAAAATATATTTGTTATGCTAAATATGAGTTCAAACCAACAAAGCATCAAACTATATAGAGAGGTTTGGGCACCAAATGTAGAAAGTGAAGAGTTTACCGCTCCAAGGTATGATTAAGGTTTTTTATTGCAGATATGAAGGACAGTACAGCCTGAGGCATTGGAAAGAGTCCAGAGTAGAGAGAGGAAGTGTTAGATATGTAGTCTGAATGGGTCCAAGGGAGAGAGAGAAAGGAAGAGAGAAAGAGAAGAGAGAGCACAGAGGGGGAAAATTCCAAGAGAGAAAACCAAGAGCCAAGGCAGGATAGAGAAGCTTAGAGGGGGAGAGGGAAAGGCAGGAGAGAGAGAAGAAACCGAGGGTGAAGGAGAGGGAGAGGGAAAAGGAGAGGGAAAAGGAGAGGGAAGGAGAGAGAGAGATATGGGGGCGGGGCAAAGAGAAATAGGACAATATAACTCATGGTCAAAATGGAAAGGTTACATAGAAATGAGAAAGAAGCTGGAGGAAAGAAGCTCATGAGCTCATGGTTAGGGTAGTTGCAGAGTAAGCCAAACTGAGAGGAGCCACAGGTACTAAGTGATCCTGGAGTCTGTCAGACACTTTCATATGCTGTTAGGCACCACAGCTAGGCATTTATCCTGAGTTTCCTTTTAAAAATACTTTATTGTATAGTTTATGTATTTACCTTTCAAATGTTATAGCCTTTCCCAGTTCCCCCTCTCCCATTTCCCCTACCCCTGCTTCTGTGAGAATTCTCCCCTCCCAACCACCACTCCCATCTCACTACCCTGGCATTCCCCTACACTGGGGCATGGAGTCTTCATAGGACCAAGGACTTCTTCTATTGATGACAGACAAGGCCATCTTCTGCTCCATATGCCGCTGGAGCCATGGGCCTTCCAATGTGTACTCATTGGTTGGTTGTTTAGTCCCTGAAAGCTCTGGGGGGTCTGGCTGGTTGATATCTTTATTTCTCCTATGGGGTTGCAAACCCCTTCAGCTCCTCCAGTGCTTTCTCTAACTCCTCTGTTGGGGTCTCCACACTCAGTTCAATAGTTGGCTGTGAGCATCTACCTCTGTATTTGTCAGGCTCTGGCAGAGTCTCTCAGGAGACAGCTATAACAGGCTCCTGTCAGCAAGCCCTTTTTGACATCAGCAATAGTGTTTGGGTTTTGTTATGACTGAATACTATATCATCCCTTTTATATATGTTTTTTTATTTTATTTCATTTTAGTGGCCATCATTCTTTTTCTAATTTGATATTTAATTTATTTACATTTTGAATCTTATTCTTTTTCCCAGTTTCCACTCCACAAACCCCTATTCCCTCCCCCTCCCCCTGCTTCAATGAGGGGGCTCCCCCACCCACCCACCCACTCCTACCTTCCCACCCTGGCATTCCCCTACACTGAGGCATCAAGCCTTTACATGACCAAGGGCCTCTCCTCACAGTGATGTCTGACAAGGCCATCCTCTGCTACATATGCAGCAGGAGCCATAGTCTCACCAGGTGTGCTCTTTGGATAGTGTTTTAGTCCCTGGGAGTTGTGAGGGGTATGATTGGTTGATATTGTTGTTCTTCCTATGGGGTTGCAAAGTCATAGAGGTTATGGTACGTGCACTTGGTTTTCTTCCAGAATTTCAAGGTAAGACCCTATTGTTGAAGGTATTACATACTTGAGAAGAACAATTTAGAGGAATCAATTTGGAACTTACCTGGAAACTTCCTTCTCAGGGACCAGCTTGCATAGCATCCAAAGGTGCAATGCAAGCTGCCAGGCAGACAAACGATTAATAGTCCTACCCAACTCTAAAACCTAAAAATGGCAGCAGTGACCAGCATAGTAAGATACCCCTAAAACATTGATAATTTCACTTATATCGTGGGATTTAACCAATGGCAATCTAATTGGAATTAAGGCATACCCAAAAGGAAGGAATTCAATTCCGCTGCCACAAAACTAGCTAACTACGTGTGAGAAGAGGAGTCATAAATCCTACAGAAAAACCCACTACTCCAATTTTCTTAAACAAATATAATTTCTAACATTACCCTAAATAGATATGCAGCTCCTCCATCCTCAACCACAAAATTTTTAGATTCAGAATTAGTTTAAGTTCAAATATTTGGAAAAAGACCAAGAAACTAAAGGAAAATATTACAGAAAAAATAATAAAATCAACAAATACTAGTGAAAGACCAGGATAAAGCCTGACCCCCTAACAGGTAAAGAAGAAGACCCGTAACAGGTAGAGTAGAGCCAAAAATGTAGGCTAGCCAGTTCTGTAATACTATCCTCCTATTCTAGGAACTGGCTGACCATAAAAGAATTTATGGCCTTAAGGTCAGGGTGACTCTTTTTCAGAAACGAACTGACCATAAAAACATAAAAGTTAAATAACACATCATAAACAATCTTGAGAAACCAGATGTTCCCCTTGCGATTCTTCACTGGTAATTATCACCTTACAGGCAATCTTGAGAAACCAGGTATTTACCTTATGATTCTTCACTGGTATTTTTGGTATTCTCCAATGACATACCCTCTCCTATTGTGGTTTGTTTTCCTTAAAAACCCCTTCTCTCAGCCATTCCGGTTCAGACTCCTCTACCCCTGCGTGGGATATGAGTCTCGACCCCAATGCACTGGTTCATTAAAAATCCTCGTGTAATTGCAGCAACGACGGTCTCTCGTGAGTACTTGGGGGGTTGTGTTATCTGGAGACTTGACTGAGGGTCTCCCCTCTGTGGGGGTCTTTCATTAGTTCAATCATATATGAATTTTAAATGAAAGAAGACTAGTAGAAAAATAACTCAGGTTTCAGATACCAGATAGTTTAGGAATGGCATATGGCATATGTTAGCATTTCTTCTAGGCTCCGCCCAACAACCAGGTATGAGTCTGGATTATATGGAAAATGTTAACATTTCTTCTAGGCACCATACATCAGTTACCTAGCAACAGCCAGGTATGAGTTTGGCTCGCTATAAAAGGAGTATTTAGTCTTTCTGTCTGTCTCTCTGGCTCTCTCTCTCTGTGTCTCTCTGGCTCTCTCCCTCCTTCCCCCCCCCCCTTCTCACCTCTCTCTTGGTCCTTTTCTTTTTCTTCCTCCCTCTCTTTTTCACCCCCCTCTCCATTTGTTCCCAGCTAGCCTCTTCTCTTCTTTCTTCTCTCTCTGTCTCTTTTCTTTCTCTGCTTCTATTCCCTTTCCCACATCCCCTTCCCATGTCCCAAATAACATCACTTTATACTAAACCTGCCCTTATGGCTGATACCTCCAGTGAGGGAGGTGATTCAGCATGGACCCACTAAAGCACTCTGTCCTGCTACATCCCAACATTATAAAACGGATCAGGATAACATGTTCTGATGACAGATGGACAATTTAATGTGTATTTTGAACTAATGAAAATTAATCTGGATAGAAAATATTGTATAAAATAGTCAATATGTAATTGTTAGTTCAGGGTAAATGGAGTATCCATCACATTAAACATTATAATTTCTCTGTGGTTAAAAAAATAAGGCATTCATTATCAGATTCTTTGGAATCATCAATTCCTTGTTATCAACCACAAGTTTAAATCTAGTTCTTTGAAACTGAGGTTTCATAGCTTCCATGTGTGATGGGAATTTGCAATCTTCATTTCGCTGTAAATCTTTTGGCAAGGTGTCATTATCCATAATCTTATTCTTAAACCTCTGCCACATTCAGAAAGTTCAAGTGGCTTGACTGCTTTAGATATCTAGGTCCTTTAACTTTTCTAGATAGTTAAAATTTATGTCTCTCTTTAAGGATTTTGTTCATCCATTTCCAGAAAAGACATGTTGGGAATTTCATGCTATAAGAGAATAAGGTAGGATTCCTTATTCAAAAATAAAGTTTTCTACAACACATAAGTCCATCTGGATCCTCAGAAGACTGCACAGAATGTGGAGTATTTCTATTTTCAAATCCTGCTATATAGTTCATTAAGCAGAAAACTCAGCTACCAGAGAACTCCTCTTGTGGCATAGGTTTCTTTGATTCACTCACAAAGATTTCATGTGGTGTGTGTGTGTGTGTGTGTGTGTGTGTGTGTGTGTGTGTGTGTGTGGTGTCTGTGTGCACACACACAAGCATTGATTAGAGTCTAAAAATCCTTTAAAAGAAGATAGGGAACCGTTACATTAGGTCCAAAGGATAGTCTGCTCCCCAAGATTCTACCAAAGGAGTCACTTCCTAATCACTGTCACAAAGGACAAATGGCTACCTGTGGTGCTTATTAGCATGTCAAAGCACATTCTCTCCTCCAGACTCTCACTGCTGCACTAGAAACCAGCTCTTCTCCTCTCTGCCTTCAGTTTATGTATTTAAAACAGGAACTCTTTTTTTAAGTTTATTTATTTATTTACATTTCAAATGTTACCCCCTTTCTAGGATTTCACACTGCAAATCTTCTATTCCTTCCCTCTCCCCCCACTCCCACCTTCCCACCCTGACATTCCCCTACTCTGGGGCATTGACCCTTCACAGCACCAAGGGCCTCCCCTCCCATTGATGCCAGATAAGACCCCTTCAGCTTCTTCAGTCCTTCCCTAACTCCACAACAGGAACTCTTTATTTAATGTTCATCCTCTCATACTGTGTTATCTCAACTAACAACGAAAATTAAATAGTACACTGAATGTGGCAGGCTGGTTGCACTCTTCATTTAATATCCACTGCCCTCATAACATGTTATCTCTAGGCTTGGTCCAACAATTACCTAGCAACAGCCAGCTATGAGCCTGGCTTGCTAAAAAAGGATACTCTGGCCTCTCTCTTTCTCCCTTCCTCTTATTCTCTCTCCTCCTCTTTCTCTCTTCCTCTCGTCTTTCTCACCATGTGTTTCCAGCCAGCCTCTACCCTTCTATCTCCTCTCTTTCTGTCCTTCTCTGTCTCCTTTCTTTCTGTCTTTACTCCTTTTCCCATACCCTTTTATCATGTCTGAAATAAACTTCATTATATACTATATATGTCATATGGCTGGTATCTTGGGAAGGGAGATGCCTCAGCATGGGCCTGATAAGACAGCCCCTCCTGCCACATCATGCCACTTCTTTACAAGAGATATCAAAATAAGTAGTCTTATCCCATAAAATCATGTCTTGGATTCAGAGCCTTTTCACATAGTGAAACCTGACGTTCACTAAATTTCTCTGGAAATTTTCTGAATCAACAATTAAAATATACAAATTAGATTTTGCCTGAACTTTTAAAAATATTTTTATCTTTATTATGATATTAAAGACTTCACAGAAAATATTTTTTATTATAGACATCTCTAGAAGTACAGGGTTGTCACTAGATGTCCAGTAAGTCATCACAGTGCCTCTTATGTTCCCACAGCTCAGAACTCAACATTCTGGAATAGTTAATATTGAATTCAATTTCTAAAAGTTACATTAACTCTTTTACTGCTTCTCTGTGTATTATTCTTATGGAACAAAAATAGTTTGTATCATCTTCTTTTAAATCTTAAAATCAACAAGAAAAATTGCCTTTCTCACACCATCAACACATTTTTCTCTTCTTTACATATAAGTGGCTAACAACAAAATATGTTCAAATGTGCGTACATTCTCCCAGCACTACCAGTAAACCATCATTTTCTCCTTTTTTTTAAAAAACCATTATTTTCTAAAGGGAAGCTTAATCTAGTAGAATGTGTGCTAGAGCTAGACTTCTCAAGTTCAATGTCTGATTCCAAATCTATTTGAGTTGTTTTAATCCTCAGTTTCTTTACACCTATAGCATTAAACTATAATAGTTACACCTACATTATAGGATTATTGTGACTCTAAAATAAGATATCTTTTATTTGTAATAATATCAGTACTTGAAATGCAATCATCCCCTTTCTACTTTCAGTTTTATGTAAATATTAATTAGAACTTCATAAAGATACTTCAAAGATGAAGGCGGGTAGTATATACAAAGCACTTTGCAATATAGTAAATAATAAATGGTATTTCTTCAGTTTTGTGTTGGATTATAAATTATGCTCTATTCTGTCTTATATAAGACAAGTAATAGGGGTGATGATTACATGGACTAAATACTGTTGATTGAGTCATAGTTCATGTAAATTTCCTCATTTTACTAAATGTATGCTTTAATAGTGTAGGGAATTGTTTTTTGGCCATGGAGTGGATCTCAAATTCGGGCAGTCATTGGTTGGTCATTTCCTCCATCTCTGCTGCATGTTTGCCCCCCAACTTCTTATAGGCAGGACACATTTTGGGCCAAAGATTGTGGGTAGAACTCTCTCTACTGGGAGTCCTGCCTGGATACAGGAGGTGGCTGCTTCAGGCCTCATATTCCCCCACTGGTAGGAGGACTACAGTCATCCTCATAGAACCCCTGTTACCCCCAGCCCTCACCTGCAGATTTCTGTTCACTTTCTTGGTTCCCTCACCCCTGCTTTCCCTACACCTGATTCCTACCACCACTTTCCTTCCCTATCACCTCTCCCACCAAGTTCCCCCAAGTTCCCCCCTTCCTTCCTCCCCTCCACCTCAGATGACGATTTTATTTCCCATTTTGAGTGAGATTCAAACATCTTCCCTTGGGCTTTCCTTGTTATTTAGCTTCTTTGGGTCTGTGGATTTGTTGGGTTTTGGGAGGAAGCTGATAAAACTCATTCCCAGAGGAAAAGGCTTAGAAATGAAAGCTTTATTTCCTGTGTGGACATGAAGGTGGCCGGGTCCGGATCTGATTCATATCCCTGAATGGAGACCATACATTTTTAATGGGGAAATGATTGCATTGACCAATCATGTTTACACAAGAGGTTAAACAAGGAAGTTAACTTTGGTGACTGGACTTTATCAGGGCCACCTGGCTTCAGGGTACTTGAGACCACTTTTTTATTCAGGTGCCCTCCTGTCCACTGACTTGAAATTTAGAATGATACAGTAACATGATAGTAGGTAAGCAGAATGCAGTCAATCCATCCAAGACAGGCAGCACATTTATGACTTATGTGCCTTAGTTTAAGTAACAGGATAACAGCAACTTCACACTTTACATCCTTTCCCGATTAACAGACAAACATGAAACATCAGAAGTAGCAGGATAGGAGTTGGGCTCAGGGCCTGGGAATATGAACTCAGTTTTGACTTTGTTAGCAAGGTAGAACTTGTTTCTGAGATGGCTGGACTCAGGAAAATGTCTCTTAACAGAGTGTAGCATGGGTACCCTGTACTTTTTGGCTAATATCTACTTATAAGTGAGTACATACCATGCATGTCCTTTTGGGTCTGTGTCCTAGTCAGGGTTTCTATTCCTGCAAAAACATCATGACCAAGAAGCAATTTGGGGAGGAAAGGGTTTATTACACTTCCATATCACTGTTCATTACCAGAGGAAGTCAGGACTGGAACTCAAGCAGGTCAGGAAGCAGGAGCTGATGCAGAGGCCATAGACAGATGTCATTTACTGGCTTGCTTCCCCTGGCTTGCTCAGCCTGCTTTCTTATAGAACCCAGGTCTACCAGCCCAGGGATGGCACAACCTACAGTGGGCTGGGCCCTCCCCACTTGATCACTAGTTGAGAAAATGCCTTACAGCTGGATCTCATGGAGGCATTTCTTCAACTGAGGCTCCTTTCCCTGTGATAACTCCAGATTGTGTCAAGTTGACACAAAACCAGCCAATACAGTCTGAGTTACCTAATTCAGGAAGATATTTTTCTAGTTCCATCTATTTGCCTGCAAATTTCATGATATCTTTGTTTCCAATACCTGAATGATATTCCATTGTGTAAATGACCCACATTTTCTGTATTCATTCTTTGGTTGAAGGACATGTGGGTTGCTTCTATTACTGTCCTCTGAGAGGCCCTATCCAGCCGCTGACAAAAAGAGGTGCAGAGAACCAGGAAGTCTTGTGGAAGAGTTGGGGGCAAGGATTGAGGGCCCTAGAAGGATAGGAACTACACAAGAAGACCAACAGAGTGAAATAACCTAAAACACTGGGGAATCCATGAGACTGAACCACCAACCAAAGAACATATATGGGCTGTACCTAGGACCCATGCACATATGTAGCAGATGTGTAGCTTGATCTTCATATGGGTCCCCAACAACTGGAGCAGGGGGTTTCCCTGACTCTGTTGCCTGCCTGAGGATCCTGTTTCACTAACTTGGCTTCCTGGTCTGGCCTCAGTAGAAGAGGATGTGTGAAGGAGGTGGCAGGTTGGGGTGGGGGCTTTCAGCTTCTTACAAAAGAAGGGAAGAAGGGAAGAGGAAGGAGCTGTGAGCTGTGTGATAGAAGCAATGGGAGGAGAGAAGACTGAGATGGGGATTTAAAGTGAATAAATAAACTAATTAATGGAAAAAATAAAATCAATTATTTTAAAAATTTTTAAAAAATATGCTTTTAGGTATAGATTCACATATGTGTTAGGTTGCTTAAAGACAAAAGCAGACTTCTGGCAAAAGGCCAGAGCCAGTCCAGTTTCATCAGGACTGGAGGCCTGCCCATAGAATCTGGGTGCCTGGAAGAGCCACAGGAGGGCTCACACTACCTCTCCACTGACTGTACCAGGAGAGGTTGCCAGGAACTCTCAGTGTGTAGGTAGTGGTGCTGCCTGGGAACATACACTACCAGCACAAAGCTAGAGCAGGCTCAGTTTCATCAAGATTGGTAGCCTGCCGCAGATTGCTCAGCTCCCAGAAGAGCCATAGTAGGGGTCTCACTCATGAGCCCATGGATAAGTTCACACTCCCTGTCCACTATCCTGGGATAGACCACACAGTTCCCAGAGCACAGGTAGCAGTGCTACCTGGGAACAAACTGTCAAGGACCAAACTCAAAGCCGGCCCACAGTCATCAGAACTCAGAGTCTACCCAGAGAGTCGAACACCCAGGAGCAATCTCCCTCTGGGGACTACAGGTCCACAGACCCACAGGAGACACAAGCTCTAGTCAGAGACTTAAAGATCACCTGGCATCACTAATAACAAGATGGCAAGAGGCAAGCGATCTTAACTCAAACAAATCAGTAGCCTTCCTCTACTCAAAGGATAAATGGGCTAAGAAAGAAATTGGAGAATAGACACCCTTCACAATAGTCACAAAGAATAGAAAATACCTTCGTGTGACCCTAACCAAGCAAGTAAAGAATCTGTATGACAAGAGTGTGAAATCTTTGAAGAAGAAAATTGAAGACCTCAGAAGGTGAAAAGAACTTCCATGCTCAAGGATTGTAAGGATCAACATTGTTTAAAATGGACATTTTGCCTAAGGAAACCTACACATTCAATGCAATCCCTATCAAAATTTCAACTCAATTCTTCATAGAGTTAGAAAGAGCAATTTGCAAATTCATTTGGAATAATGAAAAATCCAGGATAGCAAACACTATTCTCAACAATAAAAAAAACTTCCGGGTTAATCACCATCCCTGACCTCAAGCTGTATTACAGATCAATTGTGATACAAACTGCATGCTATTGGAACAGCGACAGGCAGGTGGATCAATGGAACAGAATTAAGGACCCAGAAATGAGTCCACACACATATGATCACTTGATCTTTGACAAAGAGCTAAAAACATTCAAATGGGAAAAGGACAGCCTCTTCAACATATGGTGCTGGTCCAACTGGCAGTCAGCATGCAGAAGAATGCAAGTTGATCCTTTCTTATCTCCTGTGCAAAGCTCAAGTCCAAGTGGTCCAAAGACCTCCACATAAAATCAGGTATACTGAAACTAATAGAACAGAAAGTCGGGACAAGCTTAGAACACATAGGCACAGGGGAAAATTTCCTGAACATAAATACCTGAACATAAATAACATCAACAGTACTACCCAGCTATTAAAAACAATGAGTTCATAAAATTTCTAGGCAAATGGATGGAACTTGAAGCTATCATCCTGAGTGATGTAACCCAGTCACAAAAGGGCACTCATGGTATGCACTCACTGATAAGCAGATACTACCCCCCCAAAAACAAACAGCACACATACATACAAAAACAAACTAACAAAAGTTCGGGAGACCCAAGAAATCATCCATAGAAGTTATGAACCTCAAAAAGAAGGAAGATCAGAATGTGGATGCCTCAGTCCTTCTTGGACGGGAGAACAAAACAGGGGGTGGGAATACATGGTCAAATAGAGGAACAGGGATTGAAGAAAAGATCTATAAAGACTGCTTCACCTGGAGAACTACCCCATATGCAGCCACCAAACCCAAGTACTATTGCTGATGCCAAGAAGTGTTTACTGGCAGGAATCAAATATGGATGTCTCCTCAGAGGTTTTCCCAAAGTCATATGGGACCCCAATAAAAAAGCTAGAGAAAGGATTGAAGTAGCTGAAAGGTTTCCACCATTATGGGAAGAATAACATCATCATCAGCCAAGGCACTGAGGTGGAGAGGGTGATTGGGAGAGGGAGCACCTTCATGGAAGCAAGTTGAGGGGAAGGAGAGAGAGGAGTGGGGGGCATAACATTTGAAATGTAAATACAGAGAATATCCAATAAAATTGAAAAAAAAAGAAATGAAGGTACAGTTTTTTTTTTTATGAGTGTGAAGATATATCATATGAATATAGTCTCTGGAAGGTCAATCCTACTTCATCTCAAAGTGGTCTTGATGGGCTAACCAAAAAATACAAAATTGGGTGAATATGAAATAGGGATGAAACTGAGATAAATTGGGGAGGGAGTGAATATGATCAAAACATTTTATATGAAACTCTCAATGACTAATTTTTGAAAAGATGTCTTCACAATCCTGTATTTCAATTAATTTATGAATATGATGTCTTAAATTAAGACATGATCCTGTATGTGTCCAATATACAAGAGCTTTCTTACAAGAGGTGAGTAACTATAGTATTCCAACAATGTACTTTAGAGTTTATTTCTCAAGATATATTAACCATGAATGATTGTTTAGACTATCACATTTACTGTGAGCACTTCTATCCACAAATCAACAAGTCATAAATTTTAGTGTATTTATTGGGATTAGGTACTGGCCCCACCAATGCTTGTCAAGCACAGTTCATCACTATATGTATTCATGAGTTCATGAAATGCCAGAAGAGGGTAGCTGTGGTGACTCTTTCTTAGTCCATGCTCAACTCTTGTAACATTTTACAAGAGATTTTTTAAAAAATCAAATAAAAACAGGGTTATAATCAATATATCTGTGTATTAACAACTGTAGAGACATCCTAAAATAATAGCTAAATTAACAAAGATGAAGAAAGTGGCTGGTAAAAAATGATAAACCTAGCCCAGAAAAAAACAGTGAGGCCAAAAAGTTACATAAATAGAACTGCTAGTATTTCATTACAAATAAAACAAATCTATAAAATTTTGGAAACTGACACACATGGAAAGGAGCATGACATTTTACCAAGACACAAACATTTTGTGCCTTCCAGTATTGGTTGTGTGACTTGAAAGAAAACACTATTCAGAGTACTGATAATGCATATCTACAAGAGAAAATGTATTTATTTCTCAATATTTAAGAAACAGGTACTGATGAAATATTTTTATTGTGCCACTTGTTTCTGACAGAGAAGAGTTTTAATGTTTTGGCAAAACTTTATAAAGTCACAATCATATTTGCTTTGATTTTTGAAAAGAGCCTTCATAGTTTCCACTCCCATGACCACTTTTTTTATCCTATTGTGATACAAAGTGAAGAAGCCTTTATTTTTGCTTTTTATCTGCCATTATAATTCTCTTTTCAATCAAATAGTTCCTCCATTGCAGTGCATAATTTTAAAATATTTTCATAAATGTTCTTCTTTAATTTCATCAATGTATCCCATTGTTCAGCTTAGAGGTAAGCAAGTTGATCCTAACAAGATTTGGACCCTACAATATCTGGTATATATGAAGCTTCAGTTGAAATGTAGTTAAAATGAATATAAATGTCTTATTTGTCATTAGTTTGTTATAATAATTCCAGAAAATAGAACCTTGTCTTTAAAATCTAGAGACTTTTTGATAACACATAGTACTTTTAATATTTTTAGAGTTTAATTACTCAAAGTTAATTCACTTTTGAAGTCAGAGAATAGATATTACAAGTCTGTAAAGTTAAAATTATTTTAAAACATTAAAGAGAAATCAATCAGTGTTCATTACAAAGTCCCCAGTAGATAAACTGTAAACACTGTAAAAGACATGGTAACAGAAATAGGACTGGTCCTTGTTTTTTTTTTTTTTTTTTTTTTTTTATTAGAGGACTGTACAAAATAGATAATGAAGGTGACATTTATAGATTTCACAATCTCTTTTGTAAGCAGTTAATGATAGAAACAGAAAGAAATACTAATGACCTATAAAAATTACTTCAGGCTGTCCTTAAAATAGCAGGAGAAGGACAGCAGGGTTCTGGCACTGGCCATGTCTACACAATGGCAGCAGCTGTTTCTTGCTTGTTAATGTTAGTTCTTAGGAAGTAGCTCTTGGGGAGAGGATTGTTGACAATTCCATCTATAAAACTAATTGCTTACTTTCAGCTAATCAAAAGGAGACTCACCTCTAGAGACTAGAATTTGTTTAGGAAGTGCCACGAAAACAGTCTTTGAAATGGGATTTCCGTCAGTTCAGTTTTAGAATCACACTGGAAAATTCTCAAGGGCTGCCTTTCTTCTGGTTCCTGTCAAAATATCAACAATAGAGGAGTAAACAGTTCTGTAAAACCACTCAGAAGAACATCTTAAAATCTCAGAAATGACTGAAACATTTCCACTGTAAAAATGATTCTTTTTTTGGAATTGTTTTATTTATATTCCAAATGCTGCTCCCCCCTCTTGGTCCCCCTCCCAGAGTTCTTCACCCTAGCCCCACTCCTCTTTGTCTCTTAGAGAGTAGCTCCCCCTTTCCAGGGCATCAAGTCTTTACAGAATTAGGCACATCCTCTCCCACTGACAAGGTAGTCTTCTGCTATATATGTGCCAGGGGTTAGCTCATGTATGCTCTAGAAAGTCCCAAAGACATGGACTTTGAGAGGCTCCCAGGACTCAGTAGGGATGACCTTAGCCAATGTACAAATTATTCTTAAACAAAGCATAGTAAGCAGCACTGTACAACCTTGTAATAGAATCCTATGTTCTCTATGCAATAATTTCATAGATCTAATGTCAATGTATAGAAAATTCTTGGAAGAATTAGGGAATTTCTACATGTGTGAAGAATCATTAATCCCGCTGTAATTACATTTCTAAAAAAGTACTTAATTTCTAGAATCAACAGTCTAATTAAATAGAAAATCAAATCTGGAGACTTTGTTAAATAATTTTGTAGTTTCTAAAATGTTAAATGTAGAAGTATCATATGATCTAACAATTCCATTTCTAGAAACATACCTAAAATATAAAATATACATTTATGTTACTATTTATAGTAGTGTGATTGAAATAGCCAGAAATGAAAAAAATCCTATATGATATTAAACTGAAGAATCAGTCAATAAAACATAATATAAACTAGCAATGGAATGTTATTCAATAACAAAGCAAGAATGAATTAATAACACCTGTCACAGTATAAATGATCCTTGAAACATTATGCTTCATTAGCTGAGTATGGTAATATAATTTGTAATATCAACACTTTGAAAACTGTGGTAGGTGAATTGTGAGTTCATTGTCAGACTACAATAAATAGTAAGTTGAATTCAAGATAAACATGAACTCTGTAGTGATGCATGGTATCAAAAAATGTTAGGTAAAAGAAGGCAGTCTTAAAGGACTATTGTGTGCATCATCTACATGATATGTCTTCAAATAGTGAATTCATCCAAATGAAATATTTTAGTAGTTGTGGGAACTTGGTATGTGGTCAGGAGAATATGACTAATTTTAAGTGATTAATTTTGTAATGGGTGTGATTAACATGTGAATTTTCCATGTGTAGAAATACTTATCACAATGAATCCCAATTGCTATTGAAATACGTTAAAAATTGAACAAAACAAAACAAACAAAACAAAACATTATAATAAGAAACTTTACAAGTGCTCTAAAATTAAATAATGATGTTTCATAATTATAAATACACTAAACACCATTAAATTATATACTCTCATTTGTGATTTAAATTTCTGCAAATTTTGTCTCACCAATTAAAATAAAATAGTGATAAACAAGACTTTTCAACATGCCATACATATATCAGGCATTCATTACTGTTCTTTGTATTAAAATATCAATAGACTATGCTTAGACCTCAATTTTGAGGTTAGAAGATATTGGCATCTATTCAGTATCTTGCCACCTTCTGCATACATGTTCTTTAGTCATGTAATCATCTGTGCTTTATTCCATTCCTTCATCACCGAAGTTGAAATAATAGTGCTTGACTCATAGGATGTTTATGACAGACAAATGTATTATGTGCAAAATAACTTAAAACTATCAAGGATTTGGTAGACACTTCATATGGTAAATTAATTCATAGCTTTAAACAGAAAGCAACAACTTTCCTTTGCTCTTCTGGATTCTGATCATCTCTTGTTCTGAGGCCTGGTAATACCAGGAAACTCTAATTGAAAGGTTTTTTAGCTGGCGATTCCTCAGGAAATTGGACATAGTACTACCCGAAGACTCAGTTATTCCACTTCTGGGCGTATACCCCAGAGAAGCTCCAACATACAACAAAGACACATGCACCACAATGTTCATAGCAGCCCTATTTATAATAGCTAGAATCTGGAAAGAACCCAGATGTCCTTCAGTAGATGAATGGATACAAAAATTGTGGTACATTTACACAATGGAGTACTACTCAGCCATCAGAAACAATGACTTAACCAAATTCTTAAGAAAATGGATGCATCTAGAGAATATCATCCCGAGAGAGATAACCCAGTCACAAAAGAACAGACATAATATGCAGTCACTGGTAATTGGATACTAACCCCAGAAAGCTCTGAACGCCCCAGAAACAACTCACAGACTTTATGAAGTTCAAGAAAAGAAAAAAAAAAAATAAAGAAAAGAAAAAAACCATTACACACCAAGACAACTTTGACTAATTCCAAGTTACATCCTGTTTTACACGTACTTTATGATCATTGTAACTCGTAAGATCTTAATGCACACTATCAAACCTTTAAAAAAAAAACCAAGTACTGACAAAAATGTATTCGTATACTTTTATGCAAAAAATGATTAAAATTTGTACATTTATCTTTGTTTTTAAAATAAAGTTGTTCAATAAATAAAAGAAAGGTTTTTTAGTATCTACTACATGGTATGGAGTTACTTTCATATTTTATGTGATCTTAAGCTTCTAAAAGTCAAGAATTAATTTTTTCTTTGCTCTGATTACATGTAAACTAACAATGTTTGTACACACAATTTCCTTGAATATTGAATCTTGGTGAAGTAAGCAAATGCAAAGTTAAAACAGAGTTCAGAGAAGGTACTTAGATAGTTAGCCTTCAAAAATTCATCAGTGTTTAAAACTCTCTGTGAGAAATGAAAACTCTGAGCAAGGAAATTAAGCTCGTATTAATGAAAGAAGCTCATTCCTTGGCAGAGAAATGGTAGGAGATTTGTGTAGAGTAAAAAGGAGATACGCCAGCTTTAAGAAATTTTAAGTTCAGTTCATGTGGAATATTTTAAAGAGATTTGTTTACACTTAGGGAAGTTGAAGTTTTGTGTATGCATGTGGGTGTGTGTACACATGTATGTGAGTGTGTTTACATATGTGTGTTCACATGTGTGTAAAAGAAGTTGTAATTTCAGAAAACACTGTCAATTTAATAATACATATATACTTTTTAAAATCAAGGGATTCCTTAAAAAACTGAAGATTTTGATTTCTGAAAACTACCAGTGGAATCCCAGTGCACATGATTTTACCTCCATGTTCCTTAGCTGTTCTTTAGCTAAATAAAAACACTTGGTGAAATAATACTCAACATTTCTTTCATTCCTACTATATTTTAATTCCATTTTGCTTTTCTTCTAAATACTTTACATTTCTAGTAAAGATATATGAATAATAGGTGATACCTGATAATTTAACTATAGCAAGATTTTATAAAATTAAAGCCTAAAACTGGCCATTTTTCATATATAAGTTATATTCTCCATTTAAAATTAATATTTCATTTTATTTGGTAAATTATATAAATGCTACACAAATCACAGAAAAATTAAACACAAAATCACAATGAAATAAAAATGAGCATATATTTAAAGTATCTTATATTAACAATGTTTCATGGAAGTAGGAGAATAAAGACAATTTCTTTGCACATTTTGCTGTCCACATCAATACGTGGATAGCAGGATGGAAGCAAATCGACTATGAGTTGTTATGACATATGAGTAAACATCTAATCACATGGGAGTTATTTGCTAACTCCCTTCATCATACTATTGTTTATGCAGCAAAGGTTTACCTACTAATTTGCCTTTGGATTGTTGTTTGATATGAAGATTTTGCTCTAAAGAATTATTTTCATCGGATCCTTTGGACTTTCTATTTGGTTATATTTATTCTAACTGGAGAGTAGTGCTATTCATGATCAGTGCTGGGTTAAACATTAAACAATTCAATTTTTGCTCTTGTCACTGTGTTATATATTTTACTGGAAATGTGATAGAACAGCCAAAATATTTAACTCATGTTTTGGACTGTAGTATTTTTTGTATACCATGTTGAGTTTTAAAGTTAATATTGGTTGTTTTCTCTTTTGCACAGACAGAAGTTAAGCAGAGTTTAATCCAAATAATTCTCCCAAATAGAAAGAACTTTCTTTATAAACCAGATATCTAATAAAAATGGGAATTGTAACAAACTGAAATTAGTGAGTTAATGCCAACTGAACAGATTTTCTATCTTAAAATTTTACATTCTCATTTACTTTCCATTTGTTAGCTACCAGAAGATTTAGTTATGAGTGGCTCCATTTCCACGGATAGTGCTGGATCCTCAGTAATATATATTAATCACATTAATATCATCCGTTCAACAAAAGGAATCACACAGTACTAGATATCCAAAACAAGGGCATCTTAGAACTATACATGGTAATAACTAGTGATTACTTTACTTTTCTTACTTTACTCTTCTTACTAAATATTAAAAAAGAAACACACTAAAATACAAGGAAGAATATAACATTAAATATAGCATTAAACCTTGACAATAGCTTATTTTGTATACTTCCCAAGCATGTGAATCAATAAATTTTATATTTTGTATAAGTTTGAGTTGGACTTTTGTAATCTAATGTTTCCTCACTGATATATATTGAGTCTAAAAATTCTTTTTTTTTCCTATTTGTTAACTTTGTCAGCCTTAATTTATTTCTCTTCATATTTTTTTTATTTTTTAAATGACTTTATTTTTCAAAACAAAGATAAATGTACAGATTTTAAACATTTTTTGCTTAAAATTATACATTTTTGTCAGTACTGTTTTTTCAGACATTAAAATAAATTTTACATAAAACCATGTGAATATATTTTTTAGTCAGTACTTGATTTTTTTCAAGGGCTTGACAGTATGCATTGAAAACCTACTAGTTGCAATAAGCGTAAAGTACATGCAAAACAAAACGCAACATGGAAATAGTCAAAGTCTTCTTGTTTTGTGAATATATGTATATTTTTTGTTTTCTTTATTTCTTGGACTTCATACAGTCTGTGAGTTGTTTCTGGGGGAGTGCAAGCCTCTGGGGTTAGCATCCCACTATCAGTGACTGCATATTATGTCTGTTCTTTTGTGACTGGGTTATCTCACTCAGGATGATCTTCTCTAGATGCAGCCATTTTCTTAAGAATTTGGTTAAGTCATTGTTTCTGGTGGCTGAGTAGTATTCCATTGTGTATATGTACCACAATTTTTGTATCCATTCGTCTTCTGAAGGACATCTGGGTTCCTTCCAGCTTCTGGCTATTATAAATAGAGCCGCTATGAACATTGTGGTGCATATATCTTTGTTGCGTATTAAAGTGTCTCTGGGGTATATGCCCAGAAGTGGAATGGCTGGGTCTTCAGGTAGTACTATATCCAATTTTCTGAGGTATCGCCAGACAGATTTCCAGAGTGGTTGTATTAGCTTGCAACCCCACCAACAGTGGAGAAGTGTTCTTCTTTCTCCGCAGCCTCGCCAGCATCTGCTGTCATCTGAGTTTTGGATCTTAGCCAATCTGACTGGTGTGAGGTGGAATCTTAGGGTTGTTTTGATTTGCATTTCCCTGATGGCTAAGGATGTCCAGCACTTCCTCAGATGTTTCTCGGCCATTCGGTGTTCCTCAACTGAAAATGATTTGTTTAGCTCTGTACCCCATTTTTTAATAGGGTTATTTGATTCTCTGGTGTCTAGCTTTTTGAGTTCCTTGTACACCTTGGATATTAGGCCTCTATCTGATGTGGTGTTGGTAAAGATCTTTTCCCATTCTGTTGGTTGCCGTTTTGTTTTCTTGACGATGTCCTTAGCCTTACAAAAATTTTGCAATCTCATTAAGTCCCATTTGTTAATCTTTGACCTTAGAGCTTGAGCCATTGGTGTTTTGTTCAAGAAATTTTCTCCTGTGCCTATGTGTTTTAAGGTTTTCCCTACTTTTTCATCTAATAGTTTCAGTGTATCTGGTTTAATGTGGAGATCTTTAATCCACTTACACTTGAGCTTTGTACAAGGAGATAAGAACGGGTCTATTTTCATTCTTTTGCATGTTGAGTGCCAGTTGGACCAGCACCATTTGTTGAATAGGCTGTCCTTTTTCCATTGAATGTTTACTGCTCCTTTGTCAAAAATCAGGTGACCATATACATGAGGGCTCATTTCTGGATCTTCTATTCTATTCCATTGATCCACCTGCCTATTTCTGTACCAGTAACATGCAGTTTTCAGCACAATTGCCTTGTAATATAGCTTGAGGTCAGGGATAGTGATTCCCGCAGATGACTTTTTGTTGTTGAGGATGGATTTCACTATTCTAGGTCTTTTGTTATTCCATATGAAATTGCACATTGATCTTTCCAATTCCATGAAGAACTGGGTTGGAATTTTGATGGGGATTGCATTGAATCTGTAGATTGCTTTTGGTAGGATGGCCATTTTAAGATGTTGATCTTTCCAATCCATGAGCATGGGAGATCTTTCCATTTTCTGAGATCCTCCTCAATTTCTTTCTTTAGAGGTTTGAAGTTCTTGTCATACAGGTCCTTCACTTGCTTAGTTAGAGTAACACCAAGGTATTTCATAGTTTTTGTGACGATTGTGAAGGGTACCTTTTCCCTAATTTCTTTCTCCACATGTTTGTCCTTTGAGTATAGGAAGGCTACTGATTTGTTTGAGTTAATTCTGTATCCGGCCACTTTGCTGAACTTGTTTATCAGCTGTAGGAGTTCTCTGGTGGAATTTTTGGGGTCACTCAAGTACACTATCATGTCATCGGCAAAGAGTGATGTTTTTATCTCTTCCTTTCCGATTTGTATCCCCTTGATCTCCTTTTGCTGTCTAATTGCTCCAGCCAGGACTTCCAGTACTATGTTGAATAGGTAGGGGGAGAGTGGGCAGCCTTGTCGAGTCCCTGATTTTAGTGGGATTGCTTCAAGTTTCTCGCCATTAAGTTTGATGTTGGCTGTTGGTTTGCCAGGTTCTGTTAATATTTTCTTTATACATTATATCAAAATGTTTCATGCTATTAACAGTCATGAAGAAGGTAGAGAGAGCCATTAAGTGAAGATGCACTTTCAAAATTATTAAAATTGTCAACAGTGTCTTAATCTATGTTTTTAAAAAGCATGTTTGAGAATATAAAAATGGTTATAAGTCTTATATGTTGTAGAAAGATAAAATAATTACTGCTGATTTTGCAGTTGGTATTTCAAAGATTTAAAATCTAAGGTGATATTAGACAGTGTATAGCAAAGTGTTTTATGCATAAATGCCATAAAGAACCTACTTCATGGCAGTCTGTGACTGTAAATGATCTGTCTACATAATAACCTAAGAAAACACTCCAAAGGAACATGTGTGTGTGTTTGTGTGTGTGTGTGTGCATGCCATACATACTTTTTGTCACAAAGCGTAATATTGTTACCAGAAAGATTATAACCAAAGAAAGGAACCCAAAGCTAGACATTTTAAAGATATAGTAACTGTATCATATAATGCTCAATGATGTACTCTGAATACAGTTTGTCTTTCAAGGGTTCATGTGCTGCAATGCTGGTAATCAACCTCAGTAAAGTAAGGTAATGTGGCATTTTAAAATTGCACCTCTCTGAGGGAGATTAAGGTTGATATATATATATATACATACATACATACATACATATATATATATACATATACATACATATATATATATATATATATATATATATATATAATCTCATAAAAAGCCTAGAATCTAATCCCTGACATATTTACTATTATCTTTTCTGGCTGTAGTTACTCCGACTATTGTGATACATTCCGTGCTGAGGTCTTTTCAGAGCTGAACTATGAGTACAAAGATGAAGTACTATGTATTTGAAGCTCTAGAAATATGAGCTGATTAGACTTTCTTATTCATAAAAGATTAACCTAATTTATATTTGTATAGTAAGGGAAAACTGACTAACATCAGATATTTTAGTGGTTTGAGGGTAACATTTTCCAAAAGAAAGTGTCTTTTTGGGAGATTAAACTCTCTTCAAACAGAGGCCAATAATTATTGTTAGAATACATTGAAATTATCAACATATAATATTAGTATCATCTCCATAACAATAAAAACCAGAAACTGTGGCTTAATTAGAGTTTCCAAGGCAAGCTTTATCTAAAAAGTATTCTATTTACAAGTAACATGTCTCAGGACACTATTAAGACAGGAAATAAATGTCAGCATTCAAACCCAACTGACTAGGGAAACAACTATCTTGTGAATTTCATAAATAAAGGCATTTTTTACTATGCTTTACAATTATGGTACATGATTCCAAATGGATTTTTAACTAGAAAAAGCTACAGTTTTTTTGCAGCTCTCCAATGTACTATAATAACAGTAGTGTTAGTTGATATATTTACTAAAACAGTGGAGATGAAATTCTGATATAATATTTTACATAGATTTATGGTATAGTGCAATAATTTTACATAGGCTTTGGACTTAATTTTAAACATAATCTAGAAATGAATTTTATCAGATAACACCAAGTTTTAATATAGAGAATAATTACTAGTAACTCTATGGAAAATATAAGTCATTAATAACTCAAGAGTTAAAAAGATAGCCTTGTGACAATGTTTGGTAGTTAAAAATGATTATATTTAATCTTTACACACCAAGAAAATTTTGACTATTTCCATGTTACATTTTGTTGTATATATATATATATATATATATATATATATTCTTTATTATTTTTTATGATCTTTGTAAATAGTAAGATTTCAATGCATACTATCAAACCTTAAAAAAATCAAGTACTGACAAAAATGTATTTATATCTATTTACACTAAAATGCTTTGAATAATCTGTACATGTATCTCTGCTCTTTTTTTTAAATAAAGTTGTAAGAAAAAATAATGAAACCTGAAAATTAAACTGAATTAAAAACTCCCTGTAAAAAAGCCATTTTTGCTTTGGGAACTGTCTCATCTTTCTTTCTTTCTTTCTTTCTTTCTTTCTTTCTTTCTTTCTTTCTTTCCTTCCTTCCTTCCTTCCTTCTTTCTTTTTTTTTATTTTTTTAAAATTTATTTAGTGGTAGTGTTACAGATCCAGCCCAAGGGCCAAAGGGCTCCTACACAGAGCACACCACATCATTTTATTCAGAGCTGACAAAATGATTTTTTTTGTTTTTTGTTTTGATTTTATTGGATGTCTTTTTTTACATTTCAAATGTTATCCTCTTTCCGATTACCCCCCCCCCCAGAATCCCACTATTCCATCCCCCTCCCCCTGCCTCTAAGAGGGTGCTCCACCACCAACCCACCCAATCCCTCCTGCCTCCCTGTCCTGGCATTCTAGTATACTGGGACACATGCTCTACTATGTTCATAACAGTCTTATTTATAATAGCCAGAAGCTGGAAAGAACTCAAATGTCCTTCAACAGAGGAATGGATACAGAAATTAGAAAAAAATGACTTCATGAAATTCTCTTGTAAATGGATGAAACTAGAAAATACCATCCTGAGTGAGGTAACCCAATCACAAAAGAACACACAGGCATGCACTCACTGATAAGTGGATATTAGCCCAAAAGCTCTGACTACCTAAGATACAATTCACTGACTGCATGAAGCTCAGAAAGAAGAAAGACAGAAGTGTGGATGCATCTGTCCTTCTTAGAAGGGGGAATAAAATGATCACAGGAGGAAATACAGAGGCAAAGTGAAGCAGCGACTGGGCCATTCAGAGACTACCTCACCTGAGACTTCCATCCCATATACAATCACCAAACCTAGACAGTGTTGCAGATACCAAGTGCTTGCTGACAGGAACTTGAAGCTGTCTCCTTCGAGGCTCTGCCAGAGGCTGACAAATACAGAGGCAAGATGTTCACAGCCAACCATTGGACTGAAAACAGGATCCCCAATGGAGGAGCTGGAAAAATATTGAAGGACATGATGGGGTTTGTAACCCCATTGGAAGAACAACAATATCAACCAAGCAGACCCCCCCAGATCCCCAAAGACTAAACCACCAACCAAAGAGTACACGTTGATGTACCCTTGGCTCCAGCCACATATGTAGCAGAGAATAACCTTGTTGCGCATCAGTGGGTGGAGAGGCCTTTGGTTATGTCTCATCTTTTCATGTTTACCCCCAAGTAGGCTTTTGCGGTACGGTTATGAATGCTTCTAGTTCTGAGATACAGTAAATACAATTCACCATTGACAGGCAAATACTTTGTAATTTTCAGTCCTAGATCTTTCCTTTACTAGATGATATTTTCCAGTAATGCAGAAATGAAGTTATGTTGTGACTTCATGATTATGGTATTTTAGATGAATATTATGAAGAAAAAATTAATGAATAACCATATTTTTCAATAAATAGGGAGTCCAATTGGAAAAAGAGCAGATGTTACAGAACTGTGTTCTTTATTTTTCTTTTTTTTTTTCTCTTTGTTTCCATAGAAGCTTTTTAGTTTATTTGGCCTTCTCAGAAGTCACATCACTCCATAACATCAAGTCACCACAGATCTATTCCTTTGGCTTCTTGCCAGCACCAACATTGGCCTTTGCAGTCCCCCTGACCTTCTTCATTCTGTTCTTGTGTTCCTTTGGCTGTTCACGGGAGGTCTTTTTCTTCTCATAAAGGCCATGCCTTGCAAGTCTGTGTTTAGGCTTATTCTTCCTTGCTTAATCTAAACAATCGTAGATCATGCCAAAGCCAGTTAGTTGTCTTGCCACCACTGAAGTGGGTTCTAAACCCAAACACAAAGATGACGTCTGGTGTGGTCTTATATATCTTGGCCAGCTTTTCCCGAATTTCTGTCTTTGGTACTGTTGCCTTCCCAGGATGAAGGACATCAATGACCATCTATTTCCTCTGAAGCAGACGATTCGTCATGAACTTCCTGGTCCGGATAGTTACCGTGTCATTCGTGATGGCTGTGGTGCAGGAGCTGCAGAGGAGGAAAAGAGGACCGCTCACTGCCGACCAATCATATCAACGCCTGTTCTCTATTTTTCTAGGTATAGGAAATTCATTGTAAAAATGAATCTATGATAAGAGGTACTAGAATAATAGCTATTCAAAGAGAACTCAGTATCAAAAAACATAAATTAGTCTTTTATGTTTAACAAATAATAGGTTTTCTGTCTTCATTTGTTGATCACATGTTTATATACTCATGTGAGTGTTATTTGAACTATAAACTTAAATACATCCACTTTGCTTTCTATAATTTAAACATAAAAAATATTTTGTGTATTGGATTCCCTGGTGCTGGAGTGACAGACAGATATAAGCTGCCTGCCATGGACACTGGGAATTAAACACAGGTCCTCTGTGACAGAGTAAGACAATATGTACAGACTGTCCTCCATCTTGTTTTCTTGCCAAGGCCATTACAGGTTTAACTAGAATTTCATTTCCTTAATGGAGAATCCCATGGAAAACTTTCAAACTCAGTTCTAGGAACCCAAGGTCAGGATGTTCTAGCTTGCTTACTTCCGTTAAAATACCTAGTTTGTGTAGAACCCCCCTCCAGTTAACTGCTTATCTTAGGCTTAACTCTGATCTGTTAAAGTGCCTATTTATATAAAATCTCTTCCAGCTAATCTTAGCTTCTGTTATATTTCTTTCTTCTACAAAGGCCTCCAACCACTACTGAGATGTCAGGATGTGGTTTTTGCCTTTAAAAATTCTGTTCTGGATGGATACCTGGATCCACACCTAGCTTCTTGGAATATCTGGGTGTGGTCACAGTCTTGTGGAATAGAGACTCAATTGGCTATTAACTTTATCTGAGTGGTCATCTCTGGTGAGTTATCAGTAATCCTCTTAACCTTTGGGCCATCTCTACAGACAATATCTTTTATGAGAAGAAACTTACACAGCATCATTCAAGGACATGCAGCACAACTCAAATGGGATGTGAACTACTTTGCGACTAAACAGAACATTGACACTTCTGTTATATTTTACTATGGAATTCTTTAACAGCTTTTATAGTCATTCATAGTTAGCATTTATCATTCATAAGGGAGGAGGATATCTTCATTTGTTATTCTCTAAGCTTTGATTTAATACCTCAGTCACGAGGTGAAATATGTCTGTATGTGAAACAAATATAATACATAAGAAGCAAATAGGGACCAAGGTTAAAGCACAGATCCAGGTAAACACACACAAAAAATATTTTAAAATAATACTTGCTTTTAGTTACTTTCGAAAAATCTGGAGTAAACAACTCCATCTAATCTGTTTTTGACAGTCTCAAGATGAAACCTAGGCTGTCCTCAAACATGATCCTCCTGCTTCACTCCCAAGTGCTGGGGACATAGGTAAGAGCTTGTGGCTTTCAATCTGCCTCTCAGGCTATTGAAACCAAAGAAATGTGAATTTCTCCAGAAATCTCATACTGGGAGAAAGAAAAAGGTCCTGTGAGAGTGGAAACTTGTTTTCTGGAAGTAGATTCAGATAATTCTAACAGCTTGTCAGAACACTTAACAGTATGAGACCGAAGCCCAGGCAATGACAGGCCAATAGTGGGTAGGACCACACCTACAAAGAGACTGCTTAGATTGCATATCCATGGTCTCCTGTTTAAACTTTTATCTCAATTCAGATTTAGAAAGACCAATTTAAGGGTTTCACTGGATCACTTTGTAATGTGGCCACATTGAGAACATTCTTCTTTTTCTACTATCTACTTGTTTTTAAAAAGGAGGAAATAAATGGATTTAGAGAACTCTTATGGGTTGTCTTCCTGGTCAATGGTGCTGTGCTTTGAGATGTTTGTTATGTAAGGGTCTACTAGAAAGAAATGCATCTCTATTTATGTTTAAATAAATCATTGCATTTAAACAAATCCTTTTTAGATTGTGCTATTCAATTTTTATGTATCTATAAAGAGTGGCAGTAGAGAGTTTATGCCTGGTATATGTCATATATAATTCTATGAATGAAGAAATATGCCATTTCATACTGATTTCCTAGACAGCTCTAACCTCTTGCATATTTCTCCATATCAAGCTTTCTTTGAAGTCAGGAGAGCATTCAGGGAGCAAGATGAAAATCTGAGCTCTAGTTTGTTCACATACATAAACAAACTTGTTTTATTGTGCCCCTATGAACTCTTGCATAGAATCCAAAGATCCAAAGCAAAGCAAATAAGTAGCACAATTCCAACTTGACCTTGAATTGTAATCTACATCAACAGCTTCAGGGGTGCGATTAGAGGATGTTTTCTGGTCCTAGAAAAATAAAAGACTAAAAATTGGCAAGAAAAAGATTTCACTGTGAATTTATCCATTGCATTGCAGTGAACATATACATCCGAAAATATTCCCATACCTTGTTCATAACACCGAGATTTTACCCTTGGCTATGAATTCAAAGAAACTGACATCATATTCAATTTTACTAAAGCAAAGGAGACCTATCTTAAACTTTAAAAAAAATCATTTAATTGTATTTAATTTAATCCAACCAGTGGACACAACCAAATAGAACATGAGATGATTTAGTTGTTTCTGAAGTACTTTTGTTCATTACAAAATTAGCTCTTTAAAATTATTATTATAGCCTACGAATTTCTTTACATGAGTACTATTACATTACTTTCAATGTTATCAAATATGTCATTACATTATTGCAGCTAGTCTTTCTGAGAAGCAGATAAATAAACACCAACGATTTGCTAGTCTCAGGGATAAACTATAGTGGCAGTGAACTTAATCTGATGTTAATTAGGCTTGTGGAAAACTAAATCAAGCATCAAAAACCACAGATTATTTTAGGCTTCCTCTAGCATAAACAGAAACCCTTGAGGGCCCATAACATGTTATTTTTGTTGACAGTCTTCCACGTTTTGACCAATTGATTTCATGTTTCTTGTAGGATCTAACTTGATTGCCCTTCTCTCTGTCTTCTCTCGGTTTCCAAGCGGCAGTTTGTTAATCCTTCCTATTTTTGTGTATGTAAGCAGGATTACAAAATTCAAAGGCATTGTAAAATGAACCTGTACACAATCTTTCAAAACCACTTAAGTAACCCAGTGATGGAAGTTCCAGCTTCATAAGTAAATACATAACAGTTGGGAAATCATCCCAAGTGTTTATTTGTAAGCCATTTGTAATTACTAAGCAAGAATGAACGAATGCTCTGGAAAATGTAACGTGGCAGAACCTTTTGCATTAAATTACAGTTTACTCACATCAAGGAAAGTATAATTCTACTTTTTACGAAGTCTATCTTAATTGAAGAGTGTAATTATGCTCTACAAGCTCACTGACAAACCATCTAAGTCTTAAACTTCAGGAACGTTAGTATACATGATAAAGAATAAATCACAAAAGAGAAAAAGAGCAACGATCATATTCTACTCTAAGAACATTTTATTCACTTTGTTAATTACTAATGATATAAGGAAAGCTTTGCTTTTCATTTCAAATGACTTTTTGTTGATTCTAAACATGTTCTTTTATTTTTTTAAATCAGTACAGAAACTCTAAATATTCACCTGGATTTATTTCTCTTTTTGCCTGCTTTCTTCTTTTTTAACCTGGATCCTATATGCCTTCTTTCCTTCCTGTCTTTAACTCCACTCTTGGTACTTTTCAGACTATTTATTCATTTTTCCCTGTTTCGTTTTTTTCTATTTTGCCCTCACCTCATTGTGAACATCTCTAAAGTACTTTGCATAGGGCAGATCCAGATCATCACAATGGCAAATGAGACAAAGTGCCTGTGCTTTTGGAGCCAACAATTTAAAGAAAGAGACAAGTACACCAAAAAGCACAGCATTGAGTAAATGCTATTAATTTAACAAGGTCTACTCTATGTAGCAACTGCCATAACAAAAATAGTGAGTGCTTTAAGAATATACTACAGGAACATGATCTGAACATGCTCTTGTATATTATCATATTCATTGGTAAATTTTAAAGATGGGATATGCAACATATGAAGGAAAAGTTATGGGAATTTTAAGCAATAGTTTTACATAAAACCATGATATTAGATATAAAATTATATAAAAACTGTGTGCTTATTATACTTGAAGGAAAGGTACTTTAAACCCCAAAGACTCAAGGAGAAAGGCTACTGGGCAAATGTAGCTTTTGGATGTATGAGACAAATATTTAAATGTAGAACTATGTAACGGAAACTATTGTGTCATCAGTTGAAAACTGTTCTATAGAAGATTAAAATAGAAAAGGTCATTATGTTTTATACTTTCATGTTTCTCAGCCAAACCGGTGATGCCAGCCATGAAAAAAATACTGCATATAAATTGGAAATGGTTTTTTTTTCTTGTACATTTAAAGAACTGAGCTACTTGAGGGCTTTTTTAACTTATAAAAGGGGTCTTAAGAATCTCTGTGAATGTCACATACATTGGAAATCATGTTGTGGAAAAACACAGACACTGTTTTTGTTTAGAGTGCCTGTTAGGATGTTCAAGCTCTGAAGGAGATGCCTGCACATAAAGTATTGATGTCTCAATACTCCTCGAAACTATTTTTGGCATGTCTCTTGGGAAACTAACAAAGTTTTTATCCTTTAGGATGAACAAAAATAGTTCTCACTAGCACAAAAAAGAACTAGTAGAATTTCTGTGTGGGGATTGTACTTATTACATCAGTGTTGCTGCTGGCCACAGCATGGCTGATAATTGTTATTAGATCTATGTATATAATATATATATATACATACACATAATATATAATAAGTGTATAATACATGATGAAAGCATTTACTTATAATTTTTATTTGTAGGAGGAGCTTTTTTCTTTCATAGATTAAGTAGTTACAATTAAATTATACCAACACTTTTGGTTATGCTCTGAAATAGTAAAACTTGACAGGAAAAAGTGTAAGTTTCTGTAAAATACATAGTAGGATGTAAATTGCCTATTCTGTTTAAGTGCTTCTAATTCCTTCTGATTTTCAGTTTCCTTTTTTCTTGAATTGGTACTTGTAAAATCCTAATTAAATCAAATTAATTTTGTAATTATTTACTTGCACAGATTTTTTTATTAGAGCTGAATGAACATGAAAATTTCATATGTTGCCTTTGTAGCCACAAAATACAAATATGCAGTAAGATCAGTGGAAATGAGCTTGTAGTAATGGTTACAAAAGCCTATGTATGGCTCTCTGGAAAAGGGTCCCTTCCCAATCACAGAGAGGGCTAGGTCGCTGTCATCAGGACTCGGGACTCAGGATCTGTGCACAAAAGGCTGAACTCCCAGATCAGCTGCACAGGCGCTTTTTGGACCATGGGTGAGCCCTGGGAGGTCACACTGGGAGTTCTTAGGTCACAGGGAGCATGGTGCTCTCTGGAAAAGGGTCCTTTCCAGCCCACAGTGAGGGCCGGGTCCCCACCACTGGGTCTCAGGATCTGTCCACAGGAGGCTGAGCTCCAAGATTAGCTGCACAGTTGCTTTTCCATTAGGACCAAGGAAGAACCTGAGGCACTGGCCCATGAAAGTTCTCGGAGCACAGGTAGCGCAGGGAGCACAGTGTTCTCTGAAAAAGGGGCTCTTTTTGGCACACAGAGAGGGCTGGGTCTCTGTCATTAGGACTCAGGATCTTCCTGCACAGGCCCCAGGAGGTAACACCAGGAGTTATCTGAGAAAATTTTATGGAAGAGTTGGGGAAAGGATCAAGAAACCTGGAAGGGATAGGGACTCTATCAGAAGACCAACAGAGTCAATTAATTTGGGTCTTTGGGGGCTCCCAGAAACTAAAAAACCAACCCAAGAATATTCAGGGGCTGAGCCTAGGCCTCCTGCACATACATAGCAGATGTGCGTCATGGTCTTCATATGGGTCCCAACAACTGAAACAGAAATAGTGGCTTCTGCCTGCCTGTGGATCCTAACTTGCTTGCCTTGTCTTCCCTCTATTGGAAAGACTGTCCCTAGTTCTGCAGTGATTTGAGGTGCCAGTGTGAGTTGGTGTGATCCCCAGGGGGACTTCCCCTTCTCAGAAATAAAGGGGAAAGGTTGGGGAGGTGCCATGTGATGGAGGGATTTGGAGATGAGGGGATGGGATCAGGATGTAAATTGAATAAATAAATAAGGGGGAATAAAACACTTCAAAAAGAGATAAAAATATGCTTCTTTTTCACAATGTTAAAAAATGACACCTTAAAATTTACAAGTATCTTAGTTTGGGTTTCATTGCTGTGAAGAGAGAGCCTGACTAAGGCAACTCTTATAAATACACTTTAATTGGGGCTGCTTACATGTAGTTTAAGAGGTCATCACATTGAGAAGCATGGCATTGTGCAAGCAGACTTGGTCAGTACTGGAGGAGCTGAGAATTCTACATCATGATTAGAAGGCAGTCAGTAACAGACTGTTTTCTGAAGGCAGCCAGGAGGAGGTTCAGATTTCACCCTGGGTGGAACTTGAGCATAGGATCCTGAAAAGCCTGCCTATCCAGTGACACTTCCTCTAACAAGTTCACACCTCTTCCTAGTGCCACTCCCTATGGCCAAGTATTTAAGCACATTAATCTATGGAGGCAAACTTTTTCAAACAACCACAACAGACAAGTGAATGCATCAAGAAAAACAAATCATCCTCAGTAGTTTATCCCAGACCAAGAAAGAAAAATACCGTATGTGTTCACTTATAAGTGCATATTAGCTGTTAAGTAAATGACAACCAAGCCACAATGCACAGAATCAGAGATGTTAGGGGGGCCTGGGGTTGAGCACATGAACAAGCCTGGGAAGGAGAAACAGAATAGATTTTTGTGGGTAACTGCAGATTGGTGGGGATGGAAGTGGGAGCATTTGGTGGGAGTATAAAGGGAAAAACGGAAGGGAGAGATGGCTGGGGTGGGGGCAAGCAGTTGAGGAGCAGTGTGGAAACTCAGTGAGTTGAAATTTTCTGGAATCTATGAGTTTGAGATTAGTGAGGACTCCTAGTAATGGAGAATACAGAGTCTGAACTGGCCACCTTTTGTAGCCAATCAAGGATTCCAGTTGGGAGACTAGGTTACATTTAATTGAATTGTTGGTTCCTATAGAGATATTTAAATAATCAAGGTTGATGCTAAGACATAGGTTTGCTCTCCATAAACTGACAGTGATTTCCCAGTGCCAAGAACAATTTCCACACAGCTCACTGAACATAAAGGGTTTGAATGGGTGCCTGCATGGAGCTTTTGCCCCTAAGTTCTAATGTCTTTGGCAAAAGAAGCTACTCTGCAGGCTACAGAAAGAGAGACCTGGACACCCACCCAGCCACAAAACCCTTCATCTACAATCTGTCTTGACGGCAAGTTTTGTTGTGGCAATGGTGATGCAGTTCTGAGAGTGGCAAATACTTGGTTTATCTTGAAAATAAAGTTATGCCTCAAGAGGGAGCCCATGCCCCAAACTGCATGGATAGTCAAGAAATGGAGAATAAGCAGCCCAAAGACCAGAGGGAGAACTAAATAAGGCAAACAAAAAAAAATCAATGAAATGATTTTAAATGATATTCTGTTACACAAGTATTGATGTTTTGTCCAGTAGGTATCAGAGAGGCTTCCTCTGGAAGTAGGTGGGAATGGGTGCAGATATCCACACCCAGATATTATGCCAGAAAAAGAGTCTAAATTGGTGGTCTCTATGGGGTCCCTCCCCTCAGAGACTGCGGAACCCCATAGACAAGGGAGTGGAAAGACTGTAGAAGTCAAAGGGGATCAAGAACACCACAAAAACAGGGCTCATACGGGCTTACAGAAATTGAAGTAGCATTTATGGAGCTGGCGGGGTATGTACAAGGTCCTCTGCATATAGATGTTATGGCTGTTAGCTTAGTGTTTTTTGGGACTACTAACAGTGGAAGCAAGTATGTCTCTTATTTTTAACTGTTCTTGGCACTCTTTTTCTTCTGCTGGGATGTTTATCCTCTATGTGAGGGCTTTTGCCTCCTCTTACTGTATCTTGTTTTGTCCTGTTTGGGTGTTGTCTCTTGGAGGCCTGCTCTTTTCTGAAGATCAAATGGAAGGGGAGTGAATATGGGAAAGGGGGGGCATGCTGGGTATGTGAGAGGAGTAGAAAAATGGGTAACTGGTTAGAAGGTATTGTATGTGAGAATAATTAATTTTCAATAAAAATCAATTAAATACAAAATAATATGATTTATTAAGGCTTTATCAAACACTATCATGTTGTCTCTTGTCCCTCTTTGTCTTGTATTTTTGTCCTTATTTTATATATATTTTAATATACACACATATACATACATACATACACATAAGTAATAGTAATAATCAAAGAAAATGAAGTTATCTACTTGAGAGTGGTAGGAAGATGGAGGAGGGGTTCCAGGCTGGGAGTGGTTGGAGGTAAGAAAAAGAGGAAAGTGTTAGAATTCTATTCTAATTAAAAGCATAGTTTTAAAATAGGAAAAGTAAGGGATACTCACTGTTTGAAGAGAGGAAGCATGGAACCAGTAGTAGGGAGAAGAATGAATTCCTAAAGAAGTATATGTGAGCAAATACCATTATTTGTATGTGTGAAGATACAATAATGAAATCAAATATCTTGCATATTAACTTTTTACAGGTAAGAAATATGAAAATATGGGGAAAGTTGTTAAGATATTATAGGGTTAAAAATAAAGAAAACATGAAGTAGTAGAAAAAAAGCTTGTAGACTTTGATTTTTCTGAAAGGAAGAGTAAATAGTTAAGAGCTGAAATAAAGAGAAAACAAGGCAATGTGTTTTGTTTATAATGGTAGCATTTGAATATATTCATACATGTAAATATTTTATTATTTAGAGGTTTCAATAAAATGTAATGACAATTAATAAAAAATCCAAATTTTACATGCTATTGATTAAATAATAAACAATGAATATTTGGTTGTCAATTTTAATATCTAGTGTCTCATTGGCAAAGTATATTCACTATTACCTGTATTCCTATGGAAAGCTTATTAGATTAAGTAAATTAACTGCTTTTGCTTTGTGCTGTAACATCTTGTGTTTAATAACTTGATGTCTAGTTTTCTGTTTCCTTCTCTGCACTGTCCTGGGATTTGTTCCATCCTTGATCATGAAGTCAGAATCTACTATTACTTCCATAAATTGTGAGTTCTTGACTTTTTGCTCATGGGAAGAAGTGAAGATGGAAACTTTTATGGAAAAAGTCAAGTGTAAAGTTTCAGATTTTTTTTTCCTGTAAAGCCCAGTGCAATCCTCACCTGGTGGCTGCCATCAACTCCCCAGAGTTTCAAGAATACCAGTCTTCTTTGTATGTCTTTGATTACCGAGCTATGAACCATGCAATGTTCACTCTGAACTACCTGGACTACATTCCAGCTTTCCTCCTCCCTCCAAGTCGATGATACAGAGAAGCAAATATTTATAGAAAATATTTTTAAATGACTGAGAATTCTGTCTTAGTGTTCTAAAAAGAACACTTCAATGACTTGTTCTCATAAATTTTGTTGCTTTTCAAAGCCCACCATGCTTCCCAATTTCCTTCCTAGGATCAAAAAGTCAAGAACCTACATATTTATGACAAAAACAGTAGATTGTGACTTCTTAATCAAGGACTGTAGAAATCCAAAGCCAGTTCAGTGAAGGAAACCACCAGCAACATATCACACATTCAGTCACTTTTTCAGACCTTGAAGAAGCCCATTCCATTTATTTATGGGAGTATATACCATAGCCCTTATGTGGAGGTCAGAGGACAGTTTTTAGAAGTTAGTTTTCTAAGAGAGAGGCTAAGGGATCAAACATCAGTCATCAGGCTTATCAGCAAAACCTTTTGTGGATGCCTTTTGAGTTATTAGATGCTAAAGGAGCTTAGGCTCTGAGATTACTGAGAATAAGGAGGACTGTAAGCCAGTCTAAGAAACATTTATCCGATTGGCTTACATTCATTCTCCTCTTTTGAACTTCATTCTCTAGGGTGTGTATAATTTTTCTCTTGTAGGTTCTCTAATAAGGATTCCACTGTCCTTAGCCTGCTTATTCCTGATTTAACACCACATGGAAGTTTCACAGTCCATTTGATATTGTTGATGTGTGTAAGGTTTTAGGGTTGTCTATTTTGTATTGTATATTCAGTAAGGGGCTCATCTCTAGAACAGACTGATTCTCCCTCTCAGCAGTCATTGCTTGTCTGCAGTTATTTATCTAGGGTGGGGCTCTGAGAATTTTTCCTTTGGTGTTATCATATGTATTGATATTGATATTGTAAAAGTCATATTTAGGTACTCTTTTTGTTGAGGTATTATAGGTTTGTCCCGCCAGGATTTCTAGAAAATATATTCTCCTAGCTGACTTCCTTGTCCTCTGGCTCCTTTCTGCTCCCCTTTTAGTAATGTCTCCTGACCCTTAGATGCAGGAGTTGTGTTTTAGATGTATGTGTGAGTCTGAGATCTCATGATTATTTATTTCTCAGAAATACGATCAGTTGTGGTTTTCTGTAATAAGCTCTTTCCTGCAAACAAAACTTTTTTTATGTAGAGTTATGTACTTATCTGTGAGTATAACAATACATTTTAGAATGCATTTAGGAATCATTCTGGTCAGGAAAAGTTCTGATAAGTTTTTTTCTAAGATACATGACTTACTAGCCACAGGTTATTGGCAAGGTGTGTAGAACCAGGAATGATATATAAAGTATATTTATGAAGTCATTGTTTTTAATACCTGAGTAGTACTCTATTGTGTAAATGCACCACATTTTTTATATCCATTCCCTTGTTCAAGGACATCTGAGTTCTTTCCAGCTTCTGGCTATTATAAATAAGGCTGCTATGAACATAGTGGAGCATGTGTCCTTGTTAGATGTTGGAGCATCTTTGGGGTATATGCCCAAGAATGGTATAGCTGGGTCCCCAGCTAGTACTATGTCCAATTTTTAGAGGAACCACCAGACTGATTTCCAGAGTGGTTGTACTAGCTTGCAATCCCACCAACAAGGAGGGAGTATTCCATTCCTCTTTCTCCACATCCAGGCCAGCATCTGCTGTTACCTGAGTTTTTGATCTTAGCCATTCTGACTGATATGAGGTGGAATATCAGGGTTGTTTTGATTTGTATTTCCCTTTGTGCTTTGCCTTTCAGAAGCTTTCCAGTTCCATGAGGTCCCATTTGTTGATTTTTGATCTTAGATCATAAGTCATTTGAGTTCTGTTTAGGAAAATTTCCCCTGTGCCTATGTGTTCTAAGCTCTTCTGGGCTTTCTCTTCTCTTAGTTTCAGTGTACCTGGTTTTATTAGAGATGTTTGATTCACTTGGACTTGGGCTTTGTACAAGGAGATAAGAATGGATCAATTTTCATTCTTCTGTATGCTGGCCTTCAGTTGAATCAGCACCATTTGTTGAAAATGCTGTCTCTTTTCCAGTGGATGTTTATAGATCTTTTGTCAAAGATCGGTGACCATAAGTCAGTAGGTTCATTTCTGGGTCTCCAAGTCTATTCTGTTTATCTATCTATCTGTTTCTCTACCAGTACCATGCACTTTTTATCACAATTGCTCTGTCATATGGCTTGAGGTCAGGTATGGTGATTCACCCAGAGATTCTTTTATCATTGAGAATAGTTTTCACTATCCTGGAGTTTTTGTTATTCCAAATGAATTTGCAAATTGTTCATTCTAACTTTTTGAAGAATTGAGTTGAAATTGCTTTTGGCAAGATGGCCATTTTTACTATATTGATCCTGCCAATCCATGATCATAGAAGATCTTTCATCTTATGAGATCTTTGATTTTTTGATTCAGAGACCTGAAGTTCTTGTCATACAGACCTTTCACTTGCTTGGTTAATGTCACAACAATTTATGTGATATTATTTGTAACTATTGTGAAGGGTGATGTTTCTTTAATTTCTTTCACAGCCTGCTTAGGCAAATAGATGAAACTAGAAAATATCATTATGAGTGAGGTAACCCAATCACAAAAAACACACATGGTATGCACTCACTGATAAGTGGATATTAGCCCAAAATCTTGGAATACCCAAAATTAAAATTCACATACTTCATGAAGCTCAAGAAGAAGGGAAAACAAAGTGTGGATGCTTTAGTCCTTCTTAGAAGGGGAAACAAAACACATGAGGAAATAGGAGACAAAATGTGAAGCAGAGATGGAAGGAAAGGCCATCCAGAGACTGTCCCACCTGAGTATCCATCCCACATACAGTCACCAAATCCAGACAATATTTCTTATGCCAAGACATGCTTGCTGACAGGAGACTGATATAGCTGTCTCCCGAGAGGCTCTACCAGAGCCTGACAAATACAGAGGCAGATGTTTGCAGCCAACCATCAGAGTGAGCATGGGGACCCCAACAGAGGAGTTAGAGAAAGGACTGAAGGTGCTAAAGGGGTTTGCAACCTCATTGGAAGAACAACATCAACCAACCATAATCCCCAGAGATCCCAGGGACTAAACCACCAACCAAAGAGTACAAAAAAAAAGACCGGTGGTTCCAGCTGCATATGTAGCATAGGATGGCCTTGTCGGGAGGAAAGGTCCTTGGTCCTGTGAAGGCTAAATGCCCCAATGTAGGCGAATGCCAGTGTTGGGAGGCAGGAGGGAGTGGTTGAGTGTGGAAATACCCTCATAGAAGCAGGGGAGGAGGCATGGGTTAGGGGATTTTCAGAGGGGAAACTCAGAAAGGGGATTACATTTGAAATGTAAATAAAATATCCAACTAAAAAACAAACAATAAAAAAGAATAAAATTATTGTAAAAAGAAGAAAAGTATAATAGATTTATTAGAATGACTTATGAGTTGTGGTCCAGACGCTCCAACAATGGCTGCCTATAAATAGAATGTCTAAGAATCCAGAAATTGCTCAGTCCACAAGGATGAATGTCTCAATGGGTGTAATGGTTTGCATTTGCTTGGCCCAGGGAGTGGCACTATTAGAATGTGTGGCTTTGTTGGAGGAAGTGTGTCATTCTGGGGGGTGGGCTTGGAGACACTCCTCCTAGCTGCCTGGGGATGCTCAGTCTGTTCCTGGCTTCCTTTGGATGAAGATGTAGAATTCTCAGCTCCACCTGCACCATGCCTGCCTGGATGCTGCCATGCTCCTGCCTTGATACTAGACTGTACCTCTGAACCTGTAAGCCAGCCCCAATTAAATGCTGTCCTTTATAAAACTTGCATTGATCATGGTGTCTGTTCACAGCAATAAAACCTTAACCAAGAGAGTGGGTCTTCAGTACATGATGGAATTTTGAAGAAGTAGGTTGTAATATTAGTAAAATGATGGATGTTCGTTCTATCAAG
This sequence comes from Micromys minutus, assembly GCF_963924665.1. Lineage (NCBI taxonomy): Eukaryota > Metazoa > Chordata > Mammalia > Rodentia > Muridae > Micromys > Micromys minutus. Next base: position 53,128,265 of record NC_137970.1, on the reverse strand, counting down.
GCAAGAGTAATCAGGCAAATAACAGCAGCTTCCTTCTTCCATCCCCTCATATAGATTTCGAGCAGAAGGTATGGCACAGATTAGAGGTGTGTATTCCCACCCCAAGATTCAGATTTAAGGTGTGTCTTCCTACTTGAAGTTAAGCAGAAATTCCTCACAGTTTTGCCCTCTGACTTTTTGGATTTTACTTAATTCCAAATGTATCAACTTGACAGACAATAATAGCTATCGCATCCAGCTCATACCTACCAAGTCCTGTGTTCAGAGCATGTGTTATCTTGAACACATGGGGTCTTACCTTAAACCTACTAGAAGCAACACAGAGCAATATCAATATATATATATATATATATATATATATATATATATATATATATATATATATATATATATATATGAGTCATTTCAACTACCCTCGCAATAACTCAAAAGAAGGTTTCTTATACCAGGTATTGGGTTTTTAGTGGGAAGCATTCTCAGCTTCAAGTGGCATAGCTTCATTTTAAAAATATATATGAAAATAAACACATACACAAATATGTATATATACAATATACAATAGTATGATTAATTTATTATAGATTTAGTGTATCATCTATTTTGTTGAAGTACTTTTCCTGTAAACATTATTTGGTGCCATTTATTACCATGTAATAATATTAAATTTTGTCTATATATATATATATATATATATATATATATATAAATATATATATACATATATATATATATATTGGTCATAATTTATTTTGCTTTTTATTTTATTGATGCTATGTATCATTTTATTGATATACAATGTTGAAATAATTTCCCAATATTGGAATAAGTCTTAATTAGTGCTTGCATACAATTTTTACATACTATTGCATTGGTTTTCAGAGAATATGCTGATAGTATTGATATTCATCAATAATCTTGGTGTGCAGCTGTATGTGATGCTTATGTCTGGTTTGGATATTAGATTTATGTTTTATTCAAAGAATGTATTAAGTAGCTGGGGATATATAGCTCAATGCAAGAGCACTGGTAGTAGTTTGTGGGTTCAATTTCTTGCACCAAAGAAAGAATCAAGAAGGGTTCTCTTTCAATTATTTTCAAAATAACTTGTTAAGAATTGGTGGAATTTTTTTGAAAAGTTGAAAATTTTCAGCAGTTATATTATCTTCTTTATCTGAGTGGTAGTGGTGCACAACTTTAAACCCAAACTTGGAAGGCAGCTACAAGCAAACCTTTTAAGTTTGAGGCAGCCGTAATCTATAGATTGGGGACTACACATAGAACCCCCATGTCAAAGAACAAAACAAAACAACAGCAACAACAACAACAACAAATCTTGTCTTGGTTTCTGTGCTGGGAGTCTTTTTAAATTACAGATTCAGTTTTATTACTCATTACCAGTAGGTTAAGGACTTCTGTTCCTTGGTTCAATTTGTGTGTGTATGCTTGTGTGTGTGTGTGTGTGTGTGTGTGTGTGTGTGTGTGTGTGTGTGTGTAAACAAAGTTCACATTTTAGGATTCCCAAATTTTCGGCATAGAGTGTTCATAAGTTCTACAGAGCTATTTTGTGCTCTTATGGCATGCATTATAATGTTTTTTTGAATAAAAGTTATTAATAATTTTATTATCTTTCTTGATTTAACTAGTTTTACGAATTTTGTGTATATTTAACTATAAGCTAATTCAACATTTATTTTTGTTGAATTTTGTTAATTTTGTTTCAATTCTTTTATTTCTGTGACAAACTTTTAAAATTATATTTATTTTAGTTACGTAGAATTATATCATTTTCCTTCTTCCCTTTTCTCCCCCTAGTTCTCCAAGGTATCCTTTTGTACCCACTTCTATGTCAGTCTCCAACTTCTAAATTGAATGCCTCTTTTGTTTACTATTATTGCTATATCCAAATACACACATACATAAACACACATAAACACACACACACACACACACACACACACACACAAATATATATAAATTCAACCTGCTGAATCTCTGCTTATCTTGCTTGTGTGTATATGTTTTCAGGGCTAACCACCCTGTAATTGAAGAACTCATTCCTGGAAGAGGTTAACGATCCCTCTTTTTTCGGTCTTCAGTTGCCTGTAGTTCTTTGTTCCGGGGTGTGACCATGTTAAATTTTTCTCCTTCTACACTAGCATATTTATTGATAATGCTGTTCTTCAAATCTTATTTATGTATCCATTTCTAGGAGAGACTGATTCCCAACAGTACTTGTATTCTGGCTCTTACAGGCTTTATTTTTTTCTGTGATGTTCCCTGAGCCAGAGATTTAAAACAACAACAACAAAAACAAAGCCTGGTAGAAGATATAGCACTGTGGATGGGCTCCCCATATCTGTAGTAAGTAAACTTTGTTATTCATTTCCTTCTAAATTTGGGCTTACTTTTTTGATTTTTCTAGTACCTTCAGTCATACAATGGAGGAAGTTTTGTTTTGTTTCTTGTTTTTGTTTTTTAATCTTTTTTCCCCAGAAATCTTTTCTGAGATTTTTATGTAAAATTTCTTCCTAGTACTACTTCTATCAGAATTAAACTTTTTCTTTGAAAAGTATAAGTAAAAATAATGTATTTGTAAGCAGGCTAGTTAAGAAAAGAAATAATATTCTAACAAGACTAAATTGACAGAGAAGATATATAACATAAACCCAAACCATGTTTTTGTTTTGTTTTGCTGTTTTGCTCTTTTGCTTTTGAGACAGGGTTTCTTTATATCTGTATCCAGGAACATAGATTATAAACCAGGCTGGCTTTGAACTCAGAGATTCACCTGCCTCTGTTTCTCAAATACCGGGATTAAAGGTATGTACCACTACCACACTGCTGATAAAATATTTCTTTTTCTTTCTAATTTTATTTAACCTTTTTTAACAGTCCAGACTTTAGCCTCCTCCTGGTATGCACTCTGACTGTTCCATATCCCACGCCTCCTTCTCAAATTGTCTCCAAGAGGATATCCCCACCCCCCCCCAGTCACCCCACCAGACCTCTAACCTCCCTGGGGTCTCAAGTCTCTTGAGGTTTAGGTGTATCTTCTCTGACTGAGCCCAGACCAGGTAGTCTTCTGCTGTATATATGTTGGGGGCCTCATATCAGCTGGTGTATGCTGTCTGGTTGGCTCAGTGTCTCAGAGATTTTGATTGTCCATGTTAGTTGAGACTGCTGGTCTTATAAGGCCTCCCTCCTCCTCAGCTTCTTCTAGCTTTTCCTTAATTCAACCACAGGCGGCAGCAGCTTCTGTCCATTGGTTGGGTGTAAATATCTGCATCTGATTCTTTCAGGTGCTTGTTGGGTCTTTCAGAGGGCAGTCATGCTAGGCTCCTGTTTGTAAGTATAGTGTCAGGATGGGGGCCTCCCTCCCCTTGAGATGGATCCCACTTTGGACCTCTCTCTGGGCCTTATTTTCCTCAGGCTCCTCTCTACTTCCATCCCTGCAGTTCTTTTAGACAGGAACAATTATGGGGCAGAGTTTTGACTGTGTGATGGCAACCTCAACACTCACTTGATGCCCTGTCTTTCTATGGGAGGTGGGTTCTACAAGTTCCTTCTCCCGACTGTAGGACATTTCATCTAAGGTCCTGAAAGTCTCTCACCTCCCAGGTCTCTGGTACATTCTAAAGGGTCCCACCCCACCCCTGCCTCCTACTTCCTGAGGCCCATTTCATTCTTTCTGCTGGGTGCCTGGAACTTATTTACTTGTAACTTAGCAAAATTGACAAGCTACAGGTTCAGTGAAATACTTTGACTCCAACATAAGATGGAAAACAATTATGGAAGTGCCAACTTAAACTTTTGGTGTCTACATGCACATGTACATATGTGCACATCCACATGTACCCAAACACAAACAAATGCCAAAAACACATATTTAAAATTAAAATAAACAAATAAGTAAACAAATAATGATAACCATCCTCAAATCCTTCTAAAATTAATGGAAAGCAGGTGATAATGTTTCCAAACTAATTTTGGATATTGAAACTTTTTCTGGCAGTGACATTACAAGAAACTCATTTCTAGACCAATACCTTTTTACATAAATGTAAAAATCATCAGCAAAATGGTGCATTGAAAGTATCAAAAAGGCTATACACGAGGATTAATTAGATCAAACAAATGTGTCCCTGTGACGTAACAAATGCACCTGCATCCACGAATTAATAAATACAGTAGAAAAGAGTAACAAGATAATAGATTAAATCATATCGCCTCATTGTATGCAGAAAAAAACATTTAACAAAGCTCAATATTTATTTTTGAAAGCAATCTCAATAATGCATACAAAAATAATATTTAGCATAATAAAAGTGGTGTGTTCACAAGTAGCATCAGCCAATTGTAAAAAACAAAAAACATGTCTTCTAAAATAGAAATGACCAGGATGTCAGTTCCTCAATTTCTATCCATTATAGTACTAGATATCTCGGTTAGAGCAAGTTTGTTTGTTTGTTTGTTTGATAAATGAATGAAATTTGTTTAAATTGCAAAGGAAGTACAATTTTTTAATTTAGAAATTTTCAGACAGTATTTCCCTAAATTTCTCATATTCTTTTATTACATCCCTAAACAGGTATTCTAGAGAATTGAATAGAATAGAGCTGAAAGGTATAGGGATTTGGAAATTGAAAAACCAGACTGTAAGCATGCGGTCGACTTAGCTAGATTCATTTTGTCATCATGGTGTACCGTTCACAGAGACATGTACTACATGGTCTCATTCCACTACATGTGAAACTAAATATATGAGTAAGATGTACCATACAGTTTAATGCCAATAGAAAGGACACTCTGGTCAGGTTTAATCCATTTTCAATTGATTTCTATAAAAGACACAAATAGATTTAAAATGTACTATGTAGAGTTGATTAGTATCATTGTTCAATGATCAATAAATACTGCTGAGGAATAAAACCAAAACCACGCCAGTACAACTGGATATCTAGGTGGCTATATAGAAACTTTTATGAAACTCAGTAACAATATCAGCATTATATTAATGTGGTATATGAAAATGCTAACTAGCTATTATCAGAAGGGTAATTACTGTTTGTTCTAGAATCATTAAAGTGCTGAAATATATTTTCTGGAAATTTGAGATGTTTATAGTGTTATATTCTGCCTGGCCTTTGTAATTCAACTTTATTTCAGGAACAAATTACATTACTGATCACATGTCACTAGCATAGACCAAGAAAGAAAAGAAGAAAGATCACATTTAGGTTAAGCATCTGAAAAAGGAGAAGTAATGAATTGAGCATTGATGCTTATATAGTAAGTTTTTTGTGTCATGTCACCACCCTCACCACATACACATTTTCTTGATGCTAGATATCAATCCTAGTCATTGTCTCTCTAAATTGGCCCTGTGTGTATTGATTCATTTTTTTCATATAATATTTTGAACATATTCTTTTCCCTCTCCAATTCCTTTCAGATTCTCCCCATGCCTTACCCTCACAACTTCATATTCTATCTCTCTTGAAAGAAAAACAAAAAGAAAAAAATGCAAAAAATAAAAATGCATACAAATAAAAAAAAACAGATGTGGAGTCATTCTGTGTTGGTCAACTACTCCTGAGCAGGAGGCCTGCTCTCTAGAGTGATTGATAGGCCCAGCGTCACTCCATTTGTAGAAAACTGGGCTTTTTTTGCCCAGGAGCTATCATAGTTCAGGTCTTGTTTAGGCAGACATCCCACTGAGATTTTATGGATGTATATTCTCTGTCATATATAGAAGACATAAACTCACAGCAGACTCTCTATTCTTGTGGCTCTTACAATTCTCCCCCCTCTTGCTTCTGCAATGTTCCTAAGCTTTCGGTGCAAGAATCAGTTACAGCTGTATCAGTTGGAACTGGGTACCTAGAGTCTCTGCGCTGTGACAACCTATGGCTTTTGTAATGGTCTTCATCAGTTACAAAGTGAGGCTTCTTTGATGACGGGTGAGAACTACACTTATCCATGAATATAAGAATAAATAATAAAATGTCACTAGAAAGTATGCTACTTTAGTGAAGTGTGGCAGACAGTTCTTCTCTAAGATCCATGTTCTCACTAGCCCCCAGTAAGGTTGAGATTGTTTCCATTGACTGGTAAACAAGTTAATTTGTAATATATTCATTGCCTTCAAGTGAGTATGCTAGCCGTGGTAGTGATAGTGAGCTTTGTCTTCATTGTTGCAGCAGCAGTACTATGAAAACTAAGTCAAAATGATAAAGATAAGGTTTTCATTTCCTCCCTCTCCCTTTCTCCTTCCCTCCCCATCTCTCTTCTTCTTTCCCATCTATAGCTGTCTACCAAGAAATTGTTGGCAAAACTGATAAAGTTAAAGGACATAAGCTAATGCCAATGAATCTATTCCCATTTCATTCAGTAAATAAACAAAATTAAATAATAAAATGGTTTAATCATGTATAGAATTTAAGTGTGTGTATGACCTTTTCGTTGAAGAGAAAAACCTGAGCAGTCTTAGGCATCTTTTCTCACTGGTTATTTTATAGAGAGCTCCAGGAAAGCTGGTAACTGCTGGCCACTAGAGAGCAGCAAAAGACCAGACCATACTGGGAAGGAGATGGAGGGGGAAGCAGAAACAAAGTAAAATGCACTTCTAATATGTCGCCTTGTTTAAGAACTCAAAACAAAGAACTGCACACAAAAGCAAACTAAAAACAACAACAAAATACATCCTGACATACTGTTTTAGACAGCCTGCTTTGGCCAGGAGAAAAAGCCCTGTTTGGGCCTGAAGAACAGGGTCGGAAGGCAATTGTGACTGAGGGAATTAAAATTGATGTAACTCACTAATTCGGAATATAATATAATATATTTATTGATTTTAGACACAACCAGGAAGTAGATCAAGGAATTCTGTCCCCAGACAAATTAAATTGTTAATCCAATTATTAAAGTTAGTGCCAAAGCTATAATAAAATCAAAGCAAACATGAAGAAGACCAAGGAGAACAAAGAGTCCAGGCCATTAAGCTGGACAATGCTGTTGCAAAACAGTCAGAGAGAATACCACCTCTCTTGAAATAATATTATTTATAACTTATAGCAAGGTGGAGGCATGTTCTGAAAATTCAAAACTTGGGAAATTCTGGGAAGTTTGAAACATTGTCAGGTTCAGCTTTGGAATAGTGAAATCTTTTTTGAATGCTTTTTTTTTGGTGAAAATTCATGAAGAAAGATGCCTGACTTTGAGCAGTACGTTAAACCACGTTACCAAAGAAATGAATTATTTAGTTAATGACATCTTAGTGACACGTCTGATGTTCTTTACTCTGTAAGTTTTGACCATTGCAGACATCCAGACTGGTTCATATAACAAAACAAAATACGGATATCATAATAAAATAATACAGAATGTGAATGGAACCAACAGTTGAAATCAAAGACGGTTTAAGATAGCTATTGGTGAGATCAAGGGCAGAATTTGTCTGCCAGAAGCTACACCCTTCCTAATATCCTGTGTTTTGTCTGAAAAGTCAACGCGTGCCCATTAAGTCTAGTATCAGCAGTGATCCTCTCTGTTCATCTACTGCATATCTTCAATGTGGAAACTGAACAGATTAGGTAACTTGGCATGTCATTTAATCTGAACCAATAAAAAACCCTCTCCCAGGAGTTTAAACTGAGGAATGCGCCAATGTCAGAAAGAAGATTTAGTGCATATGTTATAGTAGCAGCCATGGTAGTGATGATTACACATTGTCAACCAGGAATTCGCCTAATTGGGTGAGTGCTTAAAAAATCAGTTGCTATGTTTTTCATCTTCTATTGTTTATTTTCTTATATTCTTCTGATCTTACTGTCTAAACGAATAAGTTTTAGGAGTTCTTTGTATTTTCTTTTTTCTAAGTTCCCTTTTTCTTTCATTTTGCGAAATTTGTTTTGTTTTTTGTTTGTTTTGTTTCTGTTTGTTTGTTTTTGTTTTTGCTATTGAAGGCCAAGGTCATGAAATATTATTCTGAATTTAACTATGTGTCTCTGTGGTAAGAGAAAATATTCTACAAATTTGGGCACAAAGGCTATATATTAAATGTTTCTTTGTTCTGAAGTTCTGTTCTATGTTTAGAGTGTTGGTTCCATTCTCTCCTCATTTATGGTCAGAAAAGAGACAGAAGATGGCATTTCATGCTGTATGAAATGAAAGACTGTGATCTATGAAATGTGGAACAAAATATAAATGCTGACCCTATGATCACACTAACAAAAGAGCGGGCAAATGGTTGGAGAGATAGGTCAGTACTTTCAAGCTATTTTCTTGCTTTTGTAGAAGACTACATTTAAATTCTGAGACCCTACCATCCATATTCCAATTTCAGAGTATCAGGCATGCAGGTGGTGCACATGCATACACATAGAGGAAATATTTATATACACAAAATAGATAAATAAATATAAGAAAATATTTTACTAGCTGTAATCTTAATAATGTTATTCTATTTATACACCTATCAAAAGCCATATGTCCTTAACTTCAACTAGGATGTGAACAAATTTGTCATCATGTGTTTAACATGCATGAAAATTATACTGTATCATACAGTTCTGGTTATTCTATAGCTGCATTCATAAATGCAAGCATCTGTTGATACTGAAATGGAATGTAAATGTAGAAATCATTTCTGAAATTCTTCAAATTTTCCTCACCACTTAAGCATGTTAGAGTTATACATTTCTTGGTTGTAGAGCTGCATCCACTATATGAAATAAACTTTCAAAATCATTTAATTGTAAAAAGTGTTACATGTTTTTAAAATCTTTGTATTTATTATGTTCAGGAAACACGTAAGAGATATTACATGCATTTATGTGAAAAGCAAGCACTGAATGGATATATAGGTTTTATTTGACAGAAAGTATTTTATACTATTTATTGTAAACATACTTTCTTTTTTTTAAAGCTGCTTAATTAATTTTATTTACTTTTTGTCTTTTTTATTAGGTCCTCTTTGTATTTACATTTGAAATGTTATCCCCTTCCCCCACCCCCATTCCATCCCTCCTCCCTCCCTCCCACTCCACTTGTTTTCCCTATGGTGCACTCTTTCCTGATCACCCTCTCCACCCCATTGCCTTGGCATTCCCCTATGTCAGAAACTAGTGTCAGTCATATTTTGATACATGTGTATGTGTACATTGTATAATCAAGTCAAACGTATTTTCCTCTTCAAAAATATAAATCATTTATGGCAAACTAATACTAGAAATCATTCTTCCAGCCTTTGAGAGCTATGGCATGCAGCCATTATCTGTACTCAGTATGCTGTGCAATAGCACACTAGAACTTCTCGTTCTTATTTATCTTGACTTTTGTACCCCTAACATTCTCCCTAGCTTCTAGAAACCAACACTGTACTAGGGAGTTTTATGAGATCAACTTTTTTCACATTCCATGTGAGAGTGAAATTATGCAATACGTGCATTCGTGTTCTTGGCTTATTTCACCAAACACAATGATTTCCATTTGTATCCATGTTGTCATAAATGACAGGATTTAATTATATTTGAGGCTGAGTCATGCTCTACTGTGTATAGGTACCACATTTTCATTATTCATTTTTAAGTTGATGCACATTTAACTTGTTTTCATTTCTTGACACCAAGAATGCAGATGTTTTTTCAAACTACTGATTTCATTTCCTTTAGATAGTTACCCAAAAGTCAGATTGCTGGATTATACAGTGAACCTTCTTGATCTCTCTTATATTTAATATATTTTCTATTGATAACTTATGCTATGTTTTGAGTTTTGCTGAGTATGAGTTTTGAGTTCTAAGGTTTCTATTTGAATTTCCATTGCTTCTATTTCTGTGTTGTATTTTCCCATGACAGTATAGAATTTTTCCAGTGGTTTTTATACAGTATGACCAGGGGTATTATCTAAAAAAGAGTACTCAATCCTGCCAAAGATTTCCAGTCTAGGGCAAATGTATGCCTCCTCTTTGTCCAGTGCATTATAAGGCATAATCAGATTTCAATCTGTTTTACAAAGAATCATCATAAGGGGACCAGGTGTAGGCTCCCACCCCACAGTCCACTAATACTAATATGATATTCCGGCTATTGATGTGAGACTTTTGTGGGGTATAGGCCCACATTGCCATAACCTGCCAGTGTTGTGGTATGGTGCTCTAAAATGCCACAAATAGAACTAGCCTGAGTATAATTCCAATAGACTGGGGGGTGTCTTTTCCTAACACGGCCACAGTTTCAGAGGCTCAGTTTGTAGGCACTGATTTGCAGATAGGTCTTGCTGACATCTGCCCAGTGTTAACTTTTTGCTGTCCTAATAACTTTTTGCTGTCCTTTTCAGTAAAATACTGAACATTTCCTCAAATCTATGCTGTCTAAGGTTAGTATTAGATAGTTCAGATCATCTCTTTGGAATCTAGGCTAACTCTAACCTAAGTTTTATTGTCCTTGTTGATCTTAATCTCTGCTTAGGCTTGACCTTCAAGCTTCAGTGGGTAGTGAAGGTTGAGTGACTGGTAGAGGCGAAAGTTGATGAAATCCAGGAGAATGGTGTAGAACTCGGTGAAGGTGGACATGACCCTCTAGTTCACAGCTGTTGGATGATCATGGGACAAAGCATAGGGTGCAGCCTGATAGGAAATGCCTTTAATGGACAGGAAGACCTTACACAGTGAAATTTTAAAATTAGTAAATTTGAAAAATTAGTAAAGTAATTCATTATGTTGACCTCTTAGATATATGATGTAAATTCTTACATGAAAATGAAAGTAAATGTAAAACTAGAGTAAAGGTTTAGAGATTGAGATATCAAGGTAACCTATCTTAAGTCTTAAATGGTTTTTAATAAGCGTAATTATAACCACAAAATAAAAGCACATAATGGAGACTCTAAAATTGAAAAATAAGCAGTGAAAGCCTATTGATCAAAGAAATCAATTAACTACAAAATAGAGGAAGAGTAGATCTACATGGCAATTGGAAGATGGTGGGCACAAATGGGGAGCAGTAAGTCCTAGCTTATTATTAATCACACTCTACTGTCAATGAAGGAAGTGGTCCAGCCAAACAAAACATTGATAAAAGCTCAAAATAGTCTCCATATTTCCCCAAATAAATTCACCTATAAAGACAATTATAGACTAAAAGTGAAAGGTCGCTAATGAGGTTGTGTGAATGTTAAAATGAAAATAAAACAAGAATGGCTGTAAGCATGTTATATAAATAGTCTTTAAGTGAAAAAAAAACTGTAAGAGACAAAGGAAATCATTGTGTAATAGAAAGATAACCAGTTGATCAAAAGATTATGACTAGTGTAAACAAATATCAGCTGAGCACAGTGACAACTAAATAGAGAAAAAGTTAATAAACCTAAAGTGAGAGAAATATTACAATAAAATAGTAGGAGTCTTTGACTTAATTTATTGAATGTAAACTGTTATGTAGACTAAATAGACATCACAATTACATAAACATTGTATCCAGTACTTCAGAGGTTCTGTTTAGCCACAGAGGAAATGTTCTCCAGAAGAGATCACACAGTAGAGCACAAAAATCTTATTAAAATTAAAGTTTTAAATCAATCAAAATATCATTTCTAACGACAGTGATATAAAACTAAAAGACAATGGAATGTAGAACTTCAGAATTTATATAAATATATGAAAAATAGAAGTACATTCTCTTGAATAACCAATGGAATAGAAGACAGTTTTAAATTACAAACTAATACTTCTTGAGAAAAATGAAAATGGAAGCAAAACAATTACTACTTGAAGTAACACACCAAATGGAACCAATTTTCACCGTATATGCTAGAGGTTATTTCATATATGAAATATAAATAATACTTTGCATTTAATTTGAACAATTGAGGACCATGCACACAGTAAGATATCATGAATTTGCCCATATAATTCTCAACATAAAGGCCATTGGTAGCCTTAACCAGATTAGGTTTAGAGAATGTGTAAAGATAATTGACTGGAGTTAAGGTGAGCAGTACATGGTAACTGTGCAAACAATAATACCTTGATATTTGAAATTGTCACATACAATGAAGAATTCCTTTTGTTTGTGTTCATTAAATGTAGTGAGTCTTGTTCAAAGGGAAGCTATTTTCGAAAAAGTATCTGTAAAAGAGAAGATATACAGATTGCAATAGCTGGAGTGTGAAAGTCAGGTTTTTTTTTTTTTTTTTTTTTTTTGCAATATGGAGAGAGTAGGTGACATACTGATGTAATGTGTCTATCTTTAAGGGTAAGATGAGAAAACAAGAACAATATTGGAATGAGAGCAGGAATAAAATGTGTTTTAATTCGTTTAAAGCTTCCTGGACATCACTGAAATGGCTATTGTCTCCCACAGAAGATTGGCTTGTGAGACACTTAGGGCCCAAAGAGGGAGGATGCAGCTAATGTAATTATTCATGGAATTTGAAAGATTATTGAAAGCTTTTTTTTCTGTAATTACAAGTGTGTCCAAATCAGTACTGACTTGACTTTCCAGAAGTCCATCCCAATCCCTTGTGAGGAGATTACATATACCAGGAACTTGTCTTGGACTCCATAAGATTCATGCTTCTACAGTTCTTGGCCAAAAGCTGATTCTATTGGAAGCAGTCCAGGACATCTGGACAGTGCTGTCATGAGTAGACTAAGATATTGTCCAGATATACAATCATGCTTCAATCCAGGAACATTCTGAAAAACCATGTTCATAAAATATTGGAAAATCGCCCAGGCATAATAAAATCCAAACGACATGATGATCTATAAGCACACCGGCCATATTGAGTGCAAAAGGACATCTTCCTGCTATTTCACTCCAAAAAAATCAGACAAAGCCACTGATCCTCAGAAAAGCAGTTGGTGTCATTGGTGATTGATTTGTTTGTTGAAATAGGTTAACAGACAGTGGGGGAACAAAAACACTGTTGCTTGATACACTTTCCCCTAGATTTTTTAAAACAAAGCACAACATAGAGGAACAAATAATGGAGATTGGTGGAGAAATAAACACTTACTTTAGATTAATATTTCCTAGTATTTCTCTAATGCCTGAATCTTAAGTTTTAAAACTGAACATGTTTATCAAATAGGTTCTTATGAGCATAAAAGTAAGGAGCTAGCACATTAAACCTGCTATAGTAGGGCCAACATTCGGTTGTAAAGGTAAAAGAAAATAGTACCTAAACTTTTTAAGAATGAAGAACCCAGCAATCAGATCAATCAGGATTCTGACAGAAAAAGAATTTTTCTGTTTCCTGTTCTGAAAATAATGTCTAATACAGAATATGTGGAAGGAACTCTTGCCATAGATGGAAAAACAGCAAACACCATAACTAGAAGTATGCAAAATACTTAAACACATCTTCATAATGATAATATAATCATATACCTTTCTGAAAAATACAGAGAAATGAGATTGTATAATGGGCAAGGGCAACTCTATTAAAAAGTACACTTGATAAAGTCTGATGAGAGTTATGTTTATTATATGTTGATTGATTAATACAAGAGCAAATTAAAATTGCTAGTTGTGATTATTAGATCAATATTGAGTTTACAACACTGTTTGATATTGTATTTATGATTGGATTATGTACAAAAGTCATCTTTTGACACCTATAAATATATAAATATACAAAATACTGAATGGGTGTAATTTATCATTGTGTTACTTTTGAGAATATTGGCATGAGATATATAAGAAAGCAGGCTGAAAAAGTCACAATGAGCAAGCCATCAAACAGCATCCTCTATAACATCTGCATCAGTTCCTGCCTCCAGGTTTCTGGCTTTCATTCCTGTTCTGACTTCCTTTAGTGATTATTTACGACTTGAGATTTATAAGATTCAAAAAACCCTTTTCTCCCCTACTTGCTATTGGTCATAGTGTTTTATTACAGCAATAGAAATCCTAACCAAAATGTAGGGTTGTGTGCCCACATCTGCCCTGCTACTGGGCACAGCCTCTTGTGAGGATGAGGGGAGTTTGACTGCTTATCCCACACTGCCACTGGGGTAGGTGATAGCACAAGGGTGGAAAAGCACACAGTCTTTGGCATGGGAAATCTGGATCTGGCTCAGGGGTGCCTGGGCCTGCAATGACTTTGAGGCCATGGGATTCTCAGACTCTTGGACATCCAGGCACCACTGGGAGTCACAGAAGAGCAGAGAACCAAGTCTGGGGCCTGAAGTCTGAGTCTGGCCTGCGGCCAAGGGTAAAAGGAGAGCTCCAGCTAGTTCTATGGGGAGATGATCCTTGGCTTGATGGTGGCAGACTTGGTGATGGTTGTGGCTGGAAGTGCAGAGAGGCCTTCTACAGCAGATTAGGCTATGACTCTATAGGTGAAGGCCTTCCCTTGACTCCCCATGGTGGATCTCAAAGAAAAAAGACAGTCAGTGGTTCTAAACAGTTTATTGTCCTGGAGGAAAATGCATGTTTAAAACCATATCCCACTTCTCAAGGTGGCCCTGAGATTAAATACCTTTTAGAGGGAAGAATGTCTGGGAAAGGAAGGTTATTTTCAATGCCATCCAGCAGTCTAGGTACCTCATTAACTAGAAAAACTCTGTTTTGAGCCTACTTGACTGGGGTCACAACTTTTTACCTATTGTCTTGGTCTGAGATGTTAAGTCTCATCTACATGTAAAAGGCCTTGGGGTGTTGCCATTACACATCTCTGTGTGAGGAGGGGCTTTGCCTACTTGACTAGGACCTTATTCTGGGAACAGGTGAAGTTTCTACACTCCCTTTAGGGTCTCTGGGGCTTCAAGCCTGTAGCTGACCTTACCAGGCTTACTCTCATGGTCCACCGTCCTGGACAGAAACAATATAATTATTTTCTTTATTTACTCAGGAAACATTATTTGAATCATGTGCCTGTTTCTAAGATACAAATTTAGAAATTAATTAATTAACTTTTTAGCCTCTAATTCAGAGAGATCTAATAAAAAAAAGCAGAAGTTAACAACATGGAAAAATGTGTTGGTGCTACACACTGAGAAGAAACTAGATAGCTTTAAGGAAGATAAAAGTAAAGGTTGGGATGTTCATCATTCAAAATGCTAATGGTCTACTGTTAGATGTAATAGCTCAAGTCCTATAAGACTTCCTATACAGTGCTATGTTACTCTCATATTGATTGGGATTCAATAAGCAAGTTACAAGGGGCATAATAGGAATGGTATAGATTTTCATTACAGACTACTCTAGACACATGAGCAAAGAATGTATATTAGAATTAACAGAACAAATGATGCTTATTCCAAAGAGTTACCATCTATTCTTAAATTAGGTTACTTATGCACAAACAAAAAGCATATATGTGGGAAAGGTACTTTAAGGGAAGAATAGGGATGGACAAAGTGGGAAAGAAATAAAGGAGAGTAAGGGTGAGAGTAATCAGAACATTTTATAAAATTTTGAAAAAAAAAAGTATCCTCTTCAAAATCTCTTATGAAATTTAGGTGTGTGTTTAAATTATTGCCAGCAGTTATGTTGTTTTATATGCAATTAAAATTGATGAAATTCAAATTGTTGTAAGTCAATCTGAATACCAAAGAAATAATGTATTATACAAAGAATGATTATATCACTCTTAATACCCATTTCCTACTACTGCAACCATTTCAGTTGGCTAGGAGTGATGATAAATCCCATCACAGATAAGACAGCATTTCTAGGGCTAGGGAGATGGTTCCATGGTTAAGAAAACTCACTGCTCTTCCAGAGGTTCTGAGTTCAATTTCCAGAAACCACATGGTGACTCACAACCATCTGTAATGAGATTCAGTGCCCTCTTCTGGTGTGTCTGAAGACAGCAACAGTGTATTCATATAAATTAAAGAAATCTTTAAAAACAATACAGCTTCATTTCTGTTTTTTACAAAACTAAACCATCTCTAATCAGTATCTTACTATTTATGACTAAGTTTCCTTTACAAGTCTGCGTTCCTTTATAGGGATCTGCCTCTCCACTCGTGAATCATGTTGTAAATTGGTCTGGGAATGTAATGGCCATGAGATGGTAACAGAAGACATTTTGTAAGATGACCCTGGAGTCCACCTGTTTGTAACTTTTTTAATGAAATAGATATCTGTAAAAATTTCTTAAAAAGAAGACTAAGGATTAGCACATGGAAATTCTGGCTAAGGTAAGTACAATTTGCCTTGAGAATTTGTCAGAAATGGTAAAATCATTAATCTATGGGCTTGAAGGTGTCAAATTTCTATGTTTGGGTGGAATATCGGACTCCTGTTTGATCTTGAGCACTGGTGGAGTGTGATTAAAGTCAAGGATCACAATAAAATTACTACACCATGCATGGAAGCACACAATCAGGCATTTCTCACTGGGAAGGAGGATTAAAGCTAAAAACAATCCTATTGCTAAGTGTTCAAACTAGGGGGGGAGGTCATCATCCAAATTTGTGGTGATGTAAAAGGACAAATCAGAGAGGGAAAGAGTATGAAAAGAAGTAAAGGAATTGGATATGGTCTGGATAGATTGTTCAGTGGTTAAGAGCACTGACTACTTTTACAGAGGACCCAAGTTTGGTTCCAGGCAACCGCATGGCAGCAAACAACCATTTGCAACTCCAAGTCCAGGTGTTCTGTCCCACTCTTTTGGGTTCTGCAGGCACATGTGCTATACAGACATACATACAGGCAAAACACCCATGCACATAAAATGAAAACAAACTTTCCAAACAAGAAAAAATAGAATTCAGAGACTACTCAGAAGCTCCATCTTCACCCTCAGAATGGCAATACACTAGAGCAATTATGTTCCCAAAGCTGCTTCAAACAAGGTTAACCTCATAAGTTCTGAGTAATAGAGAGCTGACCCTTGCAAAAATTTTATGTAACATCATTGAGTATGTTATTTTCTCAATAAAATAGGGAGGGGGGATAAAGGTCTTGTATAATTTTCATTGGTTTAAGAAAGACATTAAAATAAAGTTATTTTTATATCTGACATGTAATGAGAGCTCTTTTTCATACATAAGAGGAGTTATAATTAATTTATAAATAAAGTTTCTTTGTAGGGTTCATAGAATCTGTAAACATGAGTTGTTGGTGTAAATTTGGATCAACACATTTTTCTTCCCAGGTGTGGTACACACTTTTAATCCCAGGTCTTTGTGAGTTTGTGGACAGCCTGGTCTACAGACAGCTCCTGGCTAGCCAGAGTAACACATAAAAAGACTCCCTCTTAAAAATGAGTCTATGTTTTTAATATTAACTTTCAATTAATAAAATCTTTTCTTATCTCCATATAGATTGGTAACTCTGTTATTCTCAAGATGAGCATAAGTCAAAATGTTTTGTACTGGTAAACAGCCATTTTCCCTATTCTCTATTTAATAATTATTCAAAGCCATTGTCTAATTCTCTTTTCCTTGTGCAAATTTTCCTTTGATGATTTCAGCATCCTTCAAATAATTTTTCAAAGTTTCTATTCATTTTATACCTAATTGATTATGTTGGAGTTTACTTTCTTTTCAATAGAGTTATTTGGATAGTCAATTTTTAATTATTAAAAAGAGGGTGTATAGAAGATTTTTTTTGATTTCCCCCAATTTTATTCTGAATCAAGAGCGAGAAAGAGTAATGACTGTTAAATTGAGATGTTATGAAGACTTTCTGCTATGTACTACAGTTCAAATAATTGGATATATTAAAATTGAACAAAAGAAGAACTCAAACATCTTAGAAACTTAACATATATAATTTAAGAAATGATAATTTCTGAAAGTTAAATTAATTTAATCCTTTAAAGACAAGATTCACAAGGCACATGTTAGACTATGGATTATAGTATAACATAGTTGATATTGGACTTTGAACCAGAACATTCAAAACAAATTAGCCTAAGCTCACAGATGACTTTTGAATTTACTATAATCAACAACCAAAACAGAGAAAGCAATGGATCCAAACTGTGAGTTGCACTTCTAAGCTAAACAGTTAAATCACCTGGCCTTCATTTTGTTATCTATAAATGGGGTAAGAAGAGAGGGCAAGTTTATACTTGGCAGCATATCAGAGTAATTTCTGGTAGATAAACTTTTTTAGTTAAAATGATTACCAATGCTAGACAAAATACATAAGATTTTACATTGAAGAAATTAAATGAAAACAAAATAGAAATGAACTAAAGCTTCCAATATGACCTCTAAGTCTTGCACTATACTCTAAAGCTTATGTTGAAATCATAGTGAAGAAGAACAGAACTCCATAAAACTGCATAAAATACCAGTTTTATTATGTTGAAGATACCATGTGTGGCGAATAAGAAAAACAACAAAAAGAAACAAACTTGAGAATTAAATACTAGTGAGGCAGTAAAACCAACAATGGACATATTTTAAATAATAATGTATTAAATGATGCATGAAGAGTAACAATGCCAGAAAACTAAATTGGATTTTTAAAATTAGAAAAAGCAGTGATAAACTGATGGTATTCACAGAAAGGTTTCCTATGGGCATGAGAAAGCTGTAAAACTCTTAATAATGTATTCTTTTAATCAGTTATGTTTGCATAGCATCTGGAGTCAGGGTGGACAGTGCTAGTTTTAAAAACGACACTATGAGATTTGAGAAGTCACTGTTGTTACTTGTCATGGTTGACATGGCTATAATCCCAGTACTTGATAATCTGTAGCAGAATAATAACATGTATGAACTCAGAATTCTCTACACAGGGAAAATCACAGTGGACTACATAGGAAAAGAACTTTCTCAACAATAAATAAATAAAACCCACCACAACAAAAACCAAAAAGTATCATCATCAATAGTTATATCAATAATACCTAAAATAATAAAAATAATGTTGTCAAGACTTCAAAACTAGATCAAATGCTCATGGATAATTAACAGATAAATAAGGCCTGTGACATATATAGTAATATAATTTGCCTCAAGAAAAAAATTCCTCAACACGTAAAAAAAATTTACAACCAACTATAGTGCTGTCTTACTCAATTATAGAAATAGATTCTGCCATAAGTTCAGGAAGAAGACAGAAATGTTAAGTTTTATCACCTTTATTAAACAATGTACCTGTAGGTCTAGCCAAATTAATTAGCAATAAAATAGATACAAGATTTCTAATTTGTATAGAAAGAATAAAATCTACCTGTATTGACATATACGAGTCTTTGTTTTTTAAGAAAGCATTTTGCTTTGTAGTTAAGTGCCTCAGTCTCCTGAGTGCTAGATTTATTGGTACCACCACAGTCAAATGAGGATCTTTTAAAGATTCCACAAAATATCTGGGGACTAATAAGCTCCAGTTGTCTGAAAAATAGTAAATGATTACTTTAAAAATGTTTACTTTTTTCATTATCAATATGACAAAGAAATGTATTTGGAATGTAAAGTGACTTTAGCAGCCAAGGAAGACAACCTTGCAAAAGAGGAAAGTTGATAGTTAATACTTCCCAGTGCCAAAATTCATTACAAACAAAGCCCGAAGAAATAATAAATCATGTATAGATTCATAGGTTACAACTGAATTTCAAAAATAAATCCATACATACATACATGGTTAAGACATTTTACTTTTTAGTTGGTTATTTTTCTTATTTACACTTCAAATGCCATTCTCCTTCTTGGTTTCCCCTTCAATACCCTCCATTCTACTCCCCCTCCCCCTACCTTCACAAGGATGCTCCTCACCTCCCCAACCACTCCTACGCTACCACCACATCATTCGCCTATACTGTGGCATCAAGATTTCACAGGACCTATGGCTTCTCCTCCCATTGATGACAGACAAGGCCATACTCTGCTACATATGCAGCTGGAGCCACGGGTCCCTCTATGTGTTCTCTTTGGTTGGTGCTTTAGTTCCTGGAAGTTCTGGAGAGTCTGGTTGGCTGATACTGCTGTTCTTCCTATTCATCCCATAGGCAGTCATCAAATCCAGACAATATTGCTGATGCCAAGAAGTGCCTGCTGACAGGAGCCTGATATAGCTCTCTTCTGAGAGTCTCTATGAGAACCTTACTGACACAGATGTGTGTGCTTGCAGCCAATCATCAGACTGAGAATGGGAACCCCAGTGGAGGAGTTGGAGGAGGGACTGATGACTAAAACTTTTTAAAGAATACTTTTTTATTTGGCTCACAGTTTCAGAGGATTCAGAAGATGGTCACTTGTCCCCACAAACTTTGGCAGAACATGCCTGTGGAAGCATGTCAAAGAGGCACAAAATATAGAGTAATGTGAATGCAGGAAGAGGCCAGAGCATCATATAGGTGCATTAAACCTGGCATCCATGAACTAAGTCCTCCAACTAAACTGTCCTTCTACTTTTCTTCAACTGTAGATGATGTCATCATATTATGAATTTCTGACAGGATTAGTTCACTTATTAAGTCAGAGTCATCAAAAGGCAATCATCTTTAGAAACAGGCTCACAAATATACCCAGACGAATCTATTAACCTCCTAAGTATTTCCTACTTATATTTTATTAGTAAATATTCTACAAGACAAGTGGTTTCATAATATTTTGTCTAGTTCATTACATACTACATTACATACTTGGACCAAAATTACTCCTCATTACCACTCCTGCTATTTTCCATTTTGCTTCAAATAGTTTCCTTCCCATTTTAATATACATATCTTTATATTTTTATGTATAAAACAGGTTTAATTATAAAATCATGCATAGTATTTTTTTCCTTAAGGATCTGGGTCATTTTGTTTAATGTGATGTTATTCAGTTAAATTCATTCGCTTTTAATAAATATAGTTAAATTCTTCTTCATTGTTTAATGAAATGTAATTGTATACA
The DNA here is from genome assembly GCF_963924665.1 of Micromys minutus. Classification (NCBI taxonomy): domain Eukaryota; kingdom Metazoa; phylum Chordata; class Mammalia; order Rodentia; family Muridae; genus Micromys; species Micromys minutus. The sequence goes on along the minus strand of NC_137970.1, from coordinate 53,107,450 downwards.
TATATCATATCTTTTGATCTGTGACAAGTAGTCCTACCCACGGAAGAGCACCCCAATTGGTTATCAAATATCAGATGGTTAACCCAGAAAGAAGCCATACAAAATAACAGATTGGGAAGGTTATATTTAGGAACATATATAAGTATACATGTATGTATACATACAACACAAAAAAGGACACTATGGATTTGAAATAAAGCAAGGAGCAGTTCATTAGTGTGTTTGGGGGCAGGGGAGGGAAGGAGAAATGTATTAATTGTATTATTGTCTCAAACATAAAGAAATAATCAAAACATAAAATATTAAACATAATGAAATGTATACTTAAGAAGTAAAGTTGTGAGAGAAGTTTGCAAGGAAGAGAAGTAGAAATGAGAAAAAAAAAACTTTGGTAAATGTAAAAGAAATAATAGAACATATTAGTGCGTGCGCGCGCACACACACACACACACACACACACACACACACCCATACACACACACACACACAGAATAGTTACAAAACTTAATCAAAGTCAGAACTGAAACAAGTAAGAAATAACAATACAAAAGTGAAGATTAAAAAAAGCCATAAAATGGTGTGAAGTAAACATATTTTAACATAAACGAATATTCGTTTCCTGGCTTGGATAAGTTCCTGTGTCTCTGAGTTGTCTTTTGGAACTAACTCTGCTGGTGGAAGAACAGCTGCATGGCTCTCAACAGTTCAAACCAGAATTGTTTGCATGTCCTGTCTCTTTGGGAGTTCAAACAGTTCAGGCTACAATGATCTGTATGCACAGTACCTTCTTTATGTTTTACATGTTGAGTTAATTTCTGTACAGAAGACATCACCATCATAAGAGTTAACCCGTTCTTAGCATGAGTTTTTCCTGAGTATAATCTTCAACCTATCAGGAACTATCTTCAGTGTGTACAGGGTGATCACACCTTCCATTCACAGGGTTCAATGTCCTAGATTCTAAAGAGGGCCAATTTTCATGTTTATATTTCCCCTTGCAGCTGAATTTTCTCAGCTTACCAAAGCTCAGACTGTCTCTCTGCCAGAATTTTGCATTTTTTCTTTGAGTATATTTGTGTCTACTGAGTTTGTGCTCAGGCCAGCTCCTGCAGGGTTTCTGTGGTTCTCAGGATGGTTCCTTATTTAGTTAGTAGTGATGGGTGGGTGAGTGAGGCTTTGGCATTTGGCTTTCTACTGGTGGTTTGATTGTAGAGCTTCTCTGAAGATTGTTTCTCTCCATTCTACTCTAATAAAGAATGTGGCACAAACATTCTTGCTCCTGACATAAATGTTACTTCAGATTGTGACTGTTGTCTAAAGTGATTTTTAAGGCTGTATTTGCCTCTGGAGATTTTCCTTTTCTTCCTTTGTTTGTTGACTGGGTATTAGTGGAAAGGGATTTACTTTGTTTAGGGATCTATGTGTTTTTCTTCTTTCCCTTTCTTTCTTTTTTTTTCCTTTCTTTTCCTTTTTTTTTTTTTTTTTTTTGTCTCTTTAGTAAGTCATTCAGTATTTCTAGATTTTATCTAATCTTTCACTTTATGCTGATTTTTGGAGCCCTCCCCCATCTTCTGAAGCTTTATGCTACCTTTTCTGAGTTCACAAATCTGATGTTTTCTTTAAACTTTATGTTGAAATAGTGAGTGCCATTTGTCACTACTTTGTCATTCATCTAATTGATTTTTTTTTCTGCAAGTGCAACCATTATTAAATAAGAAAAGAAATAGTCTCTTTAAGAAATCCTGCTTAGATAATTGGAGACATTTTATAGAAGATAGAAAACTGTAAATAACAAGAGATCAGTCTCCACAGCCTCGGGTTTTGTAATGTTTTACAAAACAATGATAAAAAACAAAAGAAACAAAAAAAAATATTTCCTCATTGAAATTTAAGTTCTTTTGCTCAACGAAAGACAGAAACTAGTAAGAATGAAAACACAAATATATGTCACAATAAAAATATTTCCAAAATGATCTATATGAAGTTCTTAGAAAAATAAAGAGCTCTAGTATGAAAAATTTGAAATAAAGAAATATATGGCCATCAAATTGACAATAAGTATATGAAAGTATATGAAATTTAACTTGTGATAAGAGAAATGTGGATCACAACTACAATGAGGGCCAGGATCAATATCTCAGCAGATAAAGGCATTTGCTACCAACCTGGGAAACTTGTTTCCTTTTTTGAGTTTTTAATGGTAGAAAGAGAGAACTGACCCCTAGGCGTTTGTTGATCTCCAGGAATGGGCTATGGCATGTACTCCCTCATCTCCCAGTACAAATGAAAAGATAAATATAATTTTACAAAAAGGGTATGTTACTACTTTACATTCATGTTAAACCAAACTGAAAAAATAAGGACTTGAAATGATATGAAGAAGTTGAAATATTCATATGTGGTTAATGGTAATGTACTATTACCTCTTGACATTTATCAACAAATTAAATGTAGAAACATCATATCACCCAATAATTACTTCTTCAGACACAGAGTCAAAATATTAAAAAACAGATACTCAACATGGCTTATAAGTAAATATTCATAGTAGCACTATTATAATAGCCAAAGGTAAAACAATTGAAATAGAAAGGTGAGGAGTGGATAAAACCTTTTCCAGCCATTGAGCAAAGGAATATAGTGATGTATGCTCTGACATGGATGAATCTTGACAGCATAGTGATAAACTGAACGCAGCCAGAAACCGAAGGCCACTTATTACATGGTTTCATGTATATGCAATCAAATAGAGATGCAAAGAGATTTGGTGGTTACCTGAGCTATAGGCAAGGTGACCTGGGAGTAAATTTTTAAGTCTTACAATGTTTCTGTTTGGGATTATAAAAATATTGAAATGCATACTGGTGATAGTTGGCCACCAGTGAACCACTCATAAGTTTCTCTGTCTATAGAATTAGCTGGTCTTGGAGAACAACACTTAGAGACAACTATGCCTGATATATTTCAGAAGGGATAGAAGTTGGACACTCCAGAGTAGAGCAAGATGACTTCAACATGTCAAAAGCCTGAACTAAAAATTCTGAACCATAACTCTCAACAGGGAAAAGAGGAGTGTGACTAAGGAAGTACAGTACGTGATAGAATCTTTTGCCAAGAGGGATATCTGACAAAAACAAGATGAGGTACTGAAGACAAACTCTCTACTTCTATTCTTACTAAGTTTTTTTTTTACCCCTTTCTGAACAAATTCCTGAATACTGTGCACTTCTCTCCAAGTAAGACATAAGTGCTTTAAATCAAACCCTGGGCTTTACACACCTGCAGCCAACAGTTTATGAATTCAGAAGAATATGGAGGGAAGATGTTTTTCATTGCTATTTCATTTTGGCAAATCATTCTGTCCTTGACCTACCTCCAGAGCATTTATGAACCATTCCAACATATTTCTTGTAATTTTAATTAACGTATATATAATGACCAGTGCATATGAAGCCCCCTTTCTCTGCTTATATTTTAGTTCCTCCTTTCATGTGGCTCTTACAGTGAGCCAGGCCACTGAAGCAGTACAGAATCCAATTTCTTAATCATGTTTGACTTGAGAGCTACCCTGGAAAATTCCAGGATTCTGATGTCTGCTGGACCGCAGCATTAGGGTTTTGGCAATGAATTCAGACTCATGGGACTTCCATTTTTTATTGCACATTTTGACATGTGAAGGCAAAGAAGGCAGCAGGAGTGTGAGAATATATCAACAGGAGGTAATGAAGCAGTGAAGCCTAAGAGAAATTAGATGTTGAGGTAATTGAATTTGCAGGCAGAGAAGGATGAAATAATGTAGAAACAAGTTCATGAACTTTATGCTTACTTATATGGGTGTAAATTTACCATTATTTCCCTGTGTATGGTGACCTGAACCTAAAATGAAAATCAACTGAATAATTTAAGAAATAGCCATAAAATGTACATAGCCATCTAGGCCTTTGGAGATGCTACTGGTGAGCTTTTGTTGGTAGAATGAAATACTTGAGACATGCTACTTAATGAGGAAAAAGACTTATTTAGCTCATAGTTTTGTGGTCTGCAATAGAAAAGCTTTGCTGGTTTGGTCTTTGGTCAGGGAAATGGATAACAGCACATTATGGCAGTGTTGTATGAAGGAGCAAAAGCTCATATCTCAAACTCTCCAGGGAGAAATTGGAGAGAGGTTGGGTGAGCCTTGGCTCAGGCTCCTTTGTGTGTGTGTGTGTGTGTGTGTGTGTGTGTGTGTGTTTATATGTGTATTCATGCCTGTGTGTATAAGCCAGAAGGAGTCCTCAGTACCCATTTAACTTTGTTTCTGAGATATGATATCTTAGTGAACATGAGATTACCAGTTAAGCTGGGCTGATTGACTAGCTAGCTAGACTGAGGGATCGGTCTGACTATATTACCCCAGTGTGGGGATTACTTGCAAATGTCACCACACTAGGCTTTTTTACAGAGGTACTGAAGATCAAACTCCAGTTCTAACATTGACAGAATCTGTGTCCTAACAATTATCAAGGTGTGACAAGAGAGCTCTCTGGAACTCTTCCAGGTATAACAACACCCTCAGCAAAAGCCCTCTAGATACCACTTCTTTAAAGTTCCATCTATGAGTACAAATCTAGGAAAAAAGGTCCCCATACACAATTCCATTGGCAATAACAAAATCATACATTATAATAGGTTACCACGAAGTACCTCACTTATGTGAATAAGATAGTGTAGTATTTACTTACTTTATTAGAAAATTATTATTCCCTTTGCACAATATTCTTATGTGGAGTTCCCTTTATCAAACTATTATTTCAATGGAGAATCCATATCAGGACAACATGACAGGAGTGCTATGAACCAAGGTGCTATAGGTAATAAAATCCATTGTATGTTAGCTGGACAAGGAAATCCATTGTTTATTCATTAAAAACTACTGATAGGTAGTTTGCACAGCAGAAGACAGCAAAGCAGTGGTTCTTGGCCGTCCTAATGCCGCAACCGTTTAATGTTGTTCTGACCCTCAACCATAAGTTTATTTGTTGCTATTGCAGTACTGTCATTTCGATACTGTTATGAATCTTAATGTAAATTTCTGATATGCTACCCCTGTAAGAGTTTTTAGACCTCATAGTTAACGGTTATAGTAAACAATCTTTTTGAAATCTGGTTCAAGTATTTCAATTTAACTCCTCTAATTTCAAAACTTATCCTTAGAGCCTTATTTGTTTTGTTGTTTATTTCAGTTAGTACACAGAATAAAGAGTTTTATTATGATATATTATAGTAACTTGACCACATTTGCCCATTCACTATTCGTTACCACCCTTCCTCCTCCTCCTTCATTAGCCTTCCTCATATCCCCAGATAGTTCCCAGTTCTCTTCCATCCATTTTTTTCATGTTGTGTGTGTGTGTGTATGTGTAGATTCCATGTGGGAGAGAAAAGTATGTTTTTGTGTTTCTTTTTTTTAACTAGACAATGAATTTTATTAACCTTTTCCAAACTTTTACCCCAGGCTTCTTCAGCTTAATTTGCTGCAAAGAATGAATTAGGTATAAGCAAAAACTGAAAAGAGCTCAGTGCCCAGGGGACTTGGGCTTTATAATGTTAGAGATCTAGATTTTGTCAGATTCATAATAAACAAATATTTTTAAAAAGCAGTCATAAAATAGCAGCCCCTGTGACTTCTGCAAATGTCACCTTCTTTAGAAGTTGCTTCAATTCAGTTTGCTTCATTCTTAGAAGCCTCATCAAAATTCTCTAACAGATCTGGAACTTCAGCATCCTCCTCCTCTCCAGTAGCAAGTGGTGCTTTCCCATCCACAGATTGTTTGGGCAGAGCTTCAGCCAGTCTCCTTAAACTAGTCAGACTGTCTGCACCGAGCTGGTTTAGGATGCTGGGAAGCGTTTCTGTCAGCTGCTTTGTCTCAATGTGGCCTGTAATGGTGAAAGTGTTTGCTGCTAGAGAGGCCTGAACTTTAGGGTTGTTAAAATGGATCACTGTTCCTTGGTTTGTAAACATGTTCACCTGTTCAATACCAGAGATTTTGTTTAAGGAGAACTGCAATTATTTATCATCTGCTGTGGCTGTTCTGTGAACCACCTTCTTTCCACAAGCAGTTCCTTTCCCACCAATGCGCGCTTGTGCCTGCAGTTTGGGGAGATTTTCCTGGTTCATGATCGTTTATTTCATTTTGTCGGAGTGAAACAAATGGGGCCGCGTGGGGAACTAAGGTTCACACTCAGGGGGTCACAGGAAGGCGCACACACGCAGGAACGCAAGATGGCAGCTCTGTATGGTTTTTATATCCATTATTCTTATTGTTCTCATGTTCACATTATGACATCGTTTCCCCTCATATACCCCTTGTACTTTCATATTTTAGAACATATTTCATGTTCATAAAATTTACACTTTCACAGAAAGGCTTTATTTTGCCTTGCAATTTTTTAATACATTTTCTCCACCTAGTTAAAGATATTTTGTATGTTTTTGGCTAAATGATGCATGAAGATATAGATATTTATTTTAATATGAAGTAGACAAAATTATCACATAAGTTATATGTAAGTTATAAGAGAACAGACCTTAGAAAGATGAATATAGAGTCGTTTCAAAGCTATAGATTACAAATGAGAAAGTGGCCCTATGTTCAGATGTCTCTGCCCCATTCACCCTAGTCCCTTGCAGGTATTTATACATCTTAAAAGTTGCCCTCTTGTTACTGTGAGAACCAAAGCTAGCCGGAATATTGATATAAGATCAGTATACTGAAAATCAAATTCAGTGAGAAATAGAAGCAAAACAGGAGCAGGAGATAAAATGGAAACAGAAGATATTTACGACCTATTTCTTACCATCTCTTGTTTGTTTATTTAGGCTTTGTGGACATTGACAAGTTCACTCAGTGTCTCAGTTCTGAGAAGAAAAAAGTAAAATTCAGAAAGAATTGAACTTTCTACCTTTCTTCTAGAAACAGGAGAACATTCGGATCATTAAATCCTGCAAATGCAACTTAGAATCTTTCTTGGATCAGCTTGACTCTCCGTTATTCTACACTCAAAGATTCCATTGCCGAGATCAATGAACACATTGCCTGCATTTGATCATTTGGCATTTTTCGAGCCAAACCAAAGCCTCAAAGTAAATATTTCCTACATAGATCATTGAGGCCACAAATGAAAATGTAAGGAATAGCAGTAGGAAAAATATTGCTTTAAAGTTCCTTGCAAACCATACTGCATGAATTAGTTATGAAAGAATGCAGCTGGCAAGGGGCGCCTTACACAGAGGAGGACAGAGAAAGAGAGCATTCGAACATTTTCACTATTTTCAAATGCTACAACTCCAAACCTCCAGGATTGTCACTTTTTTCACATGATAACTAATCTGAGAGCCTACTGTTCCTTAAAGTTGTAAATTTCTCTTCAGTAGTTTTCCAGGAACCACAGAGGAGTCAAACTAACATATAGTCCTTCAGAATTTAATTCCAGAGAGAAGAAATTCACAGGAACTTACCAAGTTCTATATGCTGTTGGGGTGAAATACAAGTAGGGATAACAGCTTTAGAAATATAAGTAAGGTTTTTTTAATAAATTGCCCCCAGGTGACAGATAATTGTACAGACCACATTAATGTAGCCACTATACTTTAAAAGCTGTTCCTTTCTCAATTGCTCAATGATTCAGTCTTTGGCTTTGGGAGAATAAGGCCCATTCAGCTAAATTTACACTAATTTCTTCCAAGCACACTACATAATTGCTCAGAGGAGAAACCAAGACTTTTAGCTCCCCAAGTTGTCTCATTTGATAAATGTGCAGTCATTTTGAAGAAATGCATTTTAAACCATATGGAATCCACTGTTTAATATGGAGCTGCATGGTTATGTTGTTCAAATAGCACCTTTATCAACTAGTCAGACAATCATTGTTGTTGTTTTTTTCTCAGATAGAAGCAATTATTTGGTATTTTTCCAAATGAAGATATTAACTTACAGATTAAATATCAGATTGCAGGTTTAAAGTAATCCTAATCATTCATATTTTCAATGACATCTATAAAGCAACTAATGTGTGGGAAAATATTACTTTAGACACACATGAAAATAATATGGTATGTCAAATCATTTTTGTTGTTGTTGTTAAGTAATGTCAATGATTTGGCCAAAAATTTCTCACTAATACATTTAAGGGATAAGCATCTTCTGAATGTCAAATATATATAGCCGCAAAATCAAGCCAGTATTAACTATCATATATTTGTATATAAAAACAAAGTTATAAAAATAAAGAAAGGTTTAAATGCACATGACAGCAAAAGTTTTACTTTATCAAAAGGAAATCTGACTTTTGATATTATATATACTATCAGTGGACACCAAACTTGTCACAACCACTTTGAGTTTTATTGTGAATTTTTTTGGGGAAGTGAGGGAAGCCAATATGTAAGGGACACTTGAAGCCTTAAGTGACTGGGTATCATCGACAAACACCCCAGTACCTCAGATACGTGGTAGTTAGCAAAGCCCTCCCAGGTCAGGCTTAAGGCATTGGCAAAGCCTTTCTCCAGTCCATCTATGAATGTTTACAAAATGGACAAAAAGCATCAAGCATAGCTTTCTCCTCCCAGGAGGATCATGATCCTGTTCCCTATAGATACCTCCTACAATGAATACATAATCCCTACTCCTATGTTGAGGTTTGGGTTGTTGAGTAGAGTATTAGGGCTCACCCAAGAAAGTGAGCACAACCTATCAGATCTCAGCTTTTCTGTACACGTGTCTGTTTATCTGTCCTTTCCTCACTCTGCCGCTGTTCCAATCAGGTGTCTAAAAAGCCATATAGGATGTGGTGAACTTCGATTCTTATGAATAAAAACTGGTGGTCAGAAAGCTGGCTTTAAGATCCTGATTGTTTTTTAGTAAATAAAAATCCCAATTAGAGTATTTTCAATACTCTAAAATACATGATCATTTTCTTTTCTAAAATTTTGAATAATAATTGGTCTCAGTAAGATTTTACTTGCCCCAAACAAATTAATATCCTATCCTATTCAATTAGTTGAAAATAGGTCCTTAATGATATTATTGGTGTCTCTCTAATAAACCTCTTGCTTAATATCTACCCCCAGAGATCATCCTCTGTAAAACCCTTTGCATGGTTGGGAGCTTGAAGAAAGCAACCATTCATTCCTTCCTTGAAAAAAACATCTGGGTTCTTTCCAGTTTCTGACTGTTATAAAAAAGGCAGCAATGAACATAGTGGAGCATGTGTCCTTGTTATATGTTGGAGAATAGTTTAGGTATATGCCCAGGAGTGGTATAGCTGGGTTTTTAGGTAGTACTATGTCCAATTTTATGAGGAACTGCCAGATTGATTTTCATAGTGGTTGTACCAGCTTACAACCCCACCAACAGTGGAGTTCCTCTTTCTCCACATCCTCGCCAGCATCTGCTGTCATCTGAGTTTTTGATCTTAGCCATTCTAACTGGTGTAAGGTGGAATCTCAGGGTTATTTTGATTTGCATTTCCCTGATGACTAAGGATCTTGACATATCTTTAGGTGTTTCTCAGACATTCAGTATTCTTCAGTTGAGAATTCTTTGTTTATCTCTGTATGCCACTGTTTAAAAAAATTTTATTGGATATTCTCTGTATTTACATTTCCTAGGGTTATTTGGTTCTCCGAAGTCTAACTTCTTGAGTCCTTTGTATAGATTGAATATTAGCCCTCTTTCAGATATAAGACTGGTAAAAGATATTTTCCCAATCTGTTGGTGGCTGTTTTGTCCTATTGACAGTGTCTTTTTCCTTACAAAAGCTTTGCAATTTCATGAGGTCTCATTTGTTGATTTTTTGATCTTAGAGCATAAGGGATTGGTGTTCTGTTCAGAAAAATTTTCCCTGTGTCCAAGTGTTCAAGGCTTTTCTTCACTCTTTCTTCTATGAGGTTTAGTGTATCTGGTTTTATGTGGAGGTCCTTAATCAAGTGAGGTAATCCAGTCACAAAAGAACCCATATGGTATGCACTCACTGATAAATGGTTATTAGACCAACAGCTCTGAATACCCAAGATACAATTTACAGATCACATGAAGCTTAAGAAGAAGGAAGACAGAAGTGTGGATGCTTTAGTCCTTCCTAGAAGACGGAACAAGATACAAAAGGGGAAATATGAAGACAAAGTGTGGAGCAGAGACTGAAGGAAAGGACATCCAGAGATTGCCGCACTTGGGAATCCATCCCAAATACAAACGCCAAACTCATACACTATTATTGATGCCAAAACGTGCTTGCCTGTTATAGCTGTCTCCTAGGAGGATATGCCAGAGCCTGACAAATACAGAGGCGGATGCTCACAGCCCACCACTGAATTTAGAACTGGGTCCCCAATGGAGGAATTAGAGAAAGGATTGAAGGAACTGTTTACAACCCCAAAAGAACAAGATTTCCAAATAATCAGACTCTCCAGAGGTCCTAGGGACCAAACCACCAACTAAAGAGTACACATGGTGAGACTCATGGCTCTACCACATATATAGCTGAGGATGGACTTGTTGGGTATCAATGGCAGGAGAGGCCCTTGGTCCTGGGAAAGCTTGGTGCCCCAGGGTGGGAAGGCAGGAGTAGGTGGGAGTGTGGGGGAGCACTCTTATAGAAGCAGGGTGAGGGAGGATGGGATAGGGAGTTTCAAGAGGGGTAAATGCGAAAGGATACACCATTTGAAATTTAAATCAAATATCCAGTAAAAATAATAATACATGGATTAGAGAAAGTGTTGTGATAGATAAAATTCTAATTTCTATGGCTTTAAGGAAAAACAAAGATACGTCAATGAGCCTGTACAATGCTTTTAAATTTTCCAAATAAAAAGATAAATATAACACACACATATATATATATATTTGTAAATATATATCATAATAAAATGTCTACTCATTTTTTAGAAATATAAAAAAACAACTAGAATACAAATATAAATAGAGATATACTTAATTAGATGTTCAATAATTACTTAGGGGATGACTAATCTGGTAAGTCTACAGAAATTTGAGATTACAGGACTACAAGTAAGAAAGCAAAGAATGTAAAAAAGTCCACAAAGAAGAATAATAGAAGTTCAGTTGTAGAAAAGAAGAAATTTGCACACATGGGTTGGTCCATAATCCTGTTACATAAGTATATGAGGACTGCCTTATGTTGCCTCGGTGAAAGATGTGTCTAATCCTGTAGAGTTGATACCCCAAGGAAGGGAAATGCTGTGTGTGTGTGTGGGGGTTTGTTCAATGTGTTGGGGGGAGCACCCTCTCAGATGCAAAGAGGATGGGAGGATGGTGTGAAAAACCCTGGGAGGGAGTCCAGCAAGGGTGACAACATCTGGAATGCAAATAAATAAAATAATTTAATAAAAATAAAAGTCAGATAATAGGTATAAATATATAAAAATTATCATTTTTGAATATAACTGATGATTACATATATATGTCAATTTACAAAACAATTTGATAGTACCAAATAATAAAATGCATGCAGAATCTACAATTCTGCAGTAACATTTCAAGTCTATATTTTGTATAAATTTACTGTACACAGCGTACACATACAAGAATTCTGCCATCAGTATTTTTCATGTAAAAAATCAACTCCTCAGTTTGAATTCAAATAAACAGATTTTTATGAAGAATATTATATTTCAGTTTCTACATAAATACAAACTTGGACATCTTGGTATGAATACTTTATGCTATGTGTACCAAGGTAAGCCAAATATTCAAAATGTGGCACCAATGGAGTATCTAGCATTTTCATATAAGTTAAAACAAAATAATTGGAGGACAGCCATGTGTAATAACTGCACATTGTATAAGGCAAACCTCTAATACAGAGTTAGTTTTCAATGAAACATATATATGAACACACACACACACACACACACACACACACACACATATGGCACATATATATGGTAATAAGAATGTAATAGACTTAATTTGTATAGTTAATATATAAAAATGCATGCTATCTCAGAATTTATCTCTAAAGGATATGGTCTGGAGTGTTATGTAAACATTAAAGCTGTGAGGCAATATACCTTCACAAATAAAACATGGAACAAATCTCTATGTGTTCTCATTCTGTTAATGCAGGAAGGGGATTTTTCCCTATAAACTGTTTAAAAATCTCATCAGAGACCCACTCATATTTGAAACAAACCATTTCATGTGAAAAGGGTTACTGAATAATCATTGCTTGTTTCCTGAAATAGCAACTGTGCAGTGGCTTGATAATATTATTTTGTAAGTGCAGTAACACTAAGAGAGGACCCACTGACTATGCAGTCCCCCATTCTTATATGTTAACCTGCTTTGAATTCCACATAACTGCAGTTTGACGGAGAATAGACCTGTTACTTATTTCTTTATTTCTACATATGCAGGATTCTATACAATACAGGCTTCTACAGTAAATAACACCAAGTTATATTCATAAGATCTGTGGTCTCAACTTATGTAACTAACAACATATCCTTTCTTTTCTTTTGTGCTCATGCAACAAGCCTTTTTTCCTGACCTTAATTTCTGCGCCATTAATGCACATAGATTTTAGCCAAGAAGCCTTCAAAAGCACTCTTAACGCCAGCTTAAGGAGTATAATTGTTCTGTCATCCTATGCATAATGCACAGAGATATTCTTGCATATGTTGTATTTGTTGCAATTTTAATGTGACTTATCAAGAAATGGAAAGGTGTACATCAATTTGTCGTACTGACTTTCTTGATTTTTCATTTCATAATTTACTATAGATAACTATTGCTATAAATATTTTTATTTAAAATACTGGGAGAATACAAGATCTTAAAATTTGTATATGAGAAAAGTATGATTATACTATACTGATTTATTGTAATATCCATTTATAGAAGTACTTGTAGAAAATTAAAAGATCAGAGTAAAATACACTAAAAAGTAAGCTATTTTCATTTTGCAAAAGCTGTCAGTGTTTTTCCTGTTTTGACCACAAGGGGACGCAAGGAGACCAAATACAAGAAAATTTATGAAAGGGCTTTGATTAAAAATTTTACAGTTGTTTTTAAACTGTTTGAAAGGTGATTTATTTCACCACTGGTGTGTATTTATTTTTTGAAACACAGTTTCACTGAACATTAGAGTTGGCTAAATATTAAGTCATTCCATATTCTTCCCCGGATTTGGAGCTAAGAAAATAGTTTTGTTGTTTCCTGAAAAAGCTTAGTCCTCTTTGTTTGATTTAGAAAAAAAAAGTTAACAAGAACACGCCTGTAACTATCACTGTACTGGGCAGATATTTCAAGATAGACTGAAACAGCTTTTGTTAAACATGGTGTCTTAAGAGGTCATGTACATTTCAGAGTGAAGTTTTAGTAATTCACGAGATTTATTTTAAAATAATTTTTAATGATTAACTTTCAGTTCAGAATATATAAGAATACATAATCCATTGCTTGCCAGCCATATCCTGCTTTGTCTGTCTCTCTTTCTGTCATACACACAGAAACACACACACACTCTTTCTCTCTCTCTGTCTCACACACACACGCTCACACACAAAGAGACAGAGACAGAGACACAAACACAGAGAAGAGATAAAGACAGAGACAGAAAGACAGAGAGAGACACAGAGAGACAAAGAGAGAAAGAGAGAGACAAAGAGAGATATAGAGAGACAGAGAGAGACAGACAGAGAGAGAGGGAGAGAGAGACTACAGAATGAGGCAAACCCAGCATGTTTTAATAAAAACATAAATAATTTAATGACATAAATATAGAAATAAAATACATTTTTAGACTCCAGGAGTATTACCTTTATGTCTGTAAACTATTTGCTACAACTTCAGAAAGAGAGTATTAATAGAAAAGGAGGGGGTAAAACCAAGCAAAACAGAACTTCAAAATGGAAAAATGTTTCAACAACTTTAAAAAGCAGATATTTCCCAAGCGAAATATGTTCCATTTGAAATGTTATACAAGCCAAAATGCAAGCAAATGGTTTTCAACTTTAGGTAAAAGAAGTTGGAAATAAATTTGAATGTTTATTTTACCCTTCAGCCAGCCTACTATGGAAGTTGACAGTGATTCTTTTGGTAAGGGCTGTATGGAGCAAGAGTCACAGATTTAGAAAATTCCACAATACATACATACATACATACATACATACATACATACATACATACAACATGATTTTAAAAGTAGTATTGTAAATTCTTATCTCTTCTACAGGAAAGATAGAAGAGAAAATATGAACTGGAACACTGATAATGTACTAAAGTTTTGAATTATTTCACAAGAAGTTAAAATCAGATTTCTCACAATATATCCAGTAACGATTGCCAGAGCCAAGGGCTGCTTTCCCAAACTCTTTCTTTTATTTTATAAAATGCAACTATAATCTATGTTCTTTAAAAGTGTTCTGCTGAGTTTTGTTATCACATCTAGTTCAACCCATTTGGAAATATTAAATCCTTTATGTTAAAAGCTGCCTCTTTATTGAGTCTGTTCATTTGCTTATTTAGCAAATATTTATAGGGTGTGAACTATATGTAAGCAACTTTGTTTTAGGAAAGAAATACAGCATGATCTCCTAAAAAGGGAGGTTTTTACTAGCTGAAGGAGAACAAATTACAGAACAGCCAAGATTAAGTTGTCACAGACATGAGACATATTATGAGATATACCATATGGATAGTAAATGCACTGAGATTTCAGAAATGAAATGGAGTGTAGAAAGTGAGTACACAAAATGATGACTGAGGGGCAGGAAATACCTGGGATTTTCCATTAAGCAGTTAGTTCTGAACTAATTAATAAAACTACACATTTACATGTTGATTTAAAGAGAAAAAATTTACATATTTATTTAAAGAGAAAGAATTTACATGTTGATTTAAAGAGAAAGAATACACACTGGTCTCACTGAAGTAAATAGATTATATTCAGAGATGATGATAAATTAAATTATAACAAATGAGAGCCAGATGGTTATAAACACTAGATGATATACTTTATCTAGTATGAAACTGTTCAGAGCAGTAGAGCAGATGAATGGGATAAAAGGATATGGAGAAGACCAAACCACGGACCGAAGAACATGCAAGGGCTGGTCTGAGGTCACCAGCACATATGTAGCAGAAGGCTGCCTGTCCTGCCTCAGTTGGAGAGGATTCACCTGATCCTGTAGGGTCTTGATGTCCCAGGGAAGGGGGATGCCTGGGGGAGACACCCTCTCAGAGTTGAAGGGGAGGGGGAGATGTAGGAAGAATTCTGAGGGGGAACCATGAGGGGGAAACATTTGGGAAGTATATTAATAAAGTAATTAATTAATAAAGAAATATGCATTCCATGACTAATCTGCACTTGTATAGAATGTCTTTATATAGCACAGCACTGTGTACAATGTATATATTAATTTTTAAAATAAGTAAATAAATGAAGTGAGGAAATAGTTCAGTGGATAAGGTAACAAGCAGAGGGGCACAACTCTGAATCTCCAGTACCTACATAAATTCTGGGAATGCAAATGT
Organism: Micromys minutus; assembly: GCF_963924665.1. Classification (NCBI taxonomy): domain Eukaryota; kingdom Metazoa; phylum Chordata; class Mammalia; order Rodentia; family Muridae; genus Micromys; species Micromys minutus. The sequence goes on along the minus strand of NC_137970.1, from coordinate 53,091,914 downwards.
AATGGCAATACTGTGAGTGGTCAAGACAAGGAAAGGTGACTGGAATTTTCTCACCCTTAGTATACCTCCTTGTTTAAAGAGAGGCCTAGTTCCAAGAGAGTGAGGCAAGGGGATAACTGACATTCTTTTCTGTCTTCCACATTCATATGTACAGGCAAGCTCACTTCTACCTGCACATGCACATGCATCACCTACAGCTACTTCTTGCACCAATAATTAGATAAATAAACTGGGATAACATTGAAGAATTTGATTCAAGTAACTGAAAAAATTCACGAGTCTTTTTTTTTAAATTCCAGTTTACTTTATGCAGTCCAGGCAACCAAGGAATTTTTTATTGGATATTTCATGTATTTACATTTCAAATATTATCCCCTTTCCCGGTTTCCCCTCCGGAAACCATCCTTCTCATACTCCCTCCTTATGCTTCTATGAGAGTGCTCCCCTTTCCAACCACCCATTCCCACTTCACTACCCTGGCATTCCACTATACTGGGTATACGAGCCTTCACAATACCAAGGGCTTCTCCTATTGATGCCAGACAATGCTATCCTCTGCTACATATGAGGCTGGAGCCATGGGTCCCTTCCTCCATGTGCACTCTTTAGTTGGTGGTTTAGTCCCTGGGAGCTCTGGGGTGTCTGGATGGTTGATATTGTTTTTCTTCCTATGGGGTTGCAAACCTCTTCAGCTCCTTCAGTTCTTTCTCTCACTCCTCCACTGGGTTGTGTGCTCAGTCCAATGGTTGGCTGCAAGCATCTGCCTCTGTATGGCTCAAGCTCTGACAGTCTCTCAGGAGACAGCTATAACAGGCTTCTGTCAGCAAACACTTCTTGGCATTCGCAATAGTGTCTGAGTTTGGTGGCTGCATATGGGATAGATCTCTGGATGGCCTTTCCTTCAGTGTCTGCTCCATACTTTGTCCCTGTATTTCAGTTAGACAGGAGCCCTTCTGGGTTAAGAATTTGGAGATGAGTGGGTGGTTCCATCCTCCAACCAGGGTTGGACTTGCCTAACCTGTAGATATGGTCTCTTTAGGTTCTCTCTACCCTTTGTTAGACATTTGAGCTACTCTCATCCCCATTGGGTCCTGGGAGCCTCTTGCTTTCCTGGCATCTGAAACTTGGTGGTGGTCACCTCCAGTTACCCATCTCCCATTGCTACACACCTCTGTTCAAATTCCTGACCCTCTGTATATCATTCCCATCTCCTCCTATACCTGATCTTACTTCCTCTTTCCCCCTTCCTGTTCTCTCTTCCTCCAAAGTCTCCCCACCCTCTACCTCCCTTGAATATTTTGTTTACCCTTCTAAGAAAAAATGAAGCATCCATATTTTGGTTTTTCTTCTTGTACTTCATATAGTCTGTGAATTTTATCTTGGGTATTCTGAGCTTTTGGGCTAATATCCACTTATCAGTGAGTTCATACCATGTGTGTTCTTTTGGGATTGGGTTACCTCACACAGGATGTCTTTTCTACTTACATCCATTTGTCTAAGAATTTCATGAAGTCATTGTTTTTAAATGTATCACATTTTCTGTATCCATTCCTCTATTGAAGGACATCCGGGTTCTTTCCAGCTTCTGAATGTTATAGATAAGGCTATGTACATTGTTGAGCATATGTCCTTTTTATATGTTGGAGCATCTTTTGGGTATATGTACAGGACTGGTATAGCTGGGTCCTTAGGCAGTCCTATGTCCAAAGGTAGCTGTAATTTACAAAGAGAAGAAGATAAGAGGATTGAAGACTATTGCCATAACCTATAGACAAGAAAATACAGAGCTGAACAATGATGATAGTGTTCTTGATCAGATCTTAAATTTTCTCCCAAAGTCCCATGCCTTAAATGCACAGTCATCAGGTATCGCTGAGATGCTGTGGAAACTTTAAGAGGTAGGAGCCAATGTGAGATCTTTATATCATCAAGAATATGCACTTGATGTGGCATTTTGAGACGTTTTATTTTTATTTTACTTTATGGCCCTGAGATGAGTAATCTTGTTAAGTCATATGTTCCTACCATGAGAGGTGACGTGTAAAAGCCCTAAAAGTAGATGGGCCAACTGATCATGTACTAATACCTCTTAAACTGTCAGCCAATAGTAACTTTATTTACATATAAAGACATGAAAATAAAATCTTTAATGCTAAATATTTCTTTTTGTTGCTAAATTAGGAGAATCTTAGAGCACTACTCCAGCAAAACCATTAGATTAAAAATCAAACTACAGAATTTCTTATAAAATAAATAGGCTAGATGATCATTTCTTCTCATGAATGGCTTCAATAGTTGAATTGGCCTATTGAAATGCTGGAGAAACTAAGTCATTTGCATAATCACACTTACTTCTATTTTCAAATTCAGAAGGAAAAATGATTTGCTTATTAATGACAAGGAAGTACAACAAATAACTGGTCTAGCTTTCTAGGTACTTCTAGGTTTGAATTTTTTTTGAAAATGTGTGGTGTTGTATTCAGTTTATCTGCAATACCCATTTCTTCCTATAAATATTCAATTTTACTCATACCATTACCATATTATAAAATAATTAAATAAAGAAAAACAAACACCTACACAATCAGACCATACCTACCACACTTTAATGTTTATAAATGAGAGATCAGTAACCATTGTTAAGGATCTAGAGCTAAATCCTCCAAACTATTCAGAATTGATTGCCTTTGAATCATTTAAAATATCAACTTTGCCTATTCTAGTACAGAAAGCTGAGCCACATTATTTTGGGGGTTCCCTCAAGCGCTATATCTGTAATGCAGATTGGTTCTGAGGGGACAATGATTAAAGTTCCATAAAATATAACTTAAGTTGCAAGTATGAAGTTTAAACACAGTTCTAAATGGGAAGTCTCCATCAAACCCCTCTCCAGGGAGTTCCGACAATCCTGTGGAAGAGAAGGTGGATAGAGCTTAAGATACAGAGGAAATGGAAGAGAACCAGGAGAAGAAGGGCCTCTGATCCAACTGAGAACAGCTCATATAAACTGACAGAGACAGAAGGAGCAATCACAGGGCCAGGACAGGTCTGGACTAGATCCTCTATGTATATACTACCGATTTTAGTTTAGTATTTTTATAAGGCTCTTGAGTATGACAGTGAATGGGTCTCTGATTTTTGCTCTTGCTCTTTAGACTCTTTTCCTCTTATCTGGGTTGCCATGTCCAAATTTAATTAGATGGGATTTGTTTTATCTTATATCTTGTTTTGTTGGTTGGTTGTTATATCTTAGAAGCCTTTTCTTTTCTAATGACAGAGAGGAAGTGGATCTGGATGGTGGGGCAGATGAGGAGAAACTGGGAGGAATAGAAAGAGGAGAAAATTGTAATTAGAATGTATTGTATGAAAAATAATTTATTATCAATAAAAGGAAAAAATAAAATAAAAGTAAAAACATGAAAAAATAAAATACATGAGTTTGAGATAGAAAAAGAAGCCCCTGGCACAATCTAAAGTTCAAACATGTATAATATGGAATATTATAACAATATGACCTCTCATGAATTATGGAATTTTATTTAAGTAAGGATTGACATTTAACAAGAATGTGTTCTTCTAGGGTTTTATGTGTTATTAAAATTACTATTGATACATTTGCAAGTTTAGTATCATTATATGAAGTGTAACTGGTTCTCATAAGTTTAACAAATTTTAATGATCATTAAATAAACCTGGAATGTGCAATATTTGAAAAAATAACTGTGACATTTCATATTTTGATAGACTGTGAGGGGATAGGTCTAGGAAACCCTCCAAAGGCCAATATGTTCTTCCTGAAAAAAAGTTTCTGCTGCTACTCCATGATCTTGCTATTACTATTATCTAGTTATTTGCAAGGAATTCAAGCAGTATTTTTGAAAGCTTCTATACTTCAATCCTTTTCCATCTCAAGTCTTCAAAATTGTGTACATTATATTCTCAAATAAGAATTTAAGTGTAACTAATTTAATGTGGCCCTATTGCTAAAAGCATGTAAAAGAAAATGCTAACAAACATGACTATTCTCAAAACCCTGGCCTTTCCTAACTCCATTTTCCCATAATATATAATCTTAAGTAGTTCTGAAGAAAAAAGAAATGTTTTTACAACAGAATATCAAATACAGTTATAAACAGGATACAAATGTCTAGCACTTGTCAGGAGAGGGACCCTAATTACCTTTTTTTTTAAACTCAGGTCAGATATGTATGATTCTAGTTTTATAAAACATGTTCTGTCCTGGCAACTTTGAGAAAAAATACCAATCAATAACTGGAAGAAGATAATTAATGCTAAAATAGCACAATATATGTTTATATCTTTAGAGGTTTGAATGAGACTTGGGATAATATATTTGAATGTTTAGTCACTATGAATTGGCATTGTGTGAAAGATTATAAGAAACAGGACATGTGGCCTTGTTGAAGTAGGTGTGGACTTATCAGAGAAAGTGAGTTTTTGAAGGTAGGTTTGAGGTTTCAAAGTATGTCCACACTAGGCCTGAGTCTCCCTTCCTCACCCCCTCTTTCCCTCATCTCCCTTCCTCGCTCCCTCTCTCCCTCCCTCACTCCTTCCCTTATTTCCTTCACCCCTTCCTTCCCTCATCTCCATCCCTCACTTTCTCTCTCTCTCTCTCTCTCTCTCTCTCTCTCTCTCTCTCTCTCTCACACACACACACACACACACACTCACACACATACACACACATACACACTTTCTCTCACTCTCTCTCCTCTCTTAGCTGCCTGGGAATTGGGTTAGAACTCTTAGCTACTTCTTCAGCACCATGCACCATGTCTTCCTACATGTTCTGTACTATGGGAATAACAGAACAAACCTCTAAAAGTTTAAGCAAGTCCCCATTTGAATACTTTCATTTAACAAGAGTTGGAATGGGTATGGTCTCTCTTTACAGCAATAGAACAGTGACTAAAAGAATATGAAATATAAGTATTGCAATAAATAAGAAAAATATGTGATAACTTTCTCCTGGAAATCTTGAGTCTTTTTTTTTCAGGTAAGCAGGATCTTCTCTTCCCCTTGGAAATTCACTACATATATATTAGCCTTGCTGCTGGTGTTTGTAAGTAGTAACATGTTCATTTACAATTTTATTCTGTAAGTAAATTAAGAAGTTTTTAAGGTATATATTAAGCTTCTTACACAAGGAAAGTTTGTTCAATTGCTATTTATGCATTTTATAAAACACTACAGGAAGCATATTAATAATAACAAAACAAAACAAAACAAAACAACAATAATAATATAATGTGGACAGGTACGGACTGAATTTTTATGCTAAATATCACATTTTCCATTGCAAATGCATGTGCAAACAAGCTGGAAAGATCTTTTCCCCATCCTTAATCTTCCTGAAAAATATGCTCACATACTTGTTTAGAGTTATATATCTTAATTAATTCCATATCTAATCAAATTGACTATCAAGGTTAAGTGTCCCAGGATCCTAGCAGAAAAAAAAAAAAAAAAAAAAAAAAAACTACAAAAGGGGCATCTTAATGTGAATATCTTATGAAACAAGCATTCCAATCTAACCAAGCTTTTTTACTACCAGGAAATAATAAAAAATCTTTTAAATATGAAAAAGAGAACTTTCTTCAACATTATTTAACCAGGGATATAACTTGAGAGTGATATAGAACAAGCGGCGCTTACATTCCATGGAAGCCCATAAAAATTGTCCTACACTGTACAGAGAGTGAGAGACCTTGCAACATTCAGTCTCAAATGAAATGTCTTCATGAAGCCTCTCCCATCAATGCTCAGAGATCGATTCTGAAGAAGGAACAGAAAGCATCTAAAAGCTAGGAGTCATGGGTGACTTCAAGAAAATAGTGCCATTCAAACACAACAGGATTCATGCACATAAGAACTCCTATAGACTGTAGCAGCAAGTGGGTTCAAGCCAGGGATTCTCAGGATTAAGAGAGTAAAGTATACTCCTAACCAAGAAGCTTTCCCTAGCAGATACCTACTCATAAAAGAGAAATCAGTTTTCTCTAGTGGAGTCTCATTTGGTATATTAACCTTATTTCAGGGTGGGTCTCATGCCCAGGAATAGGTAGAACAAAATAAACTCAATAATATTTTTGAGGATTTTTTGTGTTGATTCATTACACACACACACACACACACACACACACACACACATACACACACACACACACACACACACACACACATACACACACATACTTTATTGGTCTTTTGCTTGTTTGTTTTGAATTCTAGTTTTTTGGGGGGTTGTGCATTTTTGTTTATGTGTGTTTTTTGGGTTTGCTGTTTGTGTTTCTTCTTTATTTGTTGAAAGACAGCAAAAACAGAAATCTGTATGGGTAGTGAGGTGAAAAGAATCTGGGAGATATTGGAGCAGGGGAAAACATGATAAAAGTATATTGTATAAAATTATTTTCAATAAGAAATTCAATAAAATTTTGTAGAATACAAAAAGAAGACTGACTGGGTTTGAGTAAATTAGTGCATGACATAAGGAGGTGAGAAGACATTCTAAATTGTTCTAAGTTAAATTTGTAATAATTTTGAGAATTTCAACTTTATTTCTACTGGGCTTTATACAAAGTCTACATAAAACAAAGTGCTATGTCCCCTTGGTATGGTGATAAATAAGAAAAAGCTAGAGAGGCCCAAGTAATAAGAAAATAATGAATGACATGCAGAACTGCTTCCCTTCCTGCAATATTTGCTGAACTTGTTCAATACTCCTTAATGTGTTCACTGACAAGACCTAACTATCATGCAGCATTAAGGATTTCTAGGATACTTCTCTAAGTGTAATGCCCCCATTAGCATGCATTTTAGCTCAAGCTTTACCAAGAACAAAACGTTAAGGCACTAAGACTTCTAACTTGATGAACAGCAGTTAAATGATGTGGGAAAACATTAAAACTCAGGGATATGAGTTTATTTTGGAGGAAATTGGGTTTCTCAACAATCACTTCACTAGTCAGAAAATACTCTAATACACGGAGGGAAAGTAGAGGTCAAAGGCCCTCACTAAGCCACAGTTTTCTACTTTGGCATATGGATATTCAGGCTTGACTCATTTTGGTTGTCAGAAACTGTACTATGTACTGGAGAATGAGTGCATCATCTCTGCTCTCCACCCACTAGATGCTAGTAACGTCCATCCTTTCAGCTGGATTCATGGCCATTGATTTCTCCATGTGCTGTCAAATAGCCCCTAAATAATCCCTGATTTTAAACAGGTGTTCTAAGCTTATAGGAAGTTGGTCCCAAACTTTAAAAGTTGAATCATCCATCATATATTTTGAAGAGTATCTTTAGAATCAATTCATTTTCATCATTCTAAAAATTAAATAATATGAAAATAAGAGAAGAATTAGAAATTATAGAAACATTGACATTGTATGTTTAAATAGTATCTTAAGATCATTTTAAAACTAACATCCTTCCTTTTTGTCTCTGTGTCCGGCCAGTTGATTTTTACTTATTCAATCTTATATGATTATATTAGATCATGTACTCTAGCCTCTGCCAGATCCATTCTGTTGTGAGTTATGAAGTCCAAGTGTCATTCAAGAGCAGCCAACTGCAACAGCAAAAACAAAAACCCATGTTGGTTCTAGTCAATTTAGTCACCTCATTCCATACAAAAGTGAGACCTACATTATCATTAGATTGATAATGTGCTGGAAACTTTCCCCCAGACATTTAAATTTAATTACAGAGATCAGTAATGGTTGGCATTCTCAGTGTGCTTCTCTTACTTCCAACTATTGAAAAGTTTTAAAATATTTTTCATCTTAAATAAATTGAAAGTCTAAGCAAGTTAAAATCATTTGTCTTCATTGCACTACTAAAGGAGGAAGGAGAGTGGAACATTTCATTTGAGAAAACTGTGGTTAGAATCTGTAATAATCTAATGAAGAAATACATGAGAGTTTGCTGAGGAATTGCTACATGACTCTCAAAATATAATCTCAATAAGATGAAAAGATGCATAATGTACAGACTATTTCAATAATTAGATAAGTTGTACTATAATTAATATTTGATAATTTAATCTATCTTTAAGTTGTTCCTTTTGAGCAAAGAGATATTGAGAGGAATAATTGGATCATAAAAAAGTAAAAGCAATTTTGGACAAATTAAACTTAACATTAATGTTAAATCTGGCACTTTAGACATTATTGGTCCTAAGCACAATTAATAAATGATTGTTTTTAACATTCATCTTGTTAGATATAATTCTATTTTAGTAAAGTGCTAAATATGTCACACTTTAGCATGTATGTTCTTTCATAGTTTCTATAAATCTATCATGTAGTATATGAAGGACTATCAAAACCTATCAATTTAAAGACTTTCTAGAATGTGCTTTCATTGTTCTGTTATAATTACATCACTGCACCAAAATCACTGAAAATCAACTTAAGAAAAACACATTTATTTTGTCTCATGGATTTAGAGGCTTCAGTCCATGCTTATTTAGCTCTATTTCTGGACCTGAAGTGGGGCAATGCAGTCTGTTCCCTTCATGGTAGGCAGGAATAAGAGATATAAGAAAGGGCCCAGGGTAAGATACAATCCCCCAAGATATTCCCCAGTGACTATTTTCTTTATCCAGGATCATCTTTCTAAAGTTTTCACCAATTCCTAAAAGCATCATCAACTAGGGACAAGGTTTCAATACATGAGCCTGCAGGGAACACATCATAGCCAAACCATAACAACATCTAAACATAGACTAAATTGCTTCTAGTTATCCACCATTATCAACTTCATGTATACACACACACACACACACACACACACACACACACACACACACACACATATATATATATATACATATACATATTGACCTTATGTGTGGTAGTTTTATGAAGAAAAAAAGTTCACAAAATTAGTTACTTTGCACCTTATTTCTTTCCATGATTTCATTGCAAGTCTTCTTATTTAGTTATAGTGCATGATAGAATTTTAATTTGTAATACACCTTTAATTTTAGTGAGAATTCTAGAAAAGTAATGAAGTTGAAGGTTTCTATGTTCATATTGATCACATATTTGGAAAGATTTGAGAATTTTTAGGAACACGATATTCTAAGAATTCACAGTTCATAATTCATAATAAATTAGAAGCATTGGTTAAAACTTGGCATCTAATAATTTGATCAAAATGACAAAGTATGTGTCAGCCATATGAGAGTGATAGCCAAATATATTACATTTGTTACCAAAAATAAAGATTTTAATTTTTGAATAATTATCTTACAGTGTTCATGTGTCCAAAACAGTTAATTGTTTTTTGTCTGGGTGATTTTTATTTTTAAAAACATGTTTGCTAAGTTTATTAATAATTTTATAATTTATAGACATTCTCTTTTTTTCTTTTGTAAATTTTTACTCTCATATTACCTTGTATGGGATTTTTTGTCTTATTGGTCTTCATTTGCACATTTTGTTTTGTGTGTGTACCTTTTCTTTATTTGTTATATATATTTTTCTTTTTTGGATATTTTATGTATTTACATTTCAAATGTTATTCCTTTTCCTGGTTCCTCCCTCTTCCATGCCTACTCCCTCTACTTCTATGAGGTTATTCCCACTCCCACCCACCCTCTCCCACCCATCCACTCCCACCTCACCACCCTGGTATTCCCCTACACTGGGAAAATGAGTCTTCACAGGGCCAAAAGCTTCTCGTCTTATTGATGCCAGACAATCCCATCCTATGCTACATGCATCTGGGGCCATGGGTCACTCTTTGGTTGGTGGTTTAGTCTCTGGGAACTCTGAGGAGTGTGGTTGATTGATATTGTTGTTCTTCCTATGGGGATGTAAGCTTGGAGAAAACAAACACCTCCAGCTCCTTCAGCCCTTTCCCTAACTCCTCCATCAGGGTCCTCGTGCTCAGTCTCATGCTTAGCTGCAAGCACACTAATCTGTATCAGTAAGGCTCTGGTAGAGCCTCTCAGGAGACATCCATATCAGGTTCCTGTCAGCAAGCACTTGGCATCAGCAATAGTGACTGGGTTGGTGGCTGAATATGAGGTTGATCCCCAATTGGGGCAGTCTCTGCTCCAATTTTTCTCCTTGTATTTCCTCTCATGAGTATTTTGCTATAATTCATATTAAAAGAAAATTTTATCTAAAGATAATTTCTATCTAAGGAAAGTGGTAAATGCAGATATGGAGATAAGTGAATTGTCTATAACTAGAAAAGTCTAGCTTCCTGAACTATATGAAGGGTAAAGAGGAACAAAACATAAAAACCTAATTGTTTGGTTTACCTGGACCCTATCTTTAAACAGTGCATAAGAACTCTGAGTATATTACCTTATATATAAATGTCAATTTAGCATAAATTTGAAACTGTAAAAGAATATAATTTCTATTAAAGACCATTAACATACAGTTTACTCTGCACAGTGAAAGAAGTAAAGTTAAAGTAAAGTAAAATCCAGTTTGATATGATGGTGTTATTTTATATAATTTATCTATTTAGAGTAATTATTAGGCATAATTGGACAAATATTACTTTTGTACTTCCTGTCCCATTGTATCACGACCCAGAAGTGTGACAATTCCTCAGTACAGTATACTTGAAGCTACAACCTCTTAAATACATTTCAATTCATTTACTTAATGCTTAATCATAATATGTATGAAAATATTATTGCTTTGTAAAATTAGTCTACTTAATGATTCATTTTTTTCTATAGAATACAATAGATATAAAATTAAGCCAAACTAGATTTGTTTGAAATATACATGTCAGAGCATTAGCCAAATACAGTACTACTCTTTGAAATTAAATGTAGCATTTTTGCCAAGTGAACTTTGACGTTAGTCACATTTTACAGCTCTTTCTCAGATACTTGCTTTCCTTTGACTTTACACATGGCATTTGCTTTTGTTCTGTTATCTACCACTATCTCTGCATAGAAAACTGCAAAACCAGACGACAGATATAAGATACATTTCAAGTATACCTACTGTATACGAAATTAGCATCAAGTTTTCTCAAGTTTCCAGGTGCCTTAGCCAGGCAAGCATGTAAGTCATTTCCTCTTAAGATCTTCATTGAATGTTCTCACTTACTTCCTGTACACAACCCACAACTTAAAAAAAAAACCATAGAAACATACATATGCATCATGGTGTCACAAGGCACACTCTGCTTTCAAATTTATACAATGCTTATCTACAGTTTAACAAGTTACTTTGAAAAGTAGCCTTCCAGTCTTAATTTTAAGTCAAATATACTCAAATTAAGCGTGTGCATATTCACATGTATTCACACACATTTTTAATTAACTTACAACACAAACAAACACATTAAGTGAACATGAGTTTCAAAACCATTAAAATCTCCATATTTTATATCATCTAAAAGATAGCAACTTAGGAATCAGTGCTGAAATTAGACTATGTGAATTTTACAACGACTCTCGTCTGTGATGCATTCCTCTTAGATAAGGACCCACTTAAAAATGAAATAGATTCTTCAAGCTTCTCATTCTATCTTTAAAAAAATCCTTTCTTTTTCTATCATATCATCATAAAAATTAACTCAGGATTATGCAGTTGCTTAGGATTTTGTGAGGGAGTTTGTTTTTGTTTCTTTAAAGTAAGCCCCATTACTTAGACTTGCACTACATCTTTATTTAAAGCATTTGGAGAAGAATAACATTATTTACAAATCACCTAATATAATACTGACTTTGTGTGTGTGTGTGTGTGTGTGTGTGTGTGTGTGTGTGAACATGTGAGTGTGGAATAAAAAGGACAGCTTCAATTATTAGTATTCAGATGTAGACCATCTTTTTGCTTGAGGGAAGATCTCTCATGAACTTTGACTTTGCTGTCTAGTCCAGGCTTGCCAGCCCTGGAACTCCTAAATTGATAGGCATGTATGTATATGTGACTTTTACATACATACATCTGCAAAGCCCAAGCTCATATCTTCATATTTGAAAAGTAAATGTGTTACCTATTGAACCTCCTTCCTAGAAGTCCCACTCAACCTTTAACTTTCAACGGCTGGGAAACAAAAAAATAACCTTGGAAAGTCACTAATGGTCGTTAAAGTTGAGTGACAGACAAGTTCATGGAGTCTCATTCTCCTCAGAAAAAGTATCAAAGGCTTCACAAAAGTAGATATGTACTATCTGAATAAGTTGACTATATCCAACAGAGGGGGAAAAAAGGTCAGTTAATTCTTGGTTCTTGTCCTTTCCATTTTGTGATTCAATTGCTTCTCTTGGAATCAAATCAAGAAATAATATTTGTATTCCAATGTTCCTGTGGCTAAGTCTACCCAAAGGAATGTAGAGAACTGAAGACTCTCTAGATAATTGGAAACAGTCCTGTTTCTGTAAGAACATATAACCTTTTTCATTATTGTAGGGCTAATATTTGCCCTTATCACATAAAATTACAAATGTCTTGTAGATACTCCCATGAAATATGAATATCTTGCTATAATTTTACTCACGTCATCTCTATAGCAATGGGCTGCTGGATATAGCTACTATTTAAATTTTTGACTTATTAATTTTAAATACTTGAAAATTAATTTTAACATCATTTCATATTAAAATTGAAAAATATAAAAATACCCTTGATTTTCTGTATACAATATGTCTAGACTCATGACAGACTGCATACACTTTATACATTCAATTGAATCATAGTTCCTCTCCATAATTACTCTTGGATACAGTATTATATTTTGGGGGTACACATTCTTCTGGAATTTCCCACGGTGCCTAAGTAAAACATTTCTGATCTGATCTGATCTATAGGTAAAATGTTCAAACATAGTACAGATTACTCTAAACACAAAACCGTTATTCAGGGTTATAATGAGTGAATAAGAAGAATGGTCAAACGTGTTGATTGTAGTCAAAGGCAAATTCTATTATAAACAAATGAACTAATTGTCTTACATGGGTCTGAGTATATGCTCAAGACTACGTAGCCAGAAAATTTATGGCATCACTGTGAACAGAGGTGAAAGGAGGGACTCTGAAGGCACACACACACACACACACACACACACACACATACACACACACACACACACACACACTTATATACTTTGGGTTTTTTTGTGTGAAACAATTCTAAAATCTACTTCTTGTGATTGTGAAACAGTTCTAAAATCTATCTCCCTACTAGTGTGGATGATAATGTGGCTGAAAGAAATAATGCAGATCTGAAATTTTCACACCCAGAACAGGAATGAATGTTCATTTTTATTCATTTCTACTGATTCTGCTTTGCCTTGAGAATCATATAATATGCTGTACAATATTTCTGCAAAACCTAGCACTACAAGTCTTTAAAATACAGTTTTGCATTTCTTTTACATACAATAACATTTAGTTCTTAATAGGATAGAACTTGGTGACTTTTAGTCTAGTCAAGAGGTTATGCAACTATTGCCACTTCCTAATCACAGAACATTTTCATCTTCCTCAAAGGAAATCCCACATTGCACAGCAGCCAATCGCCATCATTCCTTCCCTTCTGCTTTTGATAGTCATTCTTCTATTTTCTAGAAATAAGGCAAATGCAATTTGCCTTATTATTTATATTGCTCATGACGTTATCACATATAAGATGGTATCAATTCTTTTTTATTTATACACAAAATGCTATTTATTTATTTATTCTCTTTTTAATTAGATACTCTGTATTTACATTTGAGATGTTATCCCTTTACCCCACCCTACTCCCATCCTCCCTCCACCTCCAGTTGACTTCACAAAGGTGCAGTACCTTCTGATCCCCCTCTCCACCCCACTGCCTTGGCATTCCCCTACATTGGGATAACATGCCCTCTCTGGAACAAAAGCCTCTGCTCACATTGATGCCAGACTCTGCTATCTTCACCTACATACGAAACTGGATTAATAGGTCTCTCAAAGTGCGCATAAAGATTGGTGTTTTACTCTATGGGGTGTTATCAATTCTTACCTATAATACAGTTTTAACTCATATTAAAGCCTGTGAAAATATTCCATTTTTTTGGTGGCTAAATAGTCTTCTTTCGTATGCATGTTCAAATACAATGTACCACATTTTGTTTGTTTATTCATCAGCTGATGGACCTGTGAGTAACTTCTAATCTTTGACTACGTTTATGAAGGAAACTGCTACGACTATTTGTGTATATGCTTTTATGTTTCAGTGAAATCTTGATAGTATATTGTTGAAAATAAAAAGGTTAAATTTATGGTTATTTTTCACTCACAAAGCTCCGTAATTATACATTGTATCCCTAGATATGAAAAGCAATGCTCTTTCTATGCAAGGCAAACAAATGCTAAGCTACCTATCAAGAGCTTTATGAGGGGAAGGGGTTAAAATATTCAAAGGTAAAACTATGGCTCCGGAACTACATTTTTTGTTCATTTGCAACATCCAACAATCAATCCCAAATACTATGTATATTAATTCTGTTGATATTTACCCTTATCTCAACAGTGGATACCACCAGTGCTGTGACCCTCTGAAAATTTGCACTATTGAACCCATTTAATCTTGAAACTTTGGGAAATCTAAGTGCTTTGAGATAGTTTGTAAGTTCATTACATGAAGTGTTGAGATAATTAAGATGACTTCACAGTGAAACAAACATATTTTATGAAATAGGATGACATTTAAGTGGTAAATAATTTTAAATTATTTTTGGTGCTTTGACATAAAAATAGCCCCAATCTACAGTCACCAAAAGGTAATTCATGTTCACTGTTATGTATTCAGTCTGTGGTAGCTGTATTAACATGGGAAGATGAAGGCTTGCATTTTATTTATTTGGTCAAATGATCATAATTTGAAACCAATAATATTGCTCTCTTCATTACAATGATGTTGGATCCCGTATAGTTTAGTTTAGTGATTGCAAGTGATTCCTATGAACTTTTCTATCAATATGCCAATGTTAGACTATTCTTTTTATGATAAACGATCCCTTTCTGGGATTATAAATATTTTCTGGAAAATTACGAACCCTTTGAAAGACTTTCAAACAATAAGTCACCACAGGGAACAGGAGTAGATGTTAAAGAATTTACTGTTAATTCAAATGCTAACAATAGTCACATGGAAGAAAGTTCTTTGTTTGGGAGAAACAAGACAGCAGAAGGGGAAAGGTCATTGAGCCTAGTAAAATAGAAACTTTATCTGAGTGCAGTCAAATCAGACAAGACAAAAATGTGCAGTTTGTCTGATTTCTTATGGCTCATCAACATAGTCACGCCACACAGCAGGGACCAGGAAATCCAGTCCCCACCTCACATGCTCTACAGAAAATAGCAAGTAATTCCGTTGGGCCAGCCCTATGTGCAGCAGCTGCTAGATCCTTTCTTTTG
Organism: Micromys minutus; assembly: GCF_963924665.1. Classification (NCBI taxonomy): domain Eukaryota; kingdom Metazoa; phylum Chordata; class Mammalia; order Rodentia; family Muridae; genus Micromys; species Micromys minutus. The sequence continues at coordinate 53,076,526 of NC_137970.1, read as the reverse complement.
AGAAAGGATGAAAAGGATACTCTGGCAGCCTTGAGGTCCCAAATGTGGGGCTTAGCTGTATAGGAGATCAGCATAACAAATTATTTTCAGGGCATAGAGAGTAAGTGAAAAACAATTTTTAAAAAGAAATAGCACTTATGCAAGTGTTAAAAAGTGAACTTGTTCTTACAATTTTACCACAGATTTTTCATTCCTTTATTTATTTATTTTGAAACACTTAATTATAAAGTACACAGGTTGAGAGAATAAGGCACACAGACAGGAACAAATACATGCTTTTACAATAAAAACAGCAGGCCTTGTGGAGCAAATAGTCATGAAACATTTTTTGGAGGGAAGGTTCCGTGTGAAGGAGTTGTGGAAGTTAAAGCCTGAGTTGGAGTCCCAAGAAGTGAAATTTAATTTTAAATCAAAATAGTCCTATTTTGTTGCAAGAAGCAAGGGAAAGATGTTTTTCACATCTTTTTCTTATTCTGTGGGGAAAGTTTCATTTCCAGCAGAATGAGATGATAGCCAAAGATGGACAAGAACAAGCAAAGAGACTCCTCCAGGGTTTTCTTTTTAAGTAACCCAAGGGAGAGCTGAGAGAAGGCTGCAGTGGCTGCAGCAAATGGAAAGGAACAGATGCAAACAGTATTGTCTGAGAAGACTTGGCAGAGCCCAGTGACTGATTAGACATGGGGGCGAGGAAAAGGGACCACATTGTTGGGTTTTTTTTTCTTTTAATATTCCTTCTTTCAATCACACACAAATGCTAAATGTTGTTGGCTCTTATTTTCCATTGAGATGATTTTACATTGCATTTTTCCCGTATTTTCTACCTCTGACGAATTTCACAGTGTCTTCTGAGATACTTAGAAACCTACCAGAGTGGTAATCAAAATAGTATTATTACTAGTTTCTTAGTGTCCATCAAATGCAAGGTGAACTCTGGCACATGTAGCAATTACAGAACTTTTAGCATCACAAAAGAGAAAAAAATTAAGTTGTATCATAAAAGCATAGAGTCATAGGCCTACATTCTGATTTTCTAGTAAAGAAAACTAACGTCAAAAGAGGAACTCGGACTAGAGGGTTTGTTGCTTGGATTTTTTTTTCAATATAGTTTACTTGGTAAAACTCATTTATTTACAGCATTTTTCCACAGTTCTCTTCCACTTTTACTGGGAGCGACAATATGCAATGTGACTAGAGGGTGACAGTTTCCTCAGCAAACAGCATGGAACCTAGCCAAGGGGTGTCTTTCATGATGAATGAGGTCCTGGTTTCTACTAGAAACACTATCACATAATATATCAGTTTTATGTCAAATGTTCTGAAGTTTTTTTTATAGTCTTTCCACTCAATGTGCTGGGGCCTCTTGTCTGGAGACCTTTTAAAAATATGACCAGAGGGCATTCAAAGAGAGTGAAATGATGATTTATAAAACTTCTTTTATGGATCATGCATGAAAATTGAAATATGTAAACCAAATTGTTTATTCATGTGTAAATTGCTGTTGCAAATCAATCTGTAGCCACACAGACAATGAGGGAACATACAAGGAACAACTGTGAGTTAATAGCCCTAACTTATGTGCTCAATTAGTGTCACATATTAAGAAAGCTTCACAACATGCCCCCAGGCCAGCATGGACATGTCCCAGCCTGCTTTCTCATGAACACCATACTGTCAGGATGTTCCAACCAAGACTGAAAGACAGCAGGTTCTGTGAGGATGGAGGGCAAACGGAGGGCATCCAGCGAAAGGAAAGAAAGGGAAAAGCCCAGACTGTTTGCTAGTGATAGCTGTAGACAGGATAATATCAGGTGGCTGTTCCATAATAATGGCTCTGTGCTTACTGTGACCCAGGGTAAATTATCCTAGTGTGACATTGGATCAGCCTGAAGGCCAGGCTACAGATTCCAATGGCCATCGCAAACACCTGTTCAGATTCTATGTCCAGCCAACCTCTCGGCAACGCTTTATTTAATTTTATTAATGATTTTCTTAAATTTTCATATTGTATGTTAGGGACATTAGTCACATGGAACCCAATGCTTTTAAATTAAAAACCCTTTAATACAGACTACACGGCCTACTATTCTTGGACTCAGGGGAAATAAACAACAACAACGAAAGCAAACCAACAATTCGGTATCAAAAGTTTGGGAACTAAAAATATCTATTTTTTTTAAATAAAAATATTACAAGGCAATGACAGTCATTATTTTTCTTGGACTATCTTTAAAAAGCATTTTTGAAGGAAGAGCCTAAGTTTAACTATCTGTAACAGCTGAAGGAGGAACAGATGCTAAACCCAACTGTCCAGGCATGAATGCAAGAGCCCTGTGCGGAGACTGACAAAAATAAAGGACTTCCAGGCTCTTTCGCTTGCTTACTGATTGGGAAATCAAGCTAGATATCACTTTTCTGAACAGCCAGAAAAGGGACTTAACCAACCTTGAAGGTTCCTGCCAACTCTTGTGATTTTGATCCCACGAGGTCCCATTCTTCTTAAGTTTGTTTTCAGAAGAGAAAATCCTCCAAACATAGTTATTTTGGTAGTGCTTTTCCTGAGGAGGAACAAGTACATTAATAACAATTATCTCATCTTTATAATTTCAGAAACTTTATTTGGGCATCATGATTTAGATTTTTTTTTTTTTTTACTAAAAGCTCTTCCCTTAATTTCCCAATAATGCACCCAATTGATAGATATTATATAATTATATTGTTAGAAAATTAATTAATCATCAAGGAATAGGAAGATGGCAGAGATGCAGTACCATCCTCACATTTTGTTTGTGTGCATTTTTGAATTGTGGTAGAGATTGGACCTTGCTGACACCAGGTAAGTGCTCTCCCACTGATCTGTAATCTGAACATATGTTTACTAATAGAAAGCACTTACTAGAAATTGAACATTTTTTATTGCTAAGCAAGCATCATTTTTCAAGGGAAAAGGCCAAACAATTTCATCAGACTTAGCTCTGTTGCCATAATAGAAAATCCAGTATATAAATAATGGGGGCCTCACAGCCTCAGCATTCAAAAACTATAGGCCTCCAAGCATAAGTCCCGTAATGGGCAAAAAGGATACAGAGAACGCTACAGTTCTCATGGAGTTCTGTTCATCATAACTTCAAAAACGACATAAAATGCAAATAGACCACAAGTAGTGAGGCTTCAAGTCCCATTTGGACCCTCTATGAATTTAATGGGGATTTCCGGTTCAAGAAAAGTATCCTATATAACCTAATCACTGTGCAGGGTAAACATGGCGGGGAATTAGAAGAGCGCTAGATGGTTCTTTTTCTTATGCTTGTTTAGAAAAAAAAAGAGGAAAAAGGAGCAAATTTAATTTCATTATATCTTAAAGAACATTGTTTTATTTATCCCCAACCCCCAAAGATAGACTTCTTATTTTGTAGTGAAATTTAGCAAATCTTCAGAATGTCTGAGGTTATGTGTAGATGGTGGTCTATTGGTGAAAGAGAGAAAAAAAAAGAACACCACCTTTTTGAAAAAAAATAGTATGTTTTCAAGTTAGTCACAAAGCACGGGGGCTCATTTTATCTTTGTAATTTGCAGAGGCTTCGAGGTCAAAAGGGACACAACAGCACTGTTGTTCAATGACTGTCTCAAAATGCACAGTCCTGTCAAAGCAAATTGGTTCATCAAACAGTAATTGATAAAAATATGATGGGCTACCTCATCTTTCTCTTTCTTTCATGTTCTGGGAGGAGAAGGTCTCTAGAGTCAGACAAGGCTGGCATCCAATTTACTATGCAGCTGAGGATGACTTTGAACTTTTGGGTCCTCATGTTTTTACTTCCTAAGAGCTCTGGGTACAGGAACATGCTAGCATACTCAGTTTTATAGGGCACAGGGCATCAAATCTCATGATATATGTACAGTAGGTAAGCACTTGTCAAATGAGGTACCTCCTCTGCCTGAATTCCCTATAATAAATAGTATACCACAATAGCAGCTGATCACTGATTTTATAACACCAGCTCATACTCTCATCAGCTGAATACTTGTTCTTATTCAAAGAGCTAATGTATAAAGCAATGACATTCATACTGAAAGAAGAGTATGTGGTTATGGACAAACTCCACCGAAATCCCGTCTTTACCTATGCATAGTAGAACTTGCATCCCTAACTTTTTAAAAATCAAATTATCAACTTGTAAGAGGTTCTGATTTTAATACTCAAATATTACATCTCTGGGAAAAGTGGGAAAGTTTCAGCTTTGACACCACCCATTTGGACTGGAAATACTTTTATGCTAGCTAGGTTCTTGGATGACTTCCATCTTAGAGAAATTGTTTGGAGTCCTTGGGGCTTTCAGTTCCCACCCTATCCCTTGTCACTCATCCTCTTTACCCTATTTTTCATAGGCAGAAGAAAAGGCTCTCCAGAAACATAATTAATGTGAGTAACTAGAAAGAGCAAAGTTTTCTTTCTTGGGTTATAATATTGAACACAAATAAAGATTGTGTTTAAAGTTTGCCACTTTCAGCAGCAATTTCAGTAACTTGGAAATTTAAAGCCCCAAGAGCTGTGATTAGTAAAGTATAATATCCTTTTTACATTCCAGGAAAAAGTACTCACAGTAAAATAGTAAAAATTTTATATTGCTACAGCCTTTTATTAAACAGTCTAAGAAAAACTGCACTAGAGAAAGGTAATGCTATAGAATATAATGCTGAGAACAGAGCAAAAGACGTGTAGCCTGCAATTTCTTAGCTCTAAACTTGAAAACTCATCTGGACATTTTTCTCAGGCCAAATCTAACTGTATTTCCTCATTCCTCCATGTGAACCCACGTTTATAGGCATTCGTGTAAGCAAAGAAGTGGGAAAGGCCTATAAACCAAAGAGTCAAAGCTAGTTTATCTCAATTAAAACAATCACTGTCTCTACAGTAAGAGTGTCTGTAAACAAACTGCAGAGTTCAAAACTGAACAGTAAGAGGAGGCTTTCTGCTTTCAGTGTCCCAGAACTGTGGGGATGTACTGATAAGGAGAAGACACTATGGGATTTCATGGGAGATGTTTACACAAAGTTTCTGATCCTTTTTTTCATTCTTTCTTCCTCTTCTTCCTGTCTCCCTCTTTTCTCTCTCTTTTCTTGTTTTAGTTTCCTCTCTTTTTTGGTGTAAGCACTTCTGGTTTCCATTTACTTTTTTTCTTTCTAGTACAGGAAACCATTTTTTCCCATAAAATATGCTTTTTCCTCAGATTCAAAAGTGACTTAATAAACCTCATCACTATTAATAATTCTATTCCTTCTGTTGATGATTGACTTACAAATTAAAGTATATTCTTCTTTGATTAATACAAATAGAGATGTTCTGAAGATCAGAGTACTGTGTTTATAACTAGTACTATAGACTAGACAAAGATCTGTATTGAAGTAAGGGGCACAGGCTAATATGATAGACTTTGTTTTTGATAATTCCAGCAAGGCTGACATTGATGCCTTTTATGAAAACCAAAGAACAATGATTTTATCACTGGATTATATGTTCTTATGCTGTTATGCAAATAAAATATCCTCATGCTCATATGTAAGGTTTCTCTGGGGAACCTTTCTCATGGTCTAGTTTAGAAAGTTTTATGGTCTTCATATTGGTTTACATGAAATCCCTTGGTGAGATAAAGGCCTCATATGGCAAGCTCTAGAGGTCATATTTTCAGACTGCTACTAATGGTATGTGATACGGGTGGTGAAAGGAAAGGGACACCTGTTATACCCTGAGCCAGATGATGTCTTGAATGGAATACTGAATGTGGAATTCAGAGATCTCTGCTACAACCCTCACTTTGCCACATCCCAATTGTTACAACTGTCCACAAATATGAACTGGGAAACTAAAATATGCCATGTACCAAAAGAAGCTGATGAAGAGTCTCCAAGTGGAAAGAGATTTTTACAGGGTTAAATTTAATGAGTGTCCCCAGATTCATGCCATTCTATAAAGATAAAACCAAGTGTGACTATTGTTGATGATTTTAAATGATTTTAATATATATCTATTTCATATTTCTGTATTTTCTATATAGCACAGAATTATGCATATATACAAGAAGTTCAGTGAAATAAAGAGTAAGAAAATATGGGCAATATAATTCATCTTGAATTTATATTTATTTTCCCTGTGTCTTTACAGAGGAAAAAATCATCAATAACTATTTAAATTCAATCGATAAATGCATGTGTCTTTGTTGTAATAGGCCATGATCTAAAAGCTGTAAAAATTCAAAGGTGAGTTAGATATAAATTGATAGATGTAAAAGAGATATATTTGAAATGACTATAGCACCAAACAATACTTAAAATCACATCATCATTCAAACCTAGGCCATTTTTTTTTTGCTTGAAAAAGGTGATTTTTTATTTATATACTTTTATTGGTTATTTTATGTTTACATTTCAATTGTTGTCCCCCTTCCAGGTTTCCCCTCTACAAGCCCCTATCCCATCCTCCCTCCCCCTGCCTCTTTGTGGGTACTTCCCGCACACACCCACCAATTCTCAACCCCATAGGAAGGACAAAGTTGAGTTTCAGAATCATTGTTATCGCTATGGAAGGAAAGTGTGTATATGCACATAAAATGATAGGAATACAAAGAGATAAAGAAAGACAGAAGCAGTCAGGGGAACAAAGAACAGTGAAAACAAATTCTGTACTTAGTTGATTCAGTGACTACTATAACTTGGATGTCAAGTGTATTCCAAAGGCCAGTGTATCCTTAGGGATTAGTTTTCTATCTGTTGTTACACTTTTGGGAAGTATGGGAATCATGATGAGGTAAGGTGAATTGAGTTTATCGGATCATGTTCTTGGAGGGAAATAATCTCTCTCTGTCTCTGTCCATTCCCCACTGTCTCCCTCTCTGAATCAGCTTCCTCAGCAAATGGTAGTCCCCTTTCCATTCCAAATAAGGCACACAACAATAGGGCCATGCAAGTATAGACTGAAGACTGTAAAATCATAAGCAAAAACAAACCTGTATCTTTCTCATTAGGTATGATAATCTTAAATATCATAAGGTTTGTTGACTTGTTTTCAGTCATCATCATATTCCCTCACATGTCATATCAGAGTTTACATTTTTTAAATATCTCCTGAATGAGCTGATAATATGGGACACTTTTACACAGATATAAATTTTTCTTACCTTTGTGTGCTTTAATAAGGTTCAATAACAGTTCTTAGGTTGTCTTGATTTATTCTCAAAATCTTCCATATAATACAAATAATATACTAATATGACTACATTAAATGCTTAAAATAAAAATGTAATGCTTAAAAGGAGACTAATGTTATCTTAGGATAACCTATCTATCCTGTGGCTGTCTTGAAAAGTTTACATGAATTTGACAAGTAAGCATTTCATTATCGAAGTCAGTAGAAGGTGTTTTTAAATGTTAAAGGTCAAGGGATAGTTAACAGTGGGAAAAGAAAAGACCTAATTTAGAATGAATACTGAGATTTGTATAGTTGTATAATAGAAATGGCTAGCTCAATTTATAAAATTAATTATTCTAATTCACCACTTATTTTGTGTTAACTTCCAAATAAGCATAATTTAAAATTACTTCTTTGCAAGATGGTGTGAGTACTTTTTCTATAGAATTCTTAATGTTTGATGGTTTACGACTTCATGCTTCAAAAGTGAACATTCTGAAAGGATAATTTCACAAGCTCAAAAGTCAAGACATATCATTGATGTCTTGATGAAAATAGCTAAGAATATGTCACACACTGCAGTGTTCTGTTATGTAAAAACTCCCATTTGCACTTATACAAAAACATGGCACCCACGCTTATATGTAAACAGAACTGTTCGTGAACCTTGAATTTAAATTACAGAAATCTCAAGCAGGGTACTGTAGTCATGGTCTGATTTGATATATTCAACCTGACAAGAAATGAAGCATGTACCGTGCACTTAAAGAATAACAACACTCTTGTTGAGAATGTTCTTTTGGCTTCCTTATCAAAACAGGATTTCATTTCAGAATATTTGAAGATATTAGTACATAGACATATTGATCTAATTTCAGCTTAACTTTAGTTTTAAAAGGTGAAGATGAAAACTGTGTTTGAAGAGGAATCAAAGTGAATCACTTGATTTAAAACAATTTGGAACTTTGAGTTCCTTAAGACCAAATTATAAGGTAAGAATATAATATGTTGAGCTAGCAGCAAAACTAAACATGTAGGCCAAAGTAACACTTGGAGCATATACATAGTATGCAACTGCTTCTGCTTGCTTTGAGTGGGATCAAAACTCTGAGTCACCAGTGCCTCTCAGTGCCCCTTGGTGAGGTATTATGGAGCTGCAGAAACAACTGGACATTCTCAAAAGCATTCCTGGAATAAGACTTAAGCTTCTCAGTTGCATTACTCAAGACTAGAAGTTCTGTAAGTTTGATCAGATAAAGCACACAGATATGGATTCAAGACTATATTTTAAAAATTCCCCAAGATAATTTGCAATGAGCTCATAATTCTTACACAATTTAGCATAAAGGGCACTGAAAGAGCAAACATTTTTTGACTTAGGTTTTTCACTAGCACAAACAGAGAAAAATAAAAAAAATGATTTTCATGAATTAAGTAGAGATTAACTTCAAGGATATGACCAGCTTTGAAAAGATGATTGAAAGTGTCCTCTTAATTATTAAAATGTATATTCCCTACCCACCCCCGATTTTTCTACATTTTTTTCTTTTTTTTTTTTTTGTATTTTTTCCTTTTTTGTATTTTTTCTTTCTTTTTTATTGAATATTCTCTGCATTTATATTTTGGATGTTATCCCCTTCTCCCAATCACATCCCCCCTCCCATTGCCTCCATGAAGGTGCTCCCTCTCCCAACCACCCTCTCCCACCTCAGCACCTTGGCATTCCCCTACACTGGGAAAACGCCTTTGCTGGACCAATTGATGCCAGACAATGCTATCCTCTGCTGCGTATGCACCTGGGGACTTGGGTCTCTCCATTCAAATTTATTGGTTGGTGTTTTAGTCCCTGGGAGCTGTGGTGTGTTTTGATGGTTGATAATTTTGTTCTACCCATGGGGTTGCAGACCCTGTCAGCTCCTTCGTTCCTTTCTCTAACTCCTTCATTGTGGTCCTTGTGTTCAGTCTGATAGTTAGCTGAAAGCATCCTCCTATGTATCAGTATAGCTCTGGCAGAGCCTCCAAGGAGGCCCACCCCCTATTTTAGAAGCACTCTCTTAGTATTCCAGGCTGGCCTGGACTTGCTATGTAGTCAAATCTGTCTTTGAATTCCAGATACTCCACCCCTGAGTTCTGGGACTACAAGCTTGAACCTCCAGCCTAACATATCTTCCTATTATAAGAGCTCCCAAGTTTAAAGAGAAAACCATAAATGGAGTGGAGAATTAAGAATCTATTTATGAAAGCAAGTTGTCTATGTCACCTTGAGTGAAGGGCCCGAGCTCTGCTCCTAGGATTTAACTACATGTGCAAGGGACTTGTGGATCTAGAAAAAAATAGCATGGCTCCTTAAAAGCTAAACTAAGCTCCTGGAGTTGTACCCAGAAATAGATGGCTTGTGAGCTATGCCTTTTGCTGCTCCTCTGCTGACTTAAGCAACTGCAGAATGTAGAAGCAACATGCTTGAAGAGGGGTACCTATAGTCAGTCATGAAGAGGCCAGGAAAGCTTTCAAAGGCTCCAAATGTAGTTAGTAATGAATAAAATCCTAAGCCGGAATCTGTTTTTACAATATGAGCAGGCAACTTTCCCTTTGCTGAACTAGTAAGTATGTTATTTTTCCCTGCTTTTAACCAGCTCCCTTCTTGAGTTTCTTTACCTGATTTTGTCTTTTAGTGGGAACAAACCATCGTGATTAGTAGTAGAAAATATGGAACCAGACCACCTAAGTTAGGATTTGATTTTGAGCAAGTTACCTATCCCTCAAAATTTTTTCTTAACAACGAAAGGAAGTTGATGTATCTCCTCAGTAGGATCACTGTTGGCAATTGAGTCCTCAGATAGTGAATCCTATCATTGAGAGGTGATTGGATCACAAGGACTAATCAGAGTTAATGCACTGATGGACTCATAAGTTGGTGGCCTTATTGAAAGATAGTGGACACTCTAAGAGGTAGGCCTCAATTGGATGAAGTAGGACACTAGGCACTTGAGTTGTTTTATCTTGTCTCTGGCCCATCTCTGGCTCTGCTTTGCAACCACCAGGAGATGAGCAGCTCCCTTACACCACACCCAACTGCCATAACTTTCTACCTCAAACACAAGAAAACCAGCCAACCATGGATTGTAACTTTTGAAACTATAAACCCAAATCAACCTTTTCTCTATAAAATAGTAAAGAATAGGGAAAAACGTTAAAGACTTTAGCAGAAAACACACTCAATTTTAGTGGGTTCTATTAATGTTTTTATTATTGTCAAGGGTGACATCACTGTGAAGATTATATCATTCAAATGCAAAAGCAAAATTATTTTTATTGTTTTCCTTAATATTTGTTCCAGTATTGGATATTTTAATTTTCTCCTGAATCTCTTTAAAAAGGCATGACTTACTTTTGGTATGTCAGCCTTCAACATGATTAACTGTCTCTTAACTGGGATATATAACATTGTCTCCTAATTGGTTTCCCAACTTATAACCTGTTAAATTAATTTTCCTAGGATTCTAGATATAAAACCACTACAGTTAAGTTAAGGATTAGTACAGTCACAAAAGCATTGGCTGCAGATGGAATTACTCCACTACTTTGTTATGTCTTCCGAAATAGTTAATAGAGTTGATACATCTTTGTATGCCACAAACATTGAAGGACCCATGGCATATATGTTTTAGCAATCTGTGCAGTAATAATTCACTTTACAAAGGAAAAGTCATGGTCATTTTGCTAATTTTCACATTACCATCACAATTTACAGTACAGACCATGTACTACATCGTTAGTTAACAATGAATAAAAAGATAAATGTGATAATGAGTGGAATTTTATCATAGATGCTTCTAATAACTTCAGAATAGTAGATTGGATATGTAATAACTTCAGAAGATGATTCAAAGAGAGTTGACATGGTTACTTAACATCCAATTGCATGCCATGTTCCACTCAGCCAAGTCATGTTAATTTAGTCATCATTTGGCATGTGCGAACAGGGAACTCATTTATAAATGTGAATAGTGTGCATTCAGACAGGATTAACAATGTGAGCTGGATGCAACATGGCAGCCAGATCCCCTCCAGTGTCCAAAGACAAGAAAGTTGAGACATTTATGCTAAGAAACAAGAACTTGCTTCTGTGAAGGAGACAATTCAAAAAAAGCTTAGTCAATGTGAAACATTTTTAGTAGATAGAAATTTATTTATTGGTGTTTCAACTAAATGAGCAAGTTGTGAGCATATATTTTTAAATTAAAAATGCATTTAACTTCTTGAAATGGACAAATGCTTATTAACCTAGGTTGTTATTGCTAAATTATTATTTCAAAACCTGCACAACAATAATTCCCTACCCAATACACGCGCGCGCACACACACACACACACACACACACTTGTGCATATGCATACAGAGAGAGAGAGAGGATGGAGAGAGAAAGATAGGTACTGAAATATATAAATGGTTGGGGAGGAGGTAAGGGGTGCATCTGACAAGATGACACTATGTCTGTATTACATATCACCAACAGAAGGAAAGATTCTTTGGGAGGTATACCTGGCATTGTGAAAAGGGAGCATGGTACTAATAATTAAAAGATGGTGGATAAACCATTCCAAAGTGGGATTTTCAGAGAAAAAACTTGGAAGGGGGATAACATTTGAAATGTAGATATATAAAATAACCAATAAAGATAAAAAATTAAAAATTAAGTTATGCATAAATACAAGTGACTATGTTTAGGAGTTTAACTTTGTCCAGGAAGAACTATATCTAGACCCTGAGATTGTTTACGAGTTATATATTGAAGCTGAAAGATTTTTAAGCAGTCAAAAATAAAAAGGCTCTATAAGCTTGAAATATATATGTGGTACAGATTCAAACGGAGTCCTAGTGTAACCAATCATGTCATTTTCTCTTACTTTTCTGAATAATACAACATGGACATCTTCCTGCTTTCTTATACATGATCCCCCAATAGCACAGTACAGAGAAGGAAACAGTGCCTGAGGAGATCAGGTAGTTTACCTAATGCTACTTACCAAGCAAGTGACCAAACACTCTCTTCGGGAGTTATCAGAGTTTGAGTCTTCTTTTTGAACAAATGGGAAAAAAAAATGGCTGCTCCTCCTGCCTTAGCACATTTCAGGACAGATAATAAGAAAATAGCAAATTCTTATCTGATCCAACAGCTTGTGTTTCCTAGATAAGTGTGTGGAAATAGGTCTGTGTTCAGTGATGTAGGTGTGGGTCAGTGTAGTAAAGTTCCTAACTAAGTTATAAAAGTTTTTCCCAACAGAGGGCAACTGGAAAAAGAAACATGCTGGGAAAACTTAGATTTTTCTATGCCTAAACTAAGGATTGCCTGACAAATGTTGAATTATAATAGTCAGACTTAAGTAAAAAGTGAAAGAGCAAAAGATGCCAGTGTTTCTAAGTAAACTCTAACATCCTGCTTCTAAGGTCCTGACCCTGTACGAAGCACAGGCTCCTCACTGTTCCTCTCCATCCAGAGTCCCATCTGTGACCTATCAGAGAATTTGAACTCTTTCTTAGCAAAGCCCCCACAGTCAAGACAGGAGAGGGCTTTAGAGGCAAAACAATCTCCATGGGAAAATCTCCAAGTTAGAATTTCTTGGACAGAAGGGAAGCAACTCAGCATATTCAAGTCTGTTCAGTGAAGTTGATGAGTAGGTGGGGAATTCTCTAGTAAAACGGTGTTTTGTTTGCTTTTGGGGGGCTTTGTTTTGTATTGCTCCCTTCATACAACGGACCTCTATTCTGCTTTACGGAGCTTGGCTATTTATAAACTCTCTACCACCAACACTAAATCACCAACCACCACAGCTTGAATTTCATTAGTTAGTCTCTGTCTGTCACCAGTTTAGGAAAGCAGACTGAAAAAACAATTTAACTCTTCTAGATGAATATCCTTGGACATGTTTACAATGCTTTGTAAGCCAGTCCCTCGGAGGTTATTTTTTCTATGAGCTACACCAGCTTCTGCTTAAACTGTGTATGCCCTACCTCCCTAAACACATAGGTGCACAAGCCCCTGCTTTTTCCCTGCTGGTTACACAGCTGCTGGCTGAAGAGAAACAGGCTCTGGGCTGAGACCTTCCTCCGGCCATCCGGACCCAGGGAGACTGAAAAGATCTGGGTTATTTCACTGATTCCTTAGGAAGGAGTTTTCCACCCTCCCTTGTCTGGATCGCATCATGTCCTGTCTGTAAAATGAGGAGTTAGGGAGACAAAAGCCCCCGTCTTCCTCATCTAACATTGCTTTAAGTTGGAAAATTAAAATTATAAAACAAAACAAAACAAAAACCATGAAAGAAAAACAATGTTGGGCAAGGGAAGCAAACAACTACACACTAACTTCTAGGTGTTCTTTAAACAGACGATAGTGTAAAGGTGGATAACAGTCAGAGAACTGTGCTTTCTGGCCTGGGTGGGTTGCAGAACTCAGAAACCTTGGGTTGGCTCCAAGTTACAGTTCTGGGCCCCGCGGGGGGCCAGGCCCAAGTTTGGGAAAACAGAGTCAAAGTCAGGGGCTATTGTGGTCCAAACAGAAGCAGAAAGACACGACAGGCAGGCTTCCTTCCTGCCCTGCTCTTATCTGAGGGTGCAGAAGGCAGTAGGAGCATGCCTGGGGTGCAGGTAAGGCATGTCTACCCTAAACCGGCCATCAGCTCCAGTTCCCCTCTCTTCCCAGCTAGCAACTTCCCACCCCCACTTGCTTCCACTGCAGAGCTCTGGCCCCCTCCTGCTCCTCCCTCAGCACCTCCCTGGCCCCGCCCACGCTCTCCCACCCATCCCAGGACTGCGTCATAAGTAAGCCCAGACCTGAGCTCGCTGCAGGCTGTTGAAGACTGGGAGACTAAGTGCTGCTCGAGCTAGCGCGGTCCTCTCCTCTTCCAACCTGCAGCCCAAGATACTGATTCGAGCCGCGCCTTACCGCGCAGCCCGAAGATTCACCATGGTGAAGATCGCCTTCAACACCCCCACGGCGGTGCAAAAGGAGGAGGCGCGGCAAGATGTGGAGGCTCTGGTCAGCCGCACTGTCCGAGCTCAAATCCTCACTGGCAAGGTAGTTCCCACTGGGCCCACCTCTGTCCTCTGGGGTTTGGGGATGGAGAGAAAAGGGGGGAATATGCAGGTATAGAGAACAAACTGTTTGGCTGCCCTGCAGCCCTAGAGTTCCAGGCAGGCCGATCTGCACTGTAAGTTGAGTGGGTCACCTTTTACTCTGCTTCAACTCATCCCCTCTGTATTCGCGCGATTCTGTCGCTTAACACTACCTACCCCAGGAAGTTGTTAGAAGGAGTTTGAAGCAATTCCTGCGTGCCATTTTGTTCTGAGAAATGGGTTATGAAATTATGCAGAAACACAATTATAGCTACAGTGGCAGAGCAGCCACACGGGGTGAACAAGGGCAAGAGACTTAACTGTTCGTTATTTTTGACGCGGGTGAAATGATATGAATCTGTGTCTTTGTAGGATTGCCTTTATGGAGGTCGAATGGAGGCAAGGGGCAGCCTGAACTCCAAACTGTATGTGTTGGGGAAAGTGTGTATCTATGCGCGCGCGCGCGTGTGTGTGTGTGTGTGTGTGTGTGTGTGTGTGTGCGCGCGCGCGCGCGGGCGTGTGTGTGTGTGCACGCGCGCACTCACACACACAGTATTTTAGTTAGGTAGTGTTAACGGTTAGATAATGGAGCTATTAAAATATATTGGTTTTAATTCTTGACAAAAAAAGTTTAAATATAAAACTTGAGATTCTCTTCTTTTGGTTGTTATTTCTTTTGATCAAGATTCCTCATATAGACATCTGAAGCATATCCATGTTGCAATTTAAACAATTTATTTTCCAGGCACTGGAGAAGTTCTCTCCTCCTAGGTTGTTTATCTAGTGGAATTTATATTTCCTTTAAACGCCAACGATGTTTGGAGTGTCGATAAACTCTTTTTTTTCCTCAGTAAAATCTTAAGTTTTAAAAAGCGATCATATTTTCTTCTACATCTGTGGAATCTGCAGTACTGGAGCTCGATGTGCCCTAACTTGTCCTGTTGTCTTTAGAGTTTTCTCTTTTAGGTTCAGACTGGATATTTGAAAAGTGCTTTGAGTGACATCTGAATTCAAGTAGTAAAACTTAATTATGCATACAATTTGGAATGCCAATGTGCTGCCGCCGAACTTTCATCACGGAAACTTTCAATATTTAACTGTGCAATCAAACTAGCTTTTGTGTATCACACATTTTAGAACTCAAAAGTAACACCCCCTTGCATTGTTGAGGTTTTAATTAAATGACACAAGGTCAAAAATATGTAGTTGTCTTCCTACTAATTTTGAAAATGAACCACGGCCAGATTTGAGGGGAGGGCTAAGTACATGCCAGTAGTTAAAAATAGCCAAACAGTAATCCCTTTTTCCCCTCACCACCAAAAACTACATGGCTTGTAGAAAGATTCAATTAATATGTAATACTTCTCCCAGTCCTGTGGTGTGATGGGAACTAAATAAAAAGAAACCTTTCACGTTGATTATATTTCTTTGTTAGATTTTAGAAAAGCGACAATAGAACCCTATCCCGGCCACTTTGTCAGTAATACATGGCACATTACTTTGCAATATTTGGATTAGGCCTGATCAACAAAGATTGAACACATTGGATTAATATTGGCAAATGATGTCCAGTAACTTTTAAAACACACTTCAAAAAATTAGCTATGATAAATTTATTCATTCAACTACACTGAATTCTAACAAAATTAAGTGAAAACAAAAGAAATTCTTATTCCTACGAACTGGGGGAATCTAGTGAAACCAAGACCCCATACTTTAATCATGCTAAATAATAAACTTCCTGAATTATTGGAAAAGAGAAATTAAATTACAGTTCAATTCTTCTGTCTCAATAACAAGGAAAAATTCATTCCTCAAAGAATTTCAAATTAAGCTATTATGTGTCTTTTAGCAAGTCTTTTCATCTTTCTGCACATAAATTTAATTATACAAAATGTCTCTAAAATCCTACAGCTGTATTACAGTAGCTTCCAATCAAAAGTTAAAGTTCAGTTTCTGTAGTGCTAAGTGTTATATACATTTTTAATGAAAATAATTAAAACATTTCAGTGCATGTTGAATATAACTGATGAAATAAGCTTCAATAAACTTAAGAAAATATGAAACTCAAATTTTGACCTTTAAATAAAAATTATTTTGAGAGCAAAATTATCAAATAATTTTTTACCCTGGCCTTTTCCATATTAGCAGGCATTTGTTTTAAAACCAAATTTAATATAAGGTCAGTTAAATGTCCATACATTATAGAAATTTCATGAAAAATTCCAATGGAAGACCAACTAAAATAATTATTTAATATCAGCTTGAATTATCAGAGCTGAGATTTCCTGTCTTCACTAATTTTATTATTAAGATATGGTGTGGCCGCAGGGAATATTGTGACATGCAAATTAAAAATAGTAGGCCTTGCAGTTCCATGCCCTATGGGGGGCACATTTAATCGCTTACTTTTTTTGATATCTCTTTTTAGAATTCTTCAGCAAATTATTGATTTCACAGAATGTTTAGATTACTGCTTCATGGACAACTTTGTATGTAGCAAATTCTCTACATTCAAACCTAGTGTTTAATCTAAGACTTGGAAAATAACATTACTGCAGTCTATAGGATAATGGATAATACCAGGAAGCATTATATTTAAAAAATTAAGAATATTAATTAATCAATTAATTTCTAAAATGAAAAAAATAACTCTTTCCCAACTTGACAATAAAGCGTTTTGAAAACTAGCCAACAAATTGAAGGCTACCTTTAAGTTAATAAACTGATTTCTAAGCAAATAGCAAAAAATCTATCTCTGTATTTCAGAAAGCCAGTGTTTATAAAAATATATTTAGGTCCAATTACTTAAAGAACATACTTTGTGCAGACAAGCTGTACTATATCATATCCATAGTTAAAAATGCTATTGTATCCATTAAACATGTATTAAAAGGGTAGGCCTATATTAAATGTTATAATAAAAATATAATATGTCATTATACAAATTAACAATTATTTTAATATAATTCTACAAGTGCATATTTTGAAATAATGTTATATCTCTATTGAAGTTTGGAAATGCTAGAAGGAAGGCTAGGGTAGGTGAAGATACCCTCTACATATTTACATCAGAAATTGCCTTGAAGTGATATTTGATTAGAAAGTCTTTGTTTATTTTTAAAATATCTTAGGTTTTAAGGGTGATAAATTGCACATAAAGGCAACTGTCTGAAAGTTTAATCCCGTTTTGTTTTCTATTTTGCTTTTTAATGAATAGGAGCTCAGAGTGGTCCCGCAAGAGAAAGATGGCTCTTCTGGGAGATGTATGCTTACTCTCCTAGGCCTCTCCTTCATCTTGGCAGGCTTGATTGTCGGCGGGGCCTGCATTTACAAGTACTTCATGCCCAAGGTAATAATTCTAATTCTTAACACTTTGAATTACTAATTGCAATACATTTCATTATCAACATAAATAATTATGTGGTGGTAACTAGAGAAGTGAAGTCTTGAGGGACGTTTTTAAATTGCCGTTCAATCTCTGCTATTGCTTAGGCTTCATGATGCTAACTATAATGAAGAAGCCTCAGATTAACACAGGACGAGTCATTGGCATGAGTCTTAGAAACAATGCAAGTGTCCTGGTGGTGAATATTAGAAACTTTTTACTCCCCCATTTCTGTCTCTTAGAGCACCATTTACCACGGTGAGATGTGCTTCTTTGATTCTGAGGATCCTGTGAATTCCATTCATGGAGGAGAGCCATACTTTCTGCCTGTGACTGAGGAGGCTGATATTCGTGAGGATGACAACATTGCAATCATTGATGTGCCTGTTCCCAGCTTCTCTGATAGTGATCCTGCAGCAATTATTCATGACTTTGAGAAGGTTGATGTCTCTTTCTTACAGCTATTTAAGAATTTTCTCTCTTCCCTACATCATTGAAACGCAATAAGTCTATTCAAAAATGAACATCTTTTTGAAGAAAAACCCTTTCACTGTGTTGTTATTGAGTAGAAAGTGGTGAATTTTCAAGCTATTTGTTCAAATGGTACTTAGTAAATCTGCAATATTAATACCCATCTTTTCCCACCTTCCCAACAGGGAATGACTGCTTACCTGGACTTGCTTTTGGGAAACTGTTATCTGATGCCCCTCAATACTTCCATTGTTATGACCCCAAAGAATCTGGTGGAGCTTTTTGGCAAACTGGCAGTATGTATTTTAGAGATCAAATTTTTCTATAAGCTTTTCCAAATAATTTTGCTTCGTTATTCTAGAAAAAATTAATGAGTTGGGCCAGACATTCCATTTCGTTGAAATATTTTTGAATGAAAAGTGTATGCTGTGCCAAGATAGATGGAACTGAAGTATTCTATATTAAGCAATGTAAGCCTGTCAAACAGACAAGTACTTTATGTTCTCCTTCATAGGTAGTAGCTAAAAATATTCACCTGAACACAAAACACTGATTAATAGAAGTTGAGAAGGGAAAGTGTGTAGTGGGAGGTGGATAAAGAGAGGTTGGATTTGATCAATGCATGCAGTGTATATGTGGAAATAGCACACTGAACTTGAAACCCATAAATGCAGATGTGTATGATAAAAATAGTATCGTATATAAAACTGGTCTAAATGAATTCCATTTTTAATAATGCCTATTTTTAAAAGACTATAAGTAGGAATTTAAATGCTGTCTTTGAGAATGTATCATTTTAACCTCTTTTCTTTTTATTTACAGAGTGGCAAGTATTTGCCTCATACATATGTGGTTCGTGAAGACCTGGTGGCTGTGGAAGAAATTCGTGATGTTAGTAACCTTGGTATTTTCATATACCAACTTTGCAACAACCGAAAATCCTTCCGCCTTAGACGCAGAGACCTCTTGCTGGGTAAGCAATTTATTCTTATTGGATGAGTGGAAGAGAGTGAAGGCAGACTATATGGGAATATGGTTTCTTGAGCACACAAAACTCAAAAGACATTTTTATGCCTTAACAGGTTTCAACAAGCGTGCCATTGACAAATGCTGGAAGATTAGACACTTCCCCAATGAATTCATCGTTGAAACCAAGATCTGTCAAGAGTGAAGGGTGACAGATAAAGAGTATCCTTGGTAAAAAGAAGTCAGAACCTTCCTGTCTGACTTTGATATTGAAATTGAGGGGATACTCAAGTTATTTACTCATGCATTTACTCTATTGCTTATACTGGAAAAGGAAAGGGGGGGAACTACTAACCACTGCAAGCGATTGTCCAATTCTAGTTCAATTGACAGTGCTTGATGTTTTCAACAAATCAAATGATTATCTTTTCTCTTGAATTTATAGGGTTTAGATTTCTGAAAGCAGCATGCATGTGTCATCTTACTCTCCTGACAATAAAGCCCATCTTCTGGTTTTATTTAAAGCAAGTTCTTGACAAAATCACTTGTCTAGAGCATGCTTTAAATTTAAAATATTTGAAATTTGTTTTTGACATTTTTGTGTGAAGCGTGTCAAATCTCTTACCATTCTTTTGTTTTCTTCTTCATTGTGTTCAACTCTCCTGATTTCAGAAGTTACATTTTTGCATTTCTATCAGGTGCTGTGTAACGAATCTGACTGATATGTGAACAATCTTCATGAGGAAGCAATTTTTTACTCATGTAATGATTCTTTCTCACTGATATCTGTATTGTGAAATCCACAGAACTGTACAGGTGCTGAATGCTGTAAGGAGTTCTGGTTGTATGAATTCTACAACCCTATAATAAAGTTTACCATATTCAATCATGTTTTATTTTCATTTCTTGACAAATCCTTAATGTGGAAATTATTTATTTAGCTTTTGTTTACATGAATCAGTTATAAAATTATGAACATAACACTGCTTTCATTCCCATTTCTACATATTTATGTTTCATGGACTCATATTTCCTCATTTTAACTCTCTATTGCATTATACATATCTTATACCTTTCTTGCCATATTGAAAATGTTTTGCTGGTTTTCCTTTAAAAAATATGCAAACAAATGCATGTGTAGCAGCTCACCAAAGATAAAAATTGAACAAGGCATTGAAACTTTTTGAAGTTAAATTAATTATTTAGTGTGGGGGTGTGTGCCAAGGCAAGCATGTGGAGGTCAGAGAACAGCTTTCTCGAGGAGATTCTCTCCTTCCAACTGTGCATATTTGCCAGGGATACAACTTAGGCCCTTAAGTTGTCAGGCTTGTTGAAACATGTTCTTTAACCTTTGGGCCTATAGTGGTTCAACAATGATGATTTTTAACAATTTCAAAGGCTTGACATCTTTACAAGTTTACCTAGAAGTATAAACTCTGCCCCAAGTAGAATAGTACAATGGTTTCTTTTCTGTTTGATGGTAGTGAGTATTGCTCAATTTCAATAGACAACATGCCTTAGTTAAACCTAGTCTTTTAAAATATCAACATTATTTTAAATTGAACCAAAGAAACTTTAACCTCATAAATTCAGAAATATCATAAACTTTGAAATATATAGAAAGAAAATAAAGGTTCAGCAGTTATAGAGCAACAGTAACTAATATATTCAAGAGCTGGTTCTCAGCTGGATACAGAGTAGCATTTAAAATACCAGCTACTCAGGAGGTTGAGCTAGAAGATAGCTTGAGCCTATGGGTTTAAAATCAGCACAGGGAACATACAGAAACTGTGTTTTAAAAAGTAAACAACAAAAACAAAGAAATGGTTAGGCATGAAAACACATACAAGTAACATGATACAGACCAAAAAGATTATGCACAGGAATACAGATGTATACATATATACAGATATTCATAAACAGCAGTATAGAAAGTAGCCATGGGTTTAAAGGAGAATGGGAAGGGCTACACGGGAGGGCTTTGAGAGAGAAAATTGAAGGGAAATATAACCTCAAAAATATTTTTAAAGATGGGGGGGACAAAAGATGGAGAAATGGATCAACACTTATCAGCATTGGCTCTTCTTCCAGAGGACTCAGGTTTGGTTCACAACATCAATATGGCAGTTTACAACTATCTATATACTATGGTGCAAGAGAATCCAAATCAGGTGTGTCGGTGGTACATAGATATACATGTAGAAAAACACCCATCCACACAAAAATAAAGAAAATTTTATTTAAAAGAAATGATACTGTACAAACTTTTAAAGTAAAGAATATATAAAGAGAACTTGAAAAGTTCAACAACCATTCTTTAAAATTTGGTTAAATTAATCAGATAGACATATATAGTATATTATATATTATTTATATTAGAAAAAATACAATATTTTAAAATTTATTATGTCTAATGATGAGTCACAAAAAGAAGTGATTTTTGAATCTATTCAGTGTTGTTCCTGGCATATTGGTCAACATAGGAACATATGATAAACATTTTTCAGAGAGGAGAAATTATATTTGTTACTGAATAATGTTGTCTAAACACTAGAGAATAGTGGACTAAAAAATCAACCGTAATACAACGATGAATTGTAATAAACACCAAATGAATGACTTTCCTTTATACCAGTAGGGACCCTGTACACATAAATCTCAGCATGTACAATAAAGCACACTGCATTCAGTAGTAACAGAGATATAAATGAAACTTCTATGTTTTTTTGAAAAAATGGGAAAAAGCTTAGTTAAGAAACATAGATGAAGAATTTTGTGTAATTCAAAAGAAAAAAATAATTAAAAACAGTTAAATTCATGTATTCATTCCAACAAAAAATGACACAATATGTGGGTTTCAGAACCCGTCAAAACTATTTGAAAGGTTTTCTAGAAACATAAATAATTGAAGATAACTAAATAAGCAAAGAAAAGTAATTAGAGACAAAGATAATTCACATCCATAGCCATTAAATCAAAACTAAATGTACAATTCTAGCAACTACTTTCATCAAGTTAGAAAACATAATGCTCCTCAAACAAAGACAACCATGCAAAATAGTACTTTTTTTTTTACTGTAGAGTTTATTCAGGACATGGGGAGGGGAGTTAAGAGGGTAGCAGAGGCAAAGAAAGGCGGGGGGGGGGGGGGGAGGGAGGGGGGGGAGGAGGAGAGGAATAGAGGCCAGCATGAGCACATGGAGAGAGGAGGGGAAGGAAATGGGGAGAGACTGGACAAAGGGAGAAGAGGGTAAGAAAGCAAGAGGGCAAAAGAGACAAGAGCAAGAGAAAAATCATACATTTTTACACAAGTATCTGTAGAAAGGTACTTTGCATATCAAATTTTGTTGACAGAAGGGCTAAAATAAAAGAGGAAAGTTTTATTGACACATTTTGAAACAACATAACATTCATGGCTATCTTATCTACCTAGTCTTTCCAAACTTTTATAACTAATGAATAAAAGTATGTTTATAAAAGTTTGTAACTTGGGACAATTCTGATCATTTGTGAGCTCTTAAAAATGTGAAACCTGAACTGAAAAATGAGAAGTTGATATTCAATAAATTACCCAGGATCTTAACAGCAAAAATATGGCAGCTTCAAGTTAGATAAAGGGGAATTGGTAATCAAACATATAAGGCTTTTAAATTTGGATTATGGGACCAAAATAATGTAAGAGCTAGAACATGGGAAGAATGCTGTTAAATGCTACCCTCTGGTCAGTATTTAGATTTTGAACTCATGAACTCACCATGTAGTTACCTGTGGGAGACTTGCACAAGATCAGGTCAGTTAAAACATTCCACACGAAGAAAGAAAAGACACTGGAGGCCTCATCCTTTACTGTGGAATTATTGGCAATTAATGGATGCTAGTGGAGGGAGTGTCACTTCTTACCTCCCACAGAAGGACTGCAGTCACGTAGAAAGTTCCTCATCTCCTGGGAGCTCCAGTAGAGGCTGCAGACCTAGGGATGGAACTGTCCTGAGTTAGTATAAAGTCTACTAGTATTTGAGAAGTTCCACATATTTAGTAGTGTTAGAAGCTGTGGGCTTGAGAGGTGGCTCAGAAGTTAAGAGCAGTGGCTGCTCTTCCAGAGGTCCTGAGTTCATTTCCCGGCAACCACATGGTGGCTCATAACCATTTGTAATGGGATCCTCTTCTGGTGTGTCTGAAGACAGCAACAGTATACTCATGTACACAAAATAAATACATAATTCTTTAAAAAGAAACAACAAGATGAAGAAACTGTGGAGCAAAGATGAAGGCAATTTGATGCTCGGTTAAGCCTACAGGTACAACAGATATTCAAAACTCAGGATGATACAGACTAAGGCTAAGAACCAGATCTGACTCCAGGTAAGTTACACAGGTATGTGGATAGATCCATAATTCAGTTTTTAAAATGCAGAGCAAACAAGAGGCCTCAGTCAGCTTAGCACTGAACAACACCTGGCCTTCAGAAGAAGACTCAAAATAGAGCCTCTGTCCTTAAATGCCAGTACCACAGGGGGAAAAAAAACTATATCCTAATCCCCTACTGAACACTGCAAATGTCATCACTGACACAGAAAAAGGACAAATTAACAAACAATTCAAATGAAGAAAAAAAAAAAGAAAAATTTGGCTATGGAAGTACCAAGGCACAAACAGGAACATGAAAATGTAAAACAACACATCTCCTCCACAATTCACTAATATCATAATAATGTTGCCTCATTGAAATGACTCTGAATAACTACCACACAAAGAATTTAAAACAGTGTCTCTAAATATTTTAAAACAATTCAAAGAAGATATGAGTAGACTCCAGGAAAACTAACTCAAAGAGATAAATAGAATGGTTAATCCTAGATATAAAAAGAAAATTACTGAAGGAAATCCAAATTAAAATTTTGGTAGGAGTGAAAAATTCAATAAGCTAAATAAAAATCTCAGTGGAATGTTTCAACAATCCAATGCATCATGTAGAAAACATAGATGTGGGAATGGTTAAAAAAAAGTAGAGGTACTGGATAATTTAGTAATGGTCAAAGAGAACATTTAAAATGTATATGTGAAGGCAATATGAGAGAGCTCTGAGATGCCATGAAAAGAAATAACCTTGGATTAAGGGCAAGAAAGGAGAAGAACACCATAATGAAGATATAAAGCATAATTTCAATAAAAACATAGGAGAAAAATCTCTAAATATAAACAAAGAGAATAAACCCCATGATATATTCTAGTTAAAATACTTAGAACACAAAAAGGGTGCTGGATAGATGGCTCAGTGGTTAAGAGCACTGACTTCTCTTCCAGAGGACCCAGGTTCAATTCCCAGCAACCACATGGCAGTTCACAACTATCTGTAACTCCAAGATCTGATACCCTCACCCAGACATACATGTATGCCAAACACCAATGCACATGAAATACAAATAAAAATATAAAACCCAGAACTTTAACAACACAAAAAGGAAAAGTTTTAAAGTATGCAAGAACTAACATCAAATCACTAACAAAGGCAGGTCCATGAGATAATGCTTGATTATTCAAAATAACTTGAAAAGGTGTAATACAAGTTCAGAAAGACCACATTATTAACACAGATTATTACCCAGAAATACTAATAAAATTGGGCAAAAAACTTTTCTTGGTAAAAATGGATTAAAGAAATTTATGACCTTTAAGTGAGGTGTGCAGAGGCTACTGTGAAAGAGCACTTTGGTCTGAAGACAAGGATAAATATGTCCAAGAGTTCATAGGGAATAAAAAGCAATGCCAAGATAGTTCATCAAAAGATGTCTAAGTAAGGCAAATGGATGGAACTAGAGACTATCATCCTGAGTGAGGTAACCCAGTCACAAAAGAACACACATGGTATGCATTCATCGATAAGTGGGTACTATCCCAATGGGACAGAGGCCTTTGGTCAAGTGAAGGCTTGCTTTCTCAGTCTAGGGAAATGCCAAGGCAGTGAAGTAGAAGAGGATTGTTGGAAGAGGGTGCACCTTCATGGAAGCAAGGGGAGTGGGAGAGGGTACGGGAGTGAGGGGCAAAGGGATAACATTTGAAATGTAAATACAGAGAATATCCAATAAACAAAGATACATAAGTAAACAAAAAATTAGTAATTATTATCTATCATTTAAAACTGATTTAGTCCTAATAAAGATATAAATTTCCCCAAAGAAGAGAGGGAGACCAAAAGATTGGATTACAAAACAGGTTCTAGGTATTTGCTGCTTCTAAGAAATGTAGGGCAAGGCTGAAGAGATAGCTTGGTAGTTAAGAGTGCTTACTCTTCTCATAGAGGACCTGTATTTGGTTCCCAGCACACTCATAGCAGTTTAGAAATATATGTAATTCTAGTTTCAAGAGATCAAGTGCTTTATTCTATCCCCTGAGTGCTCTTGTATAAATGTCACGTACACACACACACACACACACACACACATGCACACACGTCTTTAAAAACTATACTTCACCGTCAAATATAGGAATCACCTTAAGATGAAAAAAAAAAAAGTTCCAATAAATGGAACCAAGAAACCAGTGGTCATGTACATAGTTATTGTAATGTCAGAAAAAAATAAATTTTAATGGAAAAAATTAGTTAGAATAAATAATAAGTGTCATTTTATACTCATTAAAAGAAAAATATACCAAATGTATATTAGAATTCTAAATATACATGTACCAAATACTAATTGACTACATAGGAGCTATCTGTATAGTGGATGATATAAACCTTAGGAGTTTTGTCATTTATGGGCTAACTAAAGTCAGCATGAATTCCTGCCACACAGTAGTACTGCTTTTTCTTACAACTAGGGAAATCTTTCTATTGAAATTACTATCCTGGTAAAGTATGATTAAGCATAAGAAATGTAAAAGCAAATTATTCTTAAACGCAGTGATATAGGAGAGTAGTGAGCTAACAATTCTTTAAGTCAACTGTAATTAAATAAAGGTTAGTATAGCAGTAGGTAATGGCAGTTTTGACTGTAGGGCCCGACTGTCTACATGCCTTTATTTATAGCTTTGAAGTCATGTAACAGCATTCATTTAACTGGTTTCTTTTCTATAAAAAAAGAAAGAGATCTTCTAAGAACTATTGGACAGATCTATGTATCCTGTTTGTAACTGCCTTTCCACCAAGGCAGTGTCAGCAGCCCATATTTCTCCAGCAAGCAGCCAATCCAGCAAGAATCCAGATGGGATTCTCTCATGGCCAAGTGATCCAGGAGGCAAATTTCCATGGCAGCATGCCTTATAATATATCTACCAAAGCTGTTAGTGAAAAGATTTTGTCCTGGGATACCCCAATCCCAGCCTTTTATAATTACTTCAAGGATTTGTGGAAGTAGTTGCAACTTTTGAGTTTTACCTTTTTTTATTATTATGGAAAAAGTTTACTTGGAAATTATTTTAATTTAGAAATAGAAAACCTCATAAGAAGTTGGAAAGAGGCCATCAAGAACAGCAGAGAAGCAGGGATGCAGGCCTGGTAAGACTGCACTGCAAGAAGCCAGGGCACAGATTGGTTCAGGGGAGTAGGAACTCTGCTGTAGGGACTTGTTTTTCACCCAGAGGGTCCGTGCATGCAGACCAAATCCTCAGGTCATCCGCCACCTGCAACAGCGGAGATCGAAAGACACAGGCAAGGTACATGGGAGAGACGGGAACCAATCACTGACAACAAGATGGCAAGAGGAAAGAGAAAGAACTTTCCTAATGGAAAACAAACAAGCTGGCAACACTAGAACCCAGTTCTCCCATCACAGCAAACAACAGAATGTCAAACACTCCAGAAAAAGAAGACTCAGATCCGAAATCATACCTCAAAATGATGATAGAGATCCTTAAACAAGAACGGGAGGAAAAGCATAAAGAAATAGAAGCTTTTAAAGAGGAAACAAGAAAAACACTCAAAGAAGTCAAAGAACTAGAGGAAAACAGAACCAAAGAGGTGAAGGAATTGAAGAAGAAATTTAAAATGGAAATGGAAACAATAAAGAAAACACTAAAAGAGACAACCCTGGAGGTAGAAAACCTAAAAAAGAAACCAGTAGTCACAGATGCAATTATTTCCAACAGGCATAATTCTACCTCTAAAAGCAAAAATATCAGGAAACAGAAACCACCATTCCTTAATATCTGTTAACATACATAGACTCAATTCCCCAATAAAAAATATAGGCTATCAGACTGGATACATAAACAGAACCCAGAATTTTGCTGCATACAGGAAACTCATCTCAGAGACAAAGACAAACACTATCTCAGAGTAAAAGGTTAGGAAAAAACCTTCCAAGCAAATGGCCCCAAGAAGCAAGTGGGAGGGGCCATTCTAACATCGAATAAAGTAGATTTTCAACCAAAAGTTATCAAAAAAGACAAGGAAGGAAACTTTTTACTCATTACAGGGAAAATTTGTCAGGAGAAAGTCTCAATCCTTAACATATATGCTGCAAACTCAAGAGCACCGATATTCATAAAAAAAAAAAAAAAACAAAAACAACTAAAGCTCAAAAAATACATTGCACCCCATACAATAATAGTGGGAGACCTCAACATCCCATTCTCATCAATGGACAGATAGATCAAGGACACAGATAAACTAGCAGAGGTAATAAACCAATTGGAATTAATAGACATCTATAGAACATTTTATCCTAAAACAAAAGAATACAACTTCTTCTCACCACCTCACAACACCTTCTCCAAAATTGGCCATATAATTGGTCACAGAACAAGACTCAATAAATATAAGAAGATTGAAATACTCCCATTTATCCTATCGCATCACCATGGTTTAAGGCTGGTCTTTAATAACAACAAAGAAAACAAAAAGCCCATACACACATGGAAACTATACAAGGCTCTGTAAGATGATACCATGGTCAAGAAAGAAATAAAGAAAGAAATTAAGGATTTTCTAGAATTTAATAAAATGAAAACACATCCTACCCGAACCTATGGGATGCAATGAAAGCAGCATTGAGAGGAAAACTCATAGCTCCAAGTGCTTCCAAAAAGAAAATGGAGAGAGCACACACTAGCAACTTGACAGCACAGTTGAAATCTCTAGAACAAAAAGAAGCAGATACACCCAAGAGGAGTAGACAGCAAGAAATAATCAAACTCAGAGCAGAAATTGACCAAAATAGAAACAAAAAGAACCATTCAAAGAATGAACAAAACCAAGAGCTGGTTCTTTGAGAAAATTAAAAGGATTTATCAACCCTTGGCCAGACTAACTAGAGGGCAAAGAGAGGGTATCGAGATTAACAGAATCAGAAAGAAAAGTGGAGACATAACAACTGAAACTGAGGAAATTCAAGAAATCATAAAATCCTACTACAAAAGCCTATACTCAACAAAGCTGGAAAATCTGGAGGAAATGGATAAATTCCTTGAAAGATACCAGATACTAAAGTTAAACCAGAACCAGGTAAACCATCTAAATAATCCCACAACACCTAAAGAAATATAAACAGTCATAAAATACCTCCCAACCAAAAAAGCCAAGGTCTGGATGGGTTCAGTGCAGAATTCTATCAGACAGTTATTAATGACCTAATACCAATACTCTCCAAACAATTCCACAAAATAGAGTCAGATGGAAACTACCTAACTCATTTTTCAAGGCCACAATAACCCTCATTCCTAAACCACACAAAGACCCTACAAGGAAAGAGAACTTCAAAAACATCTCATGAACATTGATGCAAAAATATTCAACAAAATCCTTGCAAACCGAATCCAAGAACAAATCAGAATGACCATTCACCATGATCAAGTAGGCTTCATCCCTGGGATGCAGGGATGGTTTAATATACAGAGATGCATCAACATAATCCATCATATAAACAAACTCAAAGAAAAAACCACATGGCCATCTCACTAGATGCTGAGAAAGCATTTGACAAAATTCAACACCCCTTCATGTTAAAAGTCTTGGAAAGAACAGGAATCCAAGGCCCATACCTAAACATAGTAAAAGCAATTTACAGCAAACCAATAGCCAACATCAAACTTAACAGCAAGATCCTTGAAACAATCCCACTAAAATCAGGGACTAGACAAGGCTGCCCACTCTCCGCCTACCTATTCAACATAGTACTGGAAGTCCTGGCCAGAGCATTTAGACAGAAGAAGAAAATCAAAGGGATACAAATTGAAAAGGAAGAAGTAAAAACATCACTGTTTGCAGATGACATGATAGTGTATGTAAGTGACCCCAAAAATCCCACCAGAGAACTTCTACAGCTGATAAACAAGTTCAGCAAAGTGGCTGGATATAAAATTAAATCAAACAAATCATTGGCCTTCCCCTATTCAAAGGACAAACATGCAGAGAAAGAAATTAGGGAGAAGATACCTTTCACAATCATCACAAACAATATGAAATACCTTAATGTGACTCTAACTAAGCAAGTGAAGTACCTGTATGACAAGAACTTCAAGTCTCTCAAGAAGGAAATGAAGGAAGATCTCAGAAAATGGAAAGATCTCCCATGCTCATGGATTGGAAAGATCAACATTGTAAAAACGGCCGTCTTACCAACAGCAATCTACAGATTCAATGCAATCCCCATCAAAATTCCAATCCAGTTCTTCATAGAGTTGGAAAGAGCAATATGCAATTTCGTCTGGAATAACAAAAGACCTAGAATAGCAAAATCCATCCTCAACAACAAGAAAACACTGCAGGACTCACCATCCCTGACCTCAAGCTATATTACAAGGCAATTGTGCTAAAAACTGCATGGTACTGGTACAGAGATAGGCACGTGGATCAGTTGAATAGAATAGAAGACCCAGAAATGATCCTTCACATATATGGTCAGTTGATTTTTGACAAATGAGATGTAAACATTCAATGGAAAAAGGACAGATTCTTCAACAATTGGCGTTGGTCCAACTTGCACTCAGCATGCAGAAGAATAAAAATAGACCCTTTCTTATCTCCTTGTACAAAACTTCAGTGCAAGTGGATCAAAAATCTCCATATTAAACCAGATACACTGAAATTATTAGAAGAGAAAGTAGGGAAAATCTTAGAACATATAGGCGCAGGAGAAAATTTCCTGAAGAACACCAATAGCTAGTGCTCTAATGTCAAATATGCACAAATGAGACTTAATGAGATTGCAACATTTCGGTAAGGCAAAGGACACTGTCAAGAAAACAAAATGGCAGCCAGAAGAATGGGAAAAAGATCTTTACCAACCCCATATCTGACAGAGGCCTAATATCCAAGGTATACAAAGAACTCAAGAAGCTAGACACCAGAGAATCAAACAATTCTATTAAAAAATGGGGTACAGAGCTAAACAAGAAGTTCTCAATTGAGGAATATTGAATGGCTGAGAAGCCTCTAAGGAAGTGCTTGACATCCTTAGCCATCAGGGAAATGTAAATCAAAACAATCCTGAGATTCCACCTCACACCAGTCAGAATGGCTAAGATCAAAAGATCAGATGACAGATGCATGGGATATAGGGGAACACCCCTCCACTTCTGGTGTGGTTGTAACCTGATACAACCACTCTGAAATCTGTCTGGGGGTTCCTCAGAAAATTGGACATAGTACTACCTGAAGACCCAGTTAATCTACTTCTGGCCATATACCCTAGAGATGCTCCAACAAACAACAAAGACACATTCACCACAATGTTTATAGCAGCTCTATTTATAATAGCCAGAAGCTGGAACAAACCCAGATGTCCTTCAGTAGATGAATGGATACAAAAATTGTGGTACATTTACACAATGGAGTGCTACTCAGCTATCTGAAACAATGACTTTATGAAGTTCTTAAGAAAATGGATGCATCTAGAGAATATCATCCTGAGTGAGGTAACCTAGTCACAAAAGAACAGACATAATATGCAGCCACTGATAATTGGATACTAACCCCAGAAAGCTCTGAACACTGCAGAAACAACTCACAGACTATATGAAGTTCAAGAAAAACAAAGGCCAAAAAAAAATAATAATAAAATGAAAAATCATTATGCTTAATCTTTCCACACTAAGAAAGCTTTGACTATTTCCAGGTTACATCTTGTTTTACATGTGCTTTATACTCATTGTAAGTAGTAAGTTTTTAATGCATACAATCAAACCTTTAAAAAATCAAGTACTGACAAAAATGTATTCATATACTTTTATGCAAAATTGCTCTTAAAATCTGTACATTTATCTTGGTTTTTTTAAAATAAAGTTGTTCAATTAAAAAAAAAGAAGTTGGAAAGTAACAATAAACACAACACATCCAGGCAACGTTTTACTTCATGAGTTTGTCCCTTCCTTGTTGGTTCACTTGTCCTAGGATGAGAAAGGACTCAGCCACAATGATGTTATTATTGGGGATGTGAATCAGTTTTACAACAATGCCAGTGAATCCCATTATAGCAAATCCTATTGCTGTGGCCATGACAATATTCTGGAATTCTTTTCTATGGTGTTTGGTACATCTTTTAACCAGCCAAATTGAGTCCTTTACAAACTGCCAACTTGGCTCAATATACTGCCTTACCTGATCCATGTTTGTGGGGTGGAGTTTTGAGAGGGTAGATATATGTAGCTTAGGAGAGACTTGAGCTCTTAAGCCCCATAAAGCACTAAATCCCTGATATAATATCTGATGAGAGATAATAGGGTTTGTGTTATATAAAAGAATTCTGATTTGGTCAGGATATCTCATCCCCAGAAATTTATAGTAATATTGGGGAGAACACATGGCCTAAAATACCTTGATGACTTTTAGTACTCTACCAGCTGATCATTTTAGAACTCTGTAATGGTGCTAGTGCCTCATTGAATCCCTGAAAATTAGCAGCAGCTGGTTGAAGTGGACATGGTGGGACCAGTATGTTTGTGAAGTCACAGAAGCCCAGGGAAAGCTCTACCATTTAAATACAGATATGCAGATATACTACATTTTTGGATGATTTTTCATTACAATTTGTACCCAATAAACTTTGAGTAGCACAAACCTCTGTCCATGGAACCGAGTCACGAGCAACTTTGCTCATTTAACATTGGGGATGATCACTATTTGATCTATTTTTATCCAGAAATAATATCAAAACAAGTTTGGTTAGCTGACCCTGAACTTTAATTTTCCCCTGCATAAGCATCAGCTATTATTGCCTGGTGAAACTGTAGTGCTCTGGTCTGGCTGCATCATAAAGTAAGTCCCACTGTGCCTGGCAGCAGGGGTCCTGATGGGAGTGGCTAGTGTCCTTCAGGACTGAGGTACAATCACCTACTGCTTGAGGCTGCTTGATATAGTTAATTGATGGTGCATTTCTGTGGCTGTGAATCACCTGTCTGCCATTTTGGTTTATGGGGCTCATTAGAAATACATAGGCCCTATTATTTGCTATAGCCTGGCTTGGATCAGCTGCTTTCCCACTCTCAAAGAGGTTGCCCATGAATATCTTTTTCTGAACAGTATTTCTTAACCAAAATGGATTCTGCTCTGAAGTCCCAGACACATACCAGGGCTGTTCATATTATCTAGTGGATACAAAAGCCTGACTTTTTTTAATTTGAAATTCCTGTGGCGGCAATAACACTGTGAAATGTCCAGGTTTTCCACATACATAATAGGCACCACCTGTTCTCTCAAGGAATACACCTTCCTTAAGGGCAACTGAGGGAGCCGCACCTTGTAACTGGTTAGGGCCTATAGTGGCACACAACCTGATTATCTCTTCTAAATTTGAGTTCTTGCAAGAACCCTTAAGTGATTCCTTTAAAGAAATATTAGTATTTTTTAAAAGTCAATTATTTTATAAGAACTTTTTTTTTTTTTTTTTTTACTTTTGGGTTAGCTTTTAGGTACTTTGTAACTTTTAACAGCTGGACCACAAAGTCTGGGTAAGACTCTTTTGAACCCTGGAGAAGCTCATGCAGCGACAAGGTTTTTCTCTTGGGTGGGCAACTGTCTCCATGCCCTTACAGGAGCTATGTTAATTTGTTTGTAGACTTGCAAAGGATAATGTGATTGGTGTCCACCTTCATGTACCTAGGTGCAAGTTTGCAGTTAGAACAATTTCATAGCCTAAATCATGCCTAAATCAGGTTTTGATATAATTCTATAGATTCAGTTTTGAATAACAGGTAATCTCCAGGGTTTATGCAAGGTTTTAACATATGTAACCAGAGGGAAGCAAGACATTGTTGCTGAAAACAAGTATGAGAATGAGTTCTTGGGTATATAGAGCCATAGGCCCATATGTCATACAGGTTTGTTTGATCTCCTTTAAAGATTTGGAAGCACAGCCTCATGATAGCACACGATTTACCCTGGGTTATTTGGGTCCAGTTCTTTAAATACAGAAAAGCAGTCAAAATCATTAGTGTGTTACTCCAAATCTCTCATCCAAAATCAGGCCCATGAATCTTTTGTTGGCACAGAATCAAGGTATAATCTTGCCATGAGTTGGGTGGCCTCCCTTTTGTAATCAGTCTCTCAGTATCAGCATCTGAGGCATCAGATATGTCAGGACAGGCCTGACCCATAAATCTAATGTTTCCCTCTAATCTTTCTGGTCCTGAGGATGCTGTGGAAGCTAAATCTGTGACTCCCCTGTCATTATCCATGCCTGTTTGTCAGGGGAAAAGAGGTTTGCTCTTCCTAATCTGAAGAACAAAGCCTATGAACCAGGACTTTTCCAGGCGGTCATCTATAGAACAGTGTGTAAAATTTCATAAACTGAAAGTGAAAATGTACATATATTTAGGTCCTCCATCTCTCCCTTCAACTTTCTCCATATTATCTCTCACGTGGCCAAACTTATTGTTTCTTCTTCAGTAAACCAAAGGTAAGTCTCTTGAACATGATCTAAGTATTGGTGCAGCTGCACTATTTGTACCCCGCTCCAGCAGTTTCTCAAAATTTCTCTCAATGTACTGACACATAATTTCCTATTTTTAGGTTCCACTTGTTAATAATTTCTTTATAGTAGATGAATAGAAATATGGTCCATTTACTCCTCTCCCCCATTTATTCTTTTAGCCTTCTTGGTTTCGCTGCTTTTGTTTCTTCTTTTCCCATAGCTTTTCTATCCTCTTGTTTTGTCTTTTACATTCTCTGAGGAACATCCCCTCATCTGACATATGTTTTCCTAATAGCCAGTATCTACATTCTTGTTTCTGGTCAGGAGCCACTTGCCACATCTATCATGACTCCAGATGACTAGGGCTAAAAGAAAATTAGAAAAGCCTACACACACACACACACACACACACACACACACACACACACACACACACACACACAAAGCTGGGATTTTTTTATTGAAATGGGTTCTGTGATAAGGAAACCTCAGTGCTATGGGAAAATAGCTTGTTTATTACAGACATCTTAACAAGGAGGCAGGGTTTATTGTATACAACCATATCAGGGAAACAGATTTAGCTAATCTTAGTAGGTGCAATCTCTGTAAGGAAACAGCCTTCAGGATGTAAACATCCGGGGATCCGGGAAAAGCTATGGTGGACATTTGATTCATAGACTATTTGCACATGGACCAGAGGAGGGCTTTCTTATCCTGCTAAGGCACATTCCAGAAAGAAGACTGAATTTTTCCCATGGGTCTGAGACCAGGGTCTTTAACAAAGCTGGTTCATGTCAACAACACATTCACTCACGGCTTCCTCTGGTCCCCACAACTCTACAAAATAGATTATTTCGTGAAAAAAGAAAGCAAGACGTGGGGTGGGGTTGAGATTTAATGAGAGGTCTTGGGAAAGTTAGACTGGGAAAATGGGTGTTAATACGATCAAAAACATTGTATACACGTATACAATTTTCAAATAAATGAAAACAAGGTTAATATTATTTTTAAATGACCTTTAATGACACTAAAAAGAATAATGCAAGATCACAACCCCCCAGTTTTGAAAAATTAAGACTATTCTGAGAACACAGAAAGAGTAGCTATAGAGAACAGTCCCTGACAGAAGCTGTTGTTTTTAGCAATAGATACACTGAACTTAGCCTTTAATCTTCTGTTGCAGTCAAGCATTGGCTGAACTCAACTAAAGCCAGATGGCAAACAGTTCATTGATACATTGTCCAAAAGTCAACCTTGAATACAAGTAAAATTGGTGAAGCTCTGGAAATGCAGACGAATTAGCTACTGCAACCAACAGGGTTTTTTGCTTAGCCTTTTGTTTTCCTCCGTTCCTTCCTTCCTCCCTCCGTTCCTCCCTTCCTTCCTTCCTTCCTTCCTCCCTTCCTTCCTTCCTTCCTTCCTTCCTTCCTTCCTTCCTTCCTTCCTTCCTGTCTTCTCTTTTGTTCTTCTTTTCTTTCCTCTTTTTCCCTCTCCCTGTCAACTCTGTTTAAATTGTATTGTTAACACAACTTGAAATCACCTGGGACTAGAAAGCCTCAATAAAAGAATGGCCTTAAACAGATTGGAGTGCAAGCATGCCTGTGGGGACTTTTTGATTATTAGTTGATACAGGAGGGACCAGTCTACTGTGTGCACAGTATAGCCATAGGCTGGTGGGCCTGGCCTATATAAGGAAACTAGTAGGGAGCTGAACCAGGGGTACAGAGGAAAAGACAGCAAACCACCTTCCTCTATGGTTTCTGCTCCAATTCCCATTTAAATGTCCTCAATATTGGATGATTACCTAAAAGTGTAAGTAGAGGGAGATACATTCTTTAATACCCATTTTTTTATGATTGTGTTTATCAAAATTTGTGGTCTTTCTCCCTCAAATCAGACTTATGAATACAGTGAGTCAAACACCTCCTTGCTCAGCTAGTGTCTACTTCTATTACACATCAAAACAAAAGATTCATATCACAACTTCATTGCCTATAGTGTCACTGCAGAATACGCAAGTAACTAATATCAGCTATCTTCTTTTTTATTTTCTTTTTTAATTTTTATTGGATATGTTTATTTACATTTCAAATTTTATCCCAGTTCCCCTTTCTGAAACCCCCTATCACATCCTCCCTTCCCCTGCTTCTCCGAGGGTGCTCTCCCAACAACCTACCCCCTCCCACCTCCCCACCCTGACATTACTCTACACTGGGGCATCAAGCCTTGGCAGGACCAAGGGCTTCTCCTCCCATTGATGCCCAATGAGGAGATACTCTGCTACATACGCAGCTGGAGCCATGGGTTCATTCATGTGTGATCTTTGGATGGTGGTTTAGTCCCTGGGAACTCTGGTTGGTTGGTATTGTTGTTCTTATGAGGTTGCAAACCTCTTCAGCTCCTTCAGTCCTTTCTCTAATTCCTCCATTGAGGACCCAATTCTCAGTTCAATGGTTGGCTGAAAGCATCCACCTCTGTATTTGTTAGGTTCTGGCACACTTCTCAGGAGACAGCTTTATCAGACTGCTGTCAGCATGCACTTCTTGGCATCCGCAATAATGTCTGGGTTTGGGGGCTATATATGGGATGGATTCCCAGGTAGGGCAGTCTTTGAATGGCCTTTCCTTCAGTCTCTGCTCCAAACTTTGTCTCTGTATTTCCTTCTGTGAATATTTTTGTTCTCTCTTCTTTTTTTTTTAACTTTTATTGGATATTCTCTGTATTTACACTTTATATATTATCCCCTTTCCCCTCAT
This sequence comes from Micromys minutus, assembly GCF_963924665.1. Taxonomy (NCBI): domain Eukaryota; kingdom Metazoa; phylum Chordata; class Mammalia; order Rodentia; family Muridae; genus Micromys; species Micromys minutus. The sequence goes on along the minus strand of NC_137970.1, from coordinate 53,039,803 downwards.
TCCCAACCCCCTCCCCCTCCACTTGTTTCCATGAAAGTGCTCCCTCTGCCAACCACCTTCTCTACCTCAGTGCCTTGGCATTCCTCTAAAATGGGAAAACGCACCTTCATTGGACCAAAGGCCTCATCTCCCATTGATGCCAGACAATGCTATGCTCTGCTTCATATGCAACTGGAGCCATGGTGTTTTAGTCCTTGGGAGTTTTCCTAAGGAACCGCCAGACTGATTTCCAGAGTGGTTATAGCAACTTGCAATCCCACCAACAACAGAGGAGTGTTCCTCTTTCTCCTCATCTTTACCAGTAACTGCTGTCACCTGAGATTTTGATTTTATCCATTTTGACTGGTGTGAGGTGGAATCTCAGGGTTGCTTTGATTTACATTTATCTGATGATTAGGGATGTTGAGCATTTCTTTAATGCTTTTCAGCGATTCAGTATTCCCCAGTTGAGAATTCTTTGTTTAGATCTGTACCTCATTTTTAAATAGGATTATTTGATTCTCTGGAATCTAACTTACCGAGTTTCTTGTATATATTAGACATTAACCCTCTATCAGATGTAGATTTGGTAAATATATTTTCTCATTTTGTTGGTGGCTGTTTTCTCTTCCTGAAAATGTCCTTAGCCTTGCAGAAACTTTGCAATTTCATGAGGTTCCATTTGTCAATTTTTCATCAGCAAATCATTAGCATTCACACACTCAAAGGATACACATGATTTGCTTGAGTTTATTTTATATCAAGCCACTTTGCTGGAGTTTTTTGTCATCTGTAGGAGTTCTCTGGTTGAATTTTTGGGGTCACTTAATTATACTATCTTATCATCTGCAAATAGTCGTATTTTGACTTCTTCCTTTCGGACTTGTATCCATTTGACTTCCTTTGCTGTCTAATTGCTCTGGCCAGGACTTCCAGTACTATATTGAATAGGTAGGGGGAGAGTGGGCAGCCTTGTCTAGTCTCTGATTTTAGTGGAATTGTTTCAAATTTCTCAGCATTTAGTTTAAAGTTGGCTATAGGTTTGCTCTCTATAGTGTCCACTATGTTTAGGTATTGGCCTTGAGTTCCTGATCGTCCCCAGAATTTTAACATGAAGAGGTGTTGAATTTTGTCAAATAAAATCTCAGCATCTAGTGAGATGATCATGTGGTTTTTTTCTTTGAGTTTGTTTATATAGTGGATTATGTTGATAGATTTCCATATATTGAACCATCTGAGCATCCCTGGGATGAAGCCTACTTGATCATGGTGAATGATTATTTTGATATGTTCTTGGATTTGGTTTGCAAGAATTATATTGAGTAATTTTGCATTGATGTTCATAAGGGAAATTGGTTTGAAGTTCTCTTTCTTTGTAGGGTCTTCATCTGATTTAGGGATAAAAGTAATTGTGGCTTCCAAAAACAAGTTGGGTAGTGTTCCTTCTGTTTCTATCTTGTGGAATAGTTTGGAGAGCATAGGTATTAGGTCTTTTATAAAAGTCTGATAGAATTTTCCACTAAACCCATGTAGTCCTGGTCTTTCTTTGGTTGGGAGGCTTTTGATAACTGCTTCTATTTTTTTACGTTCCTGTGCTTGCCTCTTGCCATCTTGTTATCTGTGATGTTAAGTGATCTTGTTGTCTCTTGACTGGAGCTTGTCTTTCTTGTGGGTCTGAGGGCCCATGGACTCAGGAGGGACTTTACTCCTGAGTGCTTGGCTCTTTGCAGGCAGGCAGTGAGTTCTGATGGTAGTGACCCAACTCTGTCTCCATGGGCTCAGGTGGAAGAGTGCTTTTGAGGCTCTTCTGCGTACTCAGCAGTCTATGGGCAGGCCCTGAATTCTGATGGCAGAGATCGACCAGGCTCTGTCTCTGGGCTGGAACAGTCCAATTCCCAGAAAGTACCCAGCTACTTGAACACGGAGAGTTCCTGGTGGTCTCTCCCAGTACAGTGAGCGGAACGGGCGGCTCACCTGTGGGCTCAAGTGAAAGAGCTGAGGCTCTTCTAGGTGCTCAGCAGTCTCTGGGCAGGCCCCGAGTCCTGATGGCAGTGACCCTGTTCTCTCCACATCTGGGTCCTTTCCAGCTTCTTGCCATTATAAATAAGGCTGCTATGAACATAGTGAAGCATGTGTTCTTTTTATTGGTTGAAGTATCTTTTGGGTATATGCCTAGGAGTGGTATAGTTGTATCTTCAAGTAGTACTATGTCTAATTTTTTGAGGAACCTTCAAACTTATTTCCAGAGTGATTGTGCCAGCTTGCAATCCCACTAATAATGAAGGAATGTTCCTCATTCTCCACATCCTTGTCAGCATCTCCTGTCACTTGATTTTTTTGATCTTAGCTCTTCTGACTGGTGTAAGGTGGAATCTCAGGGTTGTTTTGATTTGCATTTCTCTGAGGCCTAAGGATGCTGAACATTTCTTTAGGTACTTCTCAGCCATTCAATATTCCTCAGTTTAGAATTCTGTGTTTAGCTCTGTCCCTCATTTTTATTAGGGTTATTTGATTATCTGGAGTCTAATTTCTTCAGTTCTTTGTATTTATTAGATATTAGTCCTCTATCAGATAAAGGCTTGATAAAGATCTTTTCTCAATCCATCGGTTGCCATTTTGTCCTATTGCCAGTGCCCTTTGCCTTATAGAAACTTTGCAATTTCATGAGGTCCCATTTGTCAATTCTTGATCTTAGAGCATAAGTCATTGTTGTTTTGTTCAGTTAATTTTCTCCAGTGCCCATGTGTTTGAGGCTCTTCCCCACATTCTCTTCTATTAGTTTCAGAGTATCTTGTTTTATCTTGATCCACTTGGTCTTGAGGTATGCATATTGCTCTTCAAATAAGTCAAAGAATCAGAAGAGATGTTGGGTATTGGTTCTAATGCTTTGTCTCATTTTGGCTCCCAAAAAGCTGTTTTTCTAGATTCGAGGGTCTCTGCTCCCAGAATTTCTGTATAACCATTGGCTAGACAGGGAGACAGGACAGGACATTTAGATTGTTTTGCCAACAGACCTAGTGAGAGGGAAAAAGGAGAGAATTGCCTAAATGGGGAAGGAAAAAGATCAAACATAAAGGTCCACCAGTGTGTAAGAATCCATGAAAGTTGCCCTTAGGCCACTTACCTAATTCGGTCTGGGGTAGCAGAGATGAAATGTTGATTTAACAAATTGTTGGAGGAAGGTTGGTCGGGAGAATGTATACTAGCTTTCTAGTTGTATGAAGGATTAGAATTCCCAGCCAGTGAGTTAGTCGCTGTGAGTGTGTGTGTTTGTGTGTGTGTGTGTGTGTGTGTGTGTGTGTGTGTGTGTGTGTGTGTGTGTGTGATTTGTGAATCCAGAGAGCTCTTGGACAGGTACAATGTGTGCAGGACTTACCAGGGGCCAATGCAGTTTAACTAACTCATGTGTGGTATGCAATGTGGCAGGCAAAAATGCACTATTAAAAATTACTTAGCGATTCTCAGATAGAATACACAAACACCATGATATACAGTTGGGAGAAGGGAAAAATTGGCTTTTTAACAGGCTACAGATTTCTCTCAAGTCACAGGGGGATTTCTTCCCACATTTTGGGACTATACAAAGAGCATGAACTCAGAGATGCTGAGAGACCCTGCTATGCAAAGAGACAGGATGGTTTCTAGGAGGAAGGTAGAGACAGGCAAACAATAGAAGCTGCCTACCTTCCACAACCAGATAAATAAAGAATAGAGATAATTAAATTTTGATTTAATTGTTTTTAAGGATAGAAGGGAATTTAAGGGTAATTGTTTAATTGTTTTTAAGTATACATGGAAATAGGCTTATATGGTAAGTAAAAGAAATTTTAATTAAATTCAAATACTTAGATGAATAAATATTTTGAGGCTTTTGATATTAAAATATAGGTCAAAGAGCAGGGGTTAAGTAGGATAAACTTAGACAGATAGTAAAAGTTTATGTTAATTCAAGTTATATAAAGAAAAGGGCATATATATATATATATATATATATATATATATATATCCACAAAACTATTAAACTCTGTAGAAGGGAGGATTTAAATATACTTTGATGAAAAAATAATTGAGGTCTTTGATCTTAAATTATTGGTCAGAAAGAAGGAGGTAGGGAGTTTATCTCAGACAGTAGAAATTTAGGCCTTGATCTTACTATTAAAAATTCATTGTGTGAAAGAAAGAAACAACAAAAAATAGGAGATAGTAGAGGATCACGATCTCAGTAGATAATATTTGTTTAATTGTTTTAATTGTTTTGAGTTGCTATAATTATGAAAAAATAATATTATAAGTTTGGTGATATTTACAATATTAAGATTTCACCGGGAGGGAGGTCAAGGTATATCTTTAATGATTTCTGGTTGCTAGACCAAGGGCCAGTTATTTTTGGAGAAAGGTTCTTTATTTCTGTTGACAGGAAAGGAGAAAATGCTTTGGACCCCTTTCAGAGTGATATGGATCAGATACAATATGGGAAGTCCCTACTGAAGATCTTGACTACAGACAGAAAAGAAAAAAAAAATCAAGAGGAACAAACATTACAGGTAACTTGATCTTCTGATTTCTTGATAGGTGAATAGTCCAATAACCAGCTTAGACATAAAATGTCTCTAGCCAAAACTTCAACTAAATTTAGGCAATAAATTTTGTTGGTCATAAAATCCTTAAGGTTTATCATGCCATCCTTCACTTAGTATGAATTAAGATTTATTACAATTGATTTTTGATCAAATAAAATCATAAGGAAAGACAGCTAGCTACCTTTAACCTGATCAAACAAGGACCAAAATTCATCCTTAACTGATCTGTGCACCTTGCACTATAAATATGAATATCTTAATAGTACTACAATTTTGGTTGTGAGATTCATGTTACAGATTGTACAACTTGAGCAAAATTCATCCTAGTGATGCTGAAATAACCTACTGTAGTATATTAATTCTTACATAGGCACTGTGCCTGTGCAAGTCATTTAAGAATACACTGTTACAAACTGTTTAGAATTATTAAGTAATGCAAGTTAAGGGCCAGGTAATAAACTCATGGTTATATTAGATTCTTATTTAGTTATATTAAGGTACTGTCTACAATATTAAAATAGAAGTAGGTAGGAGTACTCAACGCTCAATAATTTGGATATAATTTATATCAATAGTCTTAGAAACATCAGAAATCCACAGAATATAAAATTTAATATAAATTAATTATTAATTATCTTTTGACTAGAGATATGTCAAGTCCTGACAGTTCCCTGTTCTTGGTTCAAAGAAGAAACTAAAACTCAAAACCTTCATATGAAGTTGTTCCAGTTATGGCAAAATAGTCACTAGAAAAAATTACCCTATTCATCTACAGACAAAAATACTATCTGTGATGGTTTGTATATGCTTAGGCCAAGGAGTGGCACTATTAGGTGGTATGGCCTTGTTGGAGTAGGTATGTCACTGTGGATGTGGGTTTTAATACCCTAGCCCTAGCTTCTTTGGAAGGCAATATTCTGGTAGGAGCCTTTAGATGAAGGCAGAACTGTCAGCTCTGCCTGCACCATGCCTAGACGAATGCTGCCATGCTCTTGCCTTGATGATAATGGACTGCACCTCTGAACCTGTAAGCCAGCTCCAATTAAATACTGTCATTTTAAGAGTTGCCTTGTCTGTTCACAGCAGTAAAACCTTAAGACACTGTCCAGGAAAGGAAGGACATACAGTGCAGGATAGTGGACAGTTTAGCTCTGCCAAGACAGAGTGAATGAGTTCTTAACAATTCCTCCTTCATTTCAAGGTCTGTCAAATGGTTGTGGGCCAGAAGTCTGAAGACAGATGCTCTAATGTTTTGAAGAATAGGAGATTCTCCAGGTAGTCAGCAGTCTCTGCAAATTTGGTTACATTTTAGAAGCTATGTGGTTGTGATTCCTATATATTCAGGTAATATTTAATTTATTCTCAGATTTATGATGGGGTTGAAGGCAAATTATAGTCCAATAATCAAACTTAAGTTGTTTATCATTTAGGAAGATGATATAGAAAGAATAATTTCCAGATGCTAATACAAGTTAAATTCAGAACACAGTTCAAATATAGGATTATAAACTTTAAGTAAAATAAATATCAGAATACTTTATCTAATTGACAAATATGATGAACTGAATAGTAATTATATATCATACTTTATAATTTATATAATTGCTATGATTATGATAAATTTCTATCGGAGAGAAGAGACTTTTTAAAAAATTTGGATAGAAAGGGGGAGATATCGAGAATTCGTTTTAATGCATTGTCTTATTTCAGCTCCCAAAAACTGTGCTTACAGACCTGAGGATCCCTGCCTCTACCTGGCTTCAATTGATGAAAAAGAATAGCTGTACCACCATTGGGTGGGCACGGAGACCAGGCAGGACTTTTAGACTGTGCAGACAAGAGACCTGGAGAGAGGAGATAGGAGAGAATACCCATGACAAGGAAGAAAAAAAGATGAAACTTAAGGCCTGGAAGCATGTAAAAATCCAGGAATTCTTCCCCCATTGGGTCTGGGATAGTAGTGACAAAATATAGATTTCAAAAGATATTAACTCAGGAATACTGGAGAGAGTATTTGTTAGCTGCAGGGAGATTTACAAATGCCCAGTCATTGAGCTAGTCAAGGAATATCAAAATTTTCTGGTGTGTATGTCTTTCTTTTGTGAATCTAGATAGTTGATAGGTAGGCATGCACATGTGACCAACTGGGAGTCAATGTGCTTTAGCTAATTCACTGCTAGGAAGGAAGAAAAAGTAAAACAATTCTGCTTTAGCCTCTGTTAGCTGCTTATGAGACCTAAATTGACAGTTTTATAGTGCATGATCAGTATCCTATTTATTTTATACTCTGGAGCATCTTGATTCAATTCCTTTTCATCTAGTGAAACAATCCAATCCTTTATCGTTGTGATATTTGATATTTTTGTAGTCTTACAGCTTCATTTTTGATGCAGATATTTATTGATTATGGCCATTTGGCAAAACAGTAAAAGAGGCACCTTAGTAACGTGTTCTTTTGGGTTTTAATGTGTACTTACAACCCTAGTTCTCCTTAAAAAGCAGAATTAATTAATGCCACCAAGGCATTGATGTATTCAGAATATTCTTGAATGGATATTATAGTATTTTCTTATGAGGTGTGATTAATGAGGCATGTCATATACTGTCTAATCAGGACAGTCTTAAAAGCAGTACTTTACCCCCAAATTGCAACCACCATTGTAGTTGTCACTCAGTGTATCTCTCTGCCACATGAACTTCAAATGCTATGTGCCTGATGTGTCCTAAGTTTCATGTGGTAAAGCAACTAATACTGGAACCTAGATATGATGGTGACAATTGTTTTGCTCTCAACCATACTTAATATGACATTCTTGTTGATTACATGGTGAGTTGAGTGCCTGAGTATAGTATACGTTGCCTTGAAAGTTTTACTAATTCGACCAAAAAGCTCATTTACTTCTTCATGGTACAGTTTAATGATAGTTTTCCATTTAAGAACAGACATACCAAATCCCTGACAACTGGATTCCCAGAAAATATCAACAGTCGACCAGACCCTCTGGTTAAGCACATTATCTTGGCAAGGCATTAAAAACATTTTCTATTTTTTGCTCTCCCAGATAACTTAACATGTTATAAATGTAATGAACAAAAATGATTTATGGAGGCAGTCAACACAATCTTAGGCAGGTCTAGTTAATATTTCAACAGAAAGTAGAGATTATATAGCTTTAGCATTGGAATCTAAAAGGTGAATGTAAACTGTTTCTGATTTCCTTTGAAGGTATAAATGATGGAACAGGGAAGAGGTTTCTACATAAATAGTTCTATATTAACTTTTAAAAGCTGTGTTTAGATTTTTAATGAAGAAATATTATCTAAACCTGAAGCTGGAATTAATAACATATATTTGATTACATTTAAAGTATCCTACTCATTCCATAAAAAAATTCACCTCTTGTCCTCAGCCAAATAAAACCCAATACTATAACAAGATATGGAAATAATATTAAAAAACAAACAGAAATTATGGAGCTAACGAATAAAATGACTGAACTCAAAATAATAATTCAATGAGAAACAATAACAAACTAACAAACAAGAAGCTAGATTATTTGAAAATAGCCAATAAAGTGAACAAAAAGAAAAAAATGGAAGTAGAAGTGGCAAGTCTCCTGTGCTCACTGTGGAACTTCATAAGTCTCTACAATACAACCCTTCTACCCAAGAGTCAGGACACATTACAGAAGTGGGGGTAGAATGATTGTAAGATGTAGTGAACCAAGATATCTGCTGTGATTTTGTGTTTGATGTATATGACAAACTTTTATGAACCATATGGCTGAGGAACAAACAAGACCTGAACAATGACAAGCCCAGGTGACATGCTGTGGCGGTGTGAATGAGAGTGACTCTCACACTCTTATGAATATTTGTCCTCTTGTGATAATTTGGCAAAGAATGTGGCTACCCTTTGCCCTTGTCTGAAGATGTTTTTTTTTTTTTTTTCCCCTGAGGACAAGTGGAAAAGTAATGGGCTAATTTCTTTGGCAGAAGGGATATCAAACAGTCTTATATTGACTCTGTTATGTGGTTATTAGTAATATTCTTATGCCGTTCTAGAATAAAAAAAGAGTAGGTGGGGTAAAATGAAATGAAAACCATACAGTTTACAAAGAGATAGACCCTCAGGAAACCTAACAAGGCAAATGCTGAGAGATGAGAGGATTAGAAAGAGACCTAATCAAAATCAGAATAAAAGGGTGGGTACTCTCAGGGAAGACCCCCTTGCCCACAAATAGCTAAACTCCCAACTTATTGAAAGGAAAGACTAGGACAGTTTATGATCCTGAAAAGCATCAACAATTAAGGCTCCTACAAATGTGGCTCAACATTGTCAGTTTTCACCTCATGTCTGTAGTCAAACAAGGCAGTGGGATCCATGTGCTTCTCGGTTAGAGTCATGACAGATGTGGCAATAAAGATACTGTGGAATCTTCTGCCATCGTCAAAGAGGGTCTCTAAGGCCAGGGGGAGTCCTAAAGAAGCTCTTTTGTGAAGCTGTTAAAGTTTAGCCTGATAGCACTGTACACTCCATGATATTGGATTTGTCAGAGCTGTGTGGTGTCTGGCACAGAGAACTTCATTTTAGGGAGTGGATCTGTGCCACAAGAGAGAAGTGTGTTATCACCAGCAAAAGTTTAATGATATTACCATCCAAACCATCTGACATCAGTCCTGGAGTTACAGGATTGGCGGACTGCATGCTGGTTATAGTCTTGATTTGGTCCAGTATTTCCTCACTGTGCCATGATTCCTCCATTTTGGAATGGAAATATATATATACTCTGTGCCCCAGTATGGTGAAAGTGTGTAATTTGCTTTCTGATTTTATAGCAGGTCGCACTTAGAGATTGCCTTGAATCTTAAAGAGATTGCGGAATTTAAACTGTTGAGAATGGTGGAAATCTTGGGAGTTAAACTAAATATATTTTTCATTATGATATGATAGAAAGAAACACTGTGGGATCCAGGAAGTGGAATATTTTAGTTTGAATAGAATAGACCCCATAGGCTCTTGTGCTTAAACACTTAGTCCACAGTTGGTGGAATTGGAAAAATTAATTGGAATAGGTATGTTAGGGGAAGTAGTCAGTCATTTTTTTTTTTTTAATTTTGAGAAGCACATGAATACCAAAACTCTTAAAAATCAAAGAACTCCAAACAACTTGATCATCATGAACTCTTTACCAGGCATTAGTATATAATCACTGCTTTTTGAAAACTCAAAGACAGAATTTGAATATTGTAAGAGAAAAATCCAAATTTTCACACACAAGAGTGCTTCGATAAGTCTATGTGTATGTCTTAGCAGATTTGCAGACTAAGAAAAAAAAGAAACATGTATTCCAATTGCCATGGAAATAAACAAATGAAAAACAACTTCCTAAATAAGAATATATACCAAGCAAAAATATCCTTCTGAAATAACATATAAAAATTTGCCCGCAAAAGCTGAGAGAACTCATAACTATATAACCTCACTAAAATAAAAGAAAAATTAAAGTGTATTCTTCAAGTTGAAACATAACATGCATCATAAAAATACACAAGACTAAAAACCTACCTGTAAAGGCACATATATAGCCAAACACAGAATAGTCATTACAATACTATTGAGTATGTTGCTTTTAACTTTAGTTTAAAATTGAAACAGAGAAGTATTAAAAATAAGAATTATAGCACATTACAATGGCTATGTAATTATATATCTATGCAGTAAATAGATGTTATACTGATTATCAATAATACAAATCATTGGTAGTACTGAGAAAATTACAATATTTTGGGTGCAATGCATTTATTTTTGTAGCTTAAAATTTAAAATCATATTTATGGGATATTTTACATAATACTCATAATATTTATAAAAGTTTGTAGAAGGTTTAGAAAATAAAAGGAGAATAAAAATATCCTCCTTTAAAATCACAAGGGAAGACAATAAAAGAAAAATACCAAAGAAAATGAAAAGCTGGGAAAAATCACATTTTTTCCATTAAAATTCACATTTTTTTTTCAGTAGTTGAATGACTTTTCAAGCATGTATATATTATACCTACAGAAGACAACTCATGTTGCCTTTGAAGATACACATGGGCTCTAAGCGAAATAAATTGTCCGAGATATTGCATATAAATTGTACACAAAACAGAGGAGGGGTAGCTAAACTGAAGATGAACGAAAAAGACTTTTAGTTTCCAGAAATTACAGGAAACCAAGAAAGACATGTAAAAAGAAAGGGTTAAATTCCTGAAGACAGTAAGATAATTTTTGTCTGACTGTCCTGTTTGGGATTTGTGGTTATTTTGTCAACTTGCCACAAGCTAGAGTTATCTGGAAAGAGCTACCTCATTTGAGAAAATGCTTTCATCTTGATTGATTGCCTGTAAGCAAGTCAGTAGGGCATTTTCCAGATTAATGATTGATGTGGGAAGGCCCAGTCCACTGTATAATTCCACTCCTGTGCAGATGGTCTTGACTGGTAAAAAGAAACCAGCTAAGCAGGCCAGAAAGCAGTGTTTCTCTGTGCCTTCTGCTTCAGTTCCTGCCCTGACTTCCTTTGATGATGAACTGTGATGTGGAACTACAAGATGAAATAAATCTTTTCCTCTCTAAGATGGTTTTTTTTTTTTTTTGTATTTGTTTTGTTTTGTGTTGTTTTTTGGTCATGGTGTTTTGACACACACACAAAACTTAACTAAGTCAATGACCTTAATTGTATTAAACTTGAAGCAGTAGATCTGGGGGAGAGGGGAAGTGTGGATGAACTGGGAGTGCTATAGGGAGTGCAGGCTGTGGTCTGGATGTATTGTATGAGAGAAGAACACATAATTTAAAAAATAACACTAGGAGGTAATCTTGAAAACACACACACATACACGCACATACTAATTGAACATTAAAAAGTTCAAAATGATATCACAAAACACACTGGGGCATGGAAAATGCAATGGTAATATGTTAAAAGATATAAGCTATACAAAAAATCATTTCTAGTTAAAAAGTTTACAAGCAGTAGTTTTTTACATTAGGAAAAGGGAACCAAATTTGATGATACACACTTGCAATCTCAGAACTCCAGAAGCTGAAGTAAGTGATTCATGAGTTCAAAGGCAGCCTAAGATACATAGTGATATCTTGCTTCCAAATAATTAAAAAATTGGGAGTCCGAAAAGGAGAGAGGAAAGGAGGGAAGGAGGGAGGAAAGGAGAGGGAAAAATAATAATATCAATTAATGTGACAGATCACATTATCCTTTTATTCATACAGTGAAGACATTTGGAAAAGTAAATATTCTTTCATCACAAAAAGTTGTTTTTGCTGCACACTGATTCATTGTGGGTCTTTGTATTAATTTTAATCTACTGCTAGAAAAAGCTTCCCTGATGAGGGTTACCAGACAGAAGGTATGGATATAGCTACTCTAGTGTCTGACAAAATACATTTGAAACAGAAACTAGTCAGAAGAGATAAGGAAGGACATTTAATAATCATTGAATGAAAAAAAATCACCACAGGATACTGCAATTCCAAACAATTATGTGCCAAAATGTGTACTCAGGTTCATAAAAGAAACATTAGATCTGAAGGTACAGTTTGACTCACAGTGATAGTGTATAACTTGAATGCCCCACATTTTCCAAAAGGAAAGTCATTCAGACAGAAACTAAATAAACCCCGAAGTTAAATGGCATTATAAATGAAATCAATCTAATAGATATCTACAGAATATTCTACCCAAATACTAAAGAGTATACTTCTCAATAACCCACGAAATTTTCTCCAAATAGATGACATATTAGTACACAATGCAAACTTAATAAAATTTAAAATATTCTGCAGACTATTTGAATACAAAAAATAAATCTGAATATCAACAATAAAAAATGCAGAAAGTGCATGAGTTCATGGAAACAAAACAATACACAAGAGAATAAAAATTAGGCCAAGAGAGATATTAAGAAATAAAATGTTAAATTCCTAGAAATGAATAAAAATAAAAACACAACACTGCAGAATAAAGTCAGTCTTAAGAGGATAGTTTAGCAGTAGGTGACTACATCATAAAATGGGGGAAAGTTCAAATTAATAACTTAACCATATACCTGAAACCCTTGAAAAAAAAAAAAAAAACAAGAACAAATATTAACCAAAGCGAGTCAACAGGAATATACCATCAAAATAAGGGTTGAAATTAATAAAGTATAAACAACACACCAATACAAAGAATAAAGAAAATGAAAAAAGCTAGTTCATTAAAAAATATGTTAGACAAACTTTTTATCAAATCGATCAAAAGAGAGAGGACGCAAATTAAAAAAAATCAGATATGAAAAATTAAATAATTACAACATATACTGGAGAAATTCAGAGAATCATAATATATAACATTAAATTCTACATTTTGCTAAACTGGAATATCTGAAAGAAACTGATATATTTCTAGATATGTATGACCTACCAAAATTAAATGAAAAAGAAGTAAGTTATTTGAATATATCCATAACAACCAATGACATAGAAGCAGTAGAACAGTAAACTAAAATCTCCTAACTAGGGGCCTGGAAAGATTGCTCAGTGGTTAAGAGCACTGACTGCTTTTCCAGCAGCCCTGAGTTCAATTCCCAGCAACTACATGATGGCTCACAAACATCTGTAATGCGATTTGATGTAGTCTTCTGGTGTCTCTGAAGGCAGCTACAGTGTACACACACACACACACACACACACACAAACATACACACACAAATATGTATGTACAATATATATACAGACAAACTAAAAGAAGCTTAGGTCTAAATAGACACAGGCATGATTTTATTATCTCTTCAAAAAACTGATGCCGATACTTATTAATTTATTCTATAAAATTGAAAGGAAACTTGCAATTTCATTTTATGGAGCCACTATCACTCTGATTTTCAAAGCCATGAGGACTAACGAAAGTACAAAATTGTGGGTCATTATTTAATGAACATAAATGCAAAATTTCTCAATGAAATGCATGCAAAAAAATCAAGAACACATCAAAAGTTAACCTTGGTGATGAAGTCAGCTTTATACCAGAAATGTAGGAATGATTCAACATACATAAGTCAATAAATGTAATCCACCACATAAACAAACTCAAGGACAGATACCACATGTTAATCTCCGTATATACAGAAAAGCCTTTGACAAAATCCAACCTCCCTTTTTAGTAAACATCCTCAAGATTACAGGAAGCCTGCAGTTTGTGAAAATCTCAGAGGCAGTGAGAGGATTTGGTGAGAAAGTAATTACTTCAAGAAGGGTCCACAATCAAGAGGAGGCCCATGTTGTCATTCCCCATAGCTTCAAGGACTGTAGTCCAGTAGCAGTACGTTTAGAAAGTGACTAGAAGGAGGTAATTAATTGTTCTTAGACTAAGTTCCTGTGGAGTGCCAACATGGGGAACTATCACAAGTCAGTTAAACAGGGAACAATTTTCAAGAGATTTTTAGTCCATGCAGCAAGAGATGAGTGTGGGTATAGAAACTGAGGAACAGTTGACAGTCCTGCCCTCTGTAGCCTGAAGGCAATATCATCCTCTGAGGGTTACGAATGTAGACCGATATCTCCAATGCTGATGTTAGACTCTTCAACACACACAGCCATCTATCTGCTGCTTATGGTTGAAAGGATGAGACCTCTGAGCTAAGGTTCACTGAATTATTCAACTTCCACAACCTGCTTCTTTGCACAGGGTTTGTAATGCAGATGGGATTTCAAAGCACTAAGACTGGTCTTTCAGATCTCTGTGCTATGTCTCGCCTCCCATACCCAATACCCTAGGGAGACATTCCTTGGCTTGGATATTAGCCACATCAGAGTGTACAAATTTAGGAGTCTCTGGAGCCTGAAAGAACTTGCTACTCCCACAGGCTGCACAACTAAGTGCAGGCCCAAGAGGCTCTTGATAAGTCAAAAAGAGAGAAGCTTCCAAAGTGAAGACAGTCTTATCTGACTTGTGATGCTTGACCTGCCCGAGCTCTTAGATAGTCTAAATGGTAGGAAAGTAACATAACTCAGCTTCAACTGACCACTGTCTCCAGCCTTCAGACTCTAAGATTAAAAGGCCCAGAACACAACCACTTCAGTAGTTTACCTATTTTCCAGTCATATATATATGTGAATATGGTTGTATTATACACAATTTGTGCAATTTGTGTATAATACAACCATATTTTTAATCTCTTGATTTTCCATTCTTTAATTTTTCTTTAACTTATCCCTCTTTCTTCTTTCTTTCTCTCCTTAATTTACCTATTTTTTAATTTTTATTCTAAATAACTTTTAAATCCCTAGCTTATATTAAATTAACATTTTCTGTTGGAAGTTCACTGGTGATATATATGGTATGTGACTTCAGCAAACAAACAACCCCATGAATAAAAATTCAAAAAGTATGTCAAATTTTTGAAAAAGCAAAAGCAAAAAAAAAAAAAAAAAAAAAAAAACCCAAACCAAATAAAACAAAAAAAAAAAAAAAAAAAAAAAACAACAAAAAAAAAAAAAACACTTTCCAAATGAGATTTTCAACAAAAAAGACATTGTAGAAAGAATGGAGCACATGCCATTTTACAGTTTTAAATGAATAAAGAAACATATGAAACACTAGATCTTTGTGTAGGTAGCAGTAACCAATAGAATTGCAAAATAATTCAGTAAATAAAGTGTATAAAAAGCCGTGGAAATACCAATTATATCATTAATGACATTTAAAAAGTAAGCTAGACTAGGAACTTAATGAACCTAAAAATATTTGTGAATAATGAAAAAGCAAGGCATGCTTGCAATGGAAGTGAAGGAGAAGATGCAGAACAAGAGACAGGATACATGGAATGACTATGTAAGGAACAAGAACAAGGGAAGAACGCTCCTGGGAAATGGAGGACTTAAAGGTACTAATTAAAAAGAGTCAGTAGCAAAAGAATTGTAAAGGGGAAGAACATCTGAAATCTACACTGGCAAGAATAGGATACCTGAAAACTGTAGAGAAAGGGATAAGCAATTCATCATAAAGAAATAAGTCAAATGGAGCACCGCTAGCGCCAGCATGCCCCCCAGCAGGGGGAGGGGAAGCATTTTCCAAAAGGAAAAGTGTTTTTTGTTTTGTTTTGTTTTCTGATTGAAGATGCTGGAAGTTGTAGTTTTGGTGAGACGGTGATCTTTCTGGTCAGCAGTGGGAAAGAATTCCCTCTTGTTACTGTATAAGACATGGAGAACAGTGGACAGGTGGCATTTTGAGAGGAATCTATTACTCAAAAGTGAGCTATCTTGGGAGCTGAGAATTGAGAACAACCACAAATCAAGGAGATTTAATTTAACTTGGCACAGCCTCAGAGTAAGAGACAGCCCTGGGAAGCAGTTGTAGAAAGTGGGAGGGCCAGACATTGACAAGCTAAAAAGTGCAGGCTGCATGAGTCTTTATTTAGGCACTGAAATGCATATCGCTGTATTTCAGGGAGCAGATCTCATCAACTGAGAATAACACTGGAATTTAGTAGGCCCTGCCTGAGGTCAGCAGGTGGAACAATCTCTGGAGCCATTTATCTGCCTTTCACTGCTTTGGAGTCTGAGAATTCTAAAGTACACCCATCACAAATGGTGATTACGCAGAAGGTCTTAAATGTACAGACAAAGCCTTCATCTGACAGATCTCAGTGCTGTGGTTGCTTCCCACATTCCAAAAGCATTTTAGAGATATCCCCAGCTAGAACTTCAACCATCCTAAGGAAAATTATCTGGGAAGACTTCAGAGGGAGAGAGAAGCTGTCCAGCTCATAGACAGCAAAGTTAGCATGGCCAAAAAGGCTCAGGTACACAAAAAGGAAATTGATTAAAGTGCAAATAACCAGAGAATGCATCAATTATGTGTCTACTACAAGATAAATAGCAGTACCACTTACAAAAAAGAGAAGAATCTACAAGTTCAGTTGACCAGCTTTATCACAATTCATGTTGTGAGGGGCTAGAAAGAAGCCGATACAATGCCTCTTTTTATTTTTACTTATTTTTTCTTTCTTTTTCTAACACTTTTGCCTCTTTCTCCTTTATTTTATACATGCATGCACATATGTATGTGTGCATGCGTGTGTTTTTTCTTTTTCTGCAACATTGTGAATAGACTCTACAGCCTTACAAATACTAAATTTGGGTTCTAAGAAGCCACAATAACAAAACAAAAGAAAACAAACAAACAAACAAACAAAAACCCAAAAACACCAGGGTATAATGGTGGGTATCTGTATCCAAACACTAGGGAGTAGAAATGCAGTAGGGCCTGCTTAGCCAAATCAACGAGTTCCAGGTTAAAGGGAAGAACCTGTCTCAAAAAATAAGGTATAAATAAAGTAGAAGAAGTTATCTGATACCAATCTTTGGCCTCTACATGTACACATGCTCACTCAAATATGCTTACCAAACACACAAAATAAGCAAGACACCATGATGTTTTGATAAGGTAATAGCTTTCCAATTATCACAGGAAACAACATGTATGAAGATGACATGCTGGATAAAGAAGTCAAAAGCTAATTATAAAAATAATAAATGACTTCAAATATACATACAAGAGGATGAATTCAGTCAAGAACCTGGAAAGAAAAGTTAGCAACATAGAGGTGAAAGTTTAAAAAACTGTGTGTGACAAAATCTGTAATATAGATGAAAAAGTCAGCAACATAGAAGAAAAAGATCAACAAGGAAATTGCTTGGAGCAAACCATCAGACTGAGCTCAGGGATCCTGGAGATGGAGGGGGCAGAAGGACTGGAGATGCTGAGGGGGAATGCAACCCCACAGGAAGAACATTGCCTGGCCAGACCATCTAGAGCTCCCAGGGACTAGATCACCAACCAAATGTTTCCCCTCCAGAATCCCCCTATCCCATCCACCTTCCCCCTGCCTCTATGAGGGTGCTCTCCCACCCACCCACCCACTCTCTACCACCTCCCTGCCATGACATTCCCCTACACTGGGGCATTGAGCCTTGACAGGACCAAAGGCCTCTTCCCCCACTGATGCCCGACTTAGCTATCCTCTGCTTCACATGCAGCTGGAGCCATGGGTCTCTCCTTGTGTACTCTTAGGTTGGTGGTTTAGTCCCTGAGACCTCTGGGGGTCTGGTTGGTTGTTCTTCCCATGGGGTTACAATTTGTCTCTGCCTTGTCTTATGTTTCTTAGATGCTTAGCTTTGAGTTTTTTAATTTTATGTATCCCAGACTTTTAGAAATTCTTGCTATGTTCATTTTTTTGATATTTCAGTGTAACAGTGTCTCATCTCATCCTACATTCATGTTAATTCATTTAGTTTGCTTTTTCAAGTCTCTTTGGTGACATTTATACCTGCTCTTTTTAGAATGGAGATCTTATTTCTATATTTTTTTTCAAAATCTCAATTTCCTTCTTTCTTTTTTTCTGGAATTAATCATTCCATTCGTTTATATCTCAAATGATATCCCATTTCCGGGTTACCCCTCCACAAGTCCCCTATCCCACAACCTCCTTCTTCCTCCCCTTTGCCTCTATAAGGGTGTTCAGCCACTCATCCTCTTCTGCCACACTCCTCCAGAATCCCACTAAGCTGGGGTATCAAATCTCCTCATGACCAAGGCCTCATGACCAAGGCCTCCCAACCCTTACCAAACCACCACCCCTGCACATTGATGTGAGACAGGACCATTATCTGCTACCTAAGTATCTGGAGCCATAGATTCCCTTCATGAACATCAGCTAAAGTAAAATTCCAACTAAAAGTAATCACAAAAAATAAAGAAGACAAATCATATTAAAAAGAGAAGAAAATCCTTAAGAAATAAAGCAAGAGGCTCAATGGGCAAGAAATGGCTCACTGGATAAAAATGCATGTTGTCTGACATGAGTTTGAATTTGCAGTATCTGTGGAAAAACTGGGTGCGGTCCCCTGTTCTTACTGTAACCAGAGCACTAAACAGGTGGAGTCAGAAGGGTCAGTGGAATTTGTTGGCAGCTAGCCTACCTCCAAGTTCAATCAGAGAATTTCAACCAAGAAAATAAAGCAGTGCTGTATGGAAATGGAACATTATTCTATGTTCTTCTTTGGCTTATTTGCACATACAGGGGTACTTGCACCCCCCTACACACACACACAAACCACTCACACAATTACAGCATGCACACACATTGATGAAAATATAATAAGCATAAAGATATAGTCTGTATATTGTGTCTCTCCACTTTATAAAACAAATACTAATGGGCCCATATAGCATACAGATATTGTTAAAATAATAGGAGGTGACTTTAATACTATACTCTCATCTTTAGATATATTATCCAAACTTAAAATCAACAGAAAGAGGACACAGTTAATACCATAGATGAATTAGACTTAAAGTTATCTAGTGTATAGTCTCCCCAACAAGAATCAACTACACATTCTTTCTTTGCACTAGTTTATGGAATCTTCTGTAACAAAGTCTGAATTCTAGACCACAAGGCAACTCTTAACGTATAAAATATTTCTTTGTATTGTATCAGATAATGTTGTTAATAAAGCTAGAATTAAAGCTCAAAATATAATGCACAAATACTGAGAGTATAAACTTTTGAATGATCCGTGGGTCATTGAAAACATCATCAGTAAAATGGAATCATTAGCATAAATCATGAAAATGAACAAAAATTATGAGACACCTTTATATATATATATGGCAGCATTATGAGCAAGTCTTATATGTATGAAGGATTATATTAAAAACTCAGATTTTAAGCAAAGATAGTGGGGCACCTCAATATCTTAGAACAACAGAAATAATACAACTCTAAAAACAATAGATAACAAGAAATAATAAATATCAGAGAAAATAAAACACAAAACATAGAATTAATCAAGCAAAAGTGAACTTTTCAAGAAGACTAACAAGTGTAACAAACTCTTATATTGAGCAAAAGAGAGGAAAGGTCAAAAGTGACAAAGTTGAGGACCAAAAGGGTGCTGTTAAAAGTTGTAATGAAATCCAGAGGGTCACTGGGTATTATTTTGAGAACTTATATTCCCCAATCTGAAATATATATATATATATATATATATATATATATATATATATATATATATATATATATATATATATATATATATAAACAAAATTAAAACAAGAAGGTGTAATATATCCATCAGAAGTAATGAAACTGAAATAGAAATAAAAGAAAAATTCTCATGGATTCGATGGACTCAGTGCTTGACTCTAACAAACTTTTAAGGAAGATGATGCAAAATAAGAAGGGAGACAATGCTATCAGATTTATTACAGGAATCCCATAATACCCTGATTCTGCAACTGGATTAGGGGACATGCACACATACACACACACCACATACACACAGACAGGGATGAGAGAGAGAGAGAGAGAGAGAGAGAGAGAGAGAGAGAGAGAGAGAGAGAGAGAGAGAGAGAGAGAGAGAGGAGGGAGGGAGGGAAGAAGGGAGGGAGAACAATTTTACTAATGAATGCCAATACAAAATTTTCAAAAAAAATTTGTGGAAAAAATTTGTGAACTCATAAAAAGGATCATTCACCATGACCAATTTGAGTGAATCTTAGATAAAGAAGGGTAGTTTAACATACATAATACAATAAAATTTTGCACACGTTTTATTGAAAATTTTCTATAATTTTGCATCAAAGATTATTTCTCACTTTTCTTTTTTGTTATATCTTTATTTGGTATTGGCATCAGCCTAGTAATGACTTTGTAGAAAAGAGTTTCAAAGCATTCCACCCTTAGCTATCAGAGGAATGCAGATCCAAGTGCTTTAAGATTCCATTCCATTCCTTTCAGAATGTTTATCTGACAACCATACAGGCCCTGAGGTAGGGGAAGATGAACCCTTACACACACTTGCTGGGAATGTGAAATGGTCCATCTGTTATGGATATCAGTCCAGAGATTTCTGAAAAGAAAAACAAGCAATAATAAAAAATAAAACTACCAGATAACCTAACTATATCACTCTTGGGTATGTATTCAAGGGGTTTATAGAAAAAAAGGTACCTGTACATCCATGTTCATTGTGACATAATTCACATGAACAAGGATGTGCAACCAACCAGAAAGTCTGTCAGCTGATAAATAGCCCAAGCAAATATGTGATACAAATCTACTATTGAATTTTATTTAGCAGTCAAGAAAAATGAAAACATAAAAATTTCAGGTAAATGTATGCAACTGGAAAAAAATATGTATTGAATGAGGCAACTGAGGCGCATAAGATCAAGCTGATCATATGATATTTCCATATGTGGCATCTAGCTTTAATTTATTAAGATTGTTTGTTTGTTTGTTTAACTTGGGACCTTTGAATGTATCTGGAATCTAGAAAGCAGCCATGGTGTGGTGGGAGTGTGGCTGATGTGGAATAAAATGGGAAATAGCTGGAACTGAAGTTGTTCTTCCTAACATTTGCTGGACATCCTTTAGCTATGGAATGTGTCTACGAGTGGAGCAATAACCGGATCCAAAAGTTTGTCTAAGGGTCCACAACAGGACACTATGGACAGGGTAACAGGTGAAATAGAAGTGTTCCCTCCCTACTTCGTCATTAAGCATCATCTGAATTTGCCTCAAGAGGAGGGAGTGGGGAGAACTGTACAAGTATGACAGTTGTGTTCCTTTCTGTTGCTTTTTTTTTTTTTTTTTTTGGCAACACTTGCCCAAGAGCAGAACATCAGCTGGTGCTGGCCAAAGTTATGTTGAGTTTCTTTTGGCACTATGTGTCCAAGAGGGTTCAATAGCTCAAGACCATTTCATTGTGTCCTAGCAGAGATGGGGACTATGGTGGTTGTTATTGCCTCATCGTGTTAATAACAGTTGTATGGAGGATAGTTTTAGGGGGCAAGACAACAGAAGCCATCATTTTAGTACCTACATAGTCCTGCCTCTGTGCCTACAGAAGGTTTTCCACACCCTTGGTTTTTATCCAAGTCCCCTCATCCATTTTTTATAGTGCAGGATATCTAGAGGTTATAGGTTACAGCTGGGCTGAGTCAGATTCACAAGGGAGCTACCCTCCAAATTAGTGGATTCTTTAAAATGGGGTAATTCTGAACCCTAGAGATGTCTAAACTCAGACAATAGCTAATACTTAAGATGAGTCTTTTCTTTTTCTCTCCCACTCCTCTCTCCCTGGTCCCTCTCTCCCTCTACTCCCCAGAGATTATTCTCTTCCACTTACTGACTAGTACTGTAGCATCCACACTATGGTATGATCTTTCTTCTGGAAATTCATATGATCTATGAGTTGTATACTGGGGATTCCGAGTTTCTTCTTGGCTAATATTTACTTATCACTGAGTACATATCATGTGTGTTCTTTTTTGACTGGGTTACCTCCCGTCTAGAGCTCCCGGGGACTAAACTGCCAACCAAAGAGTATACAGGGGGTACCCATGGCTCTAGCTGGATATTTAACAGATGATTGACTTATCTGGCATCACTGAGAGGGGACCCAGTTGGTCCTGTGGAGACTTGATGACCCAGGATAGGGGGATGGTAGGCCACTAAGGCAGAAGTGCATGGGCAGGTAGGGGAGCACCTTCACAGATACAGGAGGAGGGATGAGGAGATAGGAGGCTTGTGGAGGGAAAAGTGGGAAGGGGGATAACATTTGAAATGTAAGTAAATAAAATAACCAACATAAAAATACGATTCGTTTCATTAGGGCTGTTGGTGTTTGTTTGATGTCAGACATTTTCCAAGTCATGCCTACCATGCAGATGCCAAGCTAGTAATCCAAGTGACATGATGTTGTGAGGGAAGCAAGTGTCAGAGACTATTGTTTGTGCTCTTTTTTTCTATTTAAGTGAAAGTCTTTTCTTTGTCTTATTTTTTCTGAGCAGATATTTTATTTATTTACATTTCAAATGTTATCCCCTTTCCCAGTAAACCCCCTATACCTTTTTCCCTTACCCTGCTTCTATGAGGGTGCTCCCCTCCAACTCCCACCTCACTGCCCTGGCCTTCCTCTACATTGGGGCATCAAGCCTTCACAGGGCCAAAGACCCCAACTCCCATTGATGCCAGATAAGGCCCCTTGAGCTCCTTCAGTTATTCCCCTAACTCCTCCACTGGGGTCTTTGTGATCAGTTTGATGGTTGGCTTCATATATATATATGAATGCAGGTAAACATATAAGTATGTGCATATAAGTGTGGGTACCCACAGAAGCCAGAAGAGAACATAGGATTCCCTTAGATTATAGTTACAGGCGCTTCTGATCTACTCTTTGTTGGTCCTCTACCCTATGTGGGTATTGAGAACTGACTTCAGGTCTCTGTGAGAACAAGTGTTTTAATCATTGTATCATCTCTCTAGCCATTCCTATTATTTTTTCAAAATGTGTCTTTCTTTTTAATGCTTGTGATGGTTGTTCTAAAGGCATTTCACAACAACTCTAATGCTACTCTGATGCTGGAGTTTTCTTGGGTCAGTGTTTGTCAATTCATATTGTTTCTTTGTTTTCTGTTTCCTGTTTCTGTGTTGACAACTAGCTCTTAACTATCAAACTATGAAAAGAAAAGAAAACAAAACAACAAAAAAAGTCATGCTCAATCATTAAACACCAAGAAAACGTTTAATAATTCCTGTTTACCTCCTGTTTTACATGTACTTTTTGCTCATTGTAACTAATAAGACCTTAATGCAGGGTATGAAACCTTAAAAAAAAGAAAAAAAAAAGCCAAGCACTGACACAATTGTATTTGTATACATTTATGCAAAAATGTTTAAAATTAAAAAAAAGAGGTAACCTAAAAAAAATAAAGCCCATGAAATACAATTATTTTAATACAAAAATACAATCAAGGTTTGCTTTTAACAATTAAAGATAATACTAAATCACTTTTATTGGCACTTTCAAAATAGTTTCTGTAAAGAATATTTATTTTCTCAAATGTGTGAGGACCACAATTTCTGTTCTTTTATTTCATGATCAAGTAATGTTTGATGGAGATTTGCTGAAGTGCCAGGAACTCTCTCTGTATTTTTACACTATTTATGTCCTGTGGCATTTTAAAAACACCTTTCTAGACTTGCTCTAAGCCCAGCTTTCAACCCATCATGAAAGGTTGAGGTCTTAGGTCTTGCCTGACTGAAATGTGTTTTGCCTGGGCATGTGCATGAGTTTCAAAATTCCTTTGTTCACACAGTTACAGTTATGCCAGAATATTCCAATTTTTCAAATATTTTTCTATGAGATTTTCTTTTATGCCTGAAGTGTCTGTTGCTAAGTGTAACTATTTGTTCTAAACATCAGTTACTTTGTCATTTTGACCCAGATTTTATAAGCTGTACCTACTCATTTTCCACTTGAATTTCAATTTAGGAGAAACAAAAATGAGTTTCCATTTTGAACTTTACCAGTGTTTCTTTCTTTCTTCCTTTATTTTATTTTATTTTATTTTGCCTTTCATTTTTTAATTAGACACTCTCTGTATTTACATTTGAAATATTATCCCCTTTCCACACCCTGCTCCCATCCCCCTCCCCCTCTACTTGTCTTCAGGAAGATGCACTTGCTCCTAATCACCCTCTCCATCCCATTGTCTTGGCTTCCTCATACATTGGGAAAACATGCCTTCCCTGGACCAAAGGCCTCTTCTCACATTGATGCCAGACACTGCTATCTTCGGCTACATACTCAACTGGAGCCATAGGTCTCTTGATATGTGCTCAATGGTTGGCGTTTTAGTCCATGGGAGTTTCGGAGGGTTTGGTTGGTTGATAATGTTGTTCTTCCCATGAGATTGCAACCCCTTGCAGCTCCTTCTGTCCTTTCTCTAGCTCCTTCATTGAAGTCCCTTTGCTCAGTTCGATGATAGCTGCAGTCATGCTCATCTGTATCGGCACGACTCTGGCTGAGCCCCTGAGGAGGCATCTCTGTCTTACCAGAGTTTCTAAGACAGAATAAATTAGATATAGAGATTTACTCTAAAAAGACATGTTACCTTTTTTATCAACATGTTAATTCTCTTACTGATGCAAAATAAAAGAGAAAATATTACTAAAAATGTGTGCCTGGTGCAAAATTTTAAACCTTAGGAACTAGACTTTGTGTTATGTGGTAACATATAATAACTGACAATGAGTATTAAAACACAAGGTACAAAATATGGAGCAAATATGAGTATAAAATAGACTGTATGTTTTAAAAATAATTTTGAAAACAATTAAGATAGTCAAATAACAAAACAATAATCATGGGTTTATGTCTTAGATTGCCATATGAATCAAATATAAAACTAAGAATTATTTGTGATATATCTGAAGAAAAATAAAAATGAAAAATATTTTATTTAATGTTAGTATTATTCAATAGAATGTGTACTGTCTGAATCATTGCTAAACAACAAAAACCACATAGGTATGTATGTATGTATGTATGTATGTATATATGTGTATTTTGTGTGCATTTTCACTGTTTTGTTGATTTATTATATTAGAAAATGAAATAGGCTAAATATCTTTAAATATTTAAATCTGGCAATTAAATGATGTACTTTAATCTTTCATGAATTTTTATATGTGAGTAAATTACACGTGAATTTTATTTGAATAATCTGAAAATGAAGGTTAAGAAATCATATATGGCAAGTACCAATGGAATACTTTCCAAGACTGATTAAGTCATTTGTAGGTTGCAATCTATGGTGAAAATTAACTGCAACTAGAAAACAACCTGGTTAAAAAACACAAAGTTGTCCTTAGATCAAAGAGAAAGTAAAAACTGTGATCACTATTTAAACAAGAAGAACATTATTGTGTATTTCAAGCCAAAGATCAAACATCACAATAAGTAGCAACTTAAAAGCCTTCTCATGTTTTAATTAAATAACATTTCATTGTTAAAAGGAAATAAAAATAAATTTTCTCAAAGAGTTATGAACAAAACACAAAGTAATTCTAAGGCATGCAGGAAGAGAGAAATAATCCAAAATCAGGAACTAAAGTTTAAGAGAATGTAAAATAAAACATGGGTAAATTTAACAAAGCAGATATCTAGATAAAAAAAAAAAAAAAAAAAAAAAAAAGAAGGGAAAACCAAGAGACAGATCAAGCAAACAAATGCACCGAAAGTATCATAAATGTAGATTTAGCAATAAACGTGGATAATTCTGGGAAGATGTCAGAGAATTATTTACATCATACTAGGCTAAAATAAAAATTTTGGTGAAATAAATAATTTCTGAGGAAATGAAACTTATTAAAGTTGACTAAAGAGAAAAAAATTTAAAAGTACAAAATGGTCATGAGAAAAAATAATCATGAAAAATCCAACTATTTCAAAGAACTAACATTAATAAACATGTCATCAGAATCACATACTTACATACTGTTTGTGTAACTGTAAGTTGGTACAACAAATATTTTTCTCCAAGACCTCATAAATATCTTATAAATGCTTATCTTCTTTAATGCAGTAATCCTACTTTTGCACGACTGCTCTAAGTGATGTTTATCTAAGACATATGATAGAATAAACTATACAAAAATTCCAGAGTAAAGAGATGATAGCTAAACCTCCTTAGTGGGAAATTACTATGTATATGTGAGAAAAAAGAAAAGATTTTTCAGAAAATATAGGGGTTTAATTTGAAGCAACTAGAACTTGAAGCAAACATAATGATTACAAATGAACACTGAGTAGAAATGTTATGAGATTTTAAAAAGTGCATTTGAGAGGAAGTGGGGGTGAGAGAGGCATGTGGGAGGGTTTGTAGGGAGTAAAGTCAAGAGGCAATGCTATAATTATATTTTAATTAAAAAAAAGTCTAAACGGGTACTCACTGAGTTGGATTTAAAATTCCACGCCAAAGTTAAAAGTAAAATGTAAAAGAGAAGATAGATAACATAAAAAATGTTAAATCTTCATATTATAATCTTGTCAATAAATTCTACATTTCATCTGCAGTCCATCCCTTTGAGCCTTGAGAGTCTCTCACCTCCCAGGGTTCTAGTATATTCTGCAGAGTACCTCCAACTCCTACCTCCTGAGGTTGCCCATTTCCTACCTGTTTCCATAGTTTTCTGAAGGTCCTCAGGGCTTCATTCCTGTTCCCCCAACCCAATATCTGATAATGTTCCCATTTTTCCCTCCATGTCCCCTTTCCTTCCATTCTCCCTCCTGTAATTGCTCCCCCCAAGGGGGACTGAGGCATTCTCACTTGGGCCCTTCAGCTTGATAACCTTTATGAGTTCTGTAGACTGTATCCTGGGTATTCTGTAATTTTTGGGCTAATATCCACTTATTAGTGAGTACATACCATGCATGTTCTTTTCAATCTGAGATTCCTCACTCAAGATAATATTTTTCAGTTATATCCATTTGCCTGCAAAATCTAGGATGTCATAGTTCTTAATGTCTGAGTAGTAATCCATTGTGTAAATGAATCACATTTTCTGTATCTATTCTTTCTTTGTGGGACATCTGGTTGTTTCCAGCTTCTAGCTATCACAAATAAGGCCACCATGAACATAATTAAACATGTACCCCTGTGGCATGGTGGGGTATCTTTTGGGTATATGGCCAAGAGTAGTATATCTGGGTCTTCAGGTAGATCTATTTCCAATTTTCTAGGAAATAGATTTCAAGAGCGGTTGTACCAGCTTGCAATCGCACCAGCAATGGAAGAGTGTTCCTCTTTCTCCACATCCTCACCAGCATGTGCTGTCACCTGAGTTTTTGATCTTAGCCATTGTGATTGGTGTAAGAAAAGTTGGAGTTTCGGGGTGGTTTTGATTGCATTTCCCTGATGACTAAGGATGTTGGACATTTACTTTTTTTATGTTCCAAAGTATTAGGTTTTTCATTTATTTATGTCTGTAGGCACTTACAGCTGGAGTCAGAGTTAGGCTGGTTAAATGATTAAAGGTAATTTTATTCTAGCAGCATTTATTTATTTTACTTAGGAAGAATAAAATGTGTGAGAAACAGTTTTTATTTTTGGTTTATAAAGGTGAGTTTTTCCCTCCTATAAAACACCAATAACTCACTTGAGGCGCACACCGCCTTTTGAAAAGCCCACACTTCCTTCTTACATGTATTAAATTTATAGCATATTCCAGAATTGTCCCGAGAAAAAGTGAGTAAGTGCTTTTGAACATTGCCTCTGGCAATTTCCCTGACCCTGTGGGGAAGAACCCTGAAGCAAGGCACTGCAGCCAAGAGGAAGGGTGATTTTTATTTTAAGACCAAATTCCACTTGGTATCTGTGGTACCATACCCTAATATCCTTTCTTCTTAAGGAGCTGATTTAGATAAACTTCTTTAGAACAGTGACTGCTATTTAATAAATCATCGTATAAAGATTTTAGTGTTTTCATGTAAACTGGTGAAATATCATCAGGTGACAGAAACAAGGAGAAATAGGAGTGAGTAACTGCACATCTATTTGAAGTTCACCTGGAAAACTTTGCCAGTGTATTGATATAGAAAGCCATTTTTGGGTCCAGGTGCCAATTTACAAAATGTGCCTGGCAAAACACTTCATCATGTAGGCTAAGGCACAGTGCATAATGCTTTTCTCCTTTGATGGGACATAAATGGAGTCTTGGAACTCTGAAATGAGTGTAACAAGAATAGTTCCACCATGATTTCCAAATTTTCTTCCTAAGTCCTCTTGAACAGACACGGACAAGTGCTAGTTAGAATTCTTTTAATATTTGAAAGTCAATCATCCATAGCCAGCATAATTTGGATTCTTCAGATGCTCAAAGTAAGGCACTGTCATTCCTCCAACATTTAAATGGCAACCTGGAATAACCATGGCAGTATGTTCATTTCCAAGAAAATTTAATTAGCTTCTAGAGTAGGTTGATCCATTGACACACCCAGCAATGATCTTGACTTTGGCTATGGTTTAATTAGATTTGAAGAGAGGGTTCAGTATGTCACAGTCAGCCTCCAGTGTTCTTCCTATGTAAACCTTTGGAAAATTCCAGAATCAATCAATGTTACATTTTGGGTCAATTCCGTTGGATCACATATACCCCATCTAATCCATCAATATTCTTATTTTCTAGCTCCACTATGAAATTCTTCCTAAACATTTCCAACGAATTACCTATATAATTCTTTGAATTTATTGTAACCCATACATTTATACTGATACATGATATATCATCCACTGCATGCCTGTAGTTCATCCGAGAAATCAATTCTTTTACTCATCTACACTCACATGTTGTAGATGGTGCTGGCTAGCCTGGGACTGGTAGTCTTTGATGGACTCTGAGGAGCTGGGTTGGTACCAGATGAAGAAGACAGCATATCATTGCAGAGCTTTGTCTAGAGAATAGGGCACAGTGCTCCTCTTTCTGTTCTTTACTATATCAGGACTCATATCCTCCACCAATTTGTTCTGTTTGATGCTGAGGTCATGGTTACAGAAACTCCTTCATTTAGAAGGGATTATGAAATACCTTGTATTTGGTAGCCTCTAAAATAGAGTTCTTCTAGAAAAACAATATCATTATGCCCAAGCAGTAGTTGTTTGTGGCTAAAGGAGAGTAAAGGCTGATGCATGTTCAGAGACAATTCATTGTTCTTAAAGAAAAATGTTCAAGGAGAAGGGGAACTATTAATAAAAATTATAAACACATTTTGCTAGCACTGAAAACATACATATACAAGTAACATTATATGGGCTTAGCAGTTTATAAATATCAGTAATTAAAGACAAAAGTGGCCATGAGTTTGAAAGAGAGCAAGTAAGGGTGCAGGGGAGGATATTGAGGGAGTGAAAGGAAGGCATAAGTGATGTAATTCTGTTAAAATCTAAAACAGTAAATAAATATTTTAAAATGATTGATTTATGATTATTTTTAAAGATTTGTGGATTTTATTAAGATACTAAAAATGGTTGGTTATTCTCATATACATATGAAATGACATAAAGTAATACATATACATGTAAATTATACACATTACACACAAAAACATGAATATGTACACTCATATATGTATTATATGTACACATGTATATGTAATATATTATAAATAATGTGTATGTACTTATGTATATACATATATGTAGACATAATGTATATCATATATCACATATCATATATCACATATTAATATTATATATCAATATTAAATATTATGTATTATACACTATACACAATATAATAGTTTATACTTAATATATAATATGATAAATATTATTTGTATAATATATAATGTATTAATTATATACTATATATACACATTACACATTATTCTGCAGTATAAATGAGATAATGAACAGACAACTCTGTTGATACACTAAACACTAATGTTATCTCACTCTATGCATCTCTCTGTGGCTTATATAAGTTCTGTTCTGTCAATATTCTACAGTCTATGAGGTTAAGACACATACTTTGTTTACTATTATACTATAATTGCTCAAAATATTATTTTATTCATAGAAAATACTCAAAGCGTTGATAATTATAATTCATATTTGTTATTCTAGAGATCAGGAAGTTGAATCCAGAGAATTGCCCTACAGTTTTAATACAGCCTGGCATGCATAGTGAGTTTCAGACAAGTCTGAAATATGGATACGTTTATGTGAGTATGTGTATATGTATATATGTCTTATATATTTATATATGTCTATTTATATAAATGCACAAACAAAAATGAAAAAAGCAAACAAATATAAAAACAACAAAAGCACCAAAACCAAATGTTCAAAATGTGTTCAAATATAAAAATATACATGATTAAAAAAAAAGTAGCTCTGGCCTTATGGCAAATGCTTTACAGATTTCAATTATCTACTATACATAGTAAATATTTCTTGGGTTTCTTTTGTTTTTGTTTTATTTTTGTGTTTTGCTAAGAAAATATCAGAACCCCATGAATTTATTTGTTGTTGTTTTATGGCTTTTTGTTTTATCGCTTTTTGTTTTGTTTTTTTTTTCACTCTGAGAGATTTTACAAATTTTTGTTTCAGTGGGTTAAATGTTAATTTATTTAATGAATAAAAGTACTAAAGAAACCACTAATAAAAGTATGCAGAGCATCCAAGAATCTGCACCGACTTGGATGAACAGAAGGTAAAGTTTTACAACAATGCCTGGAAAACAACATTTAACACATCCTGTTGGAGAGCAGGGAGACGATGGGTACTTAACACTGAGGTAGCACTACCTGAGCTAGACACAATATTGTTGTAGGCCTCACAATAAGGCAAGTAGCAATTACCTGCAGGAGTTGTAAGCAAAAAGGAAGTTTTTGAGAGAACATTTGTTTCTTAATGTAGAAGTTTAGGATGGAGTTTCATTAGTACTGGCAGCCTACCCACACAATGCTGGGCATCCAGAGGAGCTGCAGAAGCGCTCTTAACTCCTGAACCCACTGGTGAGTGCACAATCCCTCTCCACTGTCTATCTGGGAGAGACCACCCTGAACTCAAAAAACACAGGTAGCAGTGCTGCCTGGGAACAGATACTTATAGCGCAAGGCCAGAGCCGGTCCATTTTCATCAGTATTGTTAGCCTGCCCTCAGATTGCTGGGCACCCTAAGGAGCTGTAGAAACACTCTCACACCTGGGCTCACCGGTGTGTCCACACTCCCTCTCCACTGAATATCCAGGAGCGACCATCCAGAACTATCAGGGTGCAGGTAGCACAGTGCTGCCTGGGAATGGACAAAACCGAGAGACAGCCCACTGCCATCAGACCTCACAGGCTACCCAGAGAGCAGAACACCCAGGAGCAATCTCCCTCCAGAGCCTACAGGCCTACAGATCTACAGGACAGAGAAGCTCCAATCAGAAACTACAAGATCACAAAGCATCACTGAAAACAAGATGGCAAGAGGCAAGCTCAAGAATCTAAGAAACAGAAATCAAGACCACCTGGCAACATCAGAACCCAGTTCTCCCAGCACAGCAAATTGTAGATATCCCAACTCATCAGAAAAATACGATTTAGACTTAAAATCATACTACATGATGACGATGGAGATCCTCAAGAAGCACACAAATAGCACACTTAAAGAAGTACAGGAAAGCCACAAGAACATACACAAATAAGTTGAAGCCCTTAAAGAGGAAACACAAAAATCACTTAAAGAGCTGAAGGAAAGCACTAACAAACAGGTGAAGGAACTGAAAACAGAAATAGAAACAATGAAGAAATCACAAAAGGAGACAATCCTAAAATTGTAAAACCTAGTAAAGACATCAGGAGACACAGATGCAAGCATCACCAACAGAATACAAGAGACGGAAGAAGGAATCTCAGGAGCAGAAGATACCATAGGATTCATTGAAACAACAATCAGAGAAAATGCAAAAGTCAAAAAGCTTCTAACCCAAAACATCCAGGAAATCCAGGACATAATGAGAAGACCAAACCTAAGAATAATAGGTGTAGAAGAGAGTGAAAACTTCCACCTAAAAGGTCAAGTAAATATATTCAACAAAATTATAGAAGAAAATTATCTAACCTAAAGAAAGAGATGACCACAAACATATAAGAAGCCTACAGAACCCCAAATAGATTGGACCAGAATAGAAATTCTTCTGACACATAATAGTCACAAGAACAAATGTTCAAAACAAAGAAAGAATATTAAAAGCAGTAAGGGAAAAAAGGACAGGTAACATATGAAGGCAGACTGATCAGAATTATACCAGATTTTTCAACAGAGACAATGAAAGCTAGAAGATACTGGACTGACATTATACAGTCCCTAAGAGAACACAAATGTCAGCCCAGGTTACTATATCCAGCAAAACTTTCAATTACCACAAATGGAGGAACCAAGATATTCCAAGACAAAATCAAATTTACAAAAGATCTGTCCACAAATCCAGCACTACAAAGGATAATAGATGGAAAAATTGATTGCAAAGAGGGAAACTTCACCCAAGGAAGATCAAGAAAATAATCTTCTTGCAACGAACACCAAAGAAGAAAACCACACAAACATAATTCTATCTCTAACAACAAAAATAGCAAGAAACAATAATCACTATTCCTCAATATGTATTAACATCAATAGACTCAATTCTCAAATAAAAATACATAGACTATCAGACTGGATATGTAAACAGGATACAGCATTTTGTTGCATACAGGAAATTCATCTCAGTCACAAAGACAGGTACTATCTCAGAGTAAAAGTTTGGGAAAAACTTTCCAAGCAAATGGTCCCAAAAAACAAGCTGGAGTAGCTATCCTAATATCATATGAAATAGATTTTCAGCCAAAGTCACCCAAAAAGACAAAGAAAGACAGTTCAAATCCATCAAGATAAACTCCCAATCTTGAGTATCTATGCTCTAAATACAAGGGCACCCACATTCATAAAAAAAACCCTACTAAAGCTCAAAGCATATAGTGCACCACACACAATAATAGGGGGAGACTTCAACATCCCACTCTCATCAGTGGACAGATCATGAAAGCAGAAACTGAACAGAGACACAATGAAACTAACAGAAGTTATGAACCAAATGGATTTAACAAACATATATAGAATATTTCATACTAAAACAAAAGATTATTCCTTCTTCTCAGCACCACATGGCACCTTCTCCAAAAATTACAATATAGTCAGTCACAACAGAGGCCTCACCAGATACAAGAACATCAAAAATAACCCCATGCATCCTATCAGATAACCATGAACTAAGGCTGGCCTTCAATGACAACAGATAAAACAAAAAGCCCACGTACACATGGAAGCTTAACAATTCTCTACTCAATGATATCTTGGTCAAGGAAGAAGTAAAGAAAGAAATCAAAGACTTCTGAAAATTTAATGAAAATGGACACACAATATACCCAAACTTATGGGATGCAATGAAAACAGTGCTAAGAGGAAAACTCATAGATATGAGAGTTGCCAAAAAGAAACTGGAGAGAGCATTCACTAACACCTGGTGGCACACGTGAAAGCCCTAGAGCAACAACAACAACAACAACAACAACAAAAACACAAACACCAAAGAATAGTAGATGGCAGGAAATAATCAAACTCATAGATGAAATCAAATAGAAACAAGAAGAACTTTACAAAGAATCAAAAAACCAAAAGTTGGTTCTTTGAGAAAATCAACAAGATTGATAAACTCTTAGCTAGACTAACTAGAGAGCACAGAGAATCTTCAAATTAAACAAACAAACAAACAAACAAACAAAACCCAAAAAACAGAAATGAAGGGGGAGACAGAAAAACAGAAACTGAAGAAATTTAAAAAAATCATCAGATCTTATTACAAAAGCCTATACTCAACAAAACTGGAAAATCTAGAAGAAATGGACA
The DNA here is from genome assembly GCF_963924665.1 of Micromys minutus. Lineage (NCBI taxonomy): Eukaryota > Metazoa > Chordata > Mammalia > Rodentia > Muridae > Micromys > Micromys minutus. The sequence continues at coordinate 53,005,915 of NC_137970.1, read as the reverse complement.
ATTTTCTAGACAGATATTACGTATCAAAGTTAAATCAGGGTCTGATAAACCATGTAAACATCCTCATAACCCCAAAAGAAATAGAAGTAGTCATCCCAAACATTCCAACCCCCCCTCCAAAAAAAAAGCCCAGGACCAGATGGGATTAGTGCAGAATTCTATCTTCTATCAGAACTTCATAGAAGATCTAATACCAATACTCTCCAAATTATTCCACAACATATAAGCAGAGGGAATAAACTACCCAACTAATTCTTCAAAGCAACAATTATGATCATTTCTAAACCACACAAAGACCCTACAAAGAAAAAGAACTTGAGACCAGTTTCCCTCATGAACATTGATGCAAAAATACTCAATAAAATTCTTCCAACTAAATCTAAAAACACATCAAAGTGATAAATCTACATAATCTAGTAGACTTCATCCCAGGAATGCAAGAATGGTTTAATATATGAAAATCTATCAATGTCATTCACTATATGAACAAACTCAGAGAGAAAAAAAAAAAAAAAACACATGATCATCTCTCTTGATGCTGAGAAAGCTTTTGACCAAATTCAACATCCCTTCATGTTAAAAGTCTTTAAAATGTCAGGAAATCAAGGCTTATAAGTAAAGATAGCAAAAACAACATACAGCAAATCAGTAGCCAATATCAAACTAAATGGTGAGAAACTTGAAGCAATCCCACTAAAATCAGGTACTAGACATGGCTGTCCACTTTCACCACAACTGATAGAGGATTAGTATTCAATATATACAAAGAACTCAAGAAGATAGACTCTAGAGAATCAAATAATCCTATTAAACATGGGGTGCAGAGCTAAACAAAGAATTCTCAACTGAGGAATAAGGAAGGGCTGAGAAGCACCTAAAGAAATGCTTAACATCTCTAGTCATGGGGAAATACATATTAAAACAATCCTGAGATTGCACCTCACACCAGTCAGAATGGCTAAGTTCAAAAAGTCAGGTGACAGCAGATGCTGGTGAAGATGTGACAAAAGAGAAACATTCCTCCACTGCTGGTGGAACTGTAAACAGGTACAACCACTCTGGAAATCAGTCTGGCAGTTTCTCAGGAAACTGGACATAGTGCTACCTCAGGACCCACCTATACCACTCTTGGTATATATCCAAAAGAAGCTCCAACACCTATCAAGGACACATGCACAAACATGTTCATAGCAGCCTTATTTATAATAGCCAGAAGCTGGAAAGAACCCAGATGTCCTTCAACAGAGGAATGGATACAGAAATTGTGGTACATATACACAATGTAATACTGCTCAGCTATTAAAAACAATGACTTCATGAAATTCCTAGGCATATGGGTGGAATTTGTAGCTATCATTCTGAGTGAGGTAATCCAGTCACAGAAGGACACTCGTAGTATGTAGTCACTTATAAGTAGATACTAGCCCCAAAACCTTGGAATGCTCAAGGAACCATTCAAAGAACTTATGAAGTTCAAAGAGAAGGAAGGCCAGAAGGTGGATGCCTCAGTCTTTCTTAAAAGGAAGAAGAAAACGACCATGGCAGGAAATAAAGGAAGAAATAGAGGATCAGAAATTGGAGAAATGATCATCCAAAGACTGCCTCACCTGAGGATCCACCCCATATACAACCACTAAATCCATGTACTATTGTTCATGCTTAGTACTGCTTACTGGCAGGAACCTGATATGGATGCCTCCTCAGAGGTTCTGCCACAGTCATACTGATAAAGAGGAGGATGTTTGCAGCTGACCATCAAACTGAACATGGGGACCCCAATGAATGAGGAAGAGAAAGGACTGAAGGTGATGAAAGGTTTTGCAATCTCATGCTAAGAACAAAATTATGAACTAATGAAACTCACCACAGCTCCCAGAGACTAAAATACCAACCAATGCTTTGTTATGGAGAGACCCATGGCTCCAAGTGAATATGCAGCAGAGGATAGCATTTTCTGGTGTCAATAAGAGGAGAGGCTTTTAGTCCAGCGAAGGCTCATTTTCCCAGGTTAGGGGAACACCAAGACACTGAGGTGGGAGAGGGTGGTTGGGACTGGGAGTTTCTTCATGGAAACAATAAGAGGGGGATGGGGGATAGGTTTGGGAGAAAGGGGATAACATCTGAAATGTAAATACAGAGAATATACAATGTAAAGGCATTGTTATCTATGTAGATGCCCTTTCTTGCTTTTCTGCTATAAGGCATAAGGTTTATAGCACGGATAGGTATTTTAATATGGAAATTAGTCCATCTAAACCTATCTGGAAATTTTAGAAAAAAGTATTTATTTTTATATAATTTTGTTTTTTTATATAATTTTCTTATCCTAGTTTGTCTGACCAAAACTTTTATGTAACTGATAAATAACTTTTTTCAGTTATTTCTTCTTTTGCAAAAATCCCCAATTCTTCAAAATTGCAGCATAGATTAAAATATAAAGTATTATTTGTATTTACCGGTGGTTTTTCATAGTGTTTTTGCCTTTCATATGTTTGGTATTTCAAAATAAAATAGTAGCCGATGAGGGAGGGATCAGAAGGTTTAAAGCCAAAGGGCAAATTAGAAATAAAAGTCCAACTAACCCTGCAGGGTGAGAGGTCAGAAGAGGGCGCCGCAGGCGCAGGGTTTAGGAACATTCCTATCAAGTTGGTGCCTGCCCTTTAAGCAGAAACATTGTCAGAATGATGAATTCCCATTATTACTGTTTTCAAATAATTATTGGATCATTCCTTATAAGCAGTTACAGAAATGTTTTTAGATGATACAAATATTTAGGAATTGTATTTAATTCTCTTATTTAAAACAAAGAGAAGCTGGTGGGGGAAGCTGCCCATGATTCAGAAGTTTTTGGGCTGTACTTTCTAATATACCATTGACTGGATCTATTAGTAACTTATACCTATGTTGATAATTTTTGAGTTAGTTTCATTAAATAGTGATGATTATATATAAAAGGCATTCTATCTGGTAATTATTTTAAAATAACTCATTAAATAGAAGAAATTAAAACAAAGTAAAAATAGATACTAAGTCTATAATATATTCTCAACAAGTGAAGCTGAGATATGGATACACTAGGCTCCATCTTGCTATCCTACTTTCATGCATATTAAAACATTGCCACAGTGAAGAATATTGTCTGAGTAACACACTGAAAGATGCTTGTATAAGAAATTACACTATATTATATGGAGAATTCAAAATTTATAGAATTCAAAGATTCATCATAATGACTACTTTTAAAAGCAATAGATTAATTTCAAAAATTGCATACTGCCATGTGTTAACATCAAGGTTTTAATTTCTAAGATGATATGATTGAATTTACACCACATTGCATCTGTATATTTCTTCAAACTCTTCTAGCAAAACCAAAAGATTAAGTAAGATACTTTACAACACAATCTGGTAATGAAATTGATTTAAAGGTATATTTCCAAAACAATTTGATAATTTCTAACAAACATTTTTCTTGTGAAGGAGAATCAGTCAATTTGGAAAAAAAATTTATTGGGCCAGTATGATAGCTCTGTGTATTACAGCTCCATACTACCAGAAATAGATGTCCGGCACCTACAAAAAGCTGAATTAAGAGACTCAGATCTGTTATTCAAGCATTCTAAGTCAAGATGGCAGATGGAAACAGGAGACTCATCTAGAAGCTGGAATATGCAGTTTGTCAAGAACACAAAGAAAGGCCCAAAGTGGTAAGAACCCAACTTCAAAAGTTGATCTCTGACCTTCACATACATTCTGTAACCATCATATGCCTACACTTATATAGCACAAAAATCATCATACACACAAACACACACACACATACATGTGCAAAAGAAGAGAATAATGCAGTTTATAGTAATAATAGCAAATGAAAATTGATATTTAACAAATCTAATAACATATAAATGCAAGAATGTAAAAATTATGTATTGAAATTTAAATAATCCCTAGATATATACAGACACAAAATCCTAATGGTCAAATCTAGAGAAGGAATATTGAGAGTCTGATTACAGAAAAATATATTGAATTTTCAGGAAGATAAAATACATTTTTACATACTTAAACTCAGGGGCCTGTTGTGGGCAATACCATTACATAACAACAGACATGACAATGCACATGGCGAAATGATACCTTAATATACAGAAGATGCACTCTCCTCAAAAGCATAAAAGATACATTCTTCAGTAAGCAAAATATAGAGAGCTTAAAAATTTAAAATTAGGAGAGGATCATGCTGCTCAATTTTGAAACTGCTTTTCTGCTTTTCATAGCTGCAAGCTCGTGAATTACAATAAATTCCTCACTTTTTACTTAGGAGAAGTAGGTAGTTGGGTTCAAATCTACTAACGTGTAAACACAGTTGCATTACACTTAAAAAAAAAACTGTGTTCCTTTTGCTTTACATTGATCTTTGTTTTGTTTTGATTTTTAAGGCACCAGTTTGTTGGGCAAGAACATTTAGATAAACAACTGATATTTTCACACACACGAGGAGGAATAGGAGGAGAAGGAAGAGGAAGAGGTGGAGGAGGAGGAGGAGGAGGAGGAAGAGGAGGAGGAGGAGGAGGAGGAGGAGGAAGAGGAGGAGGAAGAGGAGGTGGAAGATAAATGTCACGAGGAACAGGGATATTTTAGAAAATCTAGCTTGTGTAAAGGGTGTAAACATGTTGAAACACACAGATCATGTGATTGTAAAGAGAGATAGATCTCAAAGTTGGGTTAATATTTAGTTAACTATTTGAGAGCCAGTTGTGGCTTAAAGTTGATAGAGAGGAATAAGGCCTAAATAAAATGCTGTGCAAAAAATAAATGTATTGACAAACTTGGGAGTAAGTTTTATTTTGAATCAAATAACACATATTTATAATAAGCCACCAAAATTTTAATATTAACACAATCTCACAGCAAACTCCCTGATCCTCTCTGGCTCTTATAAATTGTATGGGGAAAAGCCTACAAGGCTTTAGTACTGTACAGTGAACTGCAGACAGCTGAGACTAAGAGAGATTGTCTTCCCCAGGGAAGAGCATACTCATTGGTTGTCCAGTGCCAAATGGTGATCCCTGAAAACATACAAGTAACATATGCAATATAAATCCAAAAGGTTGTGTGTGTGTGTGTGTGTGTGTGTGTGTGTTCATAATTGCAATAACAATTAGTGATCAACAAGGTCATGAATTTGTAGAAGAGCAGGGAGGGGTGTGTATGTGAGGTTGGATGGAGGAGAAGTGTAATTATATTGTTTGTGTGTGTGTGTGTGTGTGTGTGTGTGTGTGTGTATGTATGTATATACTTTATTTAAAAAATATCCAAGTAGTACTAGGAATCATTTTATTGTACTCAAACATATTATTATTAACTTTACAGTTTCCTAATATTCTAATTATCTTGATGAGAAATTAGCATTATGCTTTGTTTGAAATCATTAAGCTTGGTTCCTCTTTTTACTTCCTATGTCCAGAGGTTAAAAAATAATGATGATTGAAATACTTCCTAAATCTAGAAAAATGTATCTTAAAAATAATTGATTTAGACTTGTCTCTAGCATTAACTAGATTTTTTTCCATATTCTACACTCCTCTCAAGTCACAATAGTTACAGTTTAGCAGTTGGTTTCTTTCTTAGAGATATCTAGTGCTATTTCTTTCATGGAGTCATGAGATTTATGCAGCTGTTGGGGATATAATCAGTGTCTAGGATTTCCTTCTGTCTGTAAGGACTGGGAGCTTGCATTTGTGAACATTAATATCATTTTCTATCCAAACTATACTGACTTTTTATCTTACTTTTTAATTCTCATCTTTCAGCTTTTCATTGTTATATAAAAACTTTTCATAATTAGGTCACATATCTAAATTTGCCAGTAAAATGAGAAGAAAAAGGTATGTGATAATCTACTAAATATTGAGGAATACAACTTTAAAATGGCCACTTAATGTGTGGTTTGTCTCCCGGGGTGTGTGAAGGAATATGGTCTTTTTCTCAGAGAGTAGACTTTTTGTTAACAAATACATTTCAGTGTTTTTTTTTTTTTTTTTGTTGACTTGCTCTATTACATCAAGCAGAAGACAAACCCTTTAGAATATGAAAAAAATCTCTATATATTTCAGATGTACAAAGGAAATTTAGAATTGAACCCATATCTCATAACACAATTTTAATATTATTATAGGAGAAATTTGGGCTAACATCTTGTTTGATAATTAATTTATTCTATGGAGAATATGTGACTAGACCAGAGCATGTGTTAAAAAATTTTGGAGAACATTACTCTATCCTGAAGTGATGGACTACAAGTTGTAATATGTGTTATCTGCACTTCAATCAATAATATTAACAATTCTCCAACTGTTAGCAACATAGTTTGTTCCCCTTGTACATTCTGTATACAAGCTGTTGTAACTGGTCGGTCCTTTTTAAACTAAACATTATTTGCAAAACAGAGAGTATTATTTGTTTTTAAAGCTTTTGAAAATAAAGGCTTCAAAAATGTTTTCCTATAAAAAATCCATTACATATAGTAGAATTACTTGATAACTTTTATAGAAACAATTCATGCTGCTAATAAATAATATTTCAAACATATGGTAATAAAATGTGTTCTTTTCAAAGTAGTAAATGACTTTAAATAAAATTTAATTTAATATAACAAAAATATATGCATACCAATTAATCAAGGTAAGTAGATCTTAGAAAAGTATGCAAGAAGTAAAAATATTTAAATTATATAACATAAGGTGGTCACTGGGTCTAAGATTTTGTGATTTTATTAATGTTTACTAAACAAGAGACCAAATTACAAAATTATTTTTCTTCAGTGATCTAGTCTCTTGCCATCCCTCTAAGCCATTTGCTTAATCTTCTGAGTGCATATTTGTTCTTGAGGCATTAGCTCTTGTCTCTCAGATGAAAGACAATCTTACCACATAATTGTATTGCTTTTCTCAGAAAAAAAGCTAGCCACATGGTGATAAATGTATATGTTTTTTTAAAAGGTGCTAAAACAGCAAGAGAGACAAGCCCAACACACTCATTTCATTCTGAATGTTCATTAAAGTGTCATCTATAAATGATGATAAATGCAAACATCAAATAGCAGTGTAAAAGACTTTGTTCAGACTTCTTTTATAAGCAAAGATACAGCTTCATTATTTCACAGGACATGCATATAAAGAATGTTAAAAAGATTAATTTAACATTTCAACTTGGAATACAACAAACATAACAAACCCACACCCCAGACAAAAGATCAGTGGTAGTTAGAATGGAAAGATAATTTCAATGTTCTTCAGAACACCAGTAAATGAGATGAGGTATTTAAAAGTCCCATTAAAGTTCATTGATATCTTATGGTTTTTTGGGAGGTGTATGTGTGAATGGAACCCTGTAACACTTTAAGATGTCTGGGAACCAATGAAATTCAACACATACCAACACATAGATTTTTAGAATAACCACTTTAGACAATGGTTATTAACGAAGGTCCCCTGTACTTGAATATTGTCTACAATTCCCTAATGACAAGTCAACATAATGTAGTAATACAAACATTATTATCTGCTTCTTAGATAAAAAGTTGAGTTGAAAACTAAGGGAAAAGGCAGTTCTAAATTATGTTTTACAGTAGTAGTAGCAGAGAAGTTGATGTAATTATAAGACCAAGGCCTTTTGTCCTCTTGTAGGATGAGCTAGGTTCTGTATGAGCTAGGGTGTCACTGTCACTGTAAGTAACAGTCTAGTGGAAATTTAGAATGTTATGAAGAGAATAAGGTCCTGATCTCAACTATCTATTTATGTATCCCTTTAATGGCATGTTAAAAATTCATACTTACCAGCTACCTTGAGAGATGAGCAACTCTAAAAGAAGTTGTTCAGAGATTGGGTATAGAGTTGTGGAAAGAGGTCATCTGGGGTTCTTATGACCACACAAAAATTTATTTACCAGTTATGAGAAGATGCATTAACACAATAATGAATGCATTTTTCCAGATTACAAAAGCTTAAAATTTCACTTGTAATCATATGAAATATGACATAAATTTCCTCCATATTGAAAAGGGTCAGAAAACTAAGAATAGCATATTTTCAGTTATTCCTTTGACACTGACCAGAACAGATTTTAAAATATCATTATGAGAAAAAATACTAAGAAGGCAGGGCCATAGGTATGGATTTGGGAATCATTATTATACATGTATTAGTTGAAGCCATACTGTGTGCTTCCTTAGTGTCAGTAGGTAACATGAGAAGAGCAATGGTCCCAGGATGCATCCTGGAGAAGAATAATGTTTAGTAGCTACCAAAGGTTGAGAAATGTAGTAAGGAGAGCAAAGGAAATAGGTATAGACTCTAAAAGATAATCAAGATGGCTATTTAGTAGAAGAAATGTTTTTAAAAATGATAATCAACAAGACCAAGCATTTTAAAAAGATGTAGTTTGATAAGTACTTAAATATCACTTTACATATTGATTTAGAAGTCTTTGGAGATGCTCAACAAAGTATTTTCTTTACCCAACGTGAAAACCAGGTTTTAGGAAAGAGTGGGAGATAAAGATGTGGGTGCAGTACATAAAGGTATTTTGTAGATATCTGGACTACATGGAAAAAGTGAAGAACACTTAATAGCAATGTCTATGTGAATGGGTTTTTAAACCATGTTTTATGATGTAAAAATATTTCTTAAAAATAAAAACAAAATGATTACTCAATAGCACTGTGTAGTTCATGTAGCTCACATCTGTCTGGTTAAACTAACCAGCTAAAGGTGTATGTGTGTGTGTGTGTGTGTGTGTGTGTGTGTGTGTGTGTGTGTGTGTGTGTGTTTGCATTAGTTGAAGCCTAGAAGTGAAGAAATGAGCTCACTGGCACATTAAGGTAACTATGTATACTACTAGTATACTATGTATATTCTCTGCTCTTCCCCTTTCCTCCTCTCCCCTCCTCTTCCCTCCTCTCTTTTCCTCATTTTCCACTTAGAGTATGTAGTGCTGTTGCCTAACACTGGGAAAATGTTTTCATAGAGCTTATGATATACATTTTAAAAACTTTTCTCAATGTTTTAACTATTTCTGTCACTTCTTAAAGGTTCCCGGCTTGTCTATGCTTTTAACTTTCAGTGAAAAATAGGTGGTTCAGAGAAATAAATAGACAGGGCTAATGTGGCTGATGAAGAGTCCATACATACACTGATTTCCAACTGAGACCTAACACTTTAAGTTACTTTGTGAATCCACTCCTTTGCAGAGCTATACACACACAGTGCATATATCTTATTTATATCTTCTACAATATTTCCATACCAGTCTTGCTGTGCAGTGTTTAGAGATGGTGATCTTAAAATAGGAAGCCATTTGTGTGAGGACCCAGGGATAGTTTGACTAACTCGGTTGGCAAGTTTTGAAGTTCTCCTCCCATGTCACAGCTTCCCCTTTCCCTTCCCTGCATCTCTCTGACTTCTCTTTCAGTCTTAATCCCTGAGTTGAATCCTAGTCTTTCAATGTCTGCCAGTTCCCATTCCTTTCCTAAGTGCAACTGAAATATGAAGACATGGAATTCCTCAACCTGGAGTGGCCTAGGCAGTTGACAGGGTCGTATTTCATCAATGGCAACAAGTAGCTTATGAGAATGTAAAGCATTGGACTTTAGTTCAGCTTGAGTTTTGTAAGTCGAGCCTCTGGGGATTTCATGGCTATTCTTTATTAAAAGTGTATATGTGGAGGGGGACATGCTGGTTCACACATTTAATTTCAGCTTAAGCGGAGGAAATGCAGCAAGTTAAAAGCCAGCCTGGGCTACATGGTAAGTAAGAGGCCTGCCTAGGCTACAGAATGATACTTTATTTCAAAATAAACAAGCAAACAAAAATAAAACAATGTGTATGTTTCACTTCACTAAGTTATACAAGTTATCAGGACCTGCTTGTTGAAACTCTTATGATACTCAAGGTGCTCAGTATTTTATGTTATTTTCAAACTTTTAAACAACTGTAAGCAATGGGTCTAAATTTTAATATTTGCAACAACTCTTCCACATATATAGTACCACAATTCCGCAGTGATTATCAGGTTCTTAAATATGTTCATTCCAGACCAGAACTCATTAAGAGCTTAACATGTTTTCTTCCCATAATTTATTTTTTAATTCACATTGCATCTCAATTGCAGCCCCTCTCTTCTCCTCGAAGTCCCTCCCTCATTAGCATGTCTCCTCTCTCCTGGTAGAGGGGAAAGCCCCAACCCAACTTCTTGGGCTGGAGGGATGGCACACTCATTAAAGGCCAAGCTCACAACCAAAAATACCAGTGTTTGTTTCTTTGTTTCTTTGTTTTCAGTGCTGAGGACCAAACCCAGAATTTTATGCTTGCTTGCCAAGTGCTTTGACAATGAGCTAAATTCCCAACCCCATATACAACCTAAAATATAAGAGCTCAAAATTTTAACAAGCCTCAGAACAAGATCCATAAGATGTGGTAAAGAACTCTGTCTTAGAACAGGAGGTGTTCCTTTGATATCAACACTGAAACTATGACCTAACTTCATTATCTTAGGTGTGACCATTATGAACTCCTTATGTTGAACTGACATTAAAATCATACAACTTCTAGGAAAATGGATGCATCTAGAGAATATCATGCTGAGTGAGGTAACCCAGTCACAAAGAACAGACACAATATACAGTCACTGATAATTGGATACTAGCCCCAGAAAGCTCTGAATACCCCAGAAAGAACTCATAGATCATATGAATCTCAAAAAAAAAAAAAAAATAGCCAAAAAGCCAAAGCCTAAGTCCTTCTTAGAAAAAAAAAAAGTGTATAGCACCCTCTCAGAGTGTGATACACCTGGATCTTAAATCATTAATAATCCAAGAGCTAAGAATATAGCCTTATGGAAATTTTTGGTACTCAAAAATCATTATGTTTAATCTATACACATCAAGAAAACTCTGACTGTTTCCATGTTACGTTCTGTTCTACATATAATTTATGCTTATGGTAACTAGTAAGATTTCAATGCATACTATCAAACCACTAAAAGAATCAAGTACTGACAAAAATATATTCATATAGTTTTATGCCAAAATGCTTTTAAAAATCTGTACATGTGTCACTCTTTTTTAAATAAAGTTATAAGAAAAAATCATACAAATGTAAAGATAGTCCCATTTCTCACTTCTTTGGGCTTCAAAACAAATGCCACTAATAGACTAAAATAGGTTTTAAAAATAAGAAATGCCTTAGTCATTTCATAGTTACATATTTTTTAAAGATTTATTTCTTTATTGTATATATGAGTACAACACTGTAGCTGTCTTCAGACATACCAGAAGAAGGCATCAGATCTCATTACAGATGGTTGTGAGCCACCATGTGGTTGCTGGGATTTGAACTTGGGACCTCTGGAAAAACAGCCACTGCTCTTAACCACTGAACCATCTCTCCAGCCCCATATTTATATTTTTGTAAACAATACCACACATAAAATAATGGTTGATAATAATTATAGTAAACAATAAAGCTGACCCTCTTTTTTAAATTAGATATTCTCTGGATTTACATTTGAAATGTTATCCCCTTCCCTCACCCTGCTCCCATCCCCCTCCACCCCCACTTGTCTTCAGGAAGGTGCACTCAATCTTAATCATCCTATCCACCTCATTTCCTTGGTATTCCCCTACATAAAAAAAAAAAAAAAAAACAAAACAAAAAAAAAAAAAAAAACAAAAAAACTTGCCCTCCCTGGACCAAAGGCCTCTTTTTACACTGATGCTAGACACTGTTATCTTCAGCTACATATGCAACTGGAGCTATAGGTCTCTCAACATGTCTCAGTGGTCGGTGTTTTAGTCCATGTGAGTTTTGGAGTGTTTGTTTGGTTGATAATGTTCTTCCCATGAGGTTGCAAACCCTTTCAACTCACTCAGTCCTTTCTTTAGCATCTTCATTGGGGTCCCTGTGTTCAGTCTGAAGGTTAGCTGCAAACATGCTCAGCTGTATCTGTATGTCTCTGGAAGAGCCAATGAGTAGGCATCTCTATCTGGTTCATGCTAGTAAGTACTTCTTGGCAACAGCAATAGTGCTTGGGTTTGGTGGCTGCATATGGGATGGATCCTCAGGTGAGGCAGCCTCTGAATGATCTTTTCTTCAACCCCTGTTCCTTCGTTTGATCTTGTATTTCCTCCCATGATTCTTTTGTTCTCTCTTCTAAGAAGGACTGAGGCATCCACATTTTGGCCTTCCTTCTTTTTGAGCTTCATAAGGTCTGTGAAGTGTTTCTCAGGTATTCAGCGCTTTCTGTGGCTAGTATCTGCTTATCAGTGAGTGCATGCCATGTTTGTTCTTTTGTGACTGGGATACCTTACTCAGGATGATAGTCTCTAGTTCCATCCATTCACCTAGGAATTTTATGAAGGCATTGTTTCTAATAGTTGAGTAAATGTACCATTTGTAATGTACCACAATTTTTGTATCCATTCCTCTGTTGAAGGACATCTGGGTTCTTTCCAGCTTCTGGCTATTATAAATAAAGATGCTATGAACATGGTGGAGCATGTGTCCTTGTTATATGCTGGAGCATAAGGCTACTATGAACATGGCAGAGCACTGCTCCTTTTCTATGCTGGAGCATCTTCGGGTTACAGGCCCAGGAGTGGAATAGCTGGGTCTTCAGGTAAGACTATGTCCAATTTTCTGAGGAACCACCAGACTGATTTCCAGAGTGGTTGTCAGTTTACAACCCCATCAACACTGGAGGAGTGCTCCTCTTTCTCCACATCTTTGCCAGCATCTGCTGTCACCTGAGTTTTTGATCTTAGCCATTCTGACTGGTATGAGATGGAATCTCAGTATTGTTTTAATATGCATTTCCCTGATGACATGGGATGTTGAGCATTTCTTTAAGATGCTTCTCAGCCATTTGGTATTCTCCAGTTGAGAATTCTTTGTTTAGATTTGTACCCCATTTTTCTCTCTTACAACATTATTTTTTAAAAAGAGGAATACATATACAGATTTTTAAAGGCATTTTGGCATAACACTATATAAATATTTTTGACAGTACTTAATTCTTTTAGAGGTTTGATAGCATGCATTGAAATCCCACTAGTTACCATAAGCATAAAGTACATGTAGGACAGAACATAACATAGAAACAGTTTTCTTGGTGAGTATAGATTAATCATAATGATCTCTGAATACCAAAAATTGCCACAAGGATATATTCTTAGCTCCTGGGTTATTAATGCTTTAAGGTTCAGGTGTACCACAGTGTGAGAGGGTGCTATACATTTTTTTTCCTAAGAAGGACTGAGGCTTTAATATTTTTTGGCCTTTGTTTTTCTTGAGCTTCATATGGCCTGTGAGTTGTTACTTGGGTGTTCAGAGCTTTCTGAGGTTAGTATCCAATTATTAGTGACTGCATATTATGTCTGTTCTTTCATGACTGAGTTACCTCATTCAAGATAATATTCTCTAGATGCATCCATTTTCTTAGGAATTTCATAAAGTCTTTGCTTCTAATACAATTTTTGTATCCATTCACCTACTGAAGAACATCTGGGTTCTTTCCAGCTTCTGACTATTATAAATAGAGCTGCTATGACCATTGTGGTGCATGTGCCCTTATTGTATGTTGGAGCATCTCTGGGGTATATACCTAGAAGTGGAATAACTGGGTCTTTCAGGTATGACTGTGTCCAATTTTCTGAGGAACTGCTAGACTGATTTCCAGAGTGGTTGTACCAGTTTACAACCCCACCAACAGTGTAGGGGTGTTCTTCTTTCTCCGCATCCTCACCAGCATCTGCTGTCATCTGAGTTTTTGATCTTAGCCATTCTGACTGGTGTGAGGTGGAATCTCAGGGTTGTTTTGATTTGCATTTCCCTGATGGCTAATGATGTTGAGCACTTCCTTAGATGCTTCTCAGCCATTCGTTATTCCTCAACTGAAAATTTTTTGTTTAGCTCTGTACCCCATGTTTTAAATAGGATTGTTTGACTCTCTGCCATCTAACTTCTTGAGTTCTTTGTATATATTGTATATTAGAACTCTAACAGATATGGGGTTGGTAATGATCTTTTCCCAATCTGTTGACTGCTGTTTTGTTTTCTTGACAGTGTCCTTAGCTTTACAGAAACTTTGCAATCTCATTAAGTCCCATTTCTCAATCTTTGATCTTAGAGCACAAGTCATTGGTGTTCTGTTCAGCAAAATTTCCCCTGTGCCTATGTGTTCTATTCTAAGGTTTCCCCTACTTTCTCTTCTAATAGTTGCAGTGTACCTGTTTAGGACTGTTTGGTTCTCTGGAGTCTAACTTCTCGAGTAATATATTGGATATTAACCCTCTATCAGAGGTAGGATTGGTAAAGATCCTTTCCCAATCTGTTTGATACTTTTTTTTATCTACTTGACAATGTTTTTAGCGTTATAGAAACTTTGCAATTTCATGAGGTCCCATTTGTCAATTCTTGAACTTAGAGCATAAGCCATTGGTGTTCTGTTCAGGAAAATTTCCCCATTGTCTATGTGTTCTAAGCTCTTCCCCATTTTCTCTTCTAATAGTCTCAGTGTACCTGGCTTTATGTGGAAGTCTTTGATCTATTTGGACTTGAGTACAAGGAGATAAGAAAGGATTGATTTGCATTCCTCTGCATACTGACTGCTAGTTGAAACAACAGCATTTGTTGAAGAGGCTGACCTTTTTCCTTTGAATGATTTTAGAACTTGACCCTTATTATCAGCTTATCCTAACCACTTTGTACATTAAAATTATAATCAAAATAAGGCAAATGTCAATCAAAATGAAATTCTTGTCTCTAGGTTTTTATTCCATCTATAACTTTACTGTATTTCCTTGGTAAGTATTGAAATGAAAAATTTAAAATGCTTAATTGACACATTTCTAACTTTCTTGAGTGTAAGGTATGAAGAATAAATTGATGGAAAGAGATAACTTTTTCCTAACGCAGAGTTACATTTAAGAAGGGACATGGCAATTTGCAGAGGTTCACCAGCTGAGGAAGAGTTTCTTGGGAATAATAGTCTAAGGAGCAAACAAGAAATTACAGAAATTGTATATTAAAAAGTGAAAAAGTAGAAATACTGCTAATACAATATTCAAGTATAATGTTATAAATGTAAAATAAATTACACTTTTCTGTCAACAGCAAACTGTACATTAACAGTCAAAACTTATTTCTAGCCATTTATAGGAGACAAGACTTTTTTCTTTCCCTGAGTCAGAAAATAATAACTAATATAATAAAAATAATAAGCTAATATAATAAATAATAACTAAGAGAAAACAAATCATGAAAACGTGGTTGAATTAATACTATTCAAAATGTATCCTGAACACTTTTCTCATCTTGAAGAAGTACACCCCAGTGCATGATCTAGAATATGCATTGTTTTAGCAGTTACTATATAAAATCAAAGAAATAGTCTCTGCTGAGTTTATTATAAAGATTTCATTGTATGGGTAAATAATGATTACTTTTAAAGCCATCTATCTACACTAAGTTAAATACAAAATATATCTCCACTATGTAAAATACAACTTACCTACCCATGGACAAAGGACAGCATCAAAAAGCAAACGCAAGTAAATACAAAAAGAAAAAGAAAAACAAACAAAAATTCCCATCAGATTTAGTAGAGGAAAAAATCTCAAGATACATTAGCATTCATTTTTTTCCTCCTGGACTCTGATCCTTATTAATTGTCATGGCTAAAAGCCACAATGTTAGTACTAGATTGTCTGAAGTCAAAATCATTGTATTTTTTTCCAGATGTAACTTTTGTCATGTCATCCAATACTTTATGCCTTCATTTCAGTTTTTGCAAAAATGCAATGATAGGCTCCAATTTATAAGTTTGATAATGATTGTATAACTTTTGGGCACAGAATTTTTTATCATGAACTCAGGTTTCACCTGGGTCTGAGATAATTTGCATGTTCACATTGAACTTAAAGCAATCCTTCCCCACTTATGCATTTGTGTAATTCATTGAGGTGTTCATAACCCATTATGTTTTTTATCTGGGTATGTACAAATGCTTTAGAAAGTGAAGAAGGAGTTACTTGGAAGAGAAGGGAGATAGAGAAAGAGGGGGAGGGAGAGGGAAAGGAAAAGGGAGAGGGAGAGGGATGGGGAGGGGAGGGGAGGGGGAGGGGGAGGGAGAGGGAGAGGGAGAGGGAGAGGGAGAGAGGGAGAGGGAGAGGGAGAGGGAGAGGGAGAGAGGGAGAGGGAGAGGGAGAGGAGAGAGAGAGAGAGAGAGAGAGAGAGAGAGAGAGAGAGAGAGAGAGAGAGAGAGAGAGAGAGAGAGAGAGAGAGATTTACTGTAGGATCCTTTTAGATGATTGTTACCAGTTTTATATATATGGAAACATAGGCACTAACATTTTCAAAAATTTTCAGAAGACACTTACTTTTAGAACACTCTTATTTAGAAATTAAAATTGATTGTTGCTAGTTATAAGTGCAAAGTTGAATAGAGTCTCCTGACTTAAAATTTCATTTTTTTAAAGATTTATTTCAGTGTATTCACAGACTCCCACACAATATCTACCACCTTCCCCTGTGGGTCCCCAGGGACCCAAAGCTCTGCTTCAGCCAGAGCATAAAAGCATGTGCTTTCATTTTGCACTTGTGGAACAGTCAAGTACCACCCCCACCCAACAGCCCAAGACATAAAACAGTTGCTCCTCCTTTCTTCTTTCTTTTTCCGTTTTTGTTTTGCTTCATGTGGATTAGTGTGTGTGTGTGTGTGTGTGTGTGTGTGTGTGTGTGTGTGTGTGTGTGCTTGTGGTTTTTCTATTCTCTCTCTTTTTTCTTTTAGATTTGTAACTCCTAGGAGTCTTTCAGGTAAGGTCTCATTACATTAAAAAAAAAATACAAACCTAAACACTGCTGCATACATAGAGGCAGATAAGCCAAGCCTGTTAGACACATAGTACAACACCTTACAGATGCTGCAAGTGAGGCCTGCGTTCTTGTTTGAATGTGGTTAAGCTGGGAAACTGAAGTGTGGGTGTCTTTGGAAACAGCCTCTTAAGTGATCTTGAGATGAGACATACAGAAACCAACTCACAAAAGAGGTGTTCTTGCTCTGGCTTCCTCCTGCAAAGACAAATGTGAACTTTTTGTGTATGTCAAGTGATTATTCTGACTAAAACATGCCTTTAACTTCTCCCCAACAGACTCATTTTCTTGATTTACTTGTTTTCCCTTAATGAAGTGGTGTGGTTCTGAGGACTCTGTGTACTAAGCAGATTTTGCTGGCTGCAGCCAGCATCAACACACTTATCTCTAGAAAAACATCGTATCTTTTCACATAAACATTTAAAAGTAGTCACCACATTTCTTTGGTAGTACAAGAAAACTTCTGCTTTGGCCAAAAAAAAAAAAAAAAAAAAAAAAAGCCAGGAGACAGCAGAAAACATCAGCCATGTAGTTAAGAACTTACTCTGATTTAGATAAGCATTAGCACTCAGTCTATGGGAGACAGACTGCCTAGGGTCTTAATTACAGCTCTGATCACCAGTAGTTATCTGTTTAAATAAGTAGTATACTAGAAGTTTTACTTAACTTCCTTTTTTAATCAATCTTTTATTTTTATAAAATTATTATCACAAAGGTCACACATCTTATGTGACCATGTAGAAATTTAATGAATCATTGTATCCCTGGTCCAAAGCAGGATAGTAAGGTTTTAAATATTAAATACTACTGCTATGCTCCTTTATGGGGTGATGTGAACTTTAAAGCAAAACCCACATCATTTTTCTCACCTATATCAGAGTAAATGTGTTGTCTATATTACTGAAATTTCTTCACCAATTGTTTTTTATTGGTTATTTTATTTATTTACACTTTGAATGTTATTCCCCTTCCCAGTTTCCCCTTCAGAAACCCCATCCCCCTCCCCTCCTCCTGCTTCTATGAGTGTGTTCCCCCACCCACTTCCTCCCATCTCTTCACCCTGGCATTCTCCTGTGCTTTGAACCTTCACAGGACCAAGCACATCCCCTCTCACTGATGCCAGACAAGGCCATCCTTTGCTATATATCCAGTTGCAACCATGGGTCTCTCCATGTGTACTCTATGATAGGTGGTTTGGTCCCTAGGAGATCTGGGAAATCTGGTTGGTTGATATTGTTGTTTTATGGGTTGAAAGCTCATTTAGCTCCTTCAGTCCTTTCTCTAACTCTGCTATTAGGGACCCCATTCTCAGTCCAATGGTTGGCTTCAAGCATAAGCCTCTGTATTAGTCAGGCTCTAGCAGAGCCTCTCAGGGAACAGCTATACCAGGCTTTTGTCAGCAAGCACTTCTTGGCATCAGCAATAGTGTCTGGGTTTGGTGGCTGCATATGAGATGCATACCCAGGTGGAGCAGTCTCTGAATGGCCTTTCTTTCAGTCTCTGCTCCTTTGTCGCTGCATTTCCTTTAGACACAAGCAATTTTGGGTTAAAATTTTTGAGGTGGGTAAGTGGCACAATTTTTCAATCTGGGGTTGTGCCCAACCTTTGGATATGATCTTTACAGGTTCTATATTCCCTTTATTAGGTATTTCAGCTAATGTTATCCCCATTGTGTCCTGGGAGACTCTTGCTTTCCTGTAATCTGGGACTTTCTGTTGGCTACCCACAGTTCCCCATACCTCTGTTCAATTTCCTGACCTTCTGTACATCTCTCTGTCTCCTCCCACACCTGATTCTGCACCCCATTTTCTCCCTCCCCATCCCCTCTTCCGCCCAAGTCTCTCTCACCAGTTGTTTTAAACTTCCTTAGTTCTCAAAATACTGATGCTCTCAGTGGATCAGTGAGATTCTCCTGTTAAACTGTTTCATTCAAAAGGATCTTTTGTTGCTCAAGTCCACAGAACAATTCTACCCACCATCCTTATGCTTTATCACAGAACCATACATAAAATGTTGTGGCCAAAACTTCTAGGACTAATTAACACTTTTTATTACTTCTTTATTTTTGAGATGTAATTACACAATTTTTTTCCTGATTGTCCTTCTTATCCCTTCTATATATTCCTCCTTACTCATTTTCAAATTCATAGTTTCTTTATTCATTAACTACTGTTGCCTGCATATATGTATGCATACATATGTGTATGTGCATGTGTATATATATATTTCTAAACATAACCTTCTCAGTCTGTTCAACATTACTCATAAGTGTGTTTCATGGTTCACATCTCTTTGCACATTGTCAGAAGAGGATGTCGATAGCTATGCCCCATAGTCTTAAGGAAAGCTCTGGGTCTAAAGGAATGTGCTAGTTTTATATTAGCTTCTCACAAGCTAGCATTATCTGAAAGGAGGAAGTCTTGATTGAGAAATTGCTTCCATAAGACCAGGCTGTAGGGCATTTTCTAAATTAGTGATTGATGAGGGAGGGCCAAGCTCCCTGCGGGTGGTGCCATCCTTGGGCTGAAACCTGGGTTCTCTAAGAATGCAGGCTGAGCAAGCCAAGTAAGGAAAGACAGTAAGCAGAGACCCTCCATGAACTCTGCATGATCTCACCTCCAGATTCCTGCCCTGTTTGAGTTATTGTCCTAACTTCCTTAATGATGAACTGTGATGTAAAAGATGTAGAAGAGTAAACCAAATAAACTTTTTTCTCCCCCAAGTTGCCTTGGTCATTGTTTTTCTTTGCAGCAATAGAACAGTGACTAAGATAAGAAGTTTTATATGTTGCTTTGTCATGGCCATGATGTTCTCTTCTAGAAGTCACTGCAGTTATGCAATTATTATTCATAGAAGTTACTCAACATAAAATATAACAACTCATTTATAGCCAACAATAAGACATGTAAGTTACATATCTGAGGATAGAACTCTTCTCCACTAACACAAAGGATCTTTGCCACTGAAGAGTATTCCAGCCTTCAGAGAAAGTTAAATGTCTTGCATTTCAAGTGGATACAGCCTATACATTTTTTGGGAGAATAACTCTTTTCCTTCCCAAATACACACATCAATGACTGTTCAGGATTTCTCACCATTTAAGAACAGCTGGAAAATCCTGTGTTCCTATAAAAATGTGGTCCCTGGTAATGACTTGCCTTTTGCTCTGGATTGAAGGTTTGTGTGCCCTCAGAATTCAGAACTTTAGTATTCATCTCTAATGTGATGGCATATACAGATGGAGTCAATGAGAAGCAAGCGGGTTTAAGAGAGTTAATGTCCCCAAGGGTCACAATATTGTCATGATAAAAATATAGAATAGGGCTGCGAGGAATAGGTTTGAAGAGGGCTATAGTAGAACAAATACAAAAATGAAGAAGAAAAAGGTATTCAGGTTTAAATATTTAAGATGTCCAGGACTCGGAGGCTTGATAGCCAGAAGACCCAGGATAGAACCAAACACAACTGGGAAAAAAAGTCAATAAGATGATTCCTAATAATACTGTGCTATACTCATTAGATGGGTTCCTAGCTTGATAGTTATCGGAGGGGCTTTATCCAGTAACCAATGGGAGCAGATATAGAAACCCACAGCCAAACACTAAGCAAAGCCAGGAGAACCCTGTAGAAGAGGAGAAAGAAGGATTGTAGGAGCCAGATGGGTCAAGAATACCAAAAGAACATCATCTCCAGAATCAACTAAGCGGGTTCCTATATGAATTTTAGGATTATTTTCTTTATTGCTTTGAAAAATGCTGCTGGGATTTTGGGGCCAGTTGTACTCCAGGTCGCATGTGGCTACTTTCAGAATATCTGTTCTATCAGCCTGTAAGTGTGGTATGAGATTTTCATATTCTTGTGTCTTGTTTGTTTCACTTTTTGGAGTTTTGTAAATTTCGTAGCAAAGATTTTTACTCATATAGTTACTATTTTTATTTTCTGCCTGATCTTGTAGAATGTTCTTATTTAGTTCTCTGAGAGATCATTTGGATGCTGTAGTTTCTTTGCTGAAGTCGTCTTTCATCTTCTCACAAGACCAGTCTTATTTGTCCAAATCAAGATAACAGAATTACAAATAACGTAAACCTTTTTACTACATAACTTCAGGAATAGATTGTGGGGAAAAGGTCATTATTCATCACTTCAGCAATAAAGTACATGTCAAGGCTTCCACAAACAGGAATCTCACTATCCTCCATAAGTGCTGAGCAGTAACTGTTTATAAGGAAGGTTTTGTAAAATTAAAAGCACTTCTGGGTGTTCTACGATCTTTTCTGTTTCTAATGAGTATTATATTATGCTTATTTATAATCTCCTAACCAGACCCTACTTTTAGCATGCTCTGATTGATAAAATTTAAGGATGAGAAGGAAAGAATAATAGTTTGGGTAACATAAAACTCATAGTCTAGCTTCACTTCTACTTGTTACATCAGTGATGACTTTGACCTGAGTCTCTTGGGGGCCTTCGCTTGGGGCTCATTTTTAAATGAGATATTCTCTACTATTTCAACTGCACTGTAATTTGTCTTTATGAGGTTCAAAAGGGGTTTTTAATTTTTGTGTTCTTCAATGGATTCATCCATGTGTCAAATGATTTTAAGTCCTTCTCATCATCTCTTTGCTCTCATCCTCGCTTTTCCCTCCTATTGTCACGTCAAAACAAGGTTCCTTCCTAATATCATGTTTTGTATAGGTTGGTTTTGTCAGGCAACCCAGTGAGACACACACAAAAGATACATTCCTTTGTACTTATATCACACTTGATGCTGTCTATTCATAATGAAAATAAATTTATGTGAAAGAAAAGTAAAATAATGTTTTTATTATTTTATATGCATGCCCATTTTTTACTTTTTATGTCTAGAGCCACTAATATACACTAATGTAACATGCATCATATAAAGTATCGTCTCACTGCATGTAGTCCTTATGTACAATATCTCTAAGTCTTTTATTCCTATATATCTATTATATTTATCTTGTGTACCATCACAATCCCTGATTTCTTCTTCCATTTGGCCTCAGTATCATTTTGTTTTACAACTCTGTAATATCATTTTCATGTTCCATATATAAGTTACATTATGATATAATTTTTTCTTTCACTTATTTCACTAATCATATTGTCTTTCAGGGTCATCCGTGCTGTGGCAAATGAGATCTCTGTCTCTTTTTAAGGGCTAAATAAGATCGTACTCTATTGTAGAATATGAATTCTACAAAACATATACCAGTTTCTTCATCAGTTCATCCACTTGTGCTATGTTTGCGTTATGTTCTGATACCAGAGACTATTAGAACTGGAGAAACAACATATTGATTTGTTCTAGCATTTTCACTTTACAGTTGAAAACACTGAGGTTCAAAAATGAGAAAGAACATGCAAAAGACCACCCAGTAAACAATGATAAAAACCTAGGTAACTTTTGCGCCTCTAAGGCAGAAAATACTATGTTTCCCAGTATTTTATTTTTCACATTCAAAATCCACTTTTTCTTCATTATTGGCTCAACAGAGAACTAGCTATCACAGATGTTGTGTGTCTGTGCCAGTGTAAAGTGAAGCGTTTAGTCACCCAAAGTATCTTGACTGCTGGAATTACAAGTTTGAAGCCTCTTTGCTTCTATCCCCATCTGGCATTGTAATCCAGCTCACAGTGCTCATTTGTGCTCTGGCAGGTGGTCTGAAGCACCAGGTGGACATAAGCTGAGTTTGCATGGTTCTTCAGCTCAAATGCTTGTGGAGCAATCAATTATGGAAGCATGAAAATCAGACCAGAATACCCGCAGTTGGAATTGCACAGTTCACAGGAAATATGACAGATAACAAATTTTGTTGAGTAAGAAAGGCAGATGGACACTGGAAAGGAATGACATTAGAGCCCTGGGCTTTCTCAGGATTTCCTGGTCTGTGGGAAAGTCGAAGAGAAGCCAGACTTCGGGTCATATTTCAACCCTTAGTCTACCGTGTTCTCACAAGAAGTAAAATATCTGGGTAAGTTCAGTTACTCTAATGGTTTTGAAAAAAAAAAAAAGCTTCTCCATGCGATAATATATACATATACAAATACAATTGCACACGCACAGCAGGTAACTGAAAAACATTATTCCCTAATAATTTAGTGAAGGCACGAGCAGAGCTATTTGTTGTCAGTCATATATTTCTCCTGGATTCTGGAATTTCATTTAACAGATGCAAAGTCAGTTTTATTTACTGTAACATCAAATGTCAGGTATTTTAAAGAGGAAAGACAGATTTTTTTTGCAACTGCATGCCTTTTGTCCCCCATTACTATTGCATTGTTTATCCCTTCTGTCCACTTTGACACAGGTGCTGAAAGAAAACAAAATGATGTAATCCTCTTGTTTCAGTAAGAACAGGGCAAGACGGTGAACAAGTTTAAAGTAAACATCAAGTAAAAATGACAGGGCTCTCAGTTCATTTGTGCTGAATTTTTTTTCTTCTGTCTTTCTGTCCAACAAATGAAACTTAAACTGCATTTTAACTCTTATAATTTCAGATCATCAATTAATATTAATATTGCTGTTGAATGCTTATCTAGAGTTTAGGGCCTTGTATTCAATATAGAATTCCAAGTTGAATAAAAGATGAGCTGTGTTATTTGGATGAAGACGAATTTATTTGACTCGAGTGCAAGAATTGGCAAATGACTTTTGTAGATTATTAATGCCTTGTTTTGTGGTGGGTTATTTTTTGTAATGTTTTCTTGCAAAGTTGTCATGGTTATTTACTTAGTCCTGCTTTCTGTTATTATCAACAGTGTAAATAAAAATTTGCAGCAGAAACTATGGTCTGTAGAAATCTAAAATATATAGTCTACATATTTATAACCATTTGATAATTATTTTCCTACTTTTTAAAATTCCTTCATTGGTCATTCTATTTTAAAGTGATAAATTATCTGGGACTGTGTAGGGTCATTCATCCACTTTTTGTGTCACCTAAATCTAGTCTCTGACTAAAGAAATTGTGAACATGGACATTAGATGACAGAAGCCACAGTGGTAAATAGTCATTATTTGATTTTACTATGTCACTTTTCTTTGTTCTGTATGTCAAAATTATTGAAGAAAACTCCTCTATTATTGTTGAAAGAGGAGCTTGCCTTCCAATGCTTTTTCAGAAAAAAAAAAACAGGGCCCAGGACCAGATGGGTTTAGTGCTGGATTCTATCAGACCTTCATAGAAGACCTAATATCAATACTCTCCAAACTATTCCACAAAATAGAAACAGAAGAAACACTACCCAATTCATTCTTCAAAGCCACAATTATGCTCATTTCTAAACCACACAAAACCCTGCAAAGAAAGAGAACTTCACACCAATTTCCTTCATGAACACTGATGTAAAAGTACTCAATAAAATTCTTGTAAACTGAATCCAATAACACATCAAAGTGATCATTCACCATAATCAAGTAGGCTTCATTCCAGGGATGCAAGGATGATTCAACATACAGAAATTTTCAAAATAATCTGCTATATAAACAAACTCAAAGAAAACAAAAAACACACAATCATCCCTTTAGATACCGAGAAAGCACTTGACAAAATTCCACACCCCTTCATGTTAAAAGTCTTGGAAAGATCAGGAATTCAAGGCCCATACTTAAACATAGCAAAAGCAATATACAGCAAACAATAAGTGTATAGCACCCTCTCAGAATGGAGTACACCTAGACCTTAAATCATTAATCACTCAAGAGCTAAGAAGAGAGCCTTGTGGCAATTTTTGGTATTTAAAAATCATTATGTTTAATCTTTATGCACCAAGAAAACTTTGACTATGTCCATGTTACATTCTGTTCTATATCTACTTTATGTTCATTGTAACTAGTAATATTTTAATGCATACTATCAAACCTTTAAAAAAATTAAGTACTGACAAAAATATATTCATTTAGTTTTATGCCAAAAAAAAAAAAAGAATGGACAAATTGAACCTCATAAAATTGCAAAGTTTCTGTAAGGCAAAGGACACTGTCAAAAGGACAAACCTAAAATGACAAACCAGCAACTAACAGATTGGGAAATGATCTTTACCAATTCTGCATCTGATACATACAAACAACTCAAGAAGTTAGACTCTAGAGAAACAAATAATCCTATTAAAAATGAGGATACAGAGGTAAACAAAGAATTTTAAACAGAGAAATATTGAAGGGTTGAGAAGCACCTAAAATTTTTCTCAACATCTCTAGTCATAAGAGAAATGCATGTCAAAACAAACCCAAGATTCCACCTCACATGTGTCTGAATGGCTAAGAGCAAATACTCAGATAACAGCAGATGCAGGTGAGGATGTGGAGAAAGAGGAACACTTCTCCACTGTTGGTGGGATTGTAAGCTTATATAATCACTCTGGAAATTAGTCTGGTGGTTACTCAAAAAATTAGACATAGTACTACCTGAGGACACAGCTATACCACTTCTGGGCATATACCCAAAAGAAGCTCCAACATCTAACAAGGACAAATGCAAAACCATGTTCATAGCGGCCTTACTTATGGGAGCCAGAGGCTCGAGAGAACCCACATATCCTTCAACAAAGGAATGGATACAGAAATTGTGGTACATGTACACAATGGAGTACTGCTTAGCTATTAAAAACAATGACTGCATGAAATTCATAGGCAAATGGGTGGAACTTGATGCTATCATCCTGAGTGAAGTAATCCACTCACAAAGGAATATTCATGATATGTACTCACTGATAAGCGGATACTAGCCCAAAAAGCTCAGAATACTCAAGAAACAATTCACAGAACTTATGAAGCTCAAAGTGAAGGAATGCCAGAAAGTGGATGCCTCAGTCCTTCTTATAAGGGAGAACAAAACACTCATGGGAGGAAATAATGGGACAAATAGTGGAACATGGATTGGAGAAAAGATCATGCAAAAACTGCCTCACCTTGGGATTCATCCCATATGTAGCCACCAAACCCAAGCACTGTTGGTGATGCCAAGTAGTGCTTACTGGCAGGAACCTGATATGGATGCCTCCTCAGAGGCTCTTCCAGAGCCATACTGATACAGAGGATGCTTGCAGCTAACCATCAGACTGAACAAAGGGGACCCCAGTGAAGGAGCTAGAGAAAGGAGCGAAGGAGTTGAAAGGGTCTGAAACCCCATGTTAAGACCAAAATTATTAACTAACTAAACCCACCACATCTCTCAAGGAATAAAACACCAACCAGTGAGTTATAGTTCCAGGTGCATATGCAACAGTGGATATCATTCTCTGGCATCAATGAAAGGAGAAGACTTTGGTTCAGCGAAGGCTCATATTCCCAGTATAGGGGAATGCCAAGACACTTAGGTAGGGGAGGGAGGTTTGGAGAGGAAGCAAGTTCATGGAGGCAACTGGAGGTAGTGGGAGAGAGGGTTGGCAGAAAGGGGATAAGAGCAGAAATGTGAATACAGAGAATATCTAATAAAAAAGAAAAGATGTGTAAAATATCAGAGAAAATTTAGTTTTGTGCTTGTTTCACTATCCTTTGATCCTTTGGTGAAAAGACCAAACTAATCAAACATGTCTTTACGTTAATGCTTATAATAGAAGCTCAAAGAAACAACCTGAACAATCCACATAATTTCATAAAACTGTAATTGATAGTGAGGGCATTAGATGCTGAATGAAACTTCATAGGTTTACCGAAGTTTATAGAGCCCGGGACTTGGGACGTATTTGATTGCCTCAATTTTAATTTCATTTCTACCAGCGAAAATTCTGTAATGCCCTTCAAAGCATGTAAAACAATGCACACGATTCAAAAGAGATGATGAGTAAATTAGTAGATTAGAAGCTATCTATGTACAATCTGGTGAAAAATAATTATCAGGATACAAAAAATGCATGCTATTCCTATGAAACAAAGCTGAAGGAATAAAGAAGATGGCCAAATAAATCAGGCTTCTAGTTATAACTTTATCTCTGATGATATTTTCTACACAGGGATATCTGCAAATGGGATTCACTGAGGTTTGGAAGAGATGTGGAAGGTTTGCCCACTTGTATTTACATCAGTCCTTGGAAATTCTCTCCCTAGCGGTTAAGTATACTCCACTATTCAGGAAGACACAGACCATTCAGCACAGCCCTTGTGGTCCTGTGGTTTTGCCTGTCTATCATTGGTGGGTGTCGTTCTTTTGAGGCTATTCACTATAGAGCATTGTTCTTTTTTCTTTTGTTTTTTATTCTCTTTTTAAATGGTTATTTTATTTATTTACTTTAAAAATGTTATCACCCTTTCAAATTTCCACTCCCCAAACACCGTATCCAGTCCCCTTCCCCCCCCCACTTCTATGAGGGGGCTCACCCACCCACCCACTCCCATCTCACTGCCCAAACATTCCCCTACACTGGGGCTTCAAGCTTTCATAGGACCAAGGGCCTCCCCTTCCACTGATGCCAGAATAGGCCCTCCTCTGCTACATAAGCACCTGGAGCCACAGGTCTCTCCATGTGTGTTCTTTGGTTGGTAGTTTAATACCTTGGAGCTCTAGGAGGTCTAGTTGGCAAACCCCTTCAGCTCCTTCAGTCCTTTCCCTAACTCCTCCATTGAGGTCCCATGCTCAGTCCAATGATTGATTTATTTCTGTATTTTAAAATCATATTCTACTACATTCCTCAAATAGCACATGTTCCTGTACACAATTCCTTTTAATGAATGATGTACTTATTTCATTAGTATATTTTTGAGAAGGATTTTTTTAAACCTGTACCACAACAAATAAACTGGCCTTTCTTTTTTCAAGTCTTTGGCTGTGGTATCAATATTACACAGCATTCACAGAGTCAGTTTGAAAATTTTTCTTCCTATTTAATATTATTTGCTAAGAATGTGGGTTTTTTAATATTTGTAGAAGCATTCAGTTGAAATAATTTGGATCTGAGCTTTTTTTGGATATTTTATTTATTTACACTCCAAATATCACCCCCTTTCCCAATTTCCCCTCTACAAACACCCTATCCCATCCCTCCTCCCCCTGCTTCTATGAGGGTACTCCCCACCCACCCACCCACTTCCATATCACGGTCCTAGCATTCCTCTACACTGGGGCATGGAGTTCTCACAGGACAAAGTGCCACCATCCTATTGATGCCAGATAAGGTCATCCTTTGGTACATATGCAGCTGGAGCCATGCATGGGTCCTTCCATGTGTCTCTTTGGTTGGTGGTTTAGACCCTGGTTGCTCTGGGGAATCTGATTGGTTGATATTGTAGTTCTTCCTATGGGGATGAAAACCACTTCAGCTCTTCAGTTCTTTCTATAACTCCTCCATTGGTGTCCCAATGCTCAGTTTGATGGTTAGCTGCAAGCACACTAATCTGTATCAGTAAGGCTCTGGCAGAGCCTCTCAGGAGACAGCTGTATCAGGTTCCTGTCAGCAAGCACTTCTTGGCATCAGCAATAATATCTGGGTTCGGTGTCTGTATATGGCATGGATCCCCATGTGGGGCAGTCTTTAGATGGCCTTTCCTTCAGTCTCTGCTCCACACTTTGTCCCTGTATTTCCTTTAGGCAGGAACAATTCTGGGTTAAAAATTTGGAGATGAGTGAGTGGCCCCATCACCCAACTATAGAGGCCTTGCCTATCCTCTCGGTATGGCCTCCACAGATTCTCCTTCCCCTTTGTTAGGCATTTTAGCTAATGCCATCACCACTAGATTCTGGGAGCTTCTTGCTTTCGTGGCATCTGGGACTTTCTGGTGGCTACCTCTAGTTCCCACCATAGAGCATTGTTAAAGAGCTTCTTGCTCCTGAGATTCCATTGTTCCTCTATCTACATAGCCTATACTTCTATAACTAGTTCAATGCCTATGATGTGTTCATCTCTTGTTTGATTCTCTAAAGCCCAGTCTTTCAGTCACCAGCTGGATATTCTTATTATGTGTGTGTTCAAGACTGGAGAACACCTTCCTGAAGAGTTATCAGTGAACTTTTTCTGGTATGAGAAATTCGGAATAGTTGAGGCAGAGTTGATTAGATGCTCCTAGAGTTTTCTGTGGAGAAGGTCTCTACTGGGCTCCTTTAATCATCTTTAGCTCTTTCTCTACCATTTCCAGGAGGAAAAAAAGAAACAATAAAAACAATAAAAACTAAACAACAAAAATCCTAGATATAATCTAAATAGGGAGATGAACAGTCTCTACAACTAATTATTTAAGACAATGAAAGAAGAAACTATAGAAACAGTAGAAGATTGAACAATCTCCAAGACAATGCAGACTTAATACTGCGAAATGATTATATTTTCAAACGTGACATAGAGAATCCATTTAACATTCACCAAAATTCCAATTACAGTTTTTCAGACAAACCAACCTACAAAAATGCAATCCTAACATCCATGTGGTGGCCTTGATTATTCATTGAAATGTTAATCACAAAGAAAAATCTCTGAAATTTCATAATGTCTGATCTCAACAAAATTACATGTGAGTAGTGAGAAGACAGAAACATGGCTCCACACTGCCACCCTCAGCAGCCTAAGATGTTCTCTTAGACTTTTAGGAACTTAAACTCTAGCAGAATGATGACTCATGATTTTGACATTGAAAGGAATTTCATGTCTAGTAGGTATAGTGAAGCAGAGCTGGAAATAATGTTCAAAGTTATACTGATGTAACCTGAAGAACAAAAGTTAAGCCAAAAATTAATATGTTCTTAGAAGAAAGCAAAGCAGATTAAGAGTTTAAGTACGGGCTTCTCAAAGACAGTGCCACGTGTACACATGTGCCACATTGTTTTTCTCCATTCGTCTGTTGATATGCACTAATCTTATTCAATATTGTAGAAATTGTAAACCATGCTGCATTGCACATTGGCATGCAGACTTCTTTTGGGTATGGTTGATATATTTCTGTGTGCACGTGTGTGCATATCATGTCATCGGATGATATGGTAGAGCTACTATGGGTATTCTTTTGAGGAACTTCCATACTATTCTTAATAATATACTAAATTACATTCTCACTAACCACTTATAAGAGTTCATTTTTTTCCATATATTCCCTATTAGCATTTCATTTTAAAAATACATTCTACCATAAGTAAAATGACATCACATTATGGGTTCAGTTTATATTTCCTGACCAATAATTATGGTGAGAATTTTTTCAGATAGATATTAAAAATTTGAAAATTTCTTCTGAAAAGTGCCAATTCAGATAGCTTGTGACTTTCAGACAGCAAAAATGACTTTAGTTAGTGTGATCAAGAAAGTATAAATATTTTATTAAAATATTTACCTTTTATTAATGTTTATTTGTATTAGCTTGCCTCAATATATGTGTACACATGCATGCAGGAGCCCACAGAGAACATCAAAGATAATTACATTCCCTGAAACTGGAATTTCATTCATTCTGAGACACTTTCTGGGTCTTGGGATCTAAAACCAGGTCCTCTGAGAGAGAGTAAATGCTTTTAACCCTAGTACCCCAAAGCCTACTTTTTGTTCCTCGAGCGTTCATTAAACTTTTAACTATTACCAGAATCAATGATGCTGAATATTTTAAAATGTTTTTAATTGAAGTAGAATTTTATCACTTTCCCTTCTTCTGTTCCTTCTTCCAGCCCCTTCCAGGTACCCTTCTCTGAACCTTTCCTTTACTTAACTTAATCTGAAGTTGGTGGCCCCTTTTTCATTGGTTACTATTGTTACATGCATGCAACAATATATGCACACACACACACACAAACACACACACACACACACAGAGGGGCGGGAGAGGAATTGTTCAATTTCTTTTACAAATTGCCCCCAGAAGAAATGATCCCCTAAAAGTGTTTTGATAGAATTTGGCAATGTGGGAATTGTAGAGTGGCATCTTGAAGTAGTCCAGGGATGAGCGGGAGGGGAATTAAGGTTATATGCAGCTAACTTTACCCAGCCTTTGTTAATGGGAACTATAAACTTAATCCTACAATAAACACTTTGTATTACTTCCCCTTGATTAATGAGTCTTCTGGAAACCAACCTCCAGTGTCACAAACAAAGTTTAATTTCTGTTTGGGATTACTCTAAAGATGTTGCTCCTTTTTATCAATTAAATTTGTTCTTTGACAACTTCATGCATGTTTATAATGCATTCTTACATTTATTCCCTATCCTCCCTTATTTTTCTCATACAGCTACCATCTTCTCCCTTTCTACAGAACTGTTCTTCATGTTCATTACCACTTTTTTTGCTTTGTAAGACAGTGAGTTTAACCATGGATGGCTTGTGATCATGGGTATAGAACTTTAAAACTGAGCCTGGAGGGCTCACTCGTGGGCACACATCTATAGGTGATCATTCCCAGTTTTATAACTTACCAGTAGCCAGTAGTTCAGTGTCTAAGGGAAGGGTCACATGAGCCTTTCCTCCATCCATGACTAAGTATTGACATGCCAAATCTTGTGCATGTCTATACAGTTTAGATACATCTGCTGTGAGTTCATGATTGCAATAATTATGTCCTGCCCAAAAGACAGCATTTCACAGACTTTTTTTTATTATTATTATTATTTTATTGGATTTTATATTCTTTTGTTACCTCTTCCATTAATTCTCTTGGAGACAGGGTAGGGAAGAGGTATGGGATAGGGAGTGGTGAGGGGGAGGAGACTGGGGAGGAGGATGAAGTCTTGACTGTAATAAAGGATTAAAAAATAAAAATAACTTTAAAAAGCCTATATTCTACGAGACTAGAAAATCTAAAATAGATCAATAATTTTGTCAACAGGTATAATTTACCAAAGTTAAATTATCATCACATAAACAATTTAAATAGAATAGGTTCAATAGAATATAATTATCCCAACCAGAAAAAGCCCAGGCCCAGAAGGTTATAGTACAGAATTTTACCAGATTCAAAGAAGAATAATTCTCAAATTATTAAAAAATAGAAATGGAAAGAACACTGTCCAAATCATTTTATGATGCTATAGCTAACCTAATAACCAAACCACAAAAGCCTCAACAAGAAAAGAGTATTACAAACCAATCTTCCTTTTAAATATAGATTCAAAAATTCTCAATGAAATACAAACTGAGTCCAACAACTGCATCTCAGAGATGTAGGGATGGTTCAAGACATGTAAGTCAATTAATGTAATCCACATCTAAACAAACTGAAACAACAACAACAACAAGAAAACCTATATCATCATCTCAGTAGGTGCAGAAGAAGAGTTTACTAGAGTCCAACAGTCCTTCGTGATAAAAGTTATGGAGAGATTACAAATACAATAGACATACAAGGAAAGGCTGTCTATTCTTTTTTTTCCTTTCACATTGGCTTATTTATTTTCACAATGCCACAAAGAAGTCCCAAATCTTTACAATTCTTTATCTGCTCTCAGTTATTTTTAAAAAACAAAAAGCCCTAGAATATCAAATTATGTTTAAAAAATTTTAACTGAAATTATTTAAGTTATGACAATGATAGAATATGCCAGTCAACCAAAATTCCAAACTACTAAACCTCTGAATTAAGAATGAACCGTGACTGGATCTCACCCCGTTTCACAGCTCTGCGGGCTGAGAACCTATCACTAATGCTAGTGCACGGCCATGCCGTTCACATTCTGAGAGCATGTGTCTATATTTGACATGCTTAGGTAGGTGTAAGGCCATATCTTACCAACTTTTTATTTGTGCAAAAATCCTTCCACATGGCAACTGTGTTGAAAACTCTAGTAAAACTAGCCGGCCTGTGACACATCCATGATCATCTGATTAACAGAGCATGAACATTTTGTACATATACAATTTACAAGCAACTAATACATTTTGAAATGTTATTAATATAATAAAGTTATAAATAGTTTATATTCTTCTTTTCCTTATATATTTTTATATTCATGCACCTCATTTATCTGTCTAATAGACTATTAAAGTCTGGATTTAAATATGACTAAGCATAAAATAAAAGAGATGAGTGTGAATGTCTAAGCCAGTAAAATCTACTAACTTGGAGACAAATTCAACCTAAGGCAAACACGGAGAAAGTTGGATTTGACATTGGGTTCTTCTTAGTTTGACTTGTCAAGTACACATGGACATCTATGGCTGAAATTATGAACGTCTATGTGCCATAAAGCTAACTCCATCACAAATGGAATGTCCACTACTTGAAAAAAGGCCCCTCCAATGTTAAACTTTGCAGGATGTGGAGTCTGAAGTGGTAGGCAACCATATTAGCAAGGTTTTAAGACCTAGTCAACATACACATATATGTGGAATTTCCATTTAAATTACAATGTCTATACCAAAAGAACCTAGGCTAGCAGTGCCACAGTGCTAACCAAAAGGTACCATTCCATCTGTTCTCTCCTGTCAATCACTAGACTGTCTTCCTGTCATCTGACGTCAATGGCAGACTCCACTTTAGGCTGTAAGAGGCACAGCCTGGATGCACACAGGGTACATCCAGTGGTCATGCTGCTCTCAGTATCAAGTCCCCAAGCTGTGTCCCTTAAGCTCATAACCTCCACTCACGACCAGGTCACGACGGCCTCTTCAACTTAACCCTTCTGTTGCCACAGCTGCTATGTAACTGCTACTCAGAACTAGGCTCTAGTTCCAAAAAATCATTC
Organism: Micromys minutus; assembly: GCF_963924665.1. NCBI lineage: Eukaryota > Metazoa > Chordata > Mammalia > Rodentia > Muridae > Micromys > Micromys minutus. Next base: position 52,972,372 of record NC_137970.1, on the reverse strand, counting down.
TTATTGTCTTTGTGAACTCTAAGTTTCTTTTAGAACTCTGGAACAGTATGAAAACATTAAAAATATTTTTAATTTTGACTTTCAAATACAATAAAATTCAGACATATGATGTTTTAAGATAACGCAATTACTAGACAAATGATCTCCGTTTAAATAATACATACTGTGTAAAGAGGTTTCATTGAATTGCTCTTTAGTGAGGTGAGTTTCAACTGTTTTAAAACAGTAAATTAGCTCATTACTTGTGTGTAAATCTAAAGTATGTCGGGTATGAGATTAATTTTTTAGTCAAAAACAAAAAAAAATAGGCAGATGGTTATTTAAAATAATGCTAACAGATACACTGAGCAATAAACTTTTTCATTTAACTTAACATCTGCTCAGTTTCTCAAAATTAGTTTAGTATTAAGGGCCCATTAATTAATTCATTAGATTGGTCAAGGCAGGACATTTGAACTACACAATAGGATTTTTAAAGCAGTTGCTTTTGCTGTTCTTGATGATTTCTCTCTCTCTCTCTCTCTCTCTCTCTCTCTCTCTCTCTCTCTCTCACACACACACACACACACACACACACACATATGCACTCGCATCACACTTACTAGGCAACACACACACATACACAAAGTATTCTGGATATTGGATTTCCTCCCATAATCCTGTATAATTTACTGTTCACAATCTTCAGTATTTTCAAAACTATGTATTAAACATGGCCAATTAGAGCTATCTGAGGAACTCTTAAAAATTATTTGGGAACTTCAGTTCAGAAAACTGATGCTTAACTATTTTTTAAAAAATGAAAATTCATATAAAAACACAACCAACTTAACACAGGTGTTGAAAAAACCTCAAGTTGTAACTCCATTCTGTACTTTCTCAAACTTTACCAAAAAAGAATAGCAAGTAGTGATACTATGTAAGAAGAAATTATTATCACTGGGCTCGGGGAAGCCACACAGTATCACTGCAGTACATGTATGTGCAGAATTCAGCATGTGCCAGCATGGAAAACTGTCTTGCATTGAGGTTTTCCAAGAGGTACAACGAGCTTGCCAAGAAACATCTGGTCTGTACTAATAGCTTGCTGTCTTCAGTACAGGCCTTCATAATGTCAGCCACACTGCTCTTGCAAAATCCCTTAGTGTAAAAGAGTTTTCAGTGCTGATAGGCAGGGCTATGATCGGTGATGTGGGATTGAACCCATATGCACATTCAGTTTCATTTCATTGTCAAGAATCTGAACAAGTTGTTGCATGGATGGAAGATGTCCAGACTCCAGCTTAGACCACACTGGCACATCATTTAAAGTTATCTCAAATGAACCTGTTGACATACACTGGTTCTCAATCATGTTGCTCAAGAAGAAAACCATCATACATGCATAAACCTTATTTTCTTGTCCCCGCTGTCAGATGCTAGGAGCTTGCATGCCGAAAGAAGCAAAAGGATCTTTGCCAACAATTATTAAGCCTATTAATACTAGTTTGAAGACTGACAGGAAAGATGCTATGTGTCTATACATTGGTTGAGGAAGATAATTCTCCCCTTCAATGTGGATGTCTGGATACCACTGGCTAATAACCCGCATGTACTCCTTGAACACCCGCCTGTACCTTCAGGATACACAATTCTGGAACTTGAGCAGCAGTCATGTAACATACTGCATCTTTAATCTCCTGCTGGGCACGCCACCCAGGTTGGCAGAGGCCTCCCTGCGGACCATGCCACCACCAGCAGAAGCAACAAGAGCCTCATCTTTTTTATAACTTTATTTTAAAAACCAAAGATAAATGTACAGATTTTTAAGCATTTTTGCATAAAAGTATACAAACACATTTTTATAAGGTTGTAATTAAGTACTTGTGGGTACCTATACATACACATATGTATATATGTAACAATAATATAGGAAAAGAGGTTATAAATTTGAGGAGATAGGAGAGAAACTGGGAGGGACTGTAGGAAAAAAGGGGGGGGATGTGATACAGTTCTATTTTAATTAGAATATATTCTTTTTCCCCCTTTTTTTCTTGATCTTCACACAGTCTGTGGGTTGTTTCTGGGGTGTTCAGGGCTTTCTGGGGTTAGTATCCCATTATCAGTGACTGCATATTATGTCTGTTCTTTTGTGACTGGGTTATCTCACTCAGGATGATATTCTTGGGATGCATCCATTTTCTTAAGAATTTTGTTAGGCCATTGTTTCTGATAGCTGAGTAGAGCCTCATCTTGATGGAGACAGCCACTTCTGCCACCTTCAGACCGAAACTCAAGGATGTCTATTCTTATAGATTCAATATAGTATTTGAAGTCTTAGCTACAGCAATAAGATAACTGATGAAGATGAAGGGCATAGAAATTGAAAAGGAAAGCATTGAAGTGTTTTAATAACTTCAAATCTCTGAAGAAGGAAATTGAAGAAGATCTCAGAAAATTGAAAGATCTCCCATGCTCATGGATTGGAAGGATCAGCATTGTAAATATTGCCATCTTGCCAAAAGCAATCTACAGATTCAATGCAATCACCCTCAAAATTCCAACTCAATTCTTCATACAGTTTGAAAGAGCAATTTAAAAATTTATCTAGAATAACAAAAAAAAAAAACCTAGAATAGTTAAATCAATTCTCAAGAATAAAAGACACTTCTGGGGGAATCACCATCCCTGAGCTCAAAGCAATGGTGAAAAAAAAAACTGTATGGTACTGGTACAGAGATAGGCAGGTAGATCAATGGAACAGAACTGAAGACCCAGAAATGAACCCACACACCTATGGTCACTTGATCTTTGACAAAGGAGCTAAAAACATTCAATGGAAAAAGGACAGCCTCTTCAAAAAATGGTGCTGGTCCAACTGGCAGTCAGAATGCAGATGAATGAACACTCCTCCACTGTTGGTTGGGTCATAAGCTGGTACAACCACTCTGGAAATCAGTCTGGCAGTTCCTTAGGAAATTGGACATAGTCCTACCTGAAGACCCAGTTATTCCACTTTTGGGCATATATCCCAGAGATACTCCAACATACAATAAGGATACATGTACCACCATGTTCATAGCAGCCCTATTTCTAATAGCCAGAAGCTGGAAAGAACCCGATGTCCTTCAGTAGATTAATGGATACAAAAATTGTGTTATATTTACACAATAGAGTACTACTCAGCTATTAGAAACAATGACTTAACCAAATTCTTAAGAAAATCGATGCATCTAGAGAATATCATCCTGAGTGTGGTAACTCAGTCACAAAAGAACAGACATAATATGCAGTCACCGATAATTGGATACTAGCCCCAGAAAGCTCTGAATACCCCAGAAACAACTCTCAGGCCATATGAAGCTCAAGAATAACAAAGGCCCTAACCCTAACCCTAACCCTAACTCCAACCCTAACCCTAACCCTAACCTCGGTCCTTCTTAAGAAAAAAATATAAGTGTACAGCACCCTCTCAGAGTGTGGTACACCTAGACCTTAAATCATTAATAATCTAAGAGCTAGGAATATAGCCTTGTGTCGATTTTTGGTATTCAAAGATCAGTATGTTTAATCTATACACACAAAGAAAATTCTGACTGTTTCTATGTTACATTCTGTTCTACATGTACTTTATGCTTATAGTAAATAATGGGATTTCAATGCATGCTATCAAACAAAAATATATTCATATAGTTTTATGCCAAAATGCTTTTAAAAATATGTACATGTATCTCTCTTTTTTTAAATAAAGTTGTAAGAAAAAGAAAATCAATCCTTTCTTATCTCCTTGTACAAAGCTCAAGTCTAAGTGGATCAAAAACCTCCACATAAAACCAGGTACACTGAAACTACTAGAAGAAAAAGTGAGAAAGACCTTAGAACACATAGGCACAGGGGAAGATTTATTTCCTGAACAGGACACCAATGGCTTATGCTCTAAGATCAAGAATCGACAAATCAGACCTCATGAAATTGCAAAGATTCTGTAAGGCTAAAGACACTGTTAAGAAGACAAAAGAGCAGTCAACAGAGTGGAAAAGGATTTTTACCAATTCTATATCTGATAGAGGGCTAGTATCCAATATATACAAAGAACTCAGGAAGCTAGACTATAGGGAATCAAATAATCCTATTAAAATGGGGAACCCAGTTAAACAAAGAATTCTCAGCTGAGGAATATCAAATGGCTGAGAAGCACCTAATGAAATTCTCAACATACCTAGTAATCAGGTAAATGCAAAATAAAATAAGCCTAAGACCCCACCTCTCACCAGTCACAAGGGCTAAGATCCAAAACTCAGATGACAGCAGATGCTGGCAAGGATGTGGAGAAAGAGGAACACTTCTGCACTGTTGGTGGGGTTGTACACTGGTAAAAGCATTCTGAAAATCAGTCTGGTGGTACCTCAGAAAATTAGATATAGTACTACCTGAAGACCCAGCTATTCCACTCTTAGGTATATACCAAAAAGACATTCCAACATCTAACAAGCACACATGTTCCACCATGTTTATAGCAACCTTATTTATAATAGCCAGAACCTAGAAAGAACAAAGATGCTCATGAACAGATGAATGGATACAAAAAGTTTGATACATTTACACAATGGAGTACTATTTAGCTATTAGAAACAATGACTTCATGAAATTCATAGACAAATGGACGGAATTAGAGACTATCATCCTGAGTGAGGCAATTCAGTCATAAAAGAACACACATTGTATGCAGTCACTGAAATCGGATACTTGTCCCATAAATCTCTGATTGCCCAATAAACAATTCACAGACATTATAAAGCTCAAAAAGAAGGATGGCAAAAAAATGGGGATGTCTCAGTATTTCTTAGAAGGGAGAACAAAACACTCATGGGAGGAAATGCAAGGTCAAATAGAGAAATGGGGATTGAAGAAAAGATCACTCAGAAGCCGCCTCACCTGGGGATCCACCACATATGCAGCCACTAAATTCAAGCACTATAGCTGATACCAAGACGTACTTACTGGCAGGAACCAGACAGAGATGCCTCCACAGGGACTAGGTTAGAGTCATATAGATACAGCTGAGCATGCTTGCAACCAACCATCGGACTGAACTTGGGGACCCCAATGAGGTTGCTAAAGAAAAGACCTAAGGAGCTGAAAGGGATTGCAAACTCATGGGAAGAACAACATTATCAACCAACCAAACCCTCCATAACTCCCATGGACTAAAACACCAACCTTTGTTCAAACATTTCGAGACCTATTGATCCAGTTGCATGTGTAGCTGAAGATAGCAGTGTCTGGCATCAATGTGAGAAGAGGCTTTTGGTTCTGGTAGGGCACGTTTTCCCAATGTAGGGGAATGCCAAGGCAATGGGTTGGAGGAGAGAGTGATTAGAATTAAGTGTACCTTTGTGAAGGCAAATGGAGGGGGAGTGTGGGTGGGAGCCTGGTGGGGAAAAGGAATAACATCTCAAGTGTAAATACAGAGTATCTAATAAAAAAAAGGCTGATATGATAGTATATATAAGTGACCTTGAAGTTCCACCAGGATAGGATACTCCTATGGCTAAGAACATTTTCAGCAAAGTATCTAGATTTAAAATTAACTCACAAAACTTGGTAGCTTTCTTATCTACAAATCAAGATTTGAGGGGACAAAAGTCTTAGAAGCAACACTTTTTTTGGGATAGTTTTAATTTACATTTCAAATGTTATCCCCTGTCTCGGTTTTTCCTCCAGAAACCCCCTAACCCCCCCTGTTTCTATGGGGTGCTACTCCACCCACCTACTCACTCTCTCTCTCACCTCCCTGCCTTGGCATTCCCCTACACTGGTGCATTGAGCCTTGACAGGACCAAGGGCCTCTCATACCATTGATGCCCAACAAGGCCATCCTCTGCTACATAAGCAGCTGGAGCCATGGGTCCATCCACTCTTTGTCTGGTGGTTTAATCCCTGGGAGTTTGGGGGGGGTGCTGGATGTTTGACAATGTTCTTTCTGTGGGGTTGCAAACCCCTTCACCTTCTTCAGTTCTTTCTCTAACTCCTCCATTGGGCACCCCATGCTCAGTTTGACGGTTAGCTGCAAGTATCTGCCTCTGTATTTTCAGGCTTTTTTTTCAGAGCCTTCAGGAGACAGCTATATCAGGCTCCTGTCAGCATGCACTTCTTGGCATCCACAATATTATCTGGGTATGGATAGTCTCAAATAATATGAAATATCTTTGGGTAACTCTAATGAAGCAAATGAATACTTGTTTAACATAAACTTTAAGACACTGAAGAAAGAAATTGAGTAAGATCAGAAAATGGAAAGGTTGTCTGTGCCCATGGAACAGTCGGATTGGTATAGTAAAAATTGCCACCCTACTAAATGCTATCCCCACTAAAATTCCAACCCAATTCTTCACAGATATTGCAGGACAATTTTCAGCTTCACATGGAAACACAAATATCCCACAGTAGCTAAAATAATCCAGACTAATAAAAGAATTGTTAGTATCAGCCCAAAACCACACACATTGATAAGTTGAATCAAACTGAAACCCAGACGTAAATCTACACCTGGTTTTTTATTATAAAGAAGCCAAAAGTGCATACTCAAAAAGAACATAATCTTTAGTAAAGGGTGCTGGTCAAACTGGAAGTCTTCTTGTAGAAGAATACAAATAGTTACTGCATATTTATCACCCCTAACAAAACTCATCTACAAATGGATGAAAGACATCAACATAAAACTAGGCACAGTGAACCTGATAGAAGAGAAAGTGAGGTATAGCCTTGAACACATTGTCAGAGGAAGATTTTCTGAGCATAACACCACTAGCACATGCACTAAGATCAACAATAATATGGCTTCTTCAAACTTAAGTTCTATAAAGCAAAGGACACTATTATTTAGACAAAGTGGCAGGCTACAAAAATTGAAATAGTTTCTTCCAATTCCACATCCAATAGAAGGCTAATATCTATAATGCATAAAGAACTAAAAAACCCAAATTATCACAAAAACAAATAACCTAATTAAAATGGGGTACAGATCTAAACAAAGGATTCTCAAATAATATACTCAAATAGCTGAAAAACACTTAAAGAAATGTTCAACATCCTTAGCCTTCATAACATACAAATTAAAATTATTATGAAATTGTATCTTGCACATGTCTGAAAGGCTACCATCAATAAAACAAGTCACAGCTCATGCTGACAACAACGTAGAGTAAGAGGAACACTCATTCACTGTTGGTGGGTAGGCAACTTTGTACAGCCACTTTGTAAATTAAGGTGGCAATTCCTTGGTGAGTGAGAAATCAATCTAGATCCAGCTATATCATTCTTGGCCATTTATTTACTAAAAGGAGACTTCATCCTACCACAGAGATACTTGTTTAACTATGTTCACTGGTGATTTATTTAAAATAAACAAAAACTGAAAACAAGGTAGATTTCTCTCAAAAGAATGGATAGACAATATGGTATATTTACACATGGAGTATGATTCAACTTTAAAAAAAATGAGATAATGAAATTCACAGGTAAATGAATGGAACCATAAAAAGTTAGCCTGAGTGAATTGCTTACATATAAAGTTTAGCTCTTAATGATCATCAAGGTATAGTCCATAGAATCACAGAGGTTATTTAAAGAGTAAGGGACTGTGTAAGGGGAGGGGCAGATAGATCTCCCAATGAGAAAGAAATACAATAAATAGTTACCCATGGATGGGAAATGCTAGAATTGGATGGTCAAGTGAAAAAGAAGAGGGGAGAGAGTAGGTAATAAAGGAAGAAATATCAGAGAAACAACTAAAATTGAGGACAATTAAAGGGGTAGTATGAAAACATACTACAGTAACTTCCTAAAATAAATACATATGCAAAGATGATATACATTAAATTAACAAATAATGAGGGAACAAATCTGCAATTAATACAATTAATACCTCTTTTTATTAAAAATGTAGTTTCTTCCAAGGGCATATCTCCAGGATCTATGCTAAGTGTAGATTGACTGCTCAGCTCTACATTGCCAACAGAAAATTAACTCAATGACATTTTTGGAAGTTTCTTGTCTGATATTGTCATGTCAAATATTTTTTCTTCTTAAGAACTCTCTCTCTCTCTCTCTCTCTCTCTCTCTCTCTCTCTCTCTCTCTCTATATATATATATATATATATATATATATATATATATATTGTTTCTCTTTCCTTGTCCTTTATAACACTCCTAAGAGTTATCTTTTTCCTTTCCTTTTTCTTTAAATCCCACATATGTTAGAAAATGCAGTATTATGAGTGTACGTCTGTTGTCATAGCATGCTTATTTCTCATTCCAATCATTTTCTTGCAATGATGTAGCAATTTTATTGTTTATAAGCAAATAGAACTCAGTTGGATATGTTTGAATTCCTCTATAGGAGAATGAAAAACTGAAGTGGACAGTAATGTGATTCATGTAATTGTGTCTACTATTAAATCCTTTACATTTCTCAGGACTGTATAGGAAGTTTATAATACAACTGCATTCATTATGGTCATGCTTGCTAAACTCACAACATGGGTGAAATGTTTTTCAAACTTTCACTCTTGATTCTTTTAGTTGAATTAATTTTAGTGCTATTGGTACTCTTATAAATTTTGAATATAAAACATGGTAAAGATCTGAACACTTGTACCATACCATTATGTTTCTTTATCAAAATGGAAAGGCTCTAAGAAAAACAAAAAGACACTGGGATTAGATGAACAGTAAGTATGCACATAAAGGTAATAACGAGGGCTGGCATGTGGATTTTACCTATAGATGAGTCAGATGTTAAGAGGAAGAAGAAATGAATATAGTAAACAGTAAAAAGGATTGTGGTCTCACAAAATTAAATAGTAGTTAAAGTTAAATAGGCCCCATTAAAAAACAGTCTGAGAAGTTTAAGGAGTTTACTCATACAATCTCCTCCCTCCTCCACCCAGACCACATCCTTCAAAACTGAGAAATATGCCATTTTAAAAAAATTACATTGTTTTACAAATTTATCTCTCACCTTCTCTGCTGACCATTACCATAGAAGAATACGGTTTTGAAGGTAGTAATGGTTTCACAGGGTCACAGGAAAATTTTCTAGGTGGTTTGAGGGTACTTGAAACATGGAGGATATTTGAAGCATGTGGGTGGTTATATATTTATACCTTCATGATTTTTTTCAGATCTATCCAAACATCAGATGTTTTGCTTTAAAAAAATAACAGCCTAAAAGGGTGGTTCTGCAACCATTAACATATGTAATTCATAACTATTTAGTTATTCCTGAAGCTACTTAGACTTCAGAGTCAATCTAGGGACATAAACAAGGTGAGCAGCAAATTGCTAAAGCAGACGAAACAAAGTTAGGCCTAGAGGAGACCTAAGGTGTAATAACATGGAGAGGTCATCTCCTCTTTGTCTTTGAGAATGTCATCCACCACTCCAGTAGATTAAAAGGAATATTAGACCTCGAGAAACATAAATCCATGTATGTAACCCCACCAATAGTCTTCAAATCTATAAGTTTGGTTAAAGAACTGATCACACATTGGCATCCAGAGTCAGAAAATTTCCATTTAATTACAGAGATAAACTCTATTGTTAAAATTCATATGATAAATAAGAGCTGTAAATAAACTTCAGTAACAAGATTTCACAGTATCTTGGAAGTTAAACCAAAAGGGTGGCATAAAATTAAATTGTGCAGAGTTCCACTGGTGAAGCCTTACAGAGAATGGTAACTTGGTCTGTTATTCATAGGGCAAATGACTCCTCTTCATAAACTACTGATCAATAGGATTTACTGTTTTATTATATGACAATGAAAGCATATAAAATATAAACCATTTCATTAAAATAATAAAAGCAACAATAAAGACAATATCATTAGCATTAAATCAATTGATATTCAAATTTTCTTATTAAAATAATCTGTTTAATTTTAAGACAAATATTTAACTTTATAAAAGAAATATGAGTTGATTTATCTTTAATTATATACTGCCATTATTGAGATTTTCTTTGTATTCAATCTTATAGAACTCAAAATGGTAAATAAGAGATCTGAAGAAAAGACTTTCCAAGGAGAATAGAACCTCAGTAAAGAGGCAGTTGCTCCGTGGTAGCTGAAGCACTCCTTTTCTCTAACATTAGTTTATTCTGAAAACTAAGTCAAGTGTCAGAAGAGAGAGGGAGGGTAGAAGAAAAATCTCAAGTAAAAATCTGGAAAATGTATAGCCATGTTTATGGAGTTATTTCTTGGAGTTTAGCATCCTCACAATGGCAACCAAAGTAGAAGGTCACTTTGGGATATCATGTAATACATTATTTGAAAAGATTGCTATGACACACTTTCTTTACAGTGTCTTTCCTTCCACCACATCTCCCTGTGCTTGCAATTGCTCCATTTGAATTTTACAACTTTGTGTTAATGCCTACTTGTATGGTATGAACTTCAGATATTTCTTGGTAAATTAATACGAAGTTAACATTATAATTAGCACCTTATTGTGAATAAGTTGATTAGAAGGGGTAGGAGATAGAGAAAAATTCAAATGTATTGATAAGGAAGATGAAGTATCAGGAAATGATTCTGATTCAGTATTCAGATGTTGAATACAAATCCACATAGACAGGTCTGGGTAGACAAATAGTATAAAACCATTAGACACTTGGGTTACACCTAAATAATGGAGAAGGACTATCTAACAAACAAGATGTACTCTCAGCCACTCTACAATGGTCAATAATATCCTAGGAATAGTTCTTCCCCTTTAAAAATGGTATGAGCATAATGAAATCAATGTTAGAAAAAGTTGAAACAGTGAGCTCCCAAAGTGACTTTAAAAAGTGTAATGCATGCCACAAAAAAAGAAAAACATAAGCATAGATAAATGTGAGTACTATTTCAAGCACCCACAGCCATTTCATAGTTTCACAAATGATTACTTGTAATCTCCTTAGAGTACAAAATCACAGTCAAACAGAAATCACTTTAAAACAAACAGACCACACACATTTATAGTTAATCTTTTCAAAATAAAATTTAACACTTATTTAATACATCAAAAAAGTACATTACAAGGAATAACTAGGAAATATATAAATATACTGTTGCTAGCAATGCAAACTCATTTTCCTAATCCATTATTATTTTCATAAACTATACAAGCATAAACAATACTTTTTTGTTACTTACTCAGACAAAACTTTATAAGTTTTCCACTAGTATTATACACTAAAATTCATGTTGATTTAATGAGTTTCCCCCAAAATATATAGTATCATTAACTATATGTCTAAAGCTAAATTGTATGCATATATATATATATGTATATATATATATATTGCTTGATTTCTGTATTTGCTGAATGTAAAGAAGAGTGTTTTCTACCCATTCTCTTATTGAAAGATTTTTAAATGTAATCTTATTTACAACATATATCGTGCTTCAGAATATTCCAGTACTTACAACCATATATCTGAGTTTTTCCTGCTCAATGGTACTATAAAGGTAGTAGACAATGCTTTTGGAAGGAGTGTATAAGGCTGCAGAAATGATCTGCACTTTTCTCAAAAGGTGAAAGAATTGATTTCAGCAGTTTCTGAGAGGTAATCTGTATAGGTTTAATAATCATAATAATCATATAACTTAACAAAAAAAAACGCAGTCTTAAAAGATCAGTGTTTTTATGTTGTACTCCAGCTGTTTTAGGTGCCTTGATATGTGCCATTTTCCTTGGGGTATTTTTGAAAAACAATAGTGATTTTATGACTTACACTTCACTTTGGATCATATTTTCACTCTGCCCACACTTAGTGACTAATTGGCACACTATTTCTTTCATAGGCTCAGTAAATTCAGTAATAACCTGTCAGATTTCTTCAATGTAATTTTAAGTTATGATGAAAAATATCTTTCTCCTAGACAGGTTTATACATTTCTAACGGTGTTCTTTGGAACTACTTTCAGAGAGCCAGAATTGTGGTTGTCACCTCTTTCCTTTATCTAAAGCATAAAGGCCATCTGAGTCATGTTGGGTTAACTGTAGAAAACTACCTGCCCTGGGAATATTCAATGTAGCATTTTATACAATTACAGGGGATTATTGTGTGTCATGAATGTGTTCTTAGTTTAAGTGTACCAAAGCTTGATTTCAAAACTCCATTCAACAAGTAATGTGACAGATGATGTTTGATATTGAACTAACTGAAGAAAATCAAGCACTGGAGTTTTAAATCCTTTAATGGAATCACACCTGGTAGATAAAAAAAAATTACCCCATTTTTTAACATTATGCGTACATAAAGTATTGCCCAACCCAGTTTAAACTCAACCAAATATGTTGTTGGAATGCGAACTGTGATTGCTACTACAAATAGACAATTACACACCGTCTGAACATAGATTCAGCATCTGAGGTAAGAAAACTCAGTGCTTAAAATGGTCTTCAAAGAGTATTCTCTTTGTGACTTAAGTTCACAGAAAAAGCTGATGAATGTAGCTGAGAGCAGATGTGCACAGAGTGTTAGCAAAATTTTACCACTTAAGTCTTAAAGGCCTGGTCTGACATTACAGCATAAACATGTCACCAGCAATGATACCTAAATACAATATTCTAAACTGGTGTTGTCATAAATATGTGCATTCCTCATGTAAATAATACACTGAAAGGTTATGAATACTTTCTGTGAATACTGTCTTGATAGGGTACTGAAAATCTATGCTGGTTCTTGCATTTCAGGCCATGCTCAGGTTTGGGTTTTATTTAGCATAGTTCAGCCGACATGGAAGGAGTGGCATGGTTACTCCCAATTTTGTATGATTTTGTATGGAGTTGGATACTATCAGGCAATTCTTGTCTTGAAAGACGTCTTCTGAACTCATTAGTGGTGAAATAATATATAACTGGGTCAAGGCAAGAATTCAGACTTGCCAGACATAGGGCCACAGAATGAAATATAAGAATCACTCTTCTGGCTAAGCAGCTTTTAATTTCATTGGACTTAACTAGGAAATCTAAAGGAAAGCTGAAGTGATAAGGTGCAAAGCAAATTAGAAACACCCCTGCACAGGTCAGAATCATCTTCAGGGCTTTCTTTTTCTCTCCAAGATGTTGAGAAATTGGGTATTTATTTTGTAATGACAAAGCTGTCTTCCAGGTACAGTATAGAACAATCATAAGTGGAGTAACAAACCCAACCACCTCTCCAATAGTTATCATGACCACAGATTGGGCCAGATTGACATTCCTGATAGGAAGATCTACAAAGCATTTGGTTCTGTTTCCTGGAGTATCATCATTGGTTCTGAGGAGAGGAAAGAGTAGGCAGGCAAGGCAGATAATCAGCCAGCCAATAATACTGATATACAAGTCATATTTCTGCTTGCAGTCATTGAAATGAAAGGGATACATGAGAAACCAAAACCTTCGCACACTGATGCAGACCAAGAAGTAGATGCTGGCGTACATATTAACATATTTCAGGTAGAAACAAAACATGCAGAGGCCAGGACCAAATGGCCAGTCATGGTTCAAGTAGTAAAAGATCCTCAGTGGCAGAGAGAGAATCTGTAATAAGTCAGCAATGGCTAGATTTATCATAAATACCACAGCCCTTTTGGTTTCTTTCATATAGCCATAAAATACCCACAAGGCTAATATGTTCCCTATGAGACCTGGCACAAGAATTACAGTGTATGTCACTGCATAAATGAAGTATCGGAAATCTGTATTGTCTCCATCTGTCTTGTTACAAGTAAAATTATCAGTCATGATTATTTCCAGAGAAATTGTATATGCCTCCTGGTCATTCAAAATCTAAATCAACAAGTAACTGTTTGTTGTACTGTCCACAAGTCAATGGTTCAGGAAGCAACTGTTTGCCACAACTGTTAGTCTCTACATAGGATTTGGGGTCTTAAAAACTGGCTGTTTTTATGCCCTAGATTTGTATACACAATTACCAAAATCCATTGTGCAAGCACACATGAAAAGTTGTCAATATTTTCTCCTCTTGTTTATTTTTTGATAACGCTTTCCAGGACATCATGAGAATTGGCTATTGCTAACTTGATTCATAACTACATCTACATCAGCTTTTCAAATTCCCATATGCTAGTCATCTCCTCACAGGTGTTTGGAAGGACATTTCATCTTCATTTGAGGAAGAGAAGTCTGGCTCACACAGAAGGAAGGTTTGCTTCAGTGCAGGGTGGCTCTCCTACTATTCAAAGATGACTTACTTTGATTGTTCTTTTTTTCTGAGTTTTTTTTCATATTTACATTGAAGAAGAGATAGAGTGAATAAAAGACAAACCTGAAAATAAAAGAAAATAAACTCATTATGGTTGACATTTTAAATAAAAAACCCTAGGGTTTAATAGCCATGTTATATCCATAAGATAATGTTTCACACAAAAACCCTCCCCGTCGTCTAGCTCTTACATTGTTTACCCTCCTTTTCCATGATATTCCCTGAGACTCATTGTTTGAGTCATGTAGATATCTTGCTTAGGGCTAAGAAGTCACAGTCACTTAGTCTTAGTATTTTGGTTAGTTGAGTCTCTGCATTAATTTCTTCCAACTGCAAAAAGAAGCTTTTCTAACCAAGGTTGAGAGTATCACCCATCTGTGGGTACAAATATTTAGAAGGTATTTTTAACATGATCATGTTTTAACCAAACAACATAGTTGATTCCCCTCTAAGGCTAATGGACTCATAGGCTTTTGGTAAAGTTTACAGTGTCACTCATAAATTTCCTTCATTGGAACAGATCTTAAACCCAGTCAGAATGTAGTTGCTTATCTCTAACCTTTGTGCCACTATTGCACCAGAGTACGCATCCTTTTCTTCCCCAGGTTTGTGTTACAGCAGGGAGGAGACTATCAATGTCCTTTTCTCCAGAGGTCTAATAGTACCACCTGACAAAAGAAAAGCTAGCTAGCCAGAAAAAAGTTTCCAAGTCAGTTTTAAATTAATTCTTATATATATTATAACCAAAGTATGTAGTATCTTCAGCAATCTAACCATCTAATTACAGTGGGCAGCCATGAACAGTGGCAATAGCCTGACTTGTGTGTATCTTTGAGGTGGTGCTTCTCTGGAGACTACCTTACTAATAATCCATAGAGAGGATACCCTATGTCTGGACTGAGATTCTTTTCATGAATTTATGTGGAGCTGAGTTTACATGCTCAAGATTAATCCAATCAAAATTTCAGTATGTATGGGGCCTTGTCCTTGGATGAGGAGTTACTAGCAGTTGATGACTACCAAGGGGATAGAAAAATCTCCTTTCTTCGTTACTATGGCCACTGGTAGGTTTCCCACCCTCCAGTGGATGCTCCAAACACAGGCACATATGGGCAGATTACAATGGACTCTGTGGGTTATTTAAAAAACTAAATATGAGATAACAAAGTTGTGAGGAAGCCATATGGAGGAGGCCTGGAGAAGGTGGAATGGAGTTGTGTGTATGTGTATGGCCAAATTCTCTTGTATATAGGTAAAATAAAAAAAAATAAAGCATGTGTATAAAATACATAAGGTATAATAGAATTTTGTTGTGAGTAGGGGTTAAGATGCTACAGGTTCCATAACAGTAGTTCTCTACCCATAGTTTACATCCTCTTTAGAAGCCAAATAACTCGTACACAGGGTTTGTCTAAGACCACCAGAAAACAAAAACACTTATATTATGATCCAGAAAAGTAGTAACATTACAGTTATGGAGTATCAGTGAAAATAATTTTGTTATTGGGGCTTCACCACAACACAAGGAACAATATTAAAGGACCATAGTATTAGGAAGTTTGAGAACCACTGTTTTATAAAGTGCAAAAATGTAAAATTAGAAGGAACTTGAAAAATTATCCAGCACTTTGTTACAAAAATGTCTAAGCCAAAAAATATGGGAGTCTGTTAGAAATTCAGAATTTTAGCCCCTCCCTCAGGACCTGTATTTTAACAATTAAACTCAGTTAAGTCTTTGGAACCTCTGATTTCCACCACTATTTCCCAAACATAATGGATCTTCAGATCCTTGTGAGGAGGGATTTTTTTTAAACAACAACAGAAAAAAATTAATACAGCTTTCCAGGTGTTTCCTCTAGAGATTTTGATTCAACATGTTTTAGGTAAGGCCAGAAAATTCTGTTTTAACAACGTTTCCCATATGACTCTGACACAGTCCACATTGCTTTTGTCCTTGAAGCATCATTTAGGAGCCAGTGATTTGATTCAAATCCTTACCAGATGTTGTGAAAATAAGTGGGCAACCAGACTCTCTTTAAATATTTCCATTTACACGGGCCATTTAGTCACCTCTTAATTATCCAAGACAAGAGAGCAGAGCATCAGAACAGAGAATCAAATCCCCCAAAGGCTGAGTCAGCTGGGCCCTTGACCCTTCTTCTGAGGTAAACAAATTTTAGCTTAGGGACTTGGATCATTACCTCAAGGCTGCTGAAATCTAGAAGGACTTAACTGACTTTAAAGATACGTGGGAAGAATAAAAATGAGAAGAGAATTATGAAACATCCTGCTTTGGATTATCAACTCCATGTGGTGTGTAGTGTGCATGATTCAGCCCTTGAAGGAATTATTGTTGTTATTTTGCCTGGTAAGTAAATCTCCTGGTAAGTAAAATATCATGTTTTGTCTAAAAATGTAGGTCTCTCTTTATATAAAAGGCATTCATCTTGAAGATGTTAAATATTTGCTATTTCTCAACTAAGAAGATATAGAATCTTGGTATTATAATCTTTATGCATTAACGTTAAAATAGCATGAATATTGAAGAGGTATTAACAAAACTGACTAACTCTGAATATAAGTAGTATCTTCAAAATATATTTACATGTGGTGACTATAATTAAGTGATAGAGAGATTTAGGCAGCAGAATAAAGGTGTATGAAGAGGTACAAACACCATAAATCACCAGAGAAGTGAAAATTATAAACTACCATAAAATATTACTCAAACCACTACAAAGAGCTTTTACAGCAATGTAAAGGAAAACAAGTAGAAATGAAGATGTAGAGAAAATTATTTTTTTAAATCCTATTGAAGGGAATATAAATTGATGTTACCCTACAAAAAGGATTGCATTACACACACACACACACACACACACACACACACACACACACACACGAGTTATCACGTGATCCAGTATCTCTCCTCTATGTTATATATCTAAAATAAAATCAGTACTTTATCAAAACTTCTTCACTCCTGTGTTTATTTCACAATTATCCCTTTTAGATAACGTACAGAATCAAACTCTGTAGCCATCAACAATGAATATATAAATAATTGTGCACACATGCAACTGAATATTAGCATTTGAAAACAAGGAAATTCTGTCATTTGCAAAAAAGAAAAACTGCTTGATCTGGAGGAAAATGTATAAAATGTGAGTGTAAATATGAAGTCAGACACAGATGCCATAGAATATGAGCTTATGTACATTCAAAGTGACACTAATTATTGTACCAAATGTGAAGAATTAGTATGAGAATTTACTCTGCTAGAATAAGTAATAAATTTAATATCCAATAAGAGCTCAATAAACATTACTTAGGCTAGATGACTGTTTTCTGCAAGGGCATTCTTACTACTTCCACTCATTCTTACTACCACCCCATTTAAAATTTTGCATTTTCTACCTTAGTTTGTATCTGTATTAATTTTTTTCTCCATTTTCATTCTGCTCCATTCTACATAAGTGTTTCAATTTTCTAGGCTAGCTTTTTTAATATGTATATCCACAAGTCAGAAGCTGTATAGAATGGTAATCAATGGTTACCTTAATGACAGTGCCATTGGTACCTTCATAAAGTTAATTTACTATTTTTATAGCTGTCTACATACTCTATTTTAGCAGAATTCATACTCCAGATCACCTTCCTAGCTTTTTACATATGGCAACAATAGTGATGCTGCCTTAGCCTGCAGCATCTCTTTGTCCACCAGTCCTTCCTTCCTTCCTTCCTTTCCTTCTTTTTTCTCTCCTTCCTTCCTTCCTTCTTTCTTTCCCTCCTTCCTTCCTTCTTTACTTCTTTCCTTTCCTTTCCTTCATTTTTCCTTCCTTCCTTCCTTTTTTCCTTCCTTCCTTTCTAGCTTTCTAACTTTCTCAAGTTTCCTGTTCTTCCTGAAATATTTTAAAAATACAACATTCCTTTCCTTTTGAGATTTATGTGTTCACTGTTTATGCTCCTGCCCTGTATGTAGCACATTACACACAATCTCAACTAACCCAGAAAGTCTTTGAAGTCATGTACTGGGTCTTGTGTTCCTTTCTGTCCTTTAGATTCTCAGAACCTACAGTTTTCTAGGTATCATACTTGGTACTGAGAGCATAGTTGGAAAATGTATGCTGCCTTTTGCTTCTGAAATATTACAGTCTGGTAGAATAGAATGAAAGTCACTACACAGTGTGTAAAGATATGATCATAGATAATTAAAACATGTAGGACGAGGTGAACCATGTATTAAAGGACCATCTATAATTACTAAACCAGCATAATCCTGCACAAAAATTTGTAAACATTTGCCATCAAACCCACAAGTAAGTGTAGTCTTTATCCTTCATTAAGGAAACATCTTTAGAACAGAGATCTCTACCAAAAACCATAACCCATCAAAATGCAGAGTATCAAGTCCAGTCCATGTAGACCCATCAACAAAACATAAGTCTCAGGGAACACTATAGAAGAGGGTGATGAAATATTGTAAGGGCCAGAAGATCAGGGAAGTTGCTGTGAGCTAGTAATGCCAGAAGCTATACCCATAAAGTCTCATCAACATGAACACCCAAGCATGAGCTGAACAAGGACAGCATTAATGCACATGGAATACTGGATTGAAAATGGCCTGTAAAGCTTCAACCCCACAAGAACTATAGGCAACTGAAAAAAATTGGAGATAGAAAAAGGTAAACTTCCCTAGGGAAGAGATTGGTTCTGAAAACATACTGAATCAGGTACACTGTCGGTACCTGAACATAACCTGACTTTATTTTTTAATATTTGTTTGTTTACATCTCAAACTGCCCATTCCTGGTCCTCCCTCACAGAAACCCTCTCCCGTCTACACTCCCCTTACCCTCTGATAGGGTGTAATATAAAATAAGATTCCTCCACTCGCACTGTCTCTTCCAGAGTAGGTACATCCTCTCCTACTGAGGCAAGGCAGCCCTGTTAAAGAATGTATACCACAGTCAGGCTACAGCTTAAGGGATATCATCTGCTCCAGTTATTGGGAGGCCCATATGGAAACTGAGCCACATTTCTGCTAAGTATGTGTCAGGGGCCTTGTTTTAGCCCATGTATGTTCTTCTGTTGGTGGGTCAGTTTCTGAGAGCTTCCACAGGTCCAGGTCAGTTAACACTGTTGGTCTTCCTGTGGAGTTCTCATCTCTTCCAGGGTCTTCAATCTTTCCCCCAAGTCTTCTATTAGGGTCCTTGACCACTGTCCAGTGTTTGACTGTAGGTATCTGTTTCAGTCAGCTACTAGGTAAAGCCTCTCAGTGGACAATTATGCTATGATAGATTTATTTGAAGTACTGTGACAGACTTTTCAAAAGGGGGTGGGGGTCAGAAAGATGCAAAGGCACCAAATCACTGTATTAAGTTTCTAGTGTATGTAGGTCAGAAAATATTTCCTATAGCCATTGAGAGAAATTAGTGTATACACCCCCCTCCCACAAAACAAAGATTTGCTGAAATTTTCCTGGTGTTTCATAAGAATGCTTGTTTCAGCTACATTGTGTCTTTGTTTACTTATATAGGTGAATCTTGTTTCAAATTAGTATCAGGGAAAGTTTTGTATATCATTTTGGTGAGACTTAAGATGTTATTATCTGAGAATATTAGGTCATACTGTAAGAGATTTCATGATTTCCCCCATGAAAATGTATGTCTATATTTTAAGGATACAGATTTTAAAATAGAAGGTAATCAAATCATTTAGTTGTAATCTTTGAGATGTACTATCTAGAGATGCTATTAGGGGGTATGGAATTTTGCAAGCAACAACTAAAAAAAAAAAAAAAAACCAAAACAAACAATACACAAACAAAACACCTAATCCCAAGTTGTAGGTAATTGCTTGCTCAAAAGCTAATTTTATTTTACAGTTCTATACTAATAGGCTATGACAAAATAGACCCCTTCAAGTACCTGCAAAATATGTGAGGCTGAACAGCTGTGTGCATCTGTAGAGGAGACATTTTTAATATTATCGTATATATATGATCACAAACACTAGGGTGAAGAGGGTGGAACAATGTGTTATGGATTTTGATCAGTAGGTCTTGATTTCTGAAATTTTTTTGAAGTCAAATATCTTACAAATTCCTGGGAAGAGCAGTCTGGTAACTGCTACATGGTGGTAAGCAAATACTTTGGGGAAAGTATTTTGTGGTTATTTCTCCTAGGGAATTCACTAAATTTTGTCAGGCGTACTAGATGTTCCACCAGACTTTTTTTTTTTATTATTATGAAGAAATGTGTTCTACCAGGGTGCCATTTCTAGAAGCTTCAACAAATTCTGTGAGACTCCTACAGTTGAACTTAATTAAAAAGGAAAGATACATACAGGCAGAATTATGGTGAATATTATCATCTTTCAGTTAGATGATGCCAAATGTCTCTGCTGAGTTTTCCTCTCCAGCAGAATACATATATATATATATATATATATATATATATATATATATATATATATATATGTATATGTATATATCCTGTTCCTCGGCTATAGATGTACTCTCAATTACTTGGAGACAGCATAAAAAGTCATTCAACCTCACATCACCAATGAATAAAGACAAGTCACATTGCCATTGCCTTAGATAAACTAGTTTGCAATTACTTTATATTTTGGATACAATTTCATATTAATTGTACTGAGGATGTACAATCAATCCCACAGACTTTTCATGCCTGGAATGACAACACTAAAAATACTTAAGCAAATGTCAGAATTCTTGTCTCCTCTGACCATAAGAATGCGAAGGCCAGTTGTTCTTAAAAATTTCCCATTCTTTTGCTAATTTATCTTTATTATTTCCCATTTGTTTCCAGTCAAGTCTCTAAAACTCTGTTGCCTACAATAAGTACAGTGTGTATTTGAAGAATATATCCCTGATATATGAACAATAATTGTCCTGAAGTCAAAAGAAGGTATGTATATTTTACCAAGTTCAATGTACATACAAATTTGAGATTGTACTTTGGGTGTAAAAAGCAATAACATAAAGCCCACAGTTAAGATGTTTAAAAAATTGTCCCTTTCTCTTTCTCCCACATTCTTAATTATCATTTGATTTAATTGATCTACATCTAGTTAATTTACATCTACTGATACTTGGTCTATCCTTCAAGGCCCAGATATATGTGTCTGAATCATAGATTCAGGAAGTTTATTGTGCATCTAAAGAAAAATATAATCTAGTGGTAGGAACCATTCATGTCTCTCATATACTATAATCTTTTTTACACAATTAGATAAACTTCCATTAGTTTACACTTGTTTAACTTAGAGTTCATTCCCAACGGAACTCAAGCACTTTTATATGGATACAAGATTAAAACACTAAAGTATTAACTGGTTTTTAAATTAAACTCTGAATTAGCAAATAATAATAATAATAATAATAATTATTATTATTATTATTATAACAAAAATAAAATTAGCCCAAATACAGTTATACAGAACCTTGTGGATTTTCTACAAGATGTTTGTGTATTCCAACTCTTTTCTTTTAGAGGACAAGCCACTATTCTACAAAGGTCGATTTTACATATTAAAGTTTGCATATTTTTACTTGGTAGCAGTGATGAGGCGATCAGAAGTTACATTGCAGTGGGAAAACTGTATGCATTTCCTGTTCTCGGTGCTGACACGGCTGTGGGGATTTTCCTCAGCTTTTCTGAATGTTCACCTTGTGTCTCAGACCAGACATGAGCATTTGGACAAGAAGAGGGGATTTTTTTTTTTTTACAGGAAAGTTATGAGCTTCCAAGCTTACATAAAATAAACTAACGTCCAAGATAATCACATCCTTCTGGCCCTTTTCACTTTTTTTGCCATCCTTCTCAAAATTTTCTCTTTGAGTGTGTGCCCTATCCACTGCTCCACAGGATTAATAGCCTGTGAAAGTAAAGGAGTAAACCAATCTTATGGGGTCTGGAAGAAAGAGCAAGGGTGAAGTGGAAAATAAAAACAGTCCCCAGGGCCTCACCGGAGGACTGGCCATGATTTGAGTGTAGGTGGCTACCTACATGGTGTGAATTTTAAGGGACCAAAGCCTTCCTTTGGTAAAAGAAAAATAAAAAACATTTCCAATTTGTTGACTAGGGCTCAATCTTCTTTCTTTGTAAGGATAAGATGTCTGCTCTCTGGAAAACATTCAGGCTGGAAATGTTAGACTCCCACCTTTAGGAACTGGAGTGAAGAATTCAAACCTGACAACTTTCTCAAAGGAATGTCAATACCTCCACATACTCACAATTTCTGAAGTCTAAGTAAGAGGTCCCAAAGCTTTTATAGCCTTTTCTTCTCAGCTCATTTATTTCATCAGCGCAGCACAGCCTAGCCTTTCTGTTTACTTTATTTTCTCCTCTACTGATATTTGTGGTTAATTTATATCTGGGTTCACTTCCATACAAATCCTATAGCATTTTGTTTTTAACAGCAAAGAGTAATTAATAGTAAAGGGTCTATAAGTCAGTGTTTCTCAACCTGTAGGTTGCAACCCATTTGGGTGTCAAAGAACAATTTCACAAGGGTTTTATATCAGATACTCACATTTTTATTCATAAAAGTAGCAAAATTATGTTTATAATTTTGTGTTTGGGGGTTAGCACAACATGAGGCATAGCATTAAAAGGTTAAAGCACTAGGGAAATTGAGAAGCACTGCTTCAAACAGACACTGAGGTCTTCAGCCAATTCAGAATGTTCATGGAAAATGACTTAAGGTTTAACATTTAAAATATTAAATATCACTGACAACAACAAAATATTTACTGTTCAGTGAGAAAATGATATCCCAAGATCATGATAATTAATCTAAACCATGAAGATCTCATCATTTTGTATTTTCAATAGCAGATAATAATTTTATATAACACTGAATGCTGTCATTTTACATGAGCTTAAGTTTCCCCAAGTGACATAGCTTTGCCTTCTGCTGTACTGGAAGTAATTTTCTGGATCTTGTTGGTAAGCATTCTCTACTATTCCAAGGAAAAAAATGATTCTAGTTAGTAACTTCTTAATATTCTATCATGTCTTCCATGATTTCAGACTCTAGTTGATTGTATTTCGGAAAATAAGTCTGCAGTGAATGGTCCCGATAGGCCCATATGCTTGAATACTTGGCCTTCAGCCTCCTGTTTCCCATTTTAAGATGCAAGCCTCCATCTGTTTCTACTACCATGCATACATACTCTGCTATCACATGTTCTAACACTCTGGAATTATAAGCCCTAGTAAATGATTTCTTTTATAATTTGACTTGGTCATGGCTGTTTATCACAATAGAAAAATAACTAAAGTAAAACCCTTGGTCTCCTTGTGAGGTGACAAAAATACCACAAAACAGTACTGTGACCCTACACTCCCCTGACAGCATCAGCCCCTAAGTAGTAATAAAATCAAATAAGTTTGTCGTTTGGTTTGTTATCAGTTCTTGGTTCTCAGAGTCAGTTTCCTGCTACTAGAATGATATTACAGGTAAATGTGGGAGCCTAGGTGACTTACCTGTCTATAGTTCAAGTACTCAGAAGTAAACAAGGATTGTGAGTATGAAAATAATCTCAGGGACATAGATACTGTCTCAAAAATCAATGGGGGTGAGTAGAGTCCTTGTAGTCTCCCACCAGTAATAGATCTGTGTAGAGTTGCCCCCATTCCACTCCTGGTCTGTACTTAGTACAGCAAGATATCAAATATCTGCCACCAAATGAAACTGTAGATCTTTACTGAAAGTTTTAATAAATTTTTATATAAAAGCATCCAACAAATGGTCCATTATGATCCATTAGTGATAAGCTACATCAGATGCATCCTTTACAAATGACTTTCTCTTTTCATCCCACAAATGATCTTTTTGGTTACTAGATTCAAAGACAGTGGAATTTCTCTCTCCCTTAGGGCAGGAATGAAGTTTCTAAAGGACCATGGATGTCATCACAGTTCCTCTTGCGTTCAGGCCAGATCTTAGAATTTTATGCAAAAACAATATTTCACTGGAATTTTACATATGTGTGCATTAAATAATGCTTTCTTACTAAGTAGTTTTTCTATAAGTGGAATTGATCATGACATCGTCACAGTTTAGGTAACTCCTTATTTTGGTATCTAACATACAAATTGGCACTGGTAATTAATGAGAGGATTGTCAGAGCAGTATGGTTTGCTACTTTGGTTTGGCTTTAAAATGAAATGCATTGCAACTAATTTTCATGAAGTTTGTTGAATTAGAAATATTTAAGAAATCTAGAAAATGTTTTCTTTCAATCCTTTGCATATGTATTTATAGAATAAAAAACTATTCAAAGTTCAAATTGGTTAAAATAACTGAAGGTCTCTCCTACCAAAGATGAACATCAAGAAAATAAAGAACCCTTATTGGCAAATGACCTTTATTTATATTTTTGAAACATAACATATCCAATAATACCCAGCAGGATTTCATATTTTATTTCTTTTGACATTTTGACATGTGTGTTAGTTAGCCCTACTTCCCTTTTGTTTTGTTAAATAACACTACTTTCTTATTTTAGACTGACAAATGTCTCTAGTTGTTTTTTTCTAATCAGATTCAAGTTAAAATATCTCTGGAAACTACACTACAAAGACCTGAAAATGTAACACTAAAAACAGTATTCTTTTTTCAGTCTTTTGTCTTATTGGTGTCCTAGGTTTCCACTATGTATGATTATTCTAGGAAAAAAAAGTATGTTAGGACACATATTTTTTACTAGTTTAAATGTTTACTTACTTATTTCAGTTTCTCTATAGGCTAAAAACTTACGCCATTGTTCTCTTATTTCTTTTTAACACTTCACAGTAACACATTCTAACTCCCCTTCCTTGAAAGTACTATAAAGACCACTGCTACCATGAGTATATGATTTTGTATAACTTTAAAAATAGTTTTTTTTTTGAGAGCAGCTCAGGAACTGCAGCCTGAAGGTCTCTTCATAGCACTCTCTTCATTGTCTGCAGAAATTTCCTGCTTGATGATTCCATGGCCAGAAATTCACCATGTCTTTTCTTAAGATCTATTCCAGAGAAAGCTTTAACTTTGTTGGCCATCCCATTGTTAAGGTTGATCTCTACACACTGCTATGATTCTCTTCCAACCTGCTGTCCCCAGTGATGCCTCTATTGGTGTCTATGAGGTCGTAGAGCTCATAGATAAGAAGCACTGCACAGGGAAGGCTATCTTAAAGGATAATGAGCCCATTAAGGAAACTGTTGCACCTGCTCTGGTTAGCAAAAGCAAGTGAATTTTGTGAAACAAGAGAAGGACAAAATGATGATTGAGATGGAGTACACTGAAAATAAATCTAAATTTGGTGCAAATGACATTCTGGGAGTACCCTTGGCTCTGTGCAATGCTGCTGCCATGGGAAACAGGGTGCCCGTTTACCATCACATTGTTGACTTGGTAAACAAAAGTCATTTTGCTCTTCCCAGCTTTCAATATGATCAACTGTGGTTCTTGTGCTGGCAACAAGTGGTCCATGCAAAAGTTCACGATACTCCCTGTGGAATATCCTATTTTTGGAAAGCAATGCTCATTGGAGCAGAGATTTACCAAAACCTGAAGAATGTCATTAAGCAGAAATACTGGAAGTATGCAGATAAAACCAATGTGGGTGTTGTGGGTGCATTTTACCTAAGATCCTGAAGAAAGTTTAAAGCTGCTAAAGACAGATAGGTATACTGACCAGATTTTCATTAGAATGACTGTGGCAGCCTCTGAATTCTACAGAACTGGCAAAAATGACATGAGTCTTCTGATGACTCCAGCACACCATACCCGATTAGCTGGCTGACCTCTATAAGTCCTTTGGTCAGGAATATCCAGTGATGTCCATAGAAGTACCCTTTAACAGGGACAACTGAGAAAGTTGACAAAAGTTGACAGATAGTCCAGGCATCCAAGTGATTGGGAATGATCTCACAGTAACCAACCCTAAGTAGATTTCTAAAACTGTGGACAAGAAGTCCTACAACTGCCTCCTGTTCAAAATAAAACAGATCAGATTTTTCAATGTGGCCAAGTTTAATGGTGGGGGTGCTGTGGTCTTTACTCTTGGGAGACTCAGGCTACTTTGATTACTGGCCTTCTGATGGGGCTCTATACTAGACAGATCAAGAATGGTGCCCCTTGTTGATCTGATGACCTGGCCAGATACAATCAAATCCTTAGAATCAAGGCAGAGATGGGCAGCAAGGCCAAGGCTGTCAACAGGTCCTTCAGGAAGCCCCTGACCATGTGAAGTATAGGCTGGAGATACTTGGAGCTACCAGTTGCTTAAAATCATCTTGTCCCTGATGTCATAGAGGTAGCTCAAGGACAGCCCAGTGTTTGTCCTTCTTATGTCACTGCTTTCTTAGACTTCCAAAGCTAGGTCTGGCCATCTGGGGCCCTGCTGGAAATCCTAGCTTTGTAATCATGTGATTGGTCCATATCACTGTTTCTGTCACCTCACTTCCCAGCTAGTATCCTGTGTAATCTCTAGGGTGGCCACAATCAAGACTCTCCAGTGGTTCTACATGTATAACAAAAGCCTCCTTGATGAATAAGAAAAAAAATGGTTTCTTGTTTTAATCCCACATGGATAGGTGGAAAAAAAACAATCACAAGGTGCAGTGAGAGAGAGAGACCTACATAGGAGAGGAGAGAGGGATGAAAAAGGGGGAACATGATTAGGTATTGGGGAACAGTGGTGGGGAACAGTAGTGAGGCCCTGAGGGCCAAGAGAGTGAATGAGAATATACAACCGTGGGAGGTGGGATGACCCTCTAGAATGTACCAGAGACCTGGGAGGTGAGAGAATTTTAGCACTCAAAGGGAGGGAATATAGATAAAATGCCCAACAGTAATGAGAGGGAACTTGTAGAATCCATCTCCAGTAGAAAAGCGGGGCATTGATTAGAGGGATGCTGTTGCCATCCCACAGTCAAAAATTTTGACACATAATTGTTTCTGTCTAAAACTGCAGGGACAAAAATAGAGATAAGACTAAGGGAAAGGAGGTCCAGTGACTGGCCCAAATTGGGACCCATCTCAAGAGAGTCTTTAGGCCTGACATTATTATTGATGCTATGGTGTAATTAGAGACAAAGGCTATCATGGCTGCCCTCTGAGAGGCCCAACAAGCAACTTACTGAAA
The DNA here is from genome assembly GCF_963924665.1 of Micromys minutus. Lineage (NCBI taxonomy): Eukaryota > Metazoa > Chordata > Mammalia > Rodentia > Muridae > Micromys > Micromys minutus. The sequence goes on along the minus strand of NC_137970.1, from coordinate 52,944,966 downwards.
AAGATGCAGATACACCAAACCAATGAACCGAAATCGGGGATCCCTGAAATTGAACTAGGGAAAAGCTAGAAGAAGTTGGGGAGGAAGGCAACTCCACAAGACCAGCAGTCTCAATAAACCTGGACCCCCAAGATTTCTCAGATACTAAATCACTAACCAGAAGGCAGCATACACTAGCTGGTCCAAGGCTCCTGACAAATATACAGCAAAGGACAACCTGGTCTGGCTTCAGTAAAAAAAAGATAAACCTAACCCTTGAGAGACATGAGGCCCCAAGGTATAGGGAGGCTTGGCTGGGTGTGTGGGATGTGTGTACAGGAATGGGGACATCCTCCTGGAGTTGGGAGAGGAGGAATGGGATGAGAAACTGTTGGAGGACAGAAGGGGAGAGGGATAACAACTGGAAAGTAAAAAATGATTAAAGATAAAAAGAGTTTTATGGCTTGTTAGATTATTTTATTTGGTTTCTATTCAGTTTTGATAACATATTTTTGACTATTCTGTTCCTTAAGCAAAACACTGTATATTAATTAGTGATTTTCATGGCTATTAGTTAATAAAAAGGAAGAGCACAGGGGTGAGTGGAATTACTGGTGTAAATCTAATGACCCTTCCTGAAGAGGGAGATCCTCCTTTATTGGAACTGGATGTAGTTGGCTGTAGTGTCTGCCTTAAAAAGAAATTAGGTACATGTTGCTGGCATGGGTGTAGCTGGCTGCAAGGCATGAAGTTCAGGAAGTGGGAATCTATTTTCTAACAGTTAGGGATGATAAAACTTGGTGAGAATAGATCGAATTATCAGTGTGAGTTGGGCTTCCTACTTAATGAGGTTGTCCAGGTAGGCAAACAAAAAGGTAGGGTCCTGAGAGCAAAAGCATTAAGACAAACAAATAATAAATGGGACTTCATGAAACAAAAGAAGGGGCTGTACAGAAAAGAACACCATCACTCAAGTGATGGGCAATCTATACAATGGAAAAATATCTTACCAGTTTCACAAACAAAAGAGGGTTAGTATCTATAATATATAAAGAATCCAAAGAAGGAAACAACAAGAAAACAAATAACCCATACTAAAAATAGCATTATAGAACTAAATAAAGAGTTCAGAAAGGATGAAACACAAAAGGTTAAGGAACATTTTAAAATTTTTCAACACCTTTAGTCACTAGGAAACTATAAGTTAAAAGTACTTTGAGTTTTCATTTCACTCCAGTCAGGATGACTAAGGCTGAAGTTTAAAAATAAAATTGAGGGAACACACCTTTATTGTTGGTAGGAGCACAGCTGTGACACTGAAAATTGGTTTAGAAGTTTCACAGAAAATTGAGAATAATTCTACTTCTATAGTGCTATAGAACCAGCTATCCCACTCCTGGGAGAATACCCAAAAGATGCTGCATCGTCCCACAAGGATACTTGCTCTACTATGTTCATAGCAGCTTTTATTCATAATTGCTAGAAGCTGGAAATAGCCCAGATGTTGCACAACTGAAGAATGGATACAGAAAATGTGGTTCATTTACACAGTGGAATACTATTCAGCTATTAAAAACAAGGACATAATGAATTTCACAGGCAAATGGATGGAACTACAAAATGTCATCCTGAGTTAGTTAATCCAGACCCAAAAGGACATGCATTGTATGTATTTACTTGTAAATGGATATTATCTTTAAACTACAATATAAACACATTACAATCCACAGACCCAAAGAAGACAAATAAGAAGAAGACCCCAAGGGAGGATGCTTGAATATTTCTCAGAAGGGAAAATAACATAGATATCAAAGGTAAAGAGAGAGAAGTAACTGGATAACAGAGAGGATAATGAGGGGAATGGGGAAGGCAGATCTGGTATAGGGAGAACAGTGGAGAGAGAATACAAATCTGTTGTGGGTTGGAGTACGGGACATCTGTAGTATGTACATGGGATGTGAGGAGGTCCTAGGAGCCTATGGGGGTGACTCCTGAGACCCTTAGGAGTCAGGGATATGAAAACTAATGAGGTCACATTCTAGAGCCAGGCAGAACTCCCAGTGGACACCAACCCAGCCAAAAAACTTTGATCCAAAATGTGTCCTCCCCAAAAGATGTGCATGGGAAAAGATGACAGAGAAATACCCAACAAAAACTGGCCCAAATTGATACCAATCCCATGGGCAAGAACCAATCCCTGACACTATTAACAATACTCTGTTATACAGGATTCTAGTATAATTCCCCTCTAAGAGGCTCCACCCAGCAGCAAATGGAAACAGATTGTGTAGCGACACACAACCAAGCATTAGATGGAGCTCTGAAGTCTTATGTAAAAGTTGGGAGAAGGATTGAGGGACCCAAAGAGTATAGGGACACCACGGGAAGACCAACAGAGTCAACTAACCTGGACCTCTCAGGACTCTTAGAGACTGAACCACAAACCAAAGAGTGAGCATGGGCTGGACCTGGGCCTCCTACATATATGTAGCAACTGTGCTGCTTGGTCTTCATGTTGCTCTCCCAACAACTGGAGTGGGGCTATCCCTGAATCTGTTGCCTGCCTGTGGATTCTGTTCACCTAACTGAGCCAACTTGTCTGGCCTCAGTGGAAGTGGATGCACCTAGTCCTGCAGGAACTTGATGTGCTAAGGTAGAGTGAAACACAGGGAGGGCCCTCTCCTTCCAGAGGAGAAGGGTAGGGGCGATAATGGAGGAGCTATTCAAGGGTGGACAGGGAGCAATGATACTGAGTTGTAAAATGAATAAATAAATTCATGGAAAAAGGACAAATGCTAATCCAGATGTGGAAAAAAAGAAGGATACTTATTCACACTGATGGAATTACAAACTGGTATAGTCACCGTAGGAATTGGTGTGAAGATTCCTCAAAAATCTGAAAATAGATCTATACCACTCTTAGGCATATGCCCAAAGGACTCCATGTTCTACTGCAGGGAGGCTTGTCCATGTTAATTGCTATTCTGTTTACAATAGCCGTGAGATAGAGTCTGAAGTTCTATCAACTGATGAATGGATAATTATGTATATATATATATATATATATATATATATATATATATATATATATATATGTATATGTATATACATATACATATACATATACATATACACATATATACATAATGTGTGTATACATAGAGGGATATTGTTGCCTTCTTATGATTTCTCTTCCCCTATGTCTCTGTCTGTCTGTCTGTCTCTCAATATAACTAATATAGGATAGTTGTTGGACACTGGTGTCTAATAGACTACCAGAAATTAGAATTCTTTTTTCATTTTTCTTGGTTAACCTCTAGAGCTTAAAAGTAAGACAATATTGCTGAAGATATCACTTAGGATATGGAAATAACAAGCTGGTACTAACCTGGAAACTTTACCTCTGCTGGCTGGCTTTTATGATGCTAGATGGTACCATACAAACTATCAGGCAGAGAAGTAATAATCAGTCTCACCCAATTGTGAACACTGTGAACTACAATACCGATTAGTTAGGGAGGACATGCCCACTGATGTAATACAAGTACAAACATTATGGGAGCAACCACCAACTTTCTGATTGGACATGAGGCTTGCCTAGTGAGATAAAACACATATACCTGGCACAATTATCAAGCTAAGATCCTATAGCTATATAAATTATAGGCTCTATGGGAGCCTACTAGTTTTAAGATGCTAAATGGTTAAGCTGGTAAAATGTTAAATTCATTCCTAATAACCTATAGATTAAATATGTTTCCCAAGCATTATCAGAGAAGCTTTTATTAGAAGATGATGACTAACCAGAGAACTCAAACTGGCCAAAAACCATAGAATAACAGACTGCAGAATATTTAGTCCCATAGGGGAAACATACATCACAAATCTCCATCCAGAGGCCCAGCAATCATTTTGGAAGAGGAAAAAGAAAGAGAATAAGCTCCCGGAGTGGTTGATGATAATAAACATTATCTTCTAGACATAGACGTGCAGCTGCACATATGGTGCTTTCACCACAAGACCTAATGTTAGCCTTAGGTCAAAACCTGACATCTTGAGAGAAGTGGGACACACAATCCCACCAGAAGCCATAAAACTGTAGTCAATTGTTAGCTTCTAGAAGAGAGAGAAAGAAGTTTTCCGTAAGAGTATATATAGTCCATGGTAAGTTGACCATTCTCCAGTGAAACACCACAGAATCGAGCATATTTGGGCAGCACAAATGTATCTTGAAGGGTTGTGTGTGGGTTTTTTTTTTTTTTTTAACACAAAGATGGTAAGGAAGGTAAGGAAGGGGAGTAAATCAGGAAGAGTTGAAAGTGTGTGAATATGATAAAAACACAGTGTATTATATTATCAAAGGACTATATGAATGTCTCACTATTTAGGTGAATTTTATATTTCCTCACAAATACAAAGATTACCCAGCACTTTCATCCATTAATACTTTCATTAGACTTATAGTATATCTTTTGAGCCAATAGATGGTTGCTTTTGATGGTAGATGCATGCCATTTGCTGCATAAGCTACTCTATTATGTGCTATATTTTGGTAATACAGAAGTGTTACCACTGTGGACAGGTGCCTGATTTCATTTCTCCTGTCTTTTATTATACTCATTCTTAATATATTAGAAAGCATCTTAAAGGATGCCTAGCTTTACAGAGACTTGAATTACCAGGTAGGGGAATGACCAAGAGGCACTGCCCATTCAGAGGGGAATGGGAGGGAGGATGTGGGATGGATTGTGGGAGGAGGTAACTGGGAGGGTGCAATGAACAGGATTCAAAGTAAATAAAAATAAATAAATAAGAAAATATCTCTCAAGAGAAAGGTATTTTTTAATGAGAATATGCGACCAGAAAGAATGGGTCCAACAACTTAAACATGGCTTCCAGATGCCCCAAATTAAATACATATTGAAATAAATTTTATTAAATAAAAATATTCACATGCAGATTACATGCTTACTAGAGTAGTAATATTGGTTATTAAATACCTAACCTCCTGGTTAAGAATATAATTTGTTCCATTATGGCATATGAGTCTCAGAGTACATCATGTTTAATTTCTCTATGCAGTTATTTTGCTCATGTTTTATTTTATTTTATCCTATTTTACTTTTTACTCTGTGGCCATTTCATGCATACATGTGTATAGCAAATTTTGGTCAGTCTCAATGTCTATTACTCTTTCAGGTGCCCTGTCTATCCTGATAGAGTACTATTTTTTAAAAAAAGGAGCGTATTATTTTTCATGATTTTTTAAAGTTTAAAACCACAAGCACTAGACATATCTCCTAATAATAATTATATATTTTGGTGCTATAATAATATAATTCAGAGAAGATACCTCTAGAGTAAGAAAAGAAAAAAGCGCCTGTATTTCTCATTTTGAAAACTACACCATTCTAATATGTCTCCAACTGGAGACTTGTTGACCAGTGGGTCACTTGTATAATATTTATTCAACTTTCTGCTCTTCACTATAATTTTTCATCTTAGAAAACATCATATTCTTCCTCAGCATGGTACTATTATCCTATTTATTGTGTCTGTGCAGAAAGTCCAGTTTGTAGCACGCAAGACACACACACACACACACACACACAGAGAGAGAGAGAGAGAGAGAGAGAGAGAGAGAGAGAGAGAGAGAGAGAGAGAAAGAGAGAGAGAGACAGACAGACATGAAGACACAACATATATATATATATATAAAACATTAGACACCATATATATGAGGTGTTTAACATTAAAAATGTTTGTATAAACATTATGTATATTTAATTTCAAAGCTAAAGTCTAGTCACCCTGATTTTCTAGTATTCTTTAGAAAACCATGAAATGAACAGCTCACAAAAATAGGGACAAGACAAGAATGAAATGACCTAAATGCTACCCTTTGATTCAAAGGGCTTGAAAAACCAGCACTAAATGTAAGCAATATTACAAAGCAGTGTTTTTACAGTATCAGCAATATTGAAAAAGGACAGTATCTAAATAGCAATTAAAAGTAGGTTAATTATGAATTGTAGTTTTTTTCTAGGCTCTAGCATTACCACAAAGGGAAATTTTAAGTAACAAAATTTACCAAATCCTCTAGTAAACAAATTCTTGCCTGTGATGTAAGGCTACATTGTCTTGCTGTTATAACCTTGCAGATTCATGGTAGATTAATATATGCAACAGAAAACAAGCAGCATTAAGCTAATGGAGGCCCTGTTACCTTTGGGAGAAAGTAATCTTTGGGGGAAAGATGCTGACACAAAAATCAAGATAAAGTTTAAGTACCTACCTACTGTTTTATCCAGCGCTGATAGAAGCTCTTAATCAGGTCCTCTGCAGATGTTGTACTTACAAGGCTGACTAATTCATTCACACCTGAAAAAATACAAAATAGTGATCATATGTAGGAAAATTTTAGCTGCTATACAAAACGAGACACCAAAATAGATTACCAGAGGCAAAGGAAATGAGCAAATAGCTATATCTATCCTTAGTGGTTGCAAGGTAGTGTGTGTAGCTGTCCTTTCGCCATCTGACATCTCACTTGACCTGGCAGCCTTGGAAAAGAGGGAGAGCAGATAGGAATGCCCCTGGCAGGCCTCACAAGTCACTCCCTGGTCACAAGGTGCTCTCAACTTTGATGAGTTACCCTAGAAAAATCCCACAGTCTCAAGTCAAACTCCCAGAATTATTGGAGGGAAGCAGGTTTCTTTTCTCCTGGCAGCAGTCTTGGGAGAGGTTCTCTGACTGCAGCCGTCTCACTTCTTAGAAAACAGATGAGGAAGGAGACTCAGCTGGCCACTGGATGTGAGCCTAGCCATTTTAGAAGCTGAATTTCTTCACAAAGCTGCCTCCCCTATGCGCTCCTGTCATGCTTTCTTCTACTTGGGGCGAGTATGGACACCCATGACTACACCCCATATTCCTGCATTGCATTTTATCTAGTGATCCCCTGCTCAGGTTTGCCAAGTTGTCTGAAATATCCTATTACACATCCAGTTCTTAGAAGCACTGCGCTTCCAGGAATCTTCTAATAAAGTGAAAATACTACCAGGATTTGTTATGCATTATACTTTTAAGTGGAATAAATGGCATAAACACAATTTTATTTAGAAGGTCAAGAGGATAAGATATAAAGAGGTATGTATAAATATGAGAAATAATCTTGGTAAAGACCAAAAGAAAAGAACACAAAGGGAGGCAGTGTTGTCTCAGTTACAGGCAGGAGTGCGTGACAGCCATCATATTGCATCATAATGTTCAAAAGGCTCTAGCCATTAGGAGGAGAGAGCATGAAAGATAGCTGGAGAGCAAATGCAGTGCTAGTTTCTACGTAGAGGATTCATCATTAAGATTGCATGAGATATCTCAAGTAAAATTCAGTGAGACAGGTGGTAATTCTATTACTACCAATAGGTGCTTAATCAATACTGCTAACCATTTCTTTTTCCTCTGTCATTTATGAAACAGGATTCTAGAAACACAGGGGAGTCTCAATAAGTGCTTTGAAACAACTAAGAAAGTAAGAATAGTAGTGATAATAAAAATGGTTAAAGGTCTTGTTTTTCTTTGTTTTTGTTGTTGTTCTGGATTCGATTGCTTTGCTGGGCTGCACTCGATGACAGACACAGAATATAAACTCAGGAGGTAGAAGCAAGAGACTCACAAGCTTGAGACAAACCTGGGCTATGCAATAAGCCGCCAAATATATTTGTCTTTGTAAGATTACAAAGTGGAATAAAGGGAACCCAGAAAAGGATAAGTAAAATATGCATTACCAGAGGCCTCCAAACACAAAGTTATCTGTCATAGGCAATAGAGAAGAAAATTCACATATTTACTTGACTAAGCCAAGAAGGGTTGGTTTGCCCTTTTCACATAACAAACTAGAAACAGGGATCAGAGATTTTGTCAGTTTCTAACTTTCTTTTCATCTGCGTAGAATTAGTGCTTTAACTTTTAAAGTCAAATCTACTATAATTTCATGTGAGAATTTAAACTATGCATTAATGATAGATTGGAAAGCAGTATCCATGAAGTTAATGTTTACATTGTTAAGAGATTTTAATTATGTAAATCAGACAACCCCATACAACCCACCAAAACTCAGTGTCCCCCTGCTTTCTTCAATATCCTGTAAGCTGATACTCCTTATGATGTGCAGAATAAACAACAGTGTATTCCTCTCATCAATTCCCTGCTCCTCCATTTCTCCAGAGAGGAGCAGAGATGTGAGCACATTCTTTACATTAGTTCATCCATTTTCTTTGGCACTCAAAACCAGAAGTGAGACTCAACCGATGCTACAAACTGCTGAACAACTGACCAAGAAGGAGTGTGTGTTAGATGTCATGCAAAAATGTATACCCCACCCTGTAAAACATATTGCCTCACAGCAATGACCCAAAAGTCACAGGAAAAAAAATGCAAAATCTATTCCTAAATTGAATAGGTGAAAAAGAAAGACCTATAGAAAATTGTCACAAATTAAAGGTACACACCCAAAATAAATTTTAAAGTAGTTAAGCAATCACAAGGCACGTCCAAAGGCAGTGATTTCATTGATCCATAATCCTCACGTTATTCTTTTCCATTTATTCAGCTGCAGATTTTCTATTTTGCTGTGCATAAGCAATTCAAGCTGCAAGCTTCCTTGAGCATAGTACTTCTGTGTGCTGAAGAAAAAAAAAATCTGTCAACTAAAAGCTAGGTGAGTCTGAGACTCAATTTTCCCAGTGGAATTGCAAGGCAGTAGCATGGTATTTGGGGAACTGTACAGAGGAGCTTTGGTCAGTTTTGCAAGGTGTCTGATCATTTCAGCACAGTAGTTTGCCATTTTCAAAAGAGAAGTGCTCTCCGTCACACTGTGTATGCAGACAAAATGAGGAAGCTAGCTAGGGTTTGCATTTACATTCATACCCCTAGTCAGCCACAAAGTATGACTTGAAACACCAGTAATGGTTATTAACATTTATAAAACTGTTCAGAAATTGGTATTGCAAGACTCTTCCTCCATTTCTTCTTAGGTAGAAAACACATTTGAAACTCAGTTTGAGAGCAGGAGGAAATGATTGAGACTGATTTATGCTGGAAGGAGATGATCTAAAGCCTCCTTCTTATAGTGAGCAGTATTATGTTAACCTCTGAGCTGGCTCCCACTATGAGCTCCTAAAATAAACTATGTCAGTTAAAAGTTCAGTTATTTATTTCTCTAATATACTCATAGACTGTGCTATAAGCCTGAAACAGGCAACAAAATTCTTTACTGCTAATGCAACAATTTATCCAAAGGCACAAAATTTACTCTACTGTCTCCTTTCATGGTCATCGTTTAACCCCCATTCTCTTCATGTAAGGTTATATTTTCCCACCAATTCTTAAGCATCAGCATACACAGAGTTCAACAGGAGGTCATAAAACAAGTACATACAAAAATTAAAGTGGTCCCTAGGCTCTTTTCAGAGGAGCTTGGAGTAGAGAGTTTATTCTAAGCCTTTCCCTTATGTTAGTATTAGATTATTTTAGAACCACATATTTTGTTCTAATATCTCACAGAGTATTGTAGCTATAATTTAGGACCTTTGTCCCTAAACCCTAGCATGTCATGATTAGATACAAGAAAACCAAGGTTTATGAAAGTTTCTAATGTCCTGGATATAACTTATTTTTTTCACATAATCCCAGCTTTATTGAAGGCAGTAACTTTTTGTTTAAATTTTGCACTTTAAAAAGAGTTTGTTACACCTTTCCTTTTATTACTCATTTTACCTGGAGAAATGAATACACCATAAAGAATCTGTACATGTATCCCTCTTTTTTTAAAATAAAGTTGTAAGAGAGAAAAAAATTTTAAAAGACCTTAAAGAAAAAAAAAAAAGAATTGAGATAATGCTTCTACTAATTCCCATTTTATTCATTGGTTTCCTGTGTGTGTGTGTGTGTGTGTGTGTGTGTGTCTGTGTCTGTGTGTGTGTGTGTGTGATCAACCTTTCCCAAGTTTGCATAGCCTAAATTTACTGTGTTTTGAACTTGGTTTTTCCTTTTGATTCTCTCTAGTATAAATGTAATTGATCCCCAAGTGAAAAGGCCCAAACAAGATAGTAAATCTGGGTTGTTTTTATATAGAGAGACAACAGAGTAATGGAAAGAGCTTTAACCCCCAAAGAACTTGGTTTGAAATCCAAATGCATATAATTTTCAAATGACAATCATACTTTAATAAAGTGATTTTTCAAAAAATAAAGTAACAGGGCTAAGACAATTGCTGAAGTTTGAGCAAGTCTTTGTTTTACATCTTTAGCATATGTTTCTTTATTTCTAAAATGGACAAAAATAATAAGAGTATAAAACGTAATATAGATTCTCAAGTAATTTTCAGTGCATTGTACTGCACAATAAAGAAGGGATATATTAGATTTTGATGATTAAGAATCCAAGATAAAATTCAGGACCAGAAGTAAATAGGGTCCAATGGCCTGCTGAATCCTAGATTCTGAATAACTGCTTAAACATTCAATAATTTAACCCAAAATTATTATTGAAAACATATGTTAACATGGGGGTCACATCACTTTAGGAAAATATTCAAAGATTGAGAATGATTTGAACCTGGTAAAATGTTTGCCTGTATTGCAGGATCAGTTGAAGCTGGGGACTCATAGCAACCCCAACCCAAACCCTAAGCAACCTTGTTTGTCAAAGTTCAGAATATTTTCCCTTTGTCAGAGGGAGCATATTAAGCTCCTAGAGCTGAGGGAAGAGACAATGAACAAAAACTCAGAATTCTCCATAAATCCTAAGAAGTTAGTTGCATTTCGGATTGAGATTGATTGAATTAAACCTCATGTACTTTCGTGGTTGTTTTTTAACCCTACTTTTCTTCCTGTATGATCCTGTTTTCTCTATAATTGTTAAGCATCATAATGTTTTTCTTTCCAAATATAATTTAAACTCCACAGCAAAAAAAAATCCTGGGTAAAATTAAAATTTTATATTGGGAATCGACTTTTTTTTGAGAATGAATAATCTTGAATACTCCAGCTAAAACAACAGAGTCATGTGCTTTGGAGGTGATTCCTGTCTTACACTTTATAGTACACATAATCTGATGAAGAATCTCTTCCATTTTATAGACATAAGAATAATAATATCCCCAATGGAGATTATTCAATTGGGGAACCAACTTTTAAATATGAAAATAAAGTAAATCTGTTCCTAACTAATGCTCTGGAGTTTTGCAGAAAAATATAATGAACTCATCAGTACTACTTTAAAAAAAGCATTTCATATTCTTTGGTCAAGCATGACAGATGAACTAATGTATGCAAATAATATTATGAGAGTTTAAATTGTTAAGGAAGCTACATAGTGGGGTGCCTTGGCATTAAATTTGTATGTGTGTGCAGATATTTCCAAGTTCATATTTATATCTATAACTAAATGTCACTAAGTCAATTGGGGAAAGAAAGATTGCATCTGCATCTAGCATATCCAAGCCATTTTGCATAATGGTGATACCACAGCATTTGGGAGAAGCTAGCAAGCCACCACACATATCCAGGTATTTCGAAGAAGTCAGCAAGCATAGCCACCACACATATCCAGGTTCTTGAGAATGTAGAATTAAGGTGCAATCATCACAAACACATGGGAAAAAAAGCCAAATAAATATATTTTCCAAAATTAAATAAAACATTTGATTTAAAAATAAAAGGGTTCCTGACAAACATATATTAAAACAAAGCAGAAGTTTGAAAGCTTCTCTCTGTGAGCATTTTCTTCTCAAATTTGGTGGAATATTTAATTGTAAAATCACATCTGAAAAAATATTCTATCTATCCCATGCTGTTCATTTTTATAGCATATTTTTTTCAGCCAAAAAGCGACTAGACATTTATGAATACTACTTTGTAAGTTGCCTAGTATCACCTAACAAAAGAGCAAATCCTCTCAGTAGTAAATCATTCTCATTACCATTGTCTTTCACTAAAAATTATTTTATAACATAAAAAATAAATAACTTACTTATAAGAAACATTTCCAACAAACCACCATTAGCTTTCAAAATGTATTTTTATCTGTCCTGTCAAGTTAAACATAAAATCCTTTTAATTAAATGTTTTTAATTATAATTATGTTAAAGAAATTCATCTGTTGCTGAATTCTTATGTCTCCCATTCATATTATACACTAAATAAAAGTCTTCTGAAGAAGCAAAATAGTTGTCAGAAAATATGAAATGAGTTGGGCAGAGTGGGGGTGGGGCAAGTTGTCAAGAGTAGGGGGAGGGTAATGAATATGATTTAGTCATATTTTTATTGTGTGGAAATATTAATATGTTTAAACTTTAAAAAGTAGAAAAAAGAAATGAGTGACTCTTTTTTATTTTATTTGATGGGAGCTGCTGACGTGAATCTTATGTTTCCAGTGAGAAAATAACTGTGCTGCTCAAGATGCGAGCTGACCTTGAATTAGAAGGCCACATTCTTGCTCTGAGAATACAAGAGTGCTTCTATATAACCCACAACTGACGAGGCAATAAATCAACCTGAACTTCCTTACTAAATAATGTGAGTTAGTAAAGTTCCTTATCTAGCTCCAAGTTTCTAGAGTTTGTACAGACTTGATTTTGGTTAATAACTTACACTCCTATTTCAGGGACATTCTATTTGCATCTTGGTTCTTGGCTAATGCAAATATAGCTGTGGTTGTACATGAAAATGCTGCCAAAGAAGCACACTACCCTCTTTCACTTGGTTTACAAAGACTGTACCAATAACACTGAATTAATTTTTCAAATCCCAAATAGTGCCTGGGAATATGATAAAATGTTGATAACAATCAAGCAACTAATTAGAGTGTCCTCTTTTGGAATTACTTCTTAAGTAGTACTGTAATTACTCTGCCTTCTTACACTCTTATCTTAGCCAGGTGAATATACAGAAATATTCACTACCTTTCCAACTTTGCAGTGCCTATATCTCATGCCTACAACTTCCTGAGCATTTTCTTTCCATTTTGCATTGACCTAGATATAAGGCATTCACATCAGCCATATGGCCACATGTATATTATTGTTTTTTTCCCAGTACTTAGTATCAATTTATATTTTGCAATTGTTTTTTATATAGGCAGAGAAGAAATCATTCTTTCCTATTTTATAAGGAAATAGTGGTAAAACCCAACAAATCAGTCTGTTATGCCACCCGAGCCCTTGGGAGAAGCCTGAAGTACATCATGGTATTGAGAGGTTCTTGAGTGATTTCTAAATGACATCTTTTAAGATTTCCAAATGAATAATACATGAATCTTAATCCACACGCCTTGTTAGGCAGCAGGAAGGAATGAAATGAGCACTGGATGAGCTGCTGAGAAACCTAGAATTTAGCCTTTTCTCTGTTAAAGACGCACTTGCCGAGTTACTTCAAACCCATGAACCTCAGTGTTTCCGGTTGTAAAATATAAGCAACTTTACTTCTCAAAACATAAAGGAGTACCATTAGTTCCTACAAATGGCCAGGGTAACATATTTCAATGAATTTTTATTCTTTTCCTAGGAGCCTGATTTTTTGAAAGAGTAGTCTTAAAGGGAAATATATTTTAATAGGCAAGAGAAATGGGATGTATGTTCTCCATTTCCCATGACTGAATAGTAGTCACAGAAAGGAGTTAAATTCTATTTCTGCTTTTAGTAATCGGATTGATATGGGAGGAGAGAGCCCTATATCAGAACAAGAGAAAGTACATAGTCTTTTCTCCCATGGATCTCAGCTACTCAGCTGAGACTTAGACCCGAAAGAGAGTTAAAGCCATTCATTCATAGAAGTCTTCTGGTAAAAGTAAGCATTTTGAAACAGGTAATGTCTCATTTTTGTTTCTTAGAGGTCTTTTTTTTTTTCTTCCATTACAATACCCAGTACCATTTTACACAGTCCCCACCAGAATGGATATATTAGATGCATTTACCATAATAAGATTACTGAAAACATATAACAGAAAAGCAAGAGCATGTTTACTCAAGAGCAAAATAAAATTTTTGCAATGAGCATTGACTTCTCAGAGAATGGCTTTTACAAATATTCAGCAATATGGCTAGCATAATGTCTGCTTCAGCTAACAAATTTCAAATCTTTCTGTAAGATGAATGTATTTCCTGCATAGCTAAAGTTTATAGGAGCTGGAGGAAAAATACTCTTTGCTGAATGACCAAAATCTCTCTGAAATAGCCACTTCTTGTCCAATAAAATTATAACTTTCCTTCCATGGAAAATTACCCCAATATTAAAGCAAATTGAAGAACATCAGTCTTTGTAGCAAAGTAAGTGAACACTTATTTGGGGTCTAATCTTTGGTCACATTCCTCATTCCTTTTCATTGCTGCCCTTACTTCAGATAGAAATCCACCTGTTTCTTTTAATCTCTAAACAGAGATCCTAGCAATTGTATGCCAGTGATAGCTTCATATTTGTTTAAAGTCAGAAGGCATCTTTATTTATATTTCCAATCAAGAAAAAAGAACACAAAAGTGACAAGCAATGCCCTTAAGTTTTGTAGAAAACAAGTTAAGTCAATTATGCTAATCAGAAATTTACATCAAACCCCATTGTTTCTATTGTGTTCAGTGTTAGCTCTGATAAGTATAGTTTATCTAAGAGAAATAAAAAGCTGTGCCTGTTTGTCTTTCTTATTTTCCTCCTTTCATATTATAAACACATCTTTTCTTTTGAACTCTTTTGATAGTAGAATCACTCTAAAGTTGCTAATAACTACAATTCACTTTCACAATAAAAATATGTAACTCACACAGAGGAGAATAAATTCATGCTGGTTAAAGTCTAGAGATGCTATACTTTGCATTTTAAAAGCAATTTTAAAATAGGCAATGAATCAACTATTTTTCATCATTCAACAGTTTAAGAAATATAATCATCAAAATATTATAGCAAAGCATAGATAATAAAATCTTCCACTATTTTTCTGCAAATAAGCTTTCTTAATGCAAGCTAGGCTATATTACAAATATTCATAGTCCTATTTTGTCTGATATCATTTATGATAAATACATTATTATAAAAAGAAATATTCCATTTCAAACTTACATTTTATCAAGTTCAAACTTATATTCTTCCTCCCACCTGAAGCAGACAATCATATGATTATTTTTGCTTGTGCAAATTCCAAGAAAATGACGTTTATGGATAGTCCAAGTTCATTATATTCATAACTATTTAGATCTGACAGAGTAGCTAGAACCTGATGCCAACTGTTCAATTCTAGATATAAGGGGTGAAAGGCATGTGAGAGCTAATTATTCATTAACAAATTGGAGCCTACCGTTTCAGTTTCTTTCTCTTTTCTCCAGAAGTCTCCAAAGAATGCATGTGACAGCCACTCCAATGAGGATGCTACTGATCTGTGCATCAATCCAGCTCCGTTTTCTGAAAACAACCAATCCAATCTTCATTCACTTCCCCCCCAAAAAAGCACTAAAAGAGAAAGAGGGAGGGAGAGGGAGACAGAGGGAAGAATGGAGGGAGGGAGGGAGGGAAGGAGGGAGGGAGGGAGGGACGGAGGGAGGGAGGGAGAGAGAGAGAGAGAGAGAGAGAGAGAGAGAGAGAGAGAGAGAGAGAGAGAGAGAGAGAGAGAGAGAAGAGCAACAACAGAAAAATGATGAATTCAAAAGGGAAAAAGGCACATAAAAACTTCAGTATTACCAAACCACTACCATGTTGGAAAGTATGGTAGTGAGTTCTCAGAGTGAAATATTCGAGCTGTTCTGAACACCTTGAACATTTCCGTTTTCCAGTGGGTGAGCAGCTCTCTCTCTCTCTCTCTCTCTCTCTCTCTCTCTCTCTCTCTCTCTCTCTGTCTGTCTCTGTCTGTCCGTCTGTCTGTCCGTCTGTATGTCTCTCTTTCTGTTTCTCTCTGTTTCTGTCTCTGTCTTTGTCGGTTTGTCTGTCTGTCTGTCTGTTTCTCTCTCTCTCCTACACACACACTCTCTCGCTCTCTCTCTCTCCCCCCTCTTTCCTCTGACATTAATGATACAAGGCTATTCAACAGGCTGTACACAGTGCCTGCAAAGCTTCAAAGCTTCATATTGAGCAGAAGAAACACTCCTTTCTATTTATAGGGCCACACAGCATTGTCTTCTAGTTTTGTGGTTGCACTGAGCTTTAAGTCTGAGATAGTTCAGAGACTGTTTACTGTGTCATTTACAGAGGCTAGGTGCCCTCTGGTCCCTTTTATAGATACCAGATCACCACAACCTTCAATATGATCCCCTTTCGCCAGCTCTGCACTTTTGTTTCAGTATCTAAATGGACATAGCTCTAAATATACAGTAGGTTCTAATAGTGAATGTCAGTGAGAGAATGATCCCTGCTAAGAACATTTCTAAATATACAAGCCTGTAACTTCAACACTGAAATAAATACTTCACTTTTTAAGAGGGGTTTAGAACTATAATCACCCTTAAACTTCCTGTTCACCACTCTGTTTTCTTCAGTGTCCCTGTGATCAGAAAGTGTAGATAAGCCTCCATTTCCTCCTAGTGGTTAGAGAACTTCCAGTTAAATGGGGCTGGTTTTCTCTAAAATATGCCCATATCCTCAGGCTCTTAAGAATAATGTTCCAAGGAATCATTGAACCCAGGTATCTGAACCTAGTGTCATACTTTATGATGCATCAAATGTTTTTCACACCAACACAAGAGGATGAAGAGAAGGAAATCTGCAAGCCCTGACTAGTCTTTTCATATCAGAGCAAAGGAAGCTTTCACTTAAGCCATGGGAGAGATGAATGCTAGTGCAAGTTCAGTCTTGTGCATGGCCATCGTCTGTGTGGTAGAGTTTATGGAGTGTTTCAAGGCCTTCTGCCTCAAAGTACACTCTTACTGAGCTTGAGAGACTAGCTAGTCTTCTAGAGATAAACATTTCTAATATCTTTATTTGAAAATTCTAATGTTCAAAAATCAGTCTTACTAAGAAACTTTGGTGAGAATATTAATTCAAACTAGAAAGAAGTTTGTAATAGTAATGGAATGTAAAATAAACCTAGAGACAGACCAATGAGAAAATGGATCTCCCCAAGATTTGTTACAATGTTAATGATATCAAGTGTCTACTATAATAAACACACACACACACACACACACACACACACACAAATACATATATGCAATCAAAATATGCAATAACCAAGATTTGGGTACAGCAGACTGAAATATGTTACCTCTGCTTTGCCTTTTTACTTTGTACTCTGGTATCTGGGGTGCCGTAAGGGATGCTTTCCTTGTTTATTTAAAGTGAGTTTTCCACAGTAAGGATCTCAGCCCTCCCATAGGCTTGCTTTTCTTCTAGATCTACTGAATCCCTGCTATGTGTAAGCACAGTGGCTCGAAGAGAGCTACAGAGAACAAAAATGTAGAAAAAAAGATGGTTGGCAAGGCGATAGGAAAGAAAAGGCTGCCAGCTACAGCAGCTTTCTACAATCTCATCAAACAGATCAAATATTCTGCAATTTTCTCAAATATAAGGAAACATAAATGTAATAAGTATATAAGAATGTCATTAGTTCTGTAAGATATCAGAGGAATGCATACATCCAGAAGAACTAGTATAAGAGATAAGATTTCAGTATGGAAGCTGGTCAAGTCTTCCAGTAGGAGGAGGGTTTAGGTGCAGTTATTAAAAATGGCAGGGTGTAGTGGTACATACCTAAAATCTCAGCTCTTGTCAGACTAAGGCAGTAGGATTACCAAAAGTTTAGGGCAAAGGATAAGTTTTGTCAAACTTCCTAAGTCTTGCTACTTTGGAGTGGCGCTTCTCAGTATCATTTTTCTTAAATACGTTGTAAACACAGGCATATCTGTTATCTATTGTGGAGCATGGCTTGGGAGATTTCAGTCTATTTCCTCAGACAGAACACATACAAGCTAATCTATATGCATTTTGAAATAAGTTACCCACTGGTAAAGTTTCCTGGCTGAGATTATACTTATCATTTCTGTTTCCATCAATGAATTTTAGTTTGATCAGAAGCAAAAGAATGCTCCTATGGGAATATATTGAAGTCAATTCTAAAGTGGTTAAATAATAACATATAAAAGCCAAATGATGATTTGTTTAAAGTTTCATTTTAAAGACAAAAAAAGTAGAAGAGAATGGATATAATTTAAGTCTCTAGATAAAGAATTGATAAAACTGCGACCAGAACTCAAGTTTCTTTAATGCTACAACATCCTCACCAAAGTAAATGCTATCTGGCTGATGCCTCATGACATCTACCAAACTGGAGATTTAGCTGTGATTGGATTGTCTGTGGCCAGTCTTTTCTCTCAGTAAAAGAGGAAAGCCAAATATCATATATAATCAAATATTGGTCTATATGTCTCTGTTGTTATATAAAAAAGGCATATTGATTCACACTATCCCTGACCTCAAGCTATATTACAAGGCAATTGTGCTGGAAAACTGCATGGTACTGGTACAGAAATAGGCATGTGGTTCAATGGAACAGATAGAAGATCCAGAAATGAGCCCTCACATATATGGTCACCTGATTTTTGACAAAGGAGCTGTAAACATTCAATGGAAAAAGGACAGCCTCTTCAACAAATGGTGTTGGCCCAACTGGTACTCAGCATGCAGAAGAATGAAAATAGACCCTTTCTTATCTCCTTGTACAAAGCTCAAGTGTAAGTGGATCAAAGATATCCACATTAAACCAGGTACACTGAAACCATTAGATGAGAAAGTAGGGAAAACCTTAGAACTCATAGGCACAGGAGAAAATTTCCTGAACAGAACACCAAATGGCTCGAGCTCTAAGGTCAAAGATTGACAAATGGGACTTAATGATATTGCAAAGGTTCTGAAAGGCTAAAGACACTGTCAAGAAAACAAAATGGCAGCCAACAGAGTGGGAAAAGATCTTTCCCAACCCCACATCAAATAGAGGCCTAATATCCAAGGTATAGAAAGAACTCAAAAAGCTAGACACCAGAGAATCAAACAACCCTATTAAAAATGGGGTACAGAGCTAAACAAAAAGTTCTCAATTGAGAAACATCAAATGGCTGAGAAGCATCTAAGGAAGTGCTCAACATCATTAGCCATCAGGGAAATGCAAATCAAAACAACCCTGAGATTCTACCTCACACCAGTCAGAATGGCTAAGATCAAAAATTCAGATGACAACAGATGCTGGTGAGGATGCGAAGAAAGAGGAACAGTTCTCCACTGCTGGTGGGGTTGTAAACTGATACAACCACTCTGGAAATCAGTCTTGCAGTTCCTCAGAAAAATGGACATAGTACTACCTGAAGACCCAGCTATTCCACTTCTGAGCATTTACCTCAGTGTTGCTACAACATACAAAAAAGACACATGCACCACAATGTTCATAGCAGCTCTATTTATAATAGCCAGAAGCTGGAAAGAACCCAGATGTCCTTCAGTACATGAATGGATACAAAAATTGTGGTACATTTACACAATGGAGTACCACTGAGCTATAAGAAACAATGGCTTAACGAAATTCTTAAGAAAATGGATGCATCTGGAAAATATCATCCTGAGTGAGATAACCCAGTCACGAAAGAACAGACATAATATGCAGTCACTGATAATGGGATACTAACCCCAGAAAGCTCTGAACACCCAGAAATAAGTCACAAACTGTGTGAAGTTCAAGAAAACAAAAAAGAAAGAAAGAAAGAAACAAAAAAGAATATATTTTAATTAAAATAGAACTGTATCACATCCCCCTTTCCTTCCTCTAGCCCCTCCCAGTTTCTCTCCTATCCCCTCAAATTAATACCCTTTCTTCCTATATTATTGTTACACATATACATATGTGAATGTATATGTACCCACAAATACTTAATTACAACCTTGAAAAAAATAAAAAAATAAAAATAAAAAAGTTGAGCCAATATGAATGGCGAAAATACATACAACTCACTCTTTCATCCTTTGTCTAAAGTATAACTTTGAAATTGAAATTATATTAAGGTGGGAATAAAAGAAAATTTAAGCTTTTACTACTAGTTGAAAGACAAAATACTCTTTCTGGTCAATGTTTTATTATCTCCTAATATTTGTCCTCATTATTATAAAATTACTAACTTTCAACTTAGCTTTTTTGTCATGATGCTCATAAGATATTACTTGATAAAATACAGAGTGTGATTAACACACTTTTCCAAGCATATTCATACTACCATGGCTATAATTTAAATATCAGAAATCTTCCTACACCACAAATCTTTAGTATTTTAATTTGTTAAAGCTGTAATTTAATTATGACTAATATTTGTTAAGTACTTTGAAATCTGGAAAGGACTTTATGTTTTCTTATACTAACTCAAATATCTAATATATCCTCCTCATCAATTAAACATTAGAATATCAGAATTATGTAATTAACTCACTAAACACATTAGTAACATCCAAATTATTTTGTGTGAGAAGGAGTCACTACAATTTAACCAAATAGCTACATTCATTTCTTGGTTAAGTAAAATAGTTTGGGTGGAGGGACAGGAAGGTATTTATTCAATAGCTTAATTACCATGCACCAAAGTATCTTATATTGATATTATTTTATACATCAAAGTAGCAGATGTGTTAATATTTTGTTCCTATATGATAGCTTTCAAAAGTGCTCAGAAATGGGAAGTAATTTTTCTCCAAACTACTCCTCTAAGAACAATAAATACTAATTGAGAATTTAAAGAAGCAATCAATGAAAAGTTAGAAACTCTGATTCAGGAGATTCACAGACCTCAGAATGAAATCTCCAGAGCTTGGGGTTCATAAGTCTATGATGGTGTTGGTGGGTTATGAGTATGTTTCCACATTCACAGAACTCTCACCTCGTCTTAAAAGCACCACAGAATAATGCTTATATCACAGTTTCAAGCAATTACAGAGCAAACCACCTCTTTAACTCCTCCCTTGAAATACATTTCAATTTTGATGTGTATATGTGTGTTTTAGTTTTTCTTGGCAATATATATCTGAAATGATTATTAAAGATGGTAAGAAAACAAATCCCAACTCATAGCATTTTTCTAAATCCAAAAAGTGAAGTGGAATATGTACAGCGTTGTTTCTATCCCAGACAAATGGGCCAGAAGCCAAATACAAAATTGCTACATCCAGCAGGGCTCCAGAAACAGATCTGGCTGGGTCAGTGGAGGAATGAAGAAAAGATGTACAGAAAAGTTGGGGCAGGGTGGTCTGGGTTCTTGGCTGAAAAAAACCACAGCACCCTGGAAACTCAGTGTGGTTATTATATAGAGTTGAGCAGGAAGGTAGGGTTATTTCAGACAGTTAAACAAAGAGACAGGCCTTATAGTATACCTCTGAACAGGGAGAGCCTTACTAAACTGGATAGGAACAGTGTCAGCAGTCTTTAAGATATAAACATTCAAGAGCAGAAAGATACAGTGCACATTTCTTTTTTTTTGGGGGGGGAGGAAGGGGGAATAAAATATTCTTTTTTCTCACTTACAACTTTATTTTTTAAAAAGAGGAATACATACACAGATTTTTAAGGCATTTTGACATAACACTATATGAATATTTTTGTCAGTACTTAATTCTTTTAGAGGTTTCATAGCATGCATTGAAATCCCACTAGTTACCATAAGCATAAAGTACATGTAGGACAGAACGTAACATGGAAACAGATTTCTTGGTGAGTATAGATTAAGCATAATGATCTTTGAATACCAAAAATTGCCACAAGGCTATATTCTTAGCTCTTGGGTTATTAGTGATTTAAGGTCCAGGTGTACCATCCTAAGAGGTACAGTGCACATTTCTGTACACATTATCAATGCTCTCACCTGAATAAGACTTTGCTATTTCCTTGAGCCTAACCTGGAGAAGACTTTGGCATATTCCATGTGTCTAAGGCATCAGGGTCCTTGGCATAGCTTTGTTCAAGTCAAACAACACACACCTATTCAAGGCTCTACAAACTCACTACACAAAATGCTACCTATTCAAATTATTCCCATTGACAACCCCAGTGAAACCATGCTTAATTTGTTAATTGAATCTCCATTCTTAATCTATAAAATAAAGAGAAAAACAGTGTCAAAAGCAAGAAATGATATCATCCTGTGTTATGGAATGCTTGGCACCTAAGAAAGCCTAATTAATTATAAAAAGGTCTAAAAGGGATTACAGTAAAATAATCACTATTTTCAAACAAATGCGCATTAGATTTCCCAATCAAACGTAGTTCCCAAGGGAATATTAAAGGGGATGTTGTTTGGATCTCATTCTCAAGCCAAAATCATAGCCAGTACAAGTTAGTTCAAGGTTTACTGAATTTGAGTTTTATTGATAGCTAATTCAGCTAAAGCCCATAAAATCACTTTATACAGCTCATATTCATGCATGTACATGTTGAAAACACCATGTAAAGAAGTACCACTATCTATAGACAGAAGGTCAATTACTTCACATAATACAATATTCAGTGCAAATGTCAAACACCCACCACCACCACCCCAACCCAGGCTGAGTCAACTCACATACCTGCTACCAGTATGGAAAATAAATCATTTGAAGTATGTTCTTTGTCTTTGACATTTCTCTGTATGTGCCAGTTTTGTATGAGAAATTCTGAAGGGAAACTTCATATTCCTACCTCAGTGTATGTTCTTCAGGTAAATCTAAACCGAAATTTTCAAGACAATCAGCAAGAAAGGAATGCTGGAGAATGGGAAAAATTGCAGAGAAGTATTTGCTACAAAATTTTGCTGTAGGATGGTTGTGCTAACCATATTAGAAACCCATAGAGTTCTAGAGGTGAAAGAATCTGTAGGCATCTTCCTTGCTCTGAATGGGAAGGGAATTTAGAAGGTCCCTGAATCTATGAAACCATTGAAAAAATTTTCTTCACAATTATGTATCTACTTTTTTGTTACAAAAGTTTTTATAATTACAACATCAAATTGCAAAAACGATTCAGAACTAAGAGAAATGTAAAACCATTACTGAAGTAACTAACATGCATTGAAACCTTGGGCTGCCTGCTAACAGGAAGTGAGATCTGACAGGAAGCGCCCAGCAGTGGAGGTTTTCAGATAGCAATACACTAAATAATTACAAATGGCACATCTGCGTGACTTCCTCATTTTACAGGTGATGAAAGTGGCTTCCAGGCAGTTACAACCCTTGTCTGATAGCAGAATTAACCAGAGTGAGTTCAGAAGAAATTGCTTTGAGAGATGATTTCTCTTTTCCCTTTTACTCTTTGGTGTTTCAATGGCAACATGCATGGTCAGTTAGGTGCTAATATTTTCAAATCTAGATGTAGAGGAGGTGAGGTGATAAAAATGAAAGCATTAACTACTAGAACCGTAAACATAATATTTGATTTGTGTTTAAACAATGTTTCTTTCTAGTAAACTCTTAAATTGTACAAAATGTTTGTGCATTGTGAATATGTGTGGCTTCTATATGGGCTTTTCACTACTAAACTGCTTCCTGCTTCTCATAAACTTTCTCAAAGTTTGTGGACCAGCAAACATTGGCAATCACTGACCATATTTTTCAGTTAAAAGCAGCAAAGGCTCAGAAATGTTCTCACAGCCAGGGAGTAGAAAAGTATAGAACTCAGCGTGTCCCTTTTAATTCAGTGTTACTCTCATTGCTGCAAGTAGTCTCTTCTCAACCACTTAATTAGTCCATATAAGTACATTTGGATGCCTTCCCTACTCTGTGCTTATAGAAATGATCGGATCAAATGTACTTAACCAAAACACTGTAGACTAAATAAAGAAAAGAATTTGTAAATGAATGTGAGTTCTCTAAAACTGTCAATCATTCAACTGATGCATTTTTGAAACAACTTTAGCCACTGTAGCTGAGTTAATAGATTTAAGCTGCAAGTAGGTCTTCAGAGACATTCAAAAACCTACCATACTTTATTTAAGCAGAGGGTTGATTTATTGTATTAATGACCATATATTTGCAACCAGACTCTAGATAACGTAGAGTACTACACAGCAAAAAGCAAAACCCAGACAGCATAAAAGCACTCCAGCAGTAACTCGGACATGGTTACCACCTATGATGCAATGCATAATAATGCTGGGAACTCAATGCTATATTTTGCCTGGATCCTCCAAAGGATCAGATACCTTGGTCATGATTATTTACTGAAGTTCTAACCTCTCCAAATGGCTTCAATTTTGTGTTGCTTTCTTCCATTCCTTTCAATTATTATTAAGACTTATCTGCCCACTTTATCTGGGTGAAAAGCCTGTGCATTTGTTGCAAAAAATAATAAATGAATAAAATACATACACATATCTCTAGAATGTGGTTTAGATTTTAGTTTTCAGATTTAAGGATGCAGGACACTAACATTCAAAAGGTTCAAGTCAATTTTGTAGATTTTAAATTAGAATAATTTCTAGTAGTTCAGATTCATTTTAATTTACAGAATCTAAAGGGGATAAGGTTTGATAGGAGAATGAAGGAATTATTCTAGGAACAATGTTAAACTTTTCCATATTAGCATCCCTTCAGAAATGTACACACTGACTAATGTGAGTTAATGTGATAAACAACTCTTTTGAGTTTTAGCTTTAGCCACATAAAGTTAAGAAGATAGATATTTAAAAATCTAAAATACCTAAACCTATGCATGCAATTTTCAAAGTGGAATTGTCTCTGCTTCTTCAAGCCCTTGTGAAAACAAAACAAAGCAAAAAGAAAAACAATTGACTGCTTCAGGAGTTTGGCCAGTTAAGGCTTGTGAACCTGCCAGTTCAAGAATGTCTGTTCTTATTCTAGATCCAGTGAAATTAAAAGGAATTAATTGGAGAATGTAAATACAAAGAGATAATACAACGCTAAATATAAAAGAAAAACAAAGATGATGGTTAGGTAGTTGGGAAGGGGTGAAGTAAAGATGGATTAATTGTAGAGACTGTTTAAATATATATGTTAACAAAAAACCCCACAGATTCATACACAATAGGCTCTATGTTTGAAGAACTCTGAGAGGACTGAGAATAAGGAAGTGGATACAGGCTACCAGATGCTGATTCTTATACCTCACTTCCTACTTCTAATATAAAGGGGCAGATGACTGTAGATCAAGGCATTTTTCTCCTTCTCTGAAAATAAAGTTGAAGTAATTTATAAGTATTATATCTATACCTAATATACTGGGAGAAAAATTAAGAACAATCAATAACTTCCTCTACTGACAAAATTAGCCATAATGGATTCTAATATTGCCTTCTAGCCCAAGTTACTTGTTGAGGATTCTTTGAGTTCAGCAACAATAAATCATTTGTAAATAATATATTAGAACAGGATATACCCAACATCATTCTGTTCCTATCTCTCTCTCTCTCTCTCTCTCTCTCTCTCTGTGTGTGTGTGTGTGTGTGTGTGTGTGTGTGTGTGTGTGTGTGTGTGTGTGTGTGAGTGAGAGAGAGAGAGAGAGAGAGAGAGAGAGAGAGAGAGAGAGAGAGAGAGAGAGAGAGAGAGAGAGAGAGAGAGAGAGAGAAAGAGGGATAAGCTACAGTCCACATATACCAATCCTTATCTGCATCTTTCAAACCTGGAGACAGTTTCATTAGGTCTGGCAGCCTTCCTGCAGGTTGCTGGGTGCTTGGAAGAGCCACAGGAGGGCCCTCACTCCTGAGCACAGGGGTGAGTCCAGGTTTTCTCCCAAATCTCTATCCCCTATCCCAAGAGAACTCCCAGAACCCCAAGGGCCCAGGTATCAGTGCTGTCTGGAAACAGACACTTCCAGCCCAAGCTCAGACCCAACTCAGTTGCTTCAGGACTGGGCACTGTCATCAGAACTCTCAGCCTACCCAGAGAGCCGAACACCCAGGAACAATCCCCCTATGAAGACCATGGGCCCACAGACACACAGGAGAGACAAGCTCTAGTCAGTGAAAACAAGATCACCTCGCATTACTGATAACAAGATGGTAAAAGGCAAGTGCAAGAATCTAAGAAACTGAAATCAAGATAACATGGCAACATCAGAACCTAGTTCTCCCACCAGAGCAAATAGTGGATACCCCAACTCACCAGAAAAACAAGATTTAGACTTAAAAGCATACTTCATGATGATGATGGAGATCCTTGAGAAGCACATAAATAGCACAATTAAAGAAGTACAGGAAACCCAGGAGAACACAGGCAAACAAATTGAAGTCCTTAAAGAAGAAACATAGGAAACACAAGAATCACTTAAAGGGCTAAAGGAAAGCACAAACCAACAGGTGAAGGGACTGGAAACAGAAATAGAAACAATGAAGAAATCACAAAAAGGGACAACTCTAGAAATAGAAAACCCAAGAAAGACATCAGGAGTCATAGATGCAAGTCACCAACAGAATATAAGAGATGGAAGAATCTCAGGAGAAGAAGATACCATAGAAATCATTGACAGGACAGTCAGAGAAAATGCAAAAATCAAAAAGATTCTAACCCAAAACATCCATGAAATCCAGGACATAATGAGAAGACCAAAGCTAAGGATAATAGGTGTAGAAGAGAGCGAAGACTCCCAAATAAAAGGCCCAGTAAACATCTTCAAAAATTATAGAAGGAAACTTCTCTAACCTAAAGAAAGAGATGACCATGAACATACAAGAAACCTACATAACCTTCAAATAGATTGGACCAGAAGAAATTCTTCTCAACACATAATAGTCAAAACAACAAATGTTTGAAACCAAGAAAGAATACTAAAAGCAGTAAGTAAAAAAAAAAAAAAGGACAAGTAACATATAAAGGCAAAACCAATCAGAATTGCACCCAAGTTTTCAGTGGAGACTATGAAAGCTAGAAGATCCTGGGCTGACATCATACAGACCCTAAGAGAACACAAACAGCAGTACAGGTTATTATATGCAGCAAAACTCTCATACCATAGATGGAGAAACCAATATATTCCAGTACAGGGATAAATTTACACAATATCTATGCAAAAATCCAGCCCTACAAAGGAGAATTAGATGGAAAACTCCACCACAAAAAGGGAACTTCACCCTAGGAAAATTAAGAAACTAATCTTTTGGCAACAAACAACAAAAAAGAAAATTACACAAACACAATTCTACCTCTAACAACAAAAATAACAGGAAACAATCACAATTCCTTAATATCCTTTAACATCAATGGACTCAATTCCTCAATAAAACGACTTACACTATCAGACTGGATAAGTAAACAGGATCTAGAATTTTCTTTCATACAGAAAACTCAGCAACAAAGAAAGGCATTACCTCAGATTAAAAGTTTGGGGAAAAATTTCCAAGCAAATGGCCCCAAGAAATAAGCTGGAGTAGTCATCCTAATACAGAATGAAATAGATTTTCAACTGAAAGTCATCAAAAAGACAAGGAAGGACACATTTTACTCATCAAAAGAAAAACCTATCAGGAGGAACTCTCAATCCTGAAAAACTATGCTCTAAATACAAGGGGACTCACATTCATAAAAGAAACTATACTAAAGTTCAAAGCATACATTGCACAACACACAATAAAAGTAGGAGATTTAAACACCCCACTTTCATCAATGGACAGATTATGGAAGCAGACACTGAACAGAGACACAATGAAAGTAACAGAAGTTATAAACCAAATGGTTTTAGCAGACATCTATAGAATATTTCATTCTAAAACAAAGGAATATACCTTCTTCTCAGCACCTCTCGAACCTTCTCCAAAATTGACCATATAGTCAGTCACAAAACAGGTATCAACAGATACAAGAACATAGAAATACTATCATGCATCTTATCAGATCACCACGAACTAAGGCCGGTCTTCAATAACAACCAAAAAGCACACATACACATGGAAGCTGAAATATACTCTACTCAATGATAGTTTGGTCAAGGAAGAAATAAAGGCACAACATACCCAAACTTGTGGGATACAATGAAAGCAGCTAAGAGGGAACCTCTTAGCTCTCAGTGCCTCCAACAAGAAACTGGAGAGAGCATACACTAACAGCTTGATAGCACACCTAAAAGCTCTAGAACAAAAAAAAGCAGATACACCCAAAGGGAGAAAACAGTGGGAACTAATCAAACTCAAAACTGAAATCAACCAAATAGAAAGAAAAATAACTGTACAAAAAAAATCCACAACACCAGGAGATGGTTCTTTGAGAAAATCAACATTATTGATATACCCTTAGCAGACTAACTAGAAAGCACAGAGAGAGTATCCAAATTAACAAAATCAGAAATGAAAGGGGAGACATAACAACAGAAACTGAAGAAATTCAAGAAATCTTCAGATCCTACTATAAAAGCCTATATTCAATAAAACTATAAAATTTAGAGGAAATGGACAATTTTCTAGAGAGATATCAGGTACCAAAGAAGGCCTCAGAAGATGGAAAGGTCTCCCATGCACATGGATTGGAAGGATCAACAGAGTAAAAATGGCCATCTTGCCTAAAGCCATCTACAAATTTAATACAATCCCCATCAAATTTCCAACTTAATTATTCATAGAGTTACAAAGAGCAATTTACTAATTTATCTGGAATAATAATAAAAAAACACAGGTTAGCAAAAACCATTCTCATCAATAAAAATATTTTCAGGTAAATCACTATCCCTGACCTCAATCTGTATAACAGATG
Organism: Micromys minutus; assembly: GCF_963924665.1. Classification (NCBI taxonomy): domain Eukaryota; kingdom Metazoa; phylum Chordata; class Mammalia; order Rodentia; family Muridae; genus Micromys; species Micromys minutus. Next base: position 52,916,323 of record NC_137970.1, on the reverse strand, counting down.
AATTGTGATAAACAAAACAAAACAAAACAAAAACTGCATGGTATTGGTACAGAGACTAACAGGTAGATCAATCAAATAGAATTGAAGTCTCATAAATGAATCCACACATCTATGGTCACTTGATCTTTGACAAAGGAGCTAAAAACATTCAATGGGAAAAAAACAGCCTCTTCAACAAATGGTGCTGGTTAAACTGGCAGTCAGCATGCAGAAGAATGCAAATGGATCATTTCTTATGTCCTTGTACAAAGCTCAAGTCCAAGTGGATCCGTGATCTCTACATAAAACAAGGTACACTGAAACTAGGAGAACAGAAAGTGCAAAAGAGCTTAGAACATATAGGCATAGTTGAAAATTTCCTTAACAAAATATCAATGGTTTATGCTCTAAGATCAAGAATTGACAAATGGGACCTCGTGAAATTGCAAAGCTTCAGTAAGGACAAGGACACTGTCAAAAGGACAAAATGGCATCCAACATACTGGGAATAGATCTTACCAATCCTACATCTGATAGAGGGCTTGTATCCAATATATAGAAATAAAGAAGTTAGGCTCTAGAGAATCTAATAATTCTGTTTAAAAATGGGGAACAGAGTTAAAAAAATTCTCAACTGAGGAATATCAAATGGCTTAGAAGCACCTAAAGAAATGCTCAACATCCCTATTCATCAGGGAAATACAAATCAAAACAAGCCTAAGATTCTACATCACACCAATCAGAATGGTTAAGATCAAAAATTCAGATGACAGCAGATTCTGGTGAGGATGTGGAGAAAGAGGAACACTCCTCCAATGTTGCTGGGGTTGTAAACTGGTACAACCACTCTGGAAATAAGTCTGGCTTTTCTTCAGAAAATTGGACTTCGTGCTACCTGAGGATCTAGCTATATCCCTCCTGGGCATATACCCAAAAGAAGCTTCAACATCTAAAACGGACACATGGTCAACCATTTTCATAGCAGCCTTATTTAAAATAGCCAGAAGCTGGAAGGAACACAGATGTCCTTCAACAGAGGAATTGAAACAGAAATTTTGGTTCATATACACAATGGAGTATTACTCAGCTATCAAAAAGAATGACTCTATGAAATTCCTAGGCAAATTTGTGGAAATTGAAGCTATCATCCTTAGTGAGGTAACCCAGTCACAAAAGAACACTCATGGTATGTACTCACTTACAAGCTGATAGTAGCCCAAAACGCTTGGTATACCCAAGAATCCATCTACAGAACTTATCAAGCTCAAAGAGATGGAAGGCCTGTAGGTAGATTCTTCAGTCTTTCTTAGAAGGAAGAACAAAAGTTTATGGGAGGATATAAAGAGACAAATAGAAGAGCAGGGATTGAAGAAAAGATGATCCAGAGACTGTCTCACCTGGGGATCCACCCCATATGCAGCCACTAAAACCAAGCAGTATTTCTGATGCCCAGTAGTGGTTACTGGTGAGAAGCTGATATAGATGCCTCTTCGGAGGCTCTGCCAGAGCCATACTGATACAGAGGAGGATGCTTGCAGCTAATCATCAGACTGAACACTAGGACCCAATGAAGGAGCTAGAGAAAGGACTAAAGGAGCTGAATGGTTCTGCAACCCCATGGGAAGAACAAAATGATCAACTAATCAAAGTTACTGCAGCTCCCAGGGATTAAAACACCAACCAATGTGTTCACAGGGAGAGACCCATCGCCCCAGGTGCATATGCAGCAGAGGGTAGCAGTTCCTGAAATCATGGGGCGGAGAGGCATTTGATCCAGTGAAGGCTCGTTTTCCCAGTATATGGGAACTCCAAGGTGCTGAGGTAGGAGAGGATAGTTTTTAGAGGAAGCACCTTCATGGAGGCAATAGGAGGGGGAGGAGGTATTGGAATGTGGGGAAAAGATAACATTTGAAATGTAAATGCAGAGAATATTCAATAAAAGAGAAAAGAAAGTAATCTAGAAAGTCTTATTTGTTTTCATCTTGTTTCACAGTTGTTCTGCTTTGAAATTGTTTTCAGCAATAAAAGATGTATTTGATGTTATACTGCTTTCTAACTGTAGAAAAATAAATCTACTCAAAGGCATTTATCAACAATTCATTCTATTGTTTTTCTTGCTGTCACCACCTCAGCAATAGTCACTTTCTACAGTTTATCATGTATTTAAATTGAACTGTTGACAGTTAAAGTATCATTTCTTTCAGAATAACCCAACAAATACTAACATAGTAATTTACCCAAAACAATCTATTTTTCTTATGTAGGTAGTAGCTGTGTCTTTGGCTTCACATTCTAAAAGACTACGTGAGTTCACAAGTAACTAACCATATACCTAATGGGATGGCTCAAAACATTTTCTCTTTTCTAATAATATTTTTATTATTTTTTGGAAAAATCTATATAATCATTCACCTCTAACTCCTCCTAAATCCTCCATGCCCATTTCCCCAACTAAGCAATCCCTCCCTCCCTTCCCCCTCTCTCTCCCCATTGAGCCTAATTCATGTTGTCTTCTGCTTATCTCATTATCCTCCATGCTGGCTTGAAATTGTATGTTTTTTGTGCATGTTGACACAGTTGCTGTGACTTCATATGTACAACTGTCCTGTTATATGTAAAAGTTTCCTTGACATTATCCATAATTAATTTCTGGCTATTAACATTTCTACCACTTTCATAACGCTAACTGAGTCTTGGGGAGAAGGGTGTGTGATATAAACAACCCCTTTATGGATGAGCACTCTGAAATCTCTATGTCTCTGTCTCTCTCTATTGCTCTCTCTCTCACTTCACTTTACATCATGCTCACTGTCCATCCTCCTAGTCACTAGCTCCCACATTATTTTTCCACCCTCCTCTCCCCATCTTCTCTGAGAAGGTAGGTGACAGCATAGGTATCACCCCACCCTGGCAATCAAGTCTCTGTGGTGCTAGGCACAACCTCTCCCACTGAGGAGAGATAAGGCAGCCCAGCTACAGGAACATATCCCATAGGTTTGGGATAGCCCCGTTCCAGTTGTTCAGTATCCACATGAAGACCAAGCAGCACATCTGCTACATATGAAATGGAAGGCCTGTGTGTGCTCTTTCCTTGGTAGTTCAGTTTCTCAAAGCCCCAAGTGTCCAGATTAGGTGATTCTGTTGGTCTTCCCGTGGAGTTCCTAGCCCCTTCTGGGGCTGCAATCTGTCTTAGTCAGTGTTTCTATTCTTGCACAAAACATCATGACCAAAAAGCAAGTGGGGGGGGGTGTTACACCTTATGCTTTCCACATTGCTGTTCATCACCAAAGGAAGTCAGAAGTAGAACTCAAGCAGGTCAGGAAGCAAGAGCTGATGCAGAAGTCATGGAGGGATGTTACTTACTGTAGGAGCTTGGAAGATAATGTTAAGAACAGAACAGGAGATAGAGACCTGGCTTGTGAAATTTTTAAAGGGAAGATTAAAGATTCTTATCAGCGCTGTTGCTATTTTGATTGTGAAGAATATGTGGTTTTAGTTAGTGGGGGCTGAAAAATCAGCTGTGATTAAAAAAATACCAGAACTACTAAAGCAAAACCTTTGCATTACGGGGACTATTGATGCTAGTCAGCTGGAGATAAAAAAAATTAGTGGTGATTAAGAAGAGACCAGCATCGTTTAAGTGAAATCTTCTGGAATGTATTTTCTGAGAACACAAAATACCTGTGTTCCAGAGATAGCCAACTTTGTAGCTCATTCTGTGACTGGACTTTGTGATATGTAAGAGACACCCATGTGGTACTGGTTTTGAAGGAATGAAGGGGTCATGAAGAGCAGCTGAGGCTCGGCACTGTGAGAGGCCCTGGGATTCCATTGGTGAGGTGCTACCTCAGTTGCAATTAATGCCCCAGGACTGAAGGGGTCATGCAAACGAGTTAAGGCTTAGTTCCCTGAAAAAAGCCTATGAGAGGCTACTGGTAAAGCCTTGTTGCAGCATTAGACCGCAGTGACTTGGAGATGCCAGTACCATGAGATGACCACCAAAAACAGCAACAACAATAAAGTATAGGCAGATGGAGCCTAGAAGACAAGGTATATGTTAGAAAGGGCAGAGCTGGAGAAGTGACCCAAGCCCTTGGAGGAGCCCAGACATTGGATGGTTAGAGTTTGGTTTTGTTTTTGATTGTGACTGTGCCCTTGTATTTTTCCCTCTTTAAGGAAGAAGTGGAGCCCACTCTTAAGAGACTTTGAATAAAAAAGACTCAGATTTTTAAAGGAGATTGGATATTTTAAAGAGATTGAAAATTTAATATGTTAGAATTTGTAAAGACTGTGGGACTTTTAAGGTTATTTAGATCTTGGGGATGAATAAGAAAGTGATGGGTGAGGTTTGTGTGTCAAGTTGACAAGGAATCAATTGTACTGGCTGGTTGTTTGTCAACTTGATACAAGCTGGAGTTATCACAAAGAAAGGAGCCTCAGTTGAGGAAATGCCAACATGAGAAACAGCTGTAAAGCATTTTCTCAACTAGTGATCAAGCAGGGAAGACCCAGCCCAATATGGGTGGTGCCATCCCTGGGCTGGTAGACCTGGGTTCTATAAGAAATCAAGCTGAATAACACAGGGGAAGCAAGCCAGTAAGTAACACTCCTCCATGGCCTCTGCATCAGCTCCTGCTACCTGACCTGCTTGAGTCCCAGTCCTGACTTTCTTTGGTAATAAACAGCAATGTGGAAGTATATACTGAATAAACCCTTTCCTTCCCAACTTGCTTCTTGGTCACAATGTTTGTGCAGGAATAGAAACCCCGACTAAGACACAATCCTTCCTATTCTTCCATAAGACTACCCAAGCTCCATCCACAGTCTGGCTGCATGTGTCTGAGTCAGCGGCTAAGTTCAGCCTCTCAGAGGGCAATGTGCTCCTGTCTGCAAGCATAACAGAGTATCATTAATAGTGTCAGAGATTAGTACTTGACCATGATGGGGTGTCAAGTTGGGCTGGTTACTGGTTGACTATTCCCTCAGTCTCTGCTCCATCCTCTGTCCCTGCATTTCCTGTAGACAGGATAAATTTTAGGTTGAAAGTGTTGTGGGTGGGTTGGTGTCTCTATTGCTACACTAGGGTTTCTCCCTGGCTATAGGAGGTAGCCTCTAGAGGTTCCATATCCCTAATGCTGTGAATCACAACTGTAGTAACATCCATTGATTTTTCAGAGACTCCTTTACTGCAGATGTCTGCCATGTCTTTGAGATGTCCTCACCTCCCTAGCCCCATCAATTGCAAATTTCCATTTATTTTCATGATAATCTAGCCATCTCTCCTGTCCTCCCCTACACCTGATCCTAACCCCCTATTCCTTTCATCCCCTTTCCCATTCAGTTCCCTCCCTCCATCTGCCACCTATGACTATTCTTTCTTACAAGCAAGATTCAAGTATCATCGCTTGGGCCTTCCTTCTTGTTTAGTTTCTTTGGGTCTGCCGAGTGTAGCATGGGTACTCTGTATTTTATGGCTAATATTCACATATAAGTGAGTAAATACCATGCCTGTCCTATAGGAACTAGATTACCTCACTTAGGATGATATTCTCAAGTTCCATCCACTTGCCTGAAAAATTCATGATGTCTGGGATTTTAATAGTTGAATAGTATTCCATTGTGCAGAGGTATCACATTTTCTGTATCTATTTTTCAGTTTAGTGGCATCTAAGTTGCTTCCAGTTTCTGGCTATTATGAATAAATTTGACATGAACTTAATTGAGCAAGTGTCTATGTGAGATATTGGAGCACCTTTTGGGTATATGCCAGGAGTGGTAAAGCTGGGTATTAAGGTATAACTATTTCCAGTTTTCTGAGAAACTGCCAAGTTGATTTTCACAGTGGCTGTATATGCTTGCACTTCCACCAGCAATGGGGGAGTGTTCTGCTTGTTCCAAACCCTCAACAGCATGAGCAATCACTGGAGTTTTGGATCTTATCCATTCTGACTGGTGTGAGGTGGAATCTCAGGGTTGTTTTTATTTGCATTTCCATGATAATGGTGCTAATCTAACTGGGTGTCTGCATGTAGTAAAATGCAAATAAATTTTTATCACTTTGTAAAAAATTCCAGTCCAAGAAGATCAAAGACCTCAACATAAAATCAGATATAATAAATCTAATAGGACAGGAAGTGAGGAAAATAGCCTTGAACTCATTGATACAGGAGACAATTTCCTGAACAGAACAACAGTGGCTCAGTCTCTAAGATCAACAATTAATAAATATGACCTCTTGAAACTGAAAAGCTTCTGTAGGGCAAAGGATACTGTCAGTAAGGCAAACAGCAACCTACAGATTGGGAAAGGGTCTTCACTAACCAGCCCTACATCTGACAGATGGCTAATATCCAAAATTCATAAAGAACTCATGAAGTGAAACACAAACAACCCAAATGACAGAATTAAAAACTGGAGTACAGAACTAAAGAGAGAATTCTCAACAGAGGAATCTTGAATGGCAAAGAAACATTTAAAGAAACGTTCAAAGTCTAGTCATCAGGGAAATGAAAATAGAAACAACTCTGCATTATCTTAGTCTTTGTATTTTGATTAGGGGTACATCTCTGTGTCAATTGTCATCTACCACAAGAAGAAACTCCTCTGATGAGTGTTGAGAGACACACTGATTTATAAGTGATTAGGGAACATCCATTTCCATTTGGGAGAATAAAACAGTAGTTTCTTCCCTGCAGCCTATGGTGCATCTAACCACTGGAACTTGTCGCTGATTATAGCACCACTTACGAGTTCAATCTCAAGGAACAGTTTTTTAACATACTCAGAAAGTTACACCTGTAACAATCATGCCAGTACTGTATCAGTAGGCCTATCTTGCCAGGCCTGTCATCATTGTAGCTCACAGGGTTCATAGATGATTCCTTTTCCTCCTGTAGCACAGCACCTTAAAGTAGAAAGAATACTAGTAAACCCCCAATATATTTCTTTATCTCAAATGCTCCATGTAAATGGAATGATACTTTTTTAGTGGTGGTTTGCATTTCTGTGACAAAGCACCACGATCAAAAGCAATTTGGGAAGGAAAGGATTTATTTATATCACAGTCCATCATTGAAGGAAGTCATGACAGGAGTTCAAGGCAAGAACCTGAAAAGAGATACTGAACTTGAGACCACAAAGTGGTGCTGCTTACTGGTCTGCTCTCCATGGCTTGCCCAGCCTGCTATGGACTACTTGCCCAGAGTGAGCTGGGCCCTCTTATACCCATCATTAATTAAGACAATGCTCTCATAGATTTACCTACTGAGAAATTTTATTAAGGTATTTTATTAAGGTATTTTCTTAATTATGATTCCCTTTCTCAGATAATTCTAGGTTTTTGTCAAGTTGGATATAATAACAAAAAACAGGGCACATATTATATAAAAGTTAAATCCTTAAAACTACAATATTTTATTTTATGCCTTCAAGTTACATCCATGCTTTAGTATCTGCTCTTCAATATTTTCAATGCTAAATAATGTTTCATTGTGAGAACATACCACATTTTAAAATTCATTCATCAACTTACAGACACGTAGGTTATCAAAACATTTGGACCATTGCGAATAAAATTATTATGATTACTTATGATCAAATTTTATATTTATATAAGTATTCATTTCTCTTTGTGTGTACGTGAAGAGAGTATTGCTGGATCTTACTGCTAAACTTTGTTTTTACTCTTAGTGGGGAATGGTAGTATATAATAGCTCCAATTACAACATTATTGCTAACATTTGCCATTCTTTGTGTTTTAGATTTCAGTCTTCCTAGAGGGGAAGAAAGGCTGTGTTGTCTTAATTTACATTTCCATTTACTAAAAATGTTGAACTTTTTTCTGTGCTTAATGGTTATTTTCTTTAGAAAAATGCTAATTAATATGCATTGGCCGATTTTTTCTCATTTATCCTACTTTTATTAAATTATGTTCTAAATAAAATGAAGAAGTTTAGAAACATAATTTATATATATTTGGCTATTTTTTCATGTTCCTGATGTAGTCTCAAAAACATTTTAAATTTTTAAAATTTGAATAATTATGATTGCTCACAAGAACATTGATGACAGGTTAAAAAAAGGAGCATGAACAATTTAAGACTGACTATATGCAGTGAACCAAATGTCCCTTTCTTCCCTCACAACATCATTAGGGAGTGGTGGGTGAGTTCTTTTGAGTCCTCCCTCTAGTAACTATTAGCTGCCTTTTGAGTACCCTCCCCAAGAGAGTCTGCTCATATACCCAATCTTTTGTGAGGCTCATCCCATTAATCAAGACTGCTGGGAGTTTCAGAGTGAATGCCCATATTGTATCCTGAATACAATGTTCCATAACACTCTGCGTCCTCCAGCTCTTACAGTTTTGCTTTCAACTTCTCAGTGGTTTGCCTGGAGGTGAGGGGAAATGCTACAGATGTCCTGGAGCCTGAGGAGGCAACAATCATTATTCTAACTATCTTAAGAAATTATGAGCCTTCATGGTAACCACCACTCACTGCATTAAAAATCATTCATCTATAGACATAAAAGGAAATGCTTAGTGGGTGATTTGACAGATTCATTGTGTCCATTTAGCAATATGACAGCAGTAGTTTCTCCTCTAGGTTTCTTCTCTGCTATGAGCTTTTGATAAGCTTTACAGTACCAGACATGGATTTATTTCTGTGGAGCCAACCTTGTATCCAATCAGAAAGTAATTAATCATCCCTGTAACATACTTATCACTGTTTTATCTGTGAGCTAACCATGGCTGCTGTGAGTTCATGTGTTTATTTTTTCAGTTATGTAGTCCAGAAGACACTCTCTTTTGCTCTGGTCTTCTCTAACTTCTGACTCTTATAATCTTTCTGCTTCATCTTTCAAGATTACCTCTGAGCTGTGGGAAGAGGGGTTACATCAACATTCTGTTTGTGACCCAATGCTCCACAGTTGCTTATTCTCTGTACTTTGGCCAGTTGTAAGTCAATGGGCCTTTTTATTAAACGTATTTTTAAGTTTGTTTAAAATTAATTATTTTATTCTTGCATACTAATTTTATTAACTGTATATCAAAGTAGTATCAAATAATATTTCAATACATGTTGTGTAAAACTAACATTTTCTTTGGGTTTTTTGGAAGATAGTCTTGTAATTATAGTTATGTACAGAAAACTTAGTAGTGTACATTTTACCCAGTTTAGTGGTGAGTTCTTTAGTCTTTGCCTTTCCAGCTTGGTAAGGAAAGCCACAGACTTAGGACCCAGGACATTGCCTCCTCAGTGGCAATGGATCTCATTATATCTCTTCTTGTTATTGGTCCTAATAGTTTCCACCAGCTTAGACAGCATACCTTGTTGCTATGTTAACCCGTGTGATACCAACAATTGTACAGGTCTTCCCCTGGACCAGCCACCCCAGCCTGGCCTTTTCCTTGATGATGCAGTTAGGGTACCTCCATCTTTTGACACAGAGCAGGCAGGAAACCACCACCACAATGAGGTCTAGGCTATAGGCAACCACCACCAGCTGAGCCTTCTTGATCCCCACCAAGGTGGTGGCTGATTGACCCCTGCTTGGAGAATGAGTAGTCTCTTAGTTGGGGTGTCCCCTTTGCCAACAGTTGTCTTCTCAGCACAGGCCAGTGGCTTTTGATTCTGGTGGCCTGTATTTATGGGCAAGCTTAAGCATGTAGGTAGCTATTTGCCTGTCCAGGGACTGGGTGAACTGGTTAATGACAGGAGATCCTTTGAGCTGTTTATAGTGGATGGCTCTTCGCTGGTGCAGCCTGATGTCGCATAGGCATTTGGTAAAATATGTGAGATCTCTTTTGGACTTGATGTCCTTCACAGTGCTGAGATTTTGGGGCCTTTTTTTCAAAGGATTAGCAACACCTTTGGCCTCCTGTTACTTTACAATGGGGAGGCCAGGTCACCTTTTCCCTCTTGACCTTTTCACATATATAGTATATAACTATTACTATGGTCATTCTACTAATAGCACACCAGACATTCTTACTTATACATTATGATAGTATAGTGAAAATTGATCAACCTTTCTTTATCTTACCTCCTTTGCTGCCCTAAATTTCTGGATACCACTATTCTACTCTCAACTTCTGTGTAATCAGTTTTATTAGATTATTGGCAATAATGGGACAATGTATTTGTCTTTTTGTGTTTAGATTCTAAGTAACATAATGACCTCTCCCATATCCAACCATATTGACACCATGACAGGATTTCTTTCTTTTATGATGGCTCAGTTGTTGGACAGCCCTAAGTTATATTTATTTCACTGCAGCTATCGTAAAAGCTGTTGCAAGAAAGTTAATGTTAATGTTACTTCCTTCAGTTAATACGCTCAGTTAGGGGATTTGTAGATTATATAATTTCTTATTATAAATATTGGAGTAAGTTTTTGTTTACTTTTTATATAATGGATGTATGAGTTTATATCACACTACCAACACAAAAGACTTCCCTTTAATCCACACCCTTACCAACAATCATTTTTTGAACTTTTATTCTTCTCTCATACATTACCCTCCAATAGAAATTTTACCTCCCCCCACTCTTCCCAGTCTAACCCTCCACTTTCTGAAAAGAAGAAAAACAAACAGCATGCCTCGCAGCAATATCCATAGAACATGGCCTAACAAAAAGTGTGGGAATAAACCCTCATATCAAGACAGAATGAGGCAACTCAGTAGGAGGAAAAGGGTCCCAAGCTCAGCTAAAAGAGTCAGACACCCCAGAACTCCTATTGTTGAGAATCCTACAAGAACATCAAGCTACACAACCACAAGTTATATGCAGAGAACATCACTCAGACCCACACCCAGTCTGTTGTTTTCACTTCAGTTTCTATGAGCCACTGTGAGACCTTTTAGTTGATTCAGTGGCTCCTCTTCTAGTAGCTTCCTCAAACCACTGATCCTTACAATCCTCCCTCTCCTACTGTGGGGTTCCTCTGGCTCCACCTAGTGTTTGTCTGTGGGTCTCTGCATCAGCTCCCATCACTTATTGCATGATACCCCTCTGAGGATAATTGGGCTGGGCACACACCTATGAAAGTAGCAAAATATCATTAAGAATCATTTCATTGACTTTTTTTGGTCAAAGTTGTTTGGTTCTATTCTGAGATGTCCTGCCTCTGGTTCCTTGCCATCCAGTCAGTTTCATATGTGGGTTCCCCCTTGGGTGTGGGCTACGAGTTGGACCAGTCATGGGTTGGCCATGTACAAGTTTTACACCCTCATTGTCATGGCATATCTTATAGACAACACAGTTTTTCAGGCTGAAGGTTTTGTGGCTGGGTTAATGCCCCAGTCCCAATATGATTGTAGAAGATGGCCAATTTGAGAACCATATCCCCCAGTACTAAGATATTTCTCTAAGTATTATCTAAGATAATACTAAGATATTCAATCTTGTAGATTTTATGGCATTTCTATTGCACTAGATTTTCACGATGCATCTCAAATGCCCCCTCCCTCCAATTCAAATTATCTCTCCCAATATTTTCTCCTGTCCTCTCTACCAATTCTCATCCTATTCCCATCCCAAGCTGCTACCAGTCCACCAAATCTATTCTATCCCCCTACCTTACCAGGGAGATCCATGCACCTCTCATTCTTGTTCCCTCCTTGTTATTTATTCTCTCTGGATCTATGGATTGTAGGTAAATTGAACATTACTTAACAGCTAATTTCCACATATGAGTACACATCATCCCTTATTTCAAGATGTACTACAGAGCTATAGTAATAAAAACTGTATGGTGTTGGCACAAAAACAGGTTTATCAATAAAATTGAATCAAAGACACAGAAGTAAATCTACACACTTATGGACACCTGATTTTTTTAAATAAAAAATCCAAAACCATATAATGGAAAAAGAGACATAATCTTCAACAAATGGTGTTGGTAAAAATGGATGCCAGTATGTAGAATTATGCAAATTGACCTATATCTGTCACCGTGCACATAATCAGAAACCTCAACATAAAGCCAGATACACCCATTCTAATAAAAAAAATGAGAAATAGTCATGAACGCACTGGCACAGCAGACAACTTCCTGAACAGAACACCAATGGATAGCACTAAGATCAGTTAATAAAGGACCTCAGGAAGCAAAAAACTGTAAAGCAAAAGACACTGTCAATAAAAGACAAAACCTTAGCCTACAGAATGGGAAAAGTTCTAATGGAAAAAGGGCTAATATCCAAAATATAAAAAGAACTCAAGAAACTGGACATGAACAAACCAAAACATCTAACTTTTAAAAGGCTTACAAGTCTAAACATAGAATTCTTAACAGTGTAATGTTAAATGACTAATAAACACCCAAAGAAATGCAAATTAAAATGACTCTGAGATTTTATCTTACACACATAAGAATGGCTTAGATCAAAACTACAGCTCATGCTAACAAAGATGTGGAGCAATGGGAATACTGTTAAATTACTGTTGGGATACAAACTTTTTCAGGGACAATAAAAACCAATATGGCTATTCCTCAGAAAACTGGGACTCAATCAACCTCAAGATCTAGCTATATATTACAAATGGATTGTGATAAAAGCTGCATGGTATTGGTACAGAGATAGGCAGGTATATCAATAGAACAGAATTGAAGACCCAGAAATGAACCCACACACCTATGCTCACATGATCTTTGACAAAAGAGCTAAAAACATTCACTGGAAAAAGGACAGCCTCTTCAACAAATAGTATTGGGTCAAGTGTCAGTAAACATGCAGAAGAAGGCAAATTGATCCTTTCCTGTCTCCTTGTAAAAGCTCAAGTCCCAGTGAATCAAACTCCTTTACATATAACCAGGTACACTGAAACTATTAGAAGAGAAAGTGGGGGAAGAGCTTAGAACACATTGTCACATGGGAAGATTTCCTGAACAGATCACCAATGGCTTATGCTCTAAGATCAAGATTCAACAAATGGGACCTCATGAAATTGCACAGCTTCTGTAAGGCTAAGGACACTGTTAAGAAGACAAAACGGCAGCCTACAGATTGGGAAAGGATCTTTCCCAATTCTGCATCTGATAGAGGTCTAATATCCAATATATACAAAGAACTCAGGAAGGTAGACTATAGAGAATCAAATCATCCTATTAAAAGTGGGGTACAGAGCTAAACAAAGAATTCCCAGATGAAGAACATTGAATGGCTGAAAAGCACCTAAAGAAAGGCTCAATATCCCTAGTCATCAGGGAAATGCAAATCAAAACAACCCTGAGATTCACCTCACACCAGTTAGAATGACTTAGATAATAAACTCAGATGACAGCAGATAATGGCAATGATGTGGAGAAAGAGGAACACTCCTCTATGCTTGGTGGGATTGCAAGCTGGTAAAACCACTCTGGAAATGAGTCCAATTGTTCTTCAGAAAGTTGGACATAGTACTACCCGAAAACCCAGCTATTCCACTCCTGGGCATACACCCCAAAGATGCTCCAACATATAACAAGGACACATGTAACCCCAGAAATCTCTGAATATCCAAGAAACAATTCACAGACACTATGAAACTCAAAAAGAAGAAATGACAAAATGGGGATGCCTCAGTCCTCCTTAGAAGGGAGAACAGAACACTCATGGGAGGAAATTCAAGGTCAAATAGAGAAACAAGGATTGAAGGTAATATCACTCAGCAGCCACCTCACCTTGGGATCCACCATATATGCATCAGTAATTTCTTTCCTCTTGCAATTTTCATTATTTTCTCTATTTGAGCTCTTAACATTCTTACTATTATATGATTGTTTGGTAGAGTTCGTTCTGCTTATTATATTTGATATCCATTGTACTTATTAGATTAGACAATGATTTTCAAAAATTTTAAAAATCTGTAGACATCTTGCTTTAATTTTTTCCTAACTCACTGTCCATTTCCTGTATTCCTAACATCTCTACTTCATGTGTCACTGTTGCATTAAGCCTTAGTTTTCCCTAAGGCTTTACTTATTTTCCTCATACATTTGTTTTTGTTCATCATACACCATAGCCAGTATTCATCTGTCTTCAATTTTGGTAATTCTTTTTATAAAGATTATTTTTATTAATCACTTTATTTGTCTCCCCCTTCCCAGTTTTCCCTTCACATTAATTTGAAAGCAAAATGGACTCTTGCTATCCTCTAATAAATACTTTAGTTTAGTTTTAGTTTTCTTTTGAGAATTTTCATTCCATATATACTTGATTGTTTTACTCTGAATAGATTTTATTCTTTGTAAATATATAAAATTGGTGATTTAATAACCATTGTCTACAAATCCAATTTCTAGGGCTTGCCAAATGTCTGTTTCGAAGATTTTATTTTATGTGTGTGTCTTGCATGTATCTATAGGTATGTGCCTGTGTGTATATATATATATATATATATATATATATATATATATATATATATATATATATATATATATATGTATATATGTGTAAAAGTATTCTCATGCAGGCCAATCGAAGGCATCAGATCCCTTGGAGTTGCAGTTACAGTGTTGTGAGCTGCTTGACATGGTAGCTGGGAACCAAACTCATGTCTTCTGCAAGTACAGTATTTGTTCTTAACTACTCAGCCATTTCATTTCTCTAGCCTCTCACATATCTTTAATGTTTGCTTCATTTCCTGAGAATGAGTCACATTTCCTGTGTATGGGTCATGTTTTCCTATGTCTCTATATATCTTGATTTTTTGTACTTCTAAAAACAACAGAAGTCATATTTTTGTAGTAATACTGCTACTAAGCATCCTCCATTTACAGCAATTATTACTGTTATCTATTTGACTAACAATTTATGTTCATTGACTTGACTACTATGTGAGAAATTATTCTCCTGAATGGTCATGATCTGATATCCCATCTCAAATCTTTCCCCGTACGAGTACATCATTTAATCTGATTTCTTCAACTTGAACACCCTTGTTTAGCATAAACCACTTAATAATCAGTGATATAATTAAATACACAGAGTCAGCTGGACTTCACTCTTTATCATTATATGTGAGCATATAGCTTGGAACCGTGTCTATAATCTAGGTAAAGTTTATTTTTCTGTTCTTTCTTAAAGGGATCAGTAGCTCAGATGACTACATCATAACTATTCGTAAGAGAACTTGACTCTTTACTAACAATCTGGGGCATATGCAATCTTACAGATGGCCACAGTTGAATGTGAGATTATTTGTATTTCAAGGTTATTAGTTTATTATTTAGTTGGTATTTGGCCCTTCCCAGACTTAACTGTTTACTCGGTGATCTGTATATCTTGGGGAAGCTTTGCAAGTCTACCTAGATTCTGTTTTGATTATTTGTAAGTAGTATAGGCATATATATTCGAATCCCCAGATTCACTGCAACACTAAAAAGCTATTTGAAGCTGTCTCATTTCCTCTTTAGACCTATTAAATTTCTGAAGCATCTCCTATTTTATTGTCTCTTAGTTAGTCCTTTCTGAAATCTTCACTTTATGACAGGACTCTTACACTTTAAGTTTTCATACTTATGTGAGCTAGTTGCCCTCTCGTTCTAACAAAATACCCAATAAAAACAATTTAAAGAGGAAAGGGTGGCTTCTAGCTCACAGTTCCAAAATGGTAATGAAGAAGTTATTGGTGGCAGTAACCTAAGGTTGTTTTCACACTGTATCCTTGGTCAAGAAGCAGAGAGCCATTATGAAATCTCTCTTTTTTTTTTTTAACTTTTCTAGTTTGTAATATAAACTTATGGAATGGTGGCACTCTCAAGATGGGTCTTCTCACCGCAATTAAGGTAATCTGTCATGGGACTTGTCTTTTAGTTGATCACAGATATCTACAGCTTTCAGTATGCATAGCCCTATGGCATTCTACAAAGGGAGAGATGACAACATGTTTCTTTTGGAATAAATCTCTTTTCTACTAGTGAAGTGGAGAAGTACAGTATAATTCCTGGTTTTCTTGAAAAGACTCTCCAGCACAGAACTTCTGTCCTAATATAATACACATGGTATTGATCCACATTTAGTATTCTCTGTCACTTTTAGGTGAAATCCTAGCTTTATTAAATGAATTTGAGTAAATATACACTTCCATTCTCACAACTGTAATTTCTGAGTATAGACTTTATGCAATTTACATCTGTGTGGTAGCATGAAATAAGCTTATGCCTTGCCTCTCTCTGGGTGGAGCCCTGTCTTTAAAGGAAGAAAGTTCTCCCTTTGTGTTCACACCTCAAGCTCTTTGTGTCCTCAAAGAGCTCAGAAATAAAGTTTCCATAAGAGAGATATAGAGGGCAGAGCAAAGAAAGATGCCATAGTTCAAGTACCAGTGACTAACTCTTATTGTTATGGTCAGCAAATGTTTCTGGATAAGGAATTAAATCACTTTTAATGTGCTACACAGACAAGATTTCAGATCAAGTTAAACATTGTTTTAAATAATTTTAACCAGTTAAATTTCTGTTTTCTGTGAAAGTTATCTGCAAAGTGCTTTACACAGATATAATGCTTTAGAAATAATTTATTATGACACAGAATTAATTGTTCATGCATATATTGCCTGTAGCTTATTTTCTGCTCTGTGGCAAAGTTGACTTCATACAATAGAGCTTTCATAATGTAAGATGTTTGTTGTTACTTTTGTAGAAACTACTTTTTATCTTCTAGCTCAGACTTTTTTTTAGTTATTTTTAACTATTTAATATCATTTAAGGTTTTGAGGTAAAATGAATATAAAAGGGAATATTCATAAAAAACAAAAAAATTATGGGTATAAAAATGGTTTAACTATAGACCCTAATTATATAATGAGTTTGATCATCTCAAAAGAAATGGAAATTTCAATGTAAAGTTAGCAACTATTAACTGATAAGACACTACTAAGAACAACAACAACAAAAAAAAAAAAAAAAAAACAGGGGAGAATGGCTTTAAGTTGGAGGACTAACAAAGTAAATTGGGAATAATGAAAGGGTGAATGATGCCTCTAAGTGTCAAAATAGTGATGAGAGGTAGGGATTCACTGGAGTAGTAATAGCATTTTGAGAGGTTTCCTTGATGAGTTATAAATCATCCGTACTTATTGCTACTCACATTTTCAGCATTATTCTTTCTACTTTGCATCAATTTACAAGAAAATACCCATATTTCATGGCCAAATTCATCATCGAACACTTCAGAAAGCAGCTATTTGTTGCTTGGAAGGTATCCCTCACCCAAGGCTGAACCCCCTCCACCTTGGAGCTATAGGCACACAGGGACAAACATTTCCCATAGTCAGAACAGTGTTCTCAGGATGGGACACAGATTTTGCAAATTTGGCCCTAAAGCTGTGAAATTCCAAGCATGTTTTGTAAGTCTTCTGTTATCCTGCAGCTGTGCATTGCTGGTTCCCTTGTTATGGAAAGCACTCTTGTCCTCTTCTGAGATATTTGCACTCTGTCCATGAATAAATCCCCTCTGCACACAGGAACACCTAAATTATTTACTTCTCATGCTCTCTGGGCAGCTGGAGAGCATATTTTTAAGGAGCATGTGAAATGAAATCACATTCTATCTCCTAATGGAGTTTTTATTTAACTGAACAGTCGCTCAGCACAGACTGCAGTTTGCCTGTTACAAATCTATTACAGTCTTTAAATCAAGATGAACTGGAAAGAACAGTAGACAAGTAGTTCTAGGCTGCACTCTTCCCAGCTCTCCCTGGAATTCTGTATATAACTCAGGCCCGCTTCTTCCTCCATGAAAAGGAAAAAAGATGTTCTAGGCAAATTATCTCTGAGGTTACTTGCAACTACACAGATTTCTGAAATCTACTAAGGATTTGTGGATTTCATTCCAGCTGCAGCCTCTGAGTCACTTTGCTTTGGAAGGGCCTCATACCTGGGGAAGATATTTTCCAGTAGCTCATGGAGCCCAAGGCACACATTCTCCATGCCCCACTCTAATCACCCAGCTTGAGCCCCAGCTTCTGCCTATTTGGCCCTAGAGCTGTGAAATTCCAAGGTTGATGCATAACCTTGCATTTCTCCCACAGCTGTGAACTACTCCTTTTATCCACCCTTGTAAGTCCTCATAGGCCCTCTGTTCTACTTCAGAATTTACACTCTTTGGTGGCATGAAAGGTCCACATATACTCCCAGCTCAGCACCTCCCCCCTTTAGCTAAGCAGCAAGCATTCATTTGAAAGTAAAATAAAATTTTTGTGCCTTCTTTAATTTATAAAGAGCAGAAGATAAAAATATATAGATAATACACATAATAAGTTGTAAAGCAAGTCTCATTCACACTGTAAAACCTATGCATTTGAACTTGGATACCCAGAGTATCTGGACTTATTTTTTCTATCTGTTAAATCGAGATGACAGGTCCTGTTCTACTTACCAAGTAGAATAATTGGAGTATTTATGTTATAGAAGTGAATACTATCAGAAAATATGCGGTACTACACCATGCATACAATAAATATTTAACCTGTTTATCAATAGTGATAAAATAGATTGTAGTTATTATAAAAATACTTTTAAAGTAATCATGCATGTTAAATGTTATGATGATCATTACAAATTAGGATAACAGAAAACACATCCTTAAGCTGGAGAAGCTAAACAATGTATTAATAGTAACAGAGGGCTTGTCTTGGTATAGAAGCATATCTTTATAGTAAAACTGAAAGAAAAACCTTGGCCCTCAGAAACATATTTTGGTTGTTGTTGTTGTTTAGCAGTTTTAGAACTGTTTTTTCCAAAGTTAATACAAATTTCTGAAACAAGGGAATTTATATATTCACCTTGCCCTTTTGAAATATCCCCCATGGGAGAACACGGGAAAGTCTGCATACACAGAAACAAGCACATATTCTCTCTCTCTCTCTCTCTCTCTCTCTCTCTCTCTCTCTCTCTCTCTCTCTCTCTCTCTCTCTCTCTCTCTCACACACACACACACACGCATACACACATACACACATACACACACATTTTTATGCTTTTTCTTAAAATCTTTGAGTAAAGGGATGAAGGATGGGTCAGTGATTAAGAACACTTATCGCTCTTACAAGAAAACCATTTAAGTTTCCAACACAATGATGGTGGCTTTTAGCTGTCTACAATTCTAATGCCAGGGTATCCTTTCCTTCTTATGATCTCCTTGGACATCACACACACACAGATATATGTGCATGCAAAACAAACATATAAAATAAATAAATCATTTACAAAGAACTTTGTTGTTGTTTGAAACAGTCTTACCACTATACAAACCTAGTTGGTCTGGGATTTTCTATGTAGACTAACCTGACTTTGAACTCATAGAGAGCCATCTTTTTTGACTTCCCAAGTACTAGTATTTCTTTAAAATCTTGATATTTCAAATATGGCACAAAATCACTTGCATATACATGTGAAAAAGCAGATTTATATGAACTAATGAGACACAAGAGTATAATATCTTAAATATAGAGTTTTTTCAGTGTATAAAAATGATAGGTCTCTTTGGTATTCAAGGTGTTTATTTTTAATCAAGTCACCAACCAAAGAGCACATATGGAGAAATCCATGGCTTCAGCCACATGTGTAGCAGAGGGTGGCCTTTTTGGCATCAATAAGAGGAGAGGCCCTTGGTCCTGTAATGGTTTGTTTCCCAGTGTAGGGGAATGCCAGGGTAGTGAGGTGGAAGTGGGTGGATGGTAGGAGGAACATCCTCTTAGAAGCAAGGAAAGGGGGACTGGAGTGGAAGAGGGAGAGCTAGGAAAGGGGATAACATTTTAAATGTAAATACATAAAATATCCAATAAAAATGCAAAAAGAATGTTGGGGGGAAGAGTAGAAATGGGGTCAAAACAAGGGCACCCTGTTATATTACTGATGAGATGGAAGGAAACAAAAATGCTGAATATCAATGAAAATCTTTGTTTACATGGTTTCTCTAGAACTAGTCCTTCCAAAGACATGATTAGCTTTCTAAAACTCTTATTTTATTGAAGGCTGTGACCCTTAGTAGATCAATAATCATATTCCAGCAGATAGTCTCATACCCATGAGTATATGGGCAGCAGGAATTGGACTTGCTGGATCAGGTGTTTTTCTTTCTTTCTTTCTTTCTTTCTTTCTTCTCTCTCTCTCTCTCTCTCTCTCTCTCTCTCTCTCTCTCTCTCTCTCTCTCTCTCTCTCTCTCTCTCCCTCTCTCTCTTTCTTTTTCTTTGTTCTTTTTAAGGGCATATGTTAGGAGAGGATGGGAAAAGGAATCAGAGTTCTAAAAGAAAGAGTTGGGAGAAATATAGTCAAAATATATTATATGGAATTCTCAAAGTAAGAATAAAACATCATACTAGAGAAATGCTACATCCTAATAAATGGGAGACTGCCTTACCAAGAACTTGAGATTTTGGCAGCTGGGTGAAAGTAGAGCTGAAATAAATCCCCCTTTTTTTTCTGGGTTGTGCTTTGGATTTGGCAGGACAGAGGATAGGAGTAGACAAAAAGAGACCTTGATTTTTATTTTCATAAAATTTATTTCCAGTCTCATGACAATTCACCCAGGGAAAAGAGATTTTTCTCTCAGGGTAACTGTAACCATTAGGATAATTTTTCTTGGATTTCTAAAACCCAATTTTCAGGAATTTACAGAAAGCCCATTATCATGGAATTTACTTGGTTTCCCTTTATTACCCAGACATAAAATTTCCCTTTGAGATACTATACTTGAAATTGCAAGAATTTAAAACTAATATTTAAGGCACTTAACTGGGTTTCATATTCTGGCCTGACCTCTCATATTCTCTCAGAGAACTCAGTTGGTTGATTGCTCAGAGTTCTCTAATTGCAGGCTTGAACCTCTGGGAAACAGAGTTTGAAGCATTACAGCTTCTCAAATGGCAATCAGATCTCTCTGAGTGCTCAATCTCTTGCTAATTTTACAATTAAATAGACGATTGTTTCTACATTTATGCTGCCTGCCAAGATTGAATGTTGTTTAGTGGAGTACCCTGGCTGTGCTCGAGGAAGCGCAATATGGATGCAGGTGGTGAAGAGTGCTGTAGAGAGTACTTTCACATCAAAAATAAAAACAAATAAGTTAAACAGATTGCTTTGCAGAGAGTGCCCATAGTTCTTTTGTGAAAGCTTTTGTGATTCGAAGATTATATATGTCTTAACATAAGTTGAGGTTGGCCCATCACCTTTTGCAGTTTAGTAGGTAACATTTCTCATGTATTCACTTCACTTCGTGAGATTAGTAAACTGAGTACAATGTAAAAAATAACAGTAATACAACATAAAGTATATATCCTTAAAATTCAAGGGAAATGATCCTAACAGTAACATAAAAGTATTCTACAAAATAAGAAAATGTATGACCTCTATGAATATATCGTAACTGTCATGTATTCCTTAAATATATTTTCCTATTTTTCACTAAATCTTTGGAGACTATTCATCATCATTTGCAGTATGTAGTCAGTCTCTGCAGAACTATCCAGTATTTGGTATAATCATTTAAGCAAATTTTTTAACTAAATGACTAAGTGAAATTTGGCTCTATAAATGAATGAAAAGAAAAGAGAATCATTGTGGAAGGTAACAGATGCCAAAGAATATGTGGTGTATTTGTCTTAGTTGCCTTGCGGCCAACTTACATGTTTCTACTTTTGATGTTTATAGTGGAGAATTGCTATTCTCTCCTTGTTCACTTACTCAGAGTCAAAGTCTCAACTTGACTAGAGTTAGTTTAACCAAGTAGGATAGTGTGTGATGAAACTCAGAATGCCATGGTGAATTTACTGCTTAACAGTTTCTAAAGTTTATATTCTGCTTCATGAATAGTTAAATACTAATGAGTTTTAGGCATCTGTGCACATATTCATTTTAATTTTACCAGTTACTCTTTTAGGGGATTTTTGTTTCAAACCCAAGGAAGTGATGTTATATCCTGTTTTTGCCAGTGGTTTATGAATAGCAACCAAAGTTCACTGCTCAGCCAAGTAACAAGTCTGTAAGCTGAAACAGTAAGATAATTGATTCAAAACTTATTCCATATAGTAGTACTGGTAATTACAAGTACTCATCACAAAACCAAGAGACGAAGAATAATGCAAAGAAAACAGTGTGTGCCACTTACCACTTAAGAACAAATTATTTAACAACTATTTTCTAGCACTGGTAATGAACACTATTATTAATGATTACAATGCTAATAGTGTCATAATATAAAGAAATAAGGAGTCTGTTTCAAAGCACACAGTAATATTAATGTTTGTGTTTGGTTAATCAAATGGATCTTTATGAATAACTGAACTTTATAACAATAAGAATAACAGATCAATTGTAAACAGTTGTTATGTATTAACTGCTAAACCTGATACCTTGTGTGTGTGTGTGTGTGTGTGTGTGTGTGTGTGTGTGTGCATAGTGGTGTGATTGGTTGAAAATATAGTGATAGATTATATTATTCTTATCCTTTGCCTTTGGAATGAGACTTAAAATGCTTATTTATTTACCAAAGACCAAACAGTCAATGAAGTGAGTATCAGCTCCCTTCATAGTTTTTGTACCCTAAGCATTATGTAGAAATTTAACAAATACAGGCATAATTCCTGCTCTGCTAACAGCTTGGACCCTGGCTAGTTTCCATGATTTATAACAAGAAACATTTCATCAAGAATATAAGTTTTCAATTATACTGTCTTAGACTTTCATCTAGCACTATATTATTAAGCTACTCATAACTAAGTCTGAGGCACATCTCAATATTATATGAAGGAGATTTAAAGAATTATAATCTCAGAGAAAAGTCACATTGCTATAGCAAGAGAACCAACAGGCAGAAAGTTCCTAACATTTACTGATTATTTTTCCGAGGACATAGGCCCATTCTTTTAATTTTATTTAGATTTCTACCTGAAGTTTGATGCAGACTTCCATGTATAACTTAATGTGTAGGATCTATGAGAAACCTGATGCTAACCTCATTAACTGTTTTGTCTTTTGAAAACTCTGTAGACATGAAGAGATTCATTAAAAAATGACAAAGGAGAAACAATAACCACTGTAACTGAGCATTTTACAAGGAAGGAAATTGAAATGCAGAGAATTCCATTTACCAGGATAATCTATCAGATAACAGTGAAGCTAAATCCAGTGGGAAAAGAGGCATTTTCAACATATGGTGCTGTTTCAACTGACAGTCTGCATGTAGAAGAATGCAAATTAATCCGTTCTTATCTTCTTGTACAAAGCTCAAGTCCAAATGGATGAAGAACTTCCACATGAAACCAGATACACTCAAACTAATATAAGAGAAGTAGGGAAGAGCTTAGAACAAATAGTCACAGGGGGAAATTTCCTGAACAGAACACCAATGGCTTATGCTCGAAGATCAAGAACTGAAAAATGGGACCTCATGAAATTGCAAAGCTTCTATAAGACAAAGGACACTGTCATTAGGACAAAACAGCAACCAACAGATTGGGAAAATACTTTTACCAATCCTCCATCCAATAAAAGGCTAATATCCAATATATACAAAGAACTCAAGAAGTTAGACTCTAGAGATTCAAATAACCTTATTAAAAATGAGGGACAGGGCTAAACAAGGAATTCTCAGCTGAGGAATACCAATTGGCTGAGAATCACTTAAAGAAACGTTCAACATCCTTAGTCATCAGGGAAATGCAAATCAAAACAACCCTGAGATTCCACCTCCCACCAGTCAGAATGGCTAAGATCAAAAACCCCATATGACTTCCAGTGCTGGCGAGAATGTGGAGAAAGAGGAACACTTCTCCACTATTGGTAGGCTTGCAAGCTGGTACAATTACTGTGGAAATCAGTCTGTCAGTTTCTTAGAAAATTGGACATAGTGTTACCTGAAGACACTGCTATAACATTTCTGGGCATATACCCCAAAGATGCTCCAACATATTTAAAAAAAAAAAAAACAAACACATGCTCCACTATGTTCACAGCAGCCTTATTTATAACAGCAAGAAGCTGGAAAGAACCCAGATCCATTCAACAGAGGAATGGATACAGAAAATGTGGTACATTTACACAATGGAGTACTACTTAGCTATTTAAAAAAATGACTTCATGAAAATCTTAGGCAAATGGATGGAACTAGAAAACATTCCAAGCAAGGTAACCCAGTCACAAAAGAACACACATGGCCTGCACTCACTGATAAGTTGATATTAGCCCAAAACTCAGAATTCCCAAGATACAATTCACAGCCCATATAAAGCTTAAGAAGGAAGAACAAAACGTGGATGCTTCAGTCCTTCATAGAAGGGGGAACAAAATACAGATAGGAGAAAATACAGAGACAAATTGTGGAGCAGAGACTGAAGGAAAGGCCATCCAGAGACTGCCCCACCTTGGAATCCATCCCATATGCAGTCACCAAATTCAGTAACTATTGTTAATACCAAGAAATGCTTGCTGACAGGAGCCTGATATGGTTGTCCCCTGAGAGGCTCTGCCAGAGCCTTGCTGATACAGATGAGGATGCTTGTAGCTAACCATCTGACTGAGCAAAGGGACCCCAGTGAAATAGGTAGACAAAGGACTAAAGGAGCTGCAGGGGTTTGCAACCTCATAAGAAGAACAGCAACATCAACCAACCAGATCCCCCAGAGCTCCCAGGAACTAACCAACCAACCAAAGAGTACCACGGAGTGACCCATTTCTCCAGCCACATGTGTAGCAGAGGATGACATTGTCTGGCATCAATAGAAGGAGAACCCCTTGGTCCTGTGAAGGCTTGATTTCACAGTGTAGGGACATGCCAGGGTGGTGAGGTGGAAGTGGGGAGGTGGGAGAGGGAGCACCCTCATAGAAGCAGAAGGATGGTAGATGGGAGATGGGGAACCAGGAAAGGGGATAACATTTAAAATGTAAATACATAAAAATATCCGATAAAAAAAAAAAGAAAAAAAAACTGTGAAGTGAAAATTTGACCCTCCCATAATATTTTATTCTAAAATCTAGTAAAGTATCATATTACAGTGAAAAAAATATATACAGACACTTTCTCTTCAATAACTTTGGGATGATTAGCTCAATCCTTAAAGTATATTCATTTGTGAAAGTATCATAAATAGATGCAATGTACTTGTTACGTTTCAATTCCTCGTTGCTCTCTTTCATTATCTTGCTTTTTCACCATATTTCCCTTGACCCACTCAATGAGTTTAATTAGCATTGCTTGTTTGAACTTGGGTAGGTAACTATTTACTAAATCATGGAAAAGTTACCATTGGCCAGTTATCAAACAATAGGGCTTCGTTGGGGGCTAGGATAGCTCTTGCCCTAGGATTTTAGCAGGCTTACAATTCCAGGTACTCTTTCCTCTCATGGATTGGGCCCTGATTTCAGTTGGAAAATCACCGAATAATCTTTGCTATAGTTTTATCCTGTTTCTGGGGTAAAAGTACACTGATTAAAAGCAGCATGAGGAGGCAATGGTTTATTTGGCTAATATTTTTAGGTCACAATTCAGCAATTAGCTTTAAGTATCTACATGACAGAGTTTAATGTCATCTGAATGGAAACTCTCCATGGAGGAACTCCTTAGATCATGTTGGCTTGTAATCATGTCTGCAAGGGTATTTTAGTTTATATAAGAAGATCCAGCCCACTGCGAGTGGCACCATACCTAGGCAGGTAGTCCTGGTCTATATAAAAAAGCCAAGAGGGAGCCAGACAATAAGCCAGCAAGCACATTCTGGTAAGATTTCTGCTCTGAGTTCCTCCTTAAATTTTGTTGGAATTGTTCCCTATGGAAGTTCATACAAGCGACTATAGTAAAGCTCAGTGAGTGTGTCAAAGAACCACACATATATGCCATAATAAAAAATGTTATGTTTCTATTAGATATTGATAAATATATGAATTTTGAAACATATAGAACTTGACACAGCCTAATATCATCTGTGGAAACCTTCAAATGAGGAATTGATGTTGATGGAAACAAACATCAAATTTTGCTTAGTTTGAAAGGAAGATCTCAAATCTCATAATTGTAACCTAGTGTGAACTGAAAGTCATTTATCTCAAGGTATTCTCAAATTCGTGACAATCCTTCTGTCTCGGACTTCAAGATACTGGAATTCCACCAATAGATAAACTGTAAAGTTGGTTTATCACAATTAAAGATAACCTTATACATGAATAATGTAGCTAAATTTACTCGCAATGCTAATAATAAAAAACAAGCCATATTCAGTTAAATAAAAATTGTAGGGAGCCGTTTGTGCTGCACCCAAACATGGTGCCAGCTTCCCGCCGAGAACTCAGCAAACAGAGCTGTTGCCCAGCCAAGAGACTTAATGCGCATGCATCACATAAGTCACAGCCCACCCCCTGATTGAGCTACAGGAGGATGCACCAATCAGGTAGCAAGACACGTCTCCTAGGCATGTATAGCAGTGCATTTTCTCCCCCACGTGAGGAGAAGAAGAGGTAGACAGTGGGGAGATTGCGGGAGACCCCACGTGGAGGGATGGCGGAGAGGCACCACGTGGAGAGAGACTCGGTAAAAGAGATTGTGGGAGGTCCCGCGTGGACAGAGACTGGACAGAGAGATCGTTCGTGGGGGACTGCGCGTGAGAGGCCGTCTAGACAGTAGAACTCGGTAGGGAGTCCCCGACTCAGAAACAAGTTTCCTGCTCATGAAGCCCCTGCTCAAAGTGCTGTTCAATAAAGGTTATCCGCAGAAGAAGCTGTTTGTTTTGTTGCATGCCTGTTCCTAGCGGCGGGAAGCGTGGGCGCGTGACAAAAAATATCCAGAAATTTTGATTAGGCCTGTATTAAGGGACCTCCAAATGAAATTCAAAGTGTTTTGCTGTTAATACCTTCAACACAAAACTGAACCACTTGGGCTTAGATTTAACAAACATATGCTTCCTTGCAAACTGGTAGTTTTGCATAAGTTATTTATTATAGTATTTATGTGCCAAAATATGTCTCAGTGGATTAGGGAGATTTTCCTGTAAGCCTAATGACTTCAGCTTGATGCCTGGGACCCATATGGTGGAAAAAGAAAACTGACTCTGGCAAGTTGTCCTATGACTTTTACATACATGCCAAGGTACTTGCAAGTATACACATGCTCATGTCCACACACCCACAGATACAAAATGTAATTTAAAAATTAAAAATAGTACTTACTACCATTGGTGCTTAACTACTTTGTAATCAAGAATATATTGACCTTCATATTACAAATTTACACAGCAAGAGTTTTGTATTTCTTGACAGCTATGAGAAACATATTAAACACTCTCACCCATGTTAGGATTTTGGCTAATGATCCCTGTAAACTCTGTCACATCTGCACTGTTCCCAACTTTCATGATTGGCCCAGGTCCCACATTCTGTGTACCAGCTCATTTGAGTGATTTTTGTTTGACTACAGTCTACCTATACCTTTTCTAAACTCCAGATGTAGGCTTGGTCAAACATTCTGTGCTTTAGTGCAATCTAGTAACTTCCCTGGCTATGCCTCTCAATTAGGGATGGTGTGGGCAGATTAGGTACATGATACACCAGAGAACACATGTGTGACTTAGGTTAGGTCAGGGGTTGGAAGTGGGTTATAATCCAGAGAAGTTACTTGTGTTCTCTGGTGTATTATGGACCTAATCTGCCCACACCATTACTAATTGATAGGCATAGCCTTGGTGTCACAGCCTTTATACCAGCCTACCCTGCTAAGGGCTTAAAATCTGGGCCCACTCATGCCATCTTCATATTTCTATGCCAAGCTCAGACAATAAAACTTATACACTAATTCAAATAGATTCAAATGCTTGTTTCTTTCATGTGTTTTCTTATTTAGCACCAAGTTTGCAATCGTCCCCATATCTATAATATAAAACAAATGCCAAGAAACTGAGGAATTGGCCTATCAACCACACTTTGGCAGCAACAAAAATAAAACCTAGCTTCCACTCAACAGAGGCAGCCTAGAACCTCATAATAAACAATCAACTAATGAAAAAGACCACATTCTCAGAGGTCTCTTTTTTTGCAAATAAAATAAAAAAATGAAACAACAAGATGGCAAGACAGCATTCTTACCCCTCAAAATCTATCACTATAGAAATGTTCATGAATGGGAATTACTTATATGAACTGTAGGATAGAATAAAAGAAGAATGATAAATTTCATCAAATTTGAGCTGTGTAATTGACATACAAACAGCTCAATAAATTTAAAGAGAACAACAATAAATTCCTTTATGATGTCCAAATATCTCTACAAACATGGCTGAATGAAATAACAAAGACAATCGAAAACTTGAAAATTGAAATCAGGAAAATATAAAAATATAGAGGGACAGCAGTGACAAATGTTTTTAATCCCCGCACTTGGGAGACACATGCAGGCGCGTCTCTGAGTTCAATGCCAGCCTGATCTAATGAGCAAGTTCCAGGACAGCCAGGACAACACAGAGAAACCCTGTCTCACCAAAAGGTTGAAACATTGAATCAAACAATATATAGATATATGAAAGAACTTTCTAAATAAAATCTCATTTGCCCACAGAATATGAGAATATTTGTGAGGTATACATTTGACAGAGGATTAAAATGCAGAATATATAAATTACTGAAAAACAAAGAGTCAAAAAAAAAAAAAAAAAAAAAAAAAAAAAAACAACAACAACAACCCAAACCGCCTACTTTTAAAATGGGCTATAAATTTTAATAGATACTTCTCAAAAATATAAATAAATGTGGCTCTGACATATTTCAAAATGTGTTCATCATTGCTATTGATTAGAAAAATGAAAATTAAAAAAACTTTGAGAATGTATCATTCCCCAATCATAATGAGTAAAATCAACAAAAGAACGAACAATTAATGCTAATGGAGCTAGGGGGCAAGGCAGCCCTCAGTCACTATGTGTGATTGCATAATGATAGAGAATTCTCAAAATGCCAAAGCTGAATCTACCATACATACTATCTATCTCATTCATTTTCATATGCTCAAAGATTTGAGTATTGTGGTCTACAGATATTTGATCATCCTTATTCTTTGTTGCTGTATCACAATAGCTAGAAAATGTAAACACCCTAAATGCACATGAACTGATGAATAGGTAATGAAAATATGACACACATACACAGTGGGATTATATTACACTTTTAAGAAAAAAATAAATCATGAAATTTGCAAACAAATTCAGGGAACTAGAAAATACTATACTGACTGAAAGTGAAACAGACCCAGAAAAACAAGTACCACATGTTTTCTCTTGTTTATGGATCCTAACTACCACCAAAATATTAAATAGGAGTATGCCATTTGGAGTAACTAGACAAAGCAGGAGAGTTAACAGGAACAAGGAAAGAGAAAAGGAGTTCTAGAGTTGTGGAGAGAAGGACACAAGTGCTACAAAATGAAGAATGGAAGAAATAAGGAGAAAGGACTTCATCTGGGGAAGAAGACATGAGGGCAGAACACAGGAAGAGGAAGGATGGATAAAGAACTTCAATGATGATAGGGCCATAGGAAAACATTTTGTGTTTATTTCATATATATATATAAAACATTAAGTATATATTTAAACATATATAAATAAAAAGAAAAATTACTCTATTTGGGATGATTATGTTCCCCAAAAGAGTCATAGACTACCTAACAATAATCTTAGACTCATCCACAGTAAACTTCATTTCAAAACTGTTCATCAAAAAAATGAAAAAAAAAACCCTAAAACAATGCAGGTTAAAGCCATTGCTCTGGATACCTACTAGAACTTGAGTGGTAAGAATATTGGTGAAGACACCATACATGCTGGTTATATAGCTTGAAGGAAAGGAGATGGCACTGACCCAGAATTCTACTCATTTGAGAGTAGCTTGTCCTCATATCCAAATAAGCAGGCCCAACCAGCTGTCAGGCACAAAAACCACACCAATAAGTGCCTAGAACATCGGAGGGGGGGGAATTGACATGACACTTTTATCTTAAGGATTACCAGCACTCTTCACCAGCATATGCTGTCACATAAATTTTTGAATTTAGCTATTCTGAGTGGAGTGAGGTGTAATCTCACGTTTTTTATTTTATTTTATTTGCATTTCCCTGATGACTAAGAATGTTAAACATTTCTTTAGGTGCTCCTCGGACATTCTATATTCCTCAGTTGAGAATTTTTTTTGTAGCTCTGTATCCCATTTTGAATAGGGGTCTTTGATTCTCTAAAGTCTAACTTGATGAGTTCTTTGTAGATATTGGATGTTAGCCCTCTATCAGAAGAAGAATTGGTAAAATATTTTCCAAATCTGCTGGTTGCCATTTACCCCATTGAATATGTCTTTTGCCTTACAAAAGCCTTGCAATTCTATGAGTTTCCATTTGGCAATTGTTGATCTTAAAACATAAGCCATTGGTGTTTTGTTCAGGAAAATTTCCTCTGTGCCCATGTGTTCAAGGCTCTTTCCTAATATCACATCTGTTAGTTTTAATGTGTCTAGTTTTATGTAGAGGTCCTTAATCTACTTGGACTTGAGATATATAAAGAGATAAGAATAGATCGATTTGCATTCATCTATATGGAGACCTCCAGTTGAAGCAGCATCATTTCTTAAAAATGCTGTCTCTTTTTTCCCCCACTGGATGGATTTAGCTCTTTCGCTAAAGATCAAGTGACCATATTGTGAGGATTCGTTTCTGAGTCTTCAATTCTGTCCCACTGATCTACTTGGCAATCTCTATACCAATACCATTCTGTTTTTTATCACAATTGATCTGTAATACAACTTGAGGTTAGGAATGGTGATTTCCCCAGAATCTCTATTAAGGTCGAGAATAGCTTTGGGTATCCTAGGTTTTTTGTTATTTCAAATAAATTTTCAAATTGCTCTTTCTAACTCCATGAAGAATAGAATTGGAATTTTGAGAGTGATTGCATTGAATCTGTAGATTGTATTAGGCAAGAAAATCATTTTTACTATATTAATTGTGCCAACCTTCTAAGTTCTTCATTTTCTTTCTTCAGAGACTTGAAGTTCTTATCATACAGTTCTTTCACTTGCTTGGTTATGGTCACACCAAGCCATTTTATATTGGTTGTGACTATTGTGAAGCTTGTAGTTTTCCTAATTTCTTGATTAGCTTGTTTATCCCTTGGGTAGAGGAAAGCTACTACTTTTTTTGAGTTAATTTTTCTATACAGGTACCTTGCTGAAGTTTTCTATTAGCTGTAGGAGTTCTCTGTTGAAGGTTTTGGGGTCACTTAAGTATACTACCGTATCATGTGCAAAGAATGCTTTTTGCCTTTTTCCTTTTCAAGTTTTATCCCTATGACCTCCATTGTTATCTAATTGCTCTGGGTAGGAATTCTATTGCTATATTAAAAACGTAGGGAGAGAGTGGGCAGCCTTGTCTAGTTGCTAATTTTAGAGAGAATGCTTCAAGTTTCTTTCCATTTAGTTTGATGTTGGCTATTGGTTTGTTGTATATTGTTTTTACAATGTTTAGACATGTGCCTTGAATTTCTGATCTTTCCAAGACACTTCTCAAGGGGTGGTGAATTTTATCAAATGCTTTCTCAGCATCTGTTGGGATGATTATGTGATTTTTCTACTTGAGATTGTTTATATAGTGGATTATATTGAAGGATATTTGTATATTGAACCATTCCTGCCTTACTGAGATAAAGCCTACTTGATCATAATGGATGATCATTTTAATCTGTCTTTGGATTTGGGTTGCACAAATTTTATTGAGTATTTTTGCATCAATATTCATAAGTGAAATTGGTCTGAAGTCCTCTTTCTTTGTTGGATCTTTGTGTAGTTTAGGTATAAGCATAATTGTGGCTTTATAGAACAAATTGAGTAGTGTTGCTTTTGTTTGTATTTTGTGGAATATTTTGAAGAGTATTGGTGTTAGGTTTCCTTTGAAGGTCTGATAGAATTCTGCACTAATATCTGTTAGTAAAAATGGACTCAATTCTCTAATTTAAAAAAACATAGAATATCAGACTGGATACATAAACAGGACTCAGCATTTTTCTGCATACAGAAAACTCATCTCAGCAACAAAGACAGGCTCTACCTTCGAGGAAAAGGTTGGGAAAAAAAAATTCCAAGCAAATGGTCCAAAAAGAAAGCTGGAGTAGTAATGCTAATACCAAGTAAAATAGATTTTTCAACAAAAAGCCATCAAAAAAGATAAGGAAGGACACTTTCACTCATCAAGAAAATATATCAAGATGAACTCTCAATCCGAAACACTTATGCTCCAAATACAAGTATACCCATATTCACAAAAGAAACTCTAATAAAGCTCCAAGCACATATTACACACACACACACACACACACACACACACACACACACACACACACAAAACAATAATAGTGGGAGGTTTCAACATTTTTACAATGTTGATCCTTCCAATCCATGAGCATGAGAGATCTTTCCATCTTCTGAGATCTTCCTCAATTTCCTTTATCAGAGTCTATAAGTTCTTGTCATACAGACCCTTCATTTGCTTGGTGAGGGTCACCCCAAGGTATTTTATAATATTCGTGACTATTGTGAAGTGTGTTGTTGATTCTCTAATTTCTTTCTTGGCCTGTTTATTCTTTGAGTAGAGGAAAGCATTTGATTTTTTTTTTTTTTTTTGGAGTTACTTTTATATCCAGCCACTTTTCTGAAGTTGTTTATCAGCTGGTGTCACTTAAGTATACTATCATATAATCTGCAAATAATGATATTTTGACTTCTTCTTTTCCAATTTTTGTCCCTTTGACGTTTTTTTTTTTTTTTTTTTTTTTTTTTTTTTTTTTTTTTTTTTTTTTTTTTTTTTTGTAGTATAATTGCTCCTGCCAGGACTTCTGGTACTATATTGTATAGGTAGGAGGAGATTGGGCAGCCTTATCTAGTCCCCCATTTTAGTGGGATTGCTTCAAGTTTCTCTCAGTTTAGTTTGATGTTGGCTACCTGTTTTCTTTGTATTGCCTTTTCTACGTTTAGGTATGGGTCTTGTATTCCTGATATTTCCAAGACTTTTATCATGAAGGGGTGTTGAATTTTGTCAAATGACTTTTCAGCACATAGTGAGATGATCATGTGGTTTTGTTCCTATGAGTTTGTTTATATAGTGGATTCTTTTGGTGGATTTTTGTCTATGGAACCATCCTGCATCCCTGGAATTAAGCCTGCTTGATCACAGTGAATGATTGTTTTGATGTGTTCTTGGATTCTGTTTGAGAGAATTTTATTGAGTATTTTTGCAACAAGGATCATGAAGGAAATTGTTCTGAAGTTCTCTTTCTTTGTAGTGTCTTTGTTTGGCTTGGATATGAGCATAATTGTGGCTTTGAAAAATGAGTTGGGTAGTGTTCCTTCTGTTTCTATTTTGTGGAATAGTTTGTAAAGTATAGGTATTAGGTCTTCTATGAAAGTCTGATAAATTCTGCACTGAACCCTCCTGGACTTTTTGCTGGTTCTATTTGTTTAGGTGTTATGGAACTGTTTAGGTGGTTTTTCTGATCCTGATTTAACTTTGGTATCTAATATCTGTCTAGGAATTCATCCATTTTCTCTAGATTTTCCAGTTTTGTTGAGTATATGCTTTTGTAGTAGGATCTGATGATTTCTTGAGTTTCCTCAGTTTCTGTTGTTATATCTCCCCATTCATTTCTGACTTTGTTAATTTGAATACTCTCATTGTGCCCTCTAGTAAGTCTGGCTAAGGGCTTATCCATCTTGTTGATTTTCACAAAGAACCTTCTCCTGGTTTTGTTGATTCTTTGTGTAGTTCTTTTTGTCTTTATTTGGTTGATTTCTGCTCTAATTTTGATTATTTCCTGCCATCTACTCCTGTTGGGTATATATGTTTCTTTTTGTTCAATAGCTTTAGATGTGCTGTCAAGTTGCTAGAATATGCTCTCTCCAATTTTCTTTTGGAGACACTCAGAGGTATGAAATTTCCTATTAGTACTGCTATCAATTCATCACATAAGTTTGGGTATGTTGTACTGTCATGTTCATTAACTTCTAAAAATTCCTTTAATTTCTTTCTTTATTTATTCTTGACCATGTTATTATTGGGCAGAGCATTGTTCAGCTTTTATGTGTATGTGTGCTTTGTTTTTGTTGTTATTGAAGATCAGCAATACTCCATGGTGATATAATAGGATATATGGGAGTATTCCAATCTTCTTATATCTGTTGAGGCCTGTTTTCCTTTTCCTTTAGCATATTTTATTTGTCTCTTAAGAATTTCTACATCTTATTTGCTATGGTAGGGTACATACAGAATACAATCTTCTCAATATCAAAAGTCCAAGTTACTTACAAGTGCCACCTCAATAGACCTAACTATCTGTATTCTATGCTATTATGCTTCTTTTCTTCTTACAACTTTATTTAAAAAAGAGAGATACATATACAGATTTTTAAGCATTTTGGCATAAAACTATATGAATATATTTTTGTCAGTACCTGATTCTTTTAGAGGTGTGATAGCATGCATTGAAATCTTACTAGTTACCATAAGCATAAAGTACATGTAGAACAGAAAGTAACATGAAAACAGTCAAAGTTTTCTTGATGTGTATAGATTAAATGTAATGATTTTTGAATACCAAAAATTATCACAAGACTATATTCTTAGGTCTTGACTTAATAATGATTTAAAGTCTAGGTGTACCACACTTTGAGAGGGTGCTATACACTTATTTTTTTTCTAAGAAGTACTGAGGCTTTCATTTTTGGCCTTTGCTTGTTTCTGTTTGTTTGTTTGTTTCTTGTTAGCTTGATATGGCCTGTGGGTTGTTTCTGGGGAATTCAGAGCATTCTGGGGCTAATTTCCAATTATCAGTGACTATCCAAGAACACATCAAAATGACCATTCACCATGATCAAGTAGGCTTCATCCAGGGGATTCAGGGATGGTTTAATATATGAAAATACATCAACATAATTCACCATATAAACAAACTCAAAGAGAAAAACCACATGGTCACCTAACTAGATGCTAAGAAAGCATTTGACAAAATTCAAAACCCCTTCATATTAAAAGTCTTGAAAAGAACAGGAATCCAAGGCCCATACCTAAACATAATGAAAGCAATATACAGCAAACCAATGGCCAACATCAAACTTAACAATGAGAAACTTGAAGCAATTCTACTAAAATCAGGGACTAGACAAGGCTGCCCACTATTCCTGTACCTATTCAACATAGTACTGGAAATCCTGGCCAGAGCAATTAGACAGCAAAAAGAAATCAAAGGCATACAAATCAGAAAGTAAGAAGTCAAAATATCACTATTTGCAGATGACATGATAGTGTACTTAAGTGAACCCAAAAATTCCCCCAGAGAATTTTACAGCTGATAAACAATTTCAAAGAGTGGCTGGATATAAAATGAACTGAAACAAATCAGTAGCCTTACTCTACTCAAAAGACAAACATGCTGAAAAAGAAATTAGAGAAAAGATACCCTTCACAATAGTCACAAACGATATGAAATACCTTGGTGTGACTATAACTAAGCAAGTGAAGGATCTGTATGATAAAAATTTCAAATCCCTGAAGAATGAAACTGAAGAAGATTTCAGAAGATGGAAAAATCTCTCATAACTAAGCAAGTGAAGGATCTGTATGATAAGAATTTCAAATCCCTGAAGAAGGAAACTGAAGAAGATTTCAGAAGATGGAAAAATCTCTCATGCTCATGGACTGGAAGGTACAACATTGTAAAAATGGCCATCTTACCAAAAGCAATCTACAGATTCAATACAATCCCAATCAAAATTCCAACTCAGTTCTTCATAGAGTTGGAAAGAGCAATTTGCAAATTCATCTGGATTAACAAAAAACCTAGAATATCAAAACAAGAAAACATCTGCAAGAATCACCATCCCTCACCTCAAGCTATATTACAAGGCAATTGTGTTAAAAACTGCATGGTACTGGTACATAAATAGGCATGTGAATCAATGGAATAGAATATAAGATCCAGAAATGAGCCTCACATATATGGTCACTTGATTTCTGACAAAGGAGCTGTAAACTTTTAATGGAAAAAGGACAGCCACTTCAACAAATGGTGTTGGTCCAACTGGCACTCAGCATGCAGAAGAATGAAAATAGACCCTTATCTCCTTGTTCAAAGCTCAAGTGCAAGTAGATCAAAGATCTCCACATTAAACCAGGTACACTGAAACTATTAGAAGAGAAAGTAGGGAAAACCTTAGAACACATAGGCACAGGAGAAAATTTCCTAAACAGAACACCAATGGCTACTGCTCTAAGGTCAAATATTGACAAATGGGACTTAATGAGACTGAAAAGTTTCTGTAAGGCTAAGGACACTGTCAAGAAAACAAAATGGTAGCCAACAGAGTGAGAAAAGATCTTTACCAATCCCACATCTGATAGAAGTCTAATATCTAATATATACAAAGAACTCAAAAAGTTAGAATCCAGAAAATCAAACAATCCTATTAAAAATGTGGTACAGAGCTAAACAAAAAATTCTTAATTGATGAATATCGAATGGCTGAGAAGCCTCTAAGGAAGTGTTGGACATCCCTAGTCATTGGGGATATGCAAATCAAAACAACCCTGAGATTTTTACCTCACACCTGTCAGATTGGCTAAGATCAAAACTCAGATGACAGCAGATGCTGGCAATGATGTGGAGAAAAGGAACACTCCTCTAAGGTTGGTTGGTTTGTAAGCTAGTAAAACCACTCTGAAAATCAGTCTGGCGGTTCCTCAGAAAATTGGACCTAGTCCTACTTGAAGATCCAGTTATACCACTTCTGGGAATATACCCCAGAGATGCTCCAACATATAATAAAGCACATGCACCACCATGTTCATAGCAGCCCTATTTATAATAGCCAGAAGCTGGAAAGAACCAGAGTTCGTCAATAGATGAATGGATAAAAAATTTTGATATTTACACAATGGAGTACTACTCAGCTATTAGAAACAATGACTTTATGAAATTTCTAGGAAAATGGATGCATCAAGAGAATATCATCCTGAGTGAGGCCTGTTTTGTGACCAAAAAATGGTCAATTTTGGAGACGGTGCCGTAAAGTGTTGAGAAGAAAGTATATTCTTTTGTTTTAGGATGAAATGTCCTGTAGATGTCTGTTAATTCCAATTGGTTCATAAACTCTGCTAGTTTTGCTGTGTCTCTGTTCAGTTTCTGCTACCATGATATGTTCATTGATCAATAATACCCCATGAGTGTGGATTATTGACGTCTCCCACTATTGTTGTGTGTGGTGTAATATATGCTTTGAACTTTAGTAAGATTTCTTTTATAAATGTAGGTACCCATGTATTTGGAGCACAGATGTTGATAGATCTTGATAGATTTTTTTCTTGTGATGAGTAACAATTATTCTTCCTTATCTTTTTTTGATAACTTTTGGTTGAAAATGTATTTTATTCCATATTAAATAGCTACTCCTGCTTGTTTCCTGGGCCCATTTGCTTGGAAGATTTTTCCCCAGTCTTTTACTGAGGTAGTGTCTGTCTTTTTCTCTGAGATGAGTTTCCTGTATGCAGCAAAATGTTGGATCCTGTTCACGTATACAGTCTGATAGTCTATGTCCTTTTATTGGGGAATTGAGTCCATCGATATTAAGAGATATTAAGGAATAGTAACTGTTGTTTCCTGTTATTTTTGTTGTTAGAGGTAGAATTATGTTTGTGTGATTTTCTTCTATTGGTTTTCTTTTGTGATGATGATGATGATGATGATGATGATGATGATGATGATGATTATTGCTTTTCCTTGTGTGCA
The DNA here is from genome assembly GCF_963924665.1 of Micromys minutus. Taxonomy (NCBI): domain Eukaryota; kingdom Metazoa; phylum Chordata; class Mammalia; order Rodentia; family Muridae; genus Micromys; species Micromys minutus. Next base: position 52,878,572 of record NC_137970.1, on the reverse strand, counting down.
CTTTCCTTCTTTGTATTGGATTTTTCTATCTATTATCCTTTGTAGGGCTGAGTATTTGGAGAGATATTGTGTAAATTTCCTTTTGTTCTAGAATATCTTTGGCTGGATATAGTAACCTGGACTGGCATTTGTGTTCTGTTTGGTTCTGTATGACATCTGTTCAGGATCTTCTAGCTTTCATAGTCTCTTTTGAGAAGTCTGGTATAATTCTGATTGCTCTGCTTTTTTTGTTATTTGTCCCTTTTCCCTTACAGCTTTTAGGTTCTTTTATTTATTTATTTATTTATTTATTTATTTATTTATTTATTTATCTATCTATTTATTTATTTATTTACTTATTTATTTTGGAACATTCGGTGTTCTGACTCTTATGTGTGGAGAAGAGTTTCTTTTCTGGTCGAATATATTTGGAGTTCTGTAGGCTTCTAGGCTTCTTGTATATTCGTGGTCATCTTGTTCTTGAGGGTAGGGAAGTTTTCTTCTATGGTTTTTTTTTTTTGAAGATATTTAAGGTACCTTTTGGGAGTCTTTTGCCCTCTTCTACCCCGATTATCCTTAGGTTTGGTCTTCTCATTTTGTCCTGGATATCCTTGATGTTTTGGGTTAGGAGCTTTTTAGTTTTAGCATTTTCTCTGACTGTTGTGTCAATGTTTCCCATGTTGTCTTCTGCCCCTGAGATCCTCTCTTCCACCTCTTATAGTCTGTCATGTTTGCATCTTTGACTCCTGGTTTCTTTCTTAGGTTTGCTATCTCCAGGTTGTCTCTTTTTTATTTCTTTATTGTTTTTATTTCTCTTTTTAATTCCTTCAACTTTTTGGTTGTGTTTTCCTGTAATTTTTTGAGTGATTTTTGTGTTTCCTCTTTAAGGGCTTCAATTTGTTTATGTGTGTTCTGTAATTGTTTAAGGAAGTTATTCATGTGCTCCTCAATGATATCTATCTACATCATGAAATATGATTTCAAGTCTAGTTCTTGTTTTTCCAGTGTATTTGGAAATCCACTACTTGCTCTGGGGGAGGAGCTGTGTTCAGATGTTGCCAGGTTATATTGGTTTCCATTGCTTAGGTTCTTTCACTTTCCCCTTGCCATCTTGTTATCTGTGATTATAGGTGTTCTTGTTGTCTCTGTCTGGAGCCTGTCTCTCCTGTGGGTCTGAGGGTCCCCGGCTCAGAAAGGAGATTGCTCCAGGGTATTTGGCTCTTTGCAAGCAGGCAGTGAGTTCTGAATGCTGTGACTCCTTTCTGTTTCTGTGCACACAGGTGGGAGAGTGCTTGAGAGGCTGTTCTGGGAGATTACCTGTCTGCAGGGGGCTCCTGAGTCCAGATGGCAGTCACCTGGCCCTCTCAGCTGGAAAGGGTACAATCCCAGAGTGTGCCATTCTATCTGCCCCCCAGGCATTCCTTCCCTGGATAACCAAGTGGGGTGTGTAGCAGGCTGTGGGCTCAGGTGGGACAACACTTGCAAGGTTTTTCTGGGGGCTCAACTGTCTGCGGGTGAGTCCTGAGTTTTGATGGCTACCACCAGGCCTTCTCTCTTTGAAGGAAAGTCACTTTTTGTTGTTTCTCTTGTTACTGAAGACCAGCCTTAGTCCATGGAAATCTGATAGAATGCATGGGATTATTTTGATGTTCTTGTATCTGTTGTGGCCTGTTTTGTGACTGACTTTATTGTCAAATTCGGAGCAGGTAACATGAGGTGCTGAGAAGAAGGAATATATTTTTTATAATAAAATAGTCTCTAGATATCTGTTAAATCCAATTGGTTCATAACTTCTGTTAGTTTCATTGTTTCTCTATTCAGTTTTCGTTTCCCTGACCTGTCCATTGATGTGAGTTGAAGTCTCTCACTATTGTGTGTGTTGCAATGTGTGCTCTGAGATTAAGTAAAGTTAATTTTATGAATTTGTGTGCCCTTGCATTTGGAGAATAGGTGTTCATAACAGAGAGTTCATCTTCACTGATTTTTTTTTCCTTTCATGATTATGAAATATCATTCCTTACCGTTTTTGATAACTTTTGGTTGAAAGTCAATTTTATTGGATATTAGAATGGCTACTACAGCTTATTTCTTGAGATCATTTGGTTAGAAACTGTTTTCCAACCTTTTTCTTGAGGTAGTGTCTGTCTTCATCAATGTATGCAGCAAAATACTCAGCCCTGTGTATGCATCTAGTCTGTTAGTCTATGTCTTTTTATTGGAGGCTTGAATACCTTGATGTTAGGAGATATTAGGTAATAATGTTTGTTGTTTCCTGTTAGTTTTGTTAGAGGTGGAATTAATTATGTTTGTGTAGCTGTCTTCTTTGGGGTTTGTTGAAAGAAGATTAGTTTCTTGTTTTTTCTAGGGTGTCATCTCCCTTCGTGTGTTATAGCATTTTATCTATTATCCTTTCTAGTGCCTGATTTGTGGAAAGATTTTGTATGAATTAGTTTTGTCATGAAATATTTTGGTTTCTACATCTCTGTTAATTGAGAGTTTGCTGAATATAGTAGTCCAGGCTGGCAATTTTGTTTATTTAAGGTCTGTGTGATGTCTGTCCAGGATCTTCTAGCTTCATAGTCTCTGTTGAGACGTCTGGTGTAATTCTGATACGTCTGATTTTATATGTTACTTGACCTTTTCCCCTTACTACATTTAGTATTCTTTCTTAGTTTTGTGCATTTGGTGTTTTGATTATCATGTGACAGGAAGAATTTCTTTTCTTACCATTTTCTTAGTTTCTTGGGCTTGCCTCTGGCCATCTTGTTATCTCTGGTTTAGTCAATTAGGAGTTCTGAGACTTCTTGTATGTTCATGAGCATCACTTTCTTTAGGTTATGGATGGGTCCTTCTTTAATTTGGCCTTTAAGTTGGAAATCTTTGTTTTATTTTATACCTATTATCTTTAGGTTTGGTCTTCTCATTGTGTCCTGAATTTCCTCCTGGATGTTGTGGATTAGGATTTTTTTTGCATTTTGCATTTTGACTGTTATGTTCATGTTTTTTTCTATACTATCTTCTGCACATGTGATTCTCTCTTCTGTCTCTTGTATTTTGTGGGTGATGCTTGCATCCACCTCTCCTGATCTCCTTCTTAGGTTCTCTATCTCCAGTGTCTTTTGTGATTTCATTATTGTTTCTATTTCCATTTTCATATACTAGATGGTTTTGTTCAGTTCTTCTCCTGTTTTGTTGTGTTTTCCTGTAGCTCTTTAAGGGATTTTTGTGTTTCCTCTTTAAGGGCTTGTACCTGTTTACTTGTGTTGTCCTGTATTTCTTTAATGGAGTTATTTGTGTCTTTCTAAAAATCCTCTATAATCATCAAAATATGTGATTTTTAAATCCAAATCTTGCTTTCCCAATATGTTGGGGGTATCCAGAAATTGTTATAGTGGAAGAACTGCATTGTGATGATGCCAAGTAACCTTGGTTTCTGTTGCTTAGGTTCTTGTACTTCCCTCTGTCCATCTTGTTATCTCTGGTGTTAGTTGGTCTGGCTGTCTCTGACCAGAGAATATCCCTCTTGCGAGCCTGTGAGCCAGTGAGCCTGTGATCTTAGGAGCCTGTGATCTTAGGAGCCTGTGAGCCTGTGATCTTAGGAGACTGTGAGCCTGTGATCTTAGGAGACTGTGAGCCTGTGATCTTAGGAGCTTGTGAGCCTGTGATCTTAGGTGTTTCTGCACTTCTAAGAGACCAGCACTCTCTGGGTGGGATTTAGATTTAGAGAGCTGTGCCACAAGGTTAATTCCAGGGCAAACAGATGGAGACCAGAAGGAGCCTGTCCCCAGTTTCTCCACAGTTCCTAAGCCCTGTGGTCTCCTTGCATGTGCACTTTTTAAAAAGCACACTTAGTGTTTCTTTTATGTATGTGGGTGAGATCTTCTGAGGTCTTCTTCAATTTCCTTCATCAGAGACTTGAAGTTCTTGTCATACAGATCCTTCACTTGCTTGGTTAGGGTAACACCAAGTATTTTATATTATTTGTGACTATTTTGAAGGGTTTCAATTCTTTAATTTCTTTCTCAGCCATTTTATCCTTTGACTAGAGAAAAGCTACTGATTTGCTCGAGTTAACTTTATATCCAGCCATTTTGCTCAAGTTGTTTATCAGTTGTATAAGTTCTCTGGTGGAACTTTTGGGGTCACTTAAGTATCATATCATATGCAAATAGTGATATTTTGACTTCTTCCTTTCCCATTTGTTTCCCTTTCACATCTTTTTGCTGTCTGATTGCTCTGACCAGGACTTCCAGTACTACGTTGAATAGGTAGGGAGAGAGTGGGCAGCCTTATCTAGTCCCTGATTTTATTGGGACTTTTTTTTTTTTTTTGCTTCAAGTTTCTCACCATTTACTTTGATGTTGGCTACAGGTTTGTTGTATATTTCTTTCACAATGTTTAGGTATGGGCCTTGAATTCCTGATATTACTAAGAGTTTTAACATGAAGGGGTGTCCAGTTTTTATAAATGCTTTCTCAGCATTTGATGATCATGTGGTTTTTTTCTTTGAGTTTGTTTATATTGTGGATTCGGTTGATAGATTTCTGTATATTCAACCATTATTAAATCCCTGGAATAAAGCCTACTTGATCATGGTGAATGTCTTTGTGTTCTCTTTATTGTTTCTATTTCTTTGTTTAGATCCTGGATGGTTTTGTTCAATTCCTTCATCTGTTTAGCTTGTGTTTTCCTGTGTTTCTCTAAGGGCTTGTACTTGTTTATCTATATCCTGTATTTCTTTTGGGACATTATTCATGTGCTTATTGAGGCCCTCTATCATCAACATGAGGTATGATTTTTAATTCCAAATCTTGTTTTTCTGCTGTGTTGAGATATATACTACTTGCTGTATTGGGAGAGCTGGGTTCTGATGTTGCCAACTTTTCTTGGTTTCTGTTGTTTAGATTCCTGTGTTTGCCTCTTGCCATCTTCTTATTCTTGATGTTAGTTTATCCTGTTGTTTCTGAATGGAACATGTCTCTCTTATATGTCTGTGGGCCTCTGGCTCTGCAAGAAGATTGGTCCTGGGTGTTCAGCCCTCTATGGCCAGGCTGTGAGTTATGATGGCAATGGGCCAGCTCTAGTTCTGGGTTCAGATGGAGGCCTGAAGGGTATAGACCAAAGTAGTACCATGACAGTTCCTGGAGGTCTTTCCCCTGATGTGCAGTGAAGGAAGAGCATTGGCTCATTCCTGGGCTCAGGAGGGAGAGTTCCGCTGTGTCTCTTCTGGGTGCTCATCTTTTTGCAGGCAGGCCATAGTCATGATGGTTGTGTGCCTTTTTAAAATATCTTAACTAGACTTATATAAGAGAGTTTGAGAAATGTCATTGGAAATAGCTATCACTGTCTATAAATATATTTGAAGTGTCTTGTTTTCTACATAGTTTTGCTTTTAAAGAACTAGAGCCAAAAAATCTGAACAATGAATACAGGGCACATCCTTGCTTGACTAACAATATACAGCCTATTTTCAACCTGCTTTGTTGACAAAAAATCATGAATGATAGATAGCATATACTTAGTATTTACCATGTGATGATTTTATGCTAGGCAATGGTAAATCAATTTGTAGAATAACTTGAATTTGTCATTACTGTTAAGTCCTAACTTGCTGTATTACTTACTTTACTATTTTTTTATAAAGCACCATGACAAATGCTATTTATAAAAAAAAAGTTTATTTGTGCTTATACTTCCAGAAATATAAGAGTCCACCGTGGTAAAGAAGTGGTAGGCATGGAAAATGCAGTAGCAAGTTGAAAGCTCACATCTTCAAACATAGGCAGGAGGCAAATAAGACAAATTCAAACTGGTAGCAGTCTTTACATTTGCAAACCTGTCCAGACAAGCCCACACTTTCTAATTGCCTCTAAACAGTGCCATCAACTATGCCATCTTATTCAAATATCCAAGATAGTGGGGTCCATGTAATTTAAACCACCACAGTAGCTAAGAAAAATTGACTTTATTTTAAAGAGATTAAAAAAAAACAATAACAACAATAACACTGCATGAAATCATCTACAATGGTATGCGGTAAGTTTGAGTCCTAGAATATTAAAACAAATTGCTTCAGTTACAAAACTATTCATGTGAGGCATTGGCATAAACATGGATTAATTTACTAAGTGGTATATGACAATCCATTAAGGCAGACAGATCATATCAACTAAACCATCTAATTGCTAACTGGAGATCTTTTAATCTCTCATGGGTCTTATATAAATTATAATTGTAGCTGTCTCAAGTAGGGTCTTATACGTTTAAGATCAGAGATTATATAAAAGTCAATAAAACATGGGATAAATTTCTATCTTCACAATTTACAAGTTGACAGACTTTTGACTTCTCACAACTGAGTTTCTTTATTTAAACTCAAACTAGATACCAATATTATCACAATAACAAACTATAAATTGTAAGATTTTGATGAAGGTTAGGTGGGATAACTCCTGAAAAATAAATGCATTAGCACTTGATAAATGATGATTTTGTCTTAATTATTAAACAATATTTCCAAATGTGAGTTTCTGTGAATGGTACTATAACAGCTAGTCCTTACAAGTAAATTACTATACAAATAGCTATTATTGCTCTGATGACAAATGTATTTGGGAAATACTGCAAGCTAATAGCCTTCATTGGGATATTAGTGATTCAATTAGCATAATAAAGTCTCTGTAAACTTCTATAATAAAGAAACCTACTGAATTTCCATTAACCCTATGAGAATCCTAGTATGAAACACTTTGCCTCAGATGTACAAGTAACTATAGTTTAATGAAGTGACGCTTTTAAGGAGTGCTGAACAGAGTTAACAAAATTAACCAGGCATGTTATATTACCGAGAAACTATTATAATTATTATCCCTAGGGCTGAAGTGATTAAAGAGTTTGCTATTTCCTTATTCTTTGATTGCAAAATTCTCAATAATTCTTTCAGACACAATTTAACTGTCATTTCCTATGTGCCATCTTCAATTCTTTCCATCAAGTTTCATATCTCTTGATTCTTGGTTAGAGGAAAACATATCCCAAATGAACAAGATGTCCAAAGTCAGCTTTCAGGAACACAGAAGGCAGAAGTCTGAATAACTGATGGAGGTGAAAGCAAACTAAAAAAAAAAAAAAAAAAAAAAAAAAAAACAGTGTCTTCTGGATTTACTAAGACCACCATTTAAAAATATCTACACCATCAAGACTAAAGACACATCCAGAAACAGCTGAGTCTCCAGAACAGCCTTGAAAGCACTCTTCCACCTGAGCCCACAGGGAGCCTGCCACTCACCCTACAGGCTGTCCCCAGATGGATCACCCAGAGCTCCCAGAGGACAGAAATCATGGTGCACTCGAGGATCCAGTCCTTTCCAGCCTAGCTAGAGGGTCGGGTGTCTACCATCAAGACTCAGGACATGCCTACAGACAGCCGAGCCTCCAGAACAGCCTTTTGAGCACTCTCACGACTGAACCCACAGTAAGTCCTAAGCCCTCCACATGCCCTGACCAGCTGTCTGGGGAGGCAACAACTGGTGGTCTCGGAGGACAGAGAGGGTGGTACAGTCTGGGATCAGGTCATTTCCAGCCAAGTCAGAGGGCCAGGTGACCACCATCAAGACTCAAGACCCTCCCGCAGACAGCTGAGCCCCCAGAACAGCCTTGCAAACCTTCTTCCACCTGAGCCCACAGGGAACCTGCCATACACCCTACAGTTGTCCAGGGAGGGAACACCTGGAACTCTCAGGGGACAGATAGCATGGTGCACTCTGGGATCAGGTCCTTTTAGCTCAGGGAAAGGGCCAGGTGACAGCCATCAAATCTCAGGACCTGTCTGCATAAGGTTGAGCTCCAAGAACAGTCTCACAAGGGCTGTCCAACTGAGTCCACTGAGACAAAAAGGAGTCACTGCCATCAGAACTCACTGCCAGCCCACAAAGAGCCAAACACACAGAAACAATCTCCTTCCTGAGCCCACGGGCCCTCAGACCCACAGGAGTGAATCCCTCCAGTCAGAGACAACAAGATCACCTATAATCACAGATAACAAGATGGCAAGAAGAAAGCAAAAGAACCTAAGTAATGGAAACCAAGATAACCTGGCAACATTAGAACCCAGCTCTCCCAGCACAGCAAGTAGTGGATTGCCAAAAACACCAGAAAAACAAGATTTAGACATTAAATCACACTTCATGATGATGATGATGGAGATCTTCGAGAAGCTCATGGATAACTCTCTTAAACAATTATAGGACAACACACATAAACAAATAAAATCCCTTAAAGAGGAAACACAAAAAATCACTCAAAAACCACAGGAAAACACAACCACAGTTGAATGAATTGAAAACAGAAATAGAAACAATAGAGAAAACACAAAAAGAGAAAACTCTGGAGATAGAAAACCTAAAAAAGAAATCAGGAGTCAAAAATGCAAGCATCACATACAGACTATAAGAGATGGAAGACAGGATCTCAGGAGCAAAAAACAACATAAAAAACATTGACACAACATTCAGAGGAAGTGCTAAAACTAAAATGCTCCTAACCCAAAACATGCACGATATCCAAGACAGAATGAAAAGACCAAACCTAAAGATAATAGGTATATAAGAGGGCAAAGACTCCAACTAAAAGGCACAGTAAATATCTTCTTTGAGAAAAATCAACAAGATCTATAAACCTTCAGCCAGACTAACTAGAGAGCACAGATAAAGTATGAAAATTAACAAAATCAGAAATGAAAGGGGAGATATAACTAGAGAAATTGAGGAAATTCAAGAAATCATCAGATCCTCCTACAAAGCCTATACTCAACAAACCTGGAAAATCTGGAGGAAATGAACACATTTCTACACAGATAAGAGATAAAAATTTTAAATCAGGATCAGAAAAACCACCTAAACAGTTCCATAACACCTAAAGAAATAGAAACAGTCATTAAAAGACTCTCAATCAAAAAAAAAAAAAAAAAAAAAAAGCCGAGGAGTGGAGAATTCTATCAGACTTTCATAGAAGACCTAATACCAATACTCACAAAGTAGAAAAAGAGTGAACACTACCCAACTTGTTCTTTGAAGCCACAATTACGCTCATATCCAAACCACACAAAAAACACACTACAAAGAAAGAGAACTTCAAACCAATTTCCCTCATGAACATCGATGCAAAAATACTCAATAAAATTCTTACAAACCGAATCCAAGAACACATCAAAATAATCATCCACCATGATCATGTAGGCTTTATTCCAGGGATGCAGGGATGGTTCAATATGTGAAAAGCCATCAAAGTAAAACAAACTCAAAGAAAAAAAATGACATGATCATCTCACTAGATGCTGAGAAAGCATTTGACAAAATTCAACACCCCTTCATGATAAAAGAAGTTTATACACTAGAGAATCAAATAATCCTATGAAAAATGGTATACAGAGTTAAATAAAGAATTCTCAACTGAGGAATTTTGAATGGCTGAGAAAAACCTATAGAAATGCTCAACATTCCTAGTCATCAGGGAAATGCAAATCAAAACAACCCTGAGATTCCACTTCACACCTGTCAGAATGACTAAGATCAAAAACTCAGGTGATAGCAGATGCTGACAAAAAATGAGAAGAAAGAGGAACACTCCTCCACTCTTGATGGAATTGTAAGGTGATACAACCAATCTGAAAATCAGTCTGGCAGTTCCTTAGAAAATTGGACATAGTATTACCTGAAAACCCAGCTATTCCACTCCTGGGCATATATCCCAATGATGCTCTAACATATAACAAGGGTACATGCTCCAACATGTTTATAGCAGCCTTATTTATAATAGCCAGAAGCTGGAAAGAAGCCAGATGTCCTTCAATAGCAGAAAGGATACAAAAAGTGTGGTACATTTATACAATGGAGTACTACTCAGCTATTAGAAACAATGACTTCATGAAATTGGTAGGCAAATGGATGGAACTTGAAACTATCATTCTGAGTGAGGTAACCCAGTCATAAAAGAACACACATGGTATGTACCCTCTGGCAACTGCATACTAGCACCAGAAAGCTCTGAATACCCAAGAAACAATTCACAGAGAAATTATGAAGCTCAAAAAGAAGGAAGGCCAAAATGGGGATGCCTCAATCCTTCTTAGAAAGGAGAAGAAAACACTCACAGGAGGAAATGCAAGGTCAAATAGAAGAACAGGAATTGAAGAAAAGATCACTCAGAAGCCGCCTCACCTGGGGGTCAACCACATATGCAACTACCAAATCCAAGCACTATAGCTGATCCCAAGAAGTACTTACTGACAGGAACCCGATTGAGATGCCTCCTCAGGGACAATGTTAGAGTCATATAGTGCATCTGAGCTTGCTTGCAGTTAACCATCAGACTGAACTTGGGGAACCCTATGAGCGTGTTAAAGAAAGGACTCAAGGAGTTGAAACCGGTTGCAGCCTCATGGGAAGAACAACATTATCAACCAAATGAACCCTCCAAAACTCCCATGGACTAAAACACCAATTTTGTGCACATATTAAGAGACCTATTGATCCAGTTGCATATGTAGCTTAAGATAGCATTGTCAGGCATCAATGTGAGAAGAGGCTTTTGGTCCAGGGAGGGCATGCTTTCCCAATGTAGAGAAATGCCAAAGCAATGGGGTGGAGCAAGTGATTAGGTGGGAGTGCACCTTTGTGAAGGCAAATGGGGGGGATGGGAGCAGGGCAGTGGAAAGAGATAGCATCTCAAATGTAAATACAGAATATCTAATAAAAAATAAAATAAAATAAAATAAAATAAAATCTGACTCCTAAAATTATCTAGTAGAGTAGATTTTGAATAATTTTAACAACAAAAAAATAGTAAATTACTTAAATGGTTCATGTCACAATGACTGTGTTCTGGAAGCTATATATTGTTTTCATGTCTAGAAATTCCTCATTGGATCTTATAAATGAGTATGATTTAAAAGTTTATGAAATGTTCTATCTCTTATAAACATTTTTGCAAACTGTTTTCAAATGTTTGTTATAGTGGGAATTTTTGTTTCTATGATCTGCCTTTACATGGGGGCTGTGATATATTAGAATTCTTTTAGAAGGCTAGTATACAGGAAATAACACCCAAGGACATTCCTTACAAATTAAGTGAAAAAAATAGAGTTTTGAATTTAGTACAGTATATCATGGCATGATATATAGATGTAGAGAGAGAGAGAGATAGATATTAAACATGGTTTTTATTTATCTATGTTCTACGCCTGAAACAATCTTGTTTTGGAGGAGGCAAAAGCAGAGTTTTTAATTTATTTCTAAAATTCATATTGGCTCCTTATGAGTATTAACACATTTACTGATTGTAGAGACTGTCTAAGAACTGGACTCTGTTACCAAAATTGGATCTGTAGTATAAACACACATGATTGAATATTGGTGCATTGAATGAATCTGCATAATGATAAACATAAACTAAGTTACAACCATTGAGATTGCTGAAGGTAACAAGAAAACCCTCAAAGGCAACAGAATAAAAAGGTTTTTCAGCTAAATTAACTTATTTCTCTTCATTAGAGATGACGGAAAACTTGAACGTATGAATAAAAGAAAAAAACTATTAGCTAAAAGTTTTATATCTAAAAAAAAAATTTAAAATTGATGAAGTTGATATCCATCACATCTGAGTAGTATAACTGATTGCCTGCATACCTTGGCAGCTTGCATAGCATTTTCTGGTACTGTGAAATGTAGGCCTCAGAAAGGATTCTTTCATGACAGAACTAGCTTGAATCTTCCAAGTCCTGTATCTAAACTATGTGGTGGCTTCAGTAATGCCTTATTTCAGGCTCTAAAAGGCAATCAACAGCCTATATTATTTAGAGAGTTTCTTGAACTATCATGACCAGTCACTTGAAAGGAGGTTTCTCATGCCAAGAACTTTGTTTCTCATTTCAAGGCTTTGTTTTTCTATGGCTCTTGTAGGGAGTATTGTCAGCCCTAGGGACATTTAAGCAGGTGTGTGTGTGTGTGTGTGTGTGTGTGTGTGTGTGTGTGTGTGTGTATGTGTGTTGGTTATAATTTTAGGGATATAAAATAACATGAATTTCAAATATTTTGGCACCTATTCCCTCTTTTTCTGCATTGGATTCCATCCCTCTCCCCAAAGAAAACCCCGTCTTTCCCAATTAATCACAACAATAACTAGCATGACAAGATACCCCTAAAAGTGCAGCAGTTGCACTTATGTCTTAATAATAACTAACAGCTCTCTAACTGAACCTTAAGATCCACTCAATATGAGGAAAATAATTTCAAATACAATAAACCTAGCCAACTACTTGTGGTTTATGAAGATACAGAGCTCAGAGGAGAACCATCATTTTCCTAGATCAGTGTAATTCAAACTTTTATTCTAAAGTATATTCCTATATACATAGATAAGTGTGGCTCTTACCCTTGTTGAAGAAGTTTCTCTTTTAGCAGACAACATACTGAGACCATTACAAAACATTCAAAACCTACAACTTCTCAAAATGAAGACATGAAATGGTCATGTGACGCCAAGTATTCATCTCTGATACGGTTACCTAAAGCACAGGGAACATCTCAGAAGAGGTTTTGTAAAGATTATCAAAACTGGGGGATAAGGAAGTCTATTGTAAGACCGACTGCATCTCCTAGAAATAAGAGGGACAATATACTCATGCACTTACACAATATGGCTGTCTATACAAGACCTGAAGAAACACAATGCAATACATGAAAACTCAATAGCAACCAACCCCTAAACAAAAAACTACAGGCAACCAATAAATGCTGAGAGAGAAGGAATTAGTCTTTCCTAGGAATAACTTCCCTACTTGATTATTGAGTAACAAGTAGTCATCCCTGAAAACATAAGCACACAAGCAACAGTAATAAGACTCATCAGGTTGTATTTATATAATTATGCATGTCATGTATGTGTGAATGAGAGAGATACACAGAAAGAGAGAGATTGAAGAAGGAGAGAGGGGGATTAGAAAACAGACAGGGAGAGTTAGTAATAATTAAAGTAAAAGAGGACATAAATTTGAGAAGGATTGGGAAGGCAAGGGAAGGTTTGACTGAGGGGTCATGGGAAGGGTTGAAGGGAAGAAAGCAAATGAGGAATGGTATGACTATACTCTAATTAAAATTAAGCATATGACAAAATGGTGAAATTAAGAGATCCCCACATAAACAGAATTGTGGGTATTTGGATATAATCTGTAATGCAAAGAATTACTAACTGCAGTCCTTAAGATTTAAATAAAAGAAGATTATAAATTGAGAGTTATACCCAGAAAAACAATGTTAAGCCTAAATTTACATAGACAATATATATTGTTATTTGAATTTCCTGTTTTCTTTAAATGATTAAAATGGGATATCATAGGCATAAATTATGTTGACAACACAATGTATAAGAATTTAATGTTTAAGAAAAAATATAAATGTGACAGACTCAGTGTATACTATTAAAGAACATTTCCCAATCTGTCAGTTCCCCTTTTGTTCTATTGACAGTCTTTGGCATTACAGAAGTTTTGGGATTTTATGAGTCTCCATTTGTCTACTGTTGATCTTAGAACATAGGCCATTGGTGTTCAGTTCAAGAAATTTTCCCAGGTGCCCATGTGTTCTGGGTCCTTTCTCACTTTCTCTTCTATTAGTTTGAGTGTACCTGGTTTTAGGTAAAGGTCCTTGATCGATCTGGACTTGAGCATTATACAAGGAAATAAGAATGGATTGATTTATATTCTTCTACATGCACAACCACAGTTGAACCAGCACCATATGTTGAAACTGCTGTCTTTTTCCTCTAAATGGTTTTAGTTCCTTTATCACTGATCAAGTGATCATAGGTGTATGAGTTCATTTTTGGGTCTTTAATTATATTCCATTCATCTACCTTCTTGTCACTGTACTAATGCCATGTAGTAGTTTTTTTGTAATAACTATTGCTCTGTAAATATACCTTGAGGTCAAGTAGAGTTATTCCCAAGACATTCTTTTATTGTTGAGAATAGTTTTTGCTATCTGGGGTGTTTTCTTATTCCAAATGAATTTGCAAATTGCTCTTTCTAACTCTATGAAGAAATTAATTAGAATTTTGATGGGGATTGCACTGAATCTGTAGATTGCTTTTGGCAAAATGGCCATTTATTATATATTAATCCTTCAAAACCATGAGCATGGGAGATCTTTCCATTTTCTGAGATCTTCTTCAATTTCCTTCTTCAGAGACTTGAAGTTCTTGGCATATAATTTTATCGTGGTTAGTGTCACACCACGGTATTTTATATTATTTGTGAATATTATGAAGGGTGTCATTTCTCTAATTTCTTTTTAAGCCTGTTTATCTTTTGTGTAGAGGAAAGCTAATGATTTGTGTCAGTTAATTTTATTTCCAGCCACTTTGCTGAGTTGCCTATTAGCTGTAGGAGTTCTCTGGTGGAGTTTTTAGGGTCTATTACATATACTATCATATCATCTGCAAATACTGATATTTTTACTTCTTCCTTTCCGATTTGTATCCCTTTGATTTCCTTTTGCTGTCTAATTGCTCCAGCCAGGACTTCTGGTACTATGTTGAATAGGTAGGGAGAGAGTGGGCAGCCTTGTCGAGTCCCTGATTTTAGTGAGACTGCTTCAAGTTTCTCTCTATTTAGTTCGATGTTGGCTACTGGTTTACTGTACATTGTTTTTACTATGTTTAGGTACAGACTTTGAATTCCTGATCTTTTCAAGACATTTATCATTAAGAGGTGTTGGATTTTGTCAACTGTTTTCTCAGCATCTAATGAGATGACCATGTGGTTTTTCTCTTTTATATTGTATATGTAGTGGATTATGTTGACTGATTTCCATATATTGAACCATTTCTTAATCCATGTGATAATAGATGATCATTTTGGTGTGTTCTTGGATTTGGTTTGTGAGAATATTTTTGCGTATTTTTGTATCAGTGTTCATAAGACAGATTGATCTAAAGTTATACATATCAAGTAGAGTGTTGGAAACATTAATCTAACCTTTTCTCCAACCAAAGTGAAAAATGAAAAACAATTTAAAATAAAACAACTAGATGATATCACTAGTCATTTTTATAAATGAACATAATCATTCTTAACATTTTAAAAATAAGTAGAAAGAACACTTTATCTTCTTGTGAGAATTACATTTGTTGTAATAAAATATCCAGAAATGAAATTATATATAAAGAACATTATACACTACTTTCTCTAGTTTATTTGAAATAAATATGAAAATTTCCACCATATTAACACCATAAATCTATGGCTATATATAGATGTCTATGAATACAGCCAATGAGAATTATCCCAAGTATGCAGAATATTTTTTATTGGATATTCTCTGTATTTACATTTCAGATGTTATCCCTTTTCCCCCAGTGACATCCCCTCTCCCCCTTCCATTGTCTCCATGATGGTGCTTTCACTCCCAAATACCCTCTCTCCATACAGCGCCTTGGCATTGCCCTACACTAAGAAAAGAAGCCATCGCTAGAGCAAAGGCCTCTCCTCCCACTGATCCCAAAAAATGCTGTCTTCTGTTGCATATGCAGCTAGAGTCATGGGTCTCTCCATGAAAATTTATTAGTTGGTGTTTTAGTCTCTGGGAGCTGTGGTGGGTTTGGATAGTTGATAATTTTGTTTTTCCCATGAGGTTGCAAACTCTTTCAACCCCTTCAGTCCTTTCTTTAGCTCCTTCATTGGGGTCTCCATCTTAAGTCCGATGGTTAGCTGCAAGCATCCTCCTCTGTATCAGTATGGCTCTGGCAGAACCTCTGAGGAGGCATCCATATCAGGTTCTTGCCAGTAAGCACTACTTGGCATCAACAATAGTGTGTGGGTTTATTGGCTGCAAATTGGATGGATCTTCTGGTGAGGCAGTCTCTGGATGATCTTTTCTCCAATCGCTGCTCCCATATTTGTCCAATTATTTTTCCCAAGAGTGTTTTGTTCTTCTTTATAAGAAGGACAGTGGCATCCACCTTTTGGCCTTCCTTCTTTTTGCACTTCATAAGTTCTATGAATGGTTTCTGAGTATTTTCTGGGTATCCTGAGCCTTTGGGGCTAGTGTCTGCTCATCAGTGAGTACATGCCATGTGTGTTCTTTTGTGCTTGGGTTACCTCACTCAGCATGATATAGCATAAAGTTCCATCTATTTGCCTAGGAATTTCATGAAATTATTGTTATTTTGTTGTTGTTGTTGTTGTTGTTGTTTACTTTTTCATTGGATATTTACATTTCAGATGTTATCCCTTTTCCCCAATCCAATCCCCTGTACCTCTTCCATTGCCTCTATGGAGGTGCTTCCTCACCCAACTACCCCTTTCCCCCCTTAACATCTTGGGATTCCGCTATCTGGGAAAACTAATCTTTGATGTATCAAAGGCCTCTCCTCCCACTGATGCTAGAGAATTCTATCCTCTGCTGCATATGTACCTGGAGCCATGACTCTCTCCATCCAAACTCACTGACTGGGTTGTGTTTTAGTCTCAGGGAGCTGTTGTGGGTTTTGTTAGTTGATAATTTTGTTCTTCCCATGGGGTTTCAAACCCCTTCAGCTCCTTCAGTTGTTTCTCTAGCTTCTTCATGGGGTTCCGATGTTAGGTCCAAAGGTTAACTGCAAGCATCCTCCACTGTATCAGTAGAGCTCTGGCAAAGCTTCTGAGGAGGCATCCATATCAGATTCCTGCCAGTAAGCACTACTTGGAATTGGCAATACTGCCTTGGATTAGGGGCTGGATATGGGATAGATCCCCAGGTGAGGCAATCTTTGGATGATCTTTTCTCCAATCTGTGCTCCTCTATTTGTCCCTTTATTTCCTCCCATGAGTGTTTTGTTCTTCTGTATAAGAAGGACTGAGGCATCCACCTTCTGCCCTTCTTCTGTTTGAGCTTCATAATTTCTTTGAATGGTTTCATTGGTACTTTGAGCCCTTTGAGCTAGTATCCACTTATCAGTAAGTACATACCATGAGAGTTGTTTTGTGTCTCTGTTACCTCACTCAGGATGATAGCTTCAAGTTCCATCCATTTGCCTAGGAATTTCATGAAGCCGTTGTTTTTAATAGCTGAGTAGTATTCCATTGTGTAAATGTACCACAATTTCTGTATCCACTCCACTGTTGAAGGACATCTGGGTTCTTTCCATCTTCTGGCTATTATAAATAAGGCTGCTATGAACATAGTGAAACATGTATCCTTGTTAGATGTTGGAACTTCTTTTGTATATATGTGAAGGAGTTGTATAGCTGGGTCCTCAGGTAGTACTATGTCAAATTTTGAGGAACTGCCAGACTGATTTCCAGAGTAGTTGTACCAGGATATAACCCCAAGAACACTGGAGGGTGTTTCTCATTCTCTACATCCTCGCCAGGATCTGCTGTCACCTGACTTTTTATCTTAGCTATTCTGACTAGTGTGAGGTAGAATCTCAGGATTGTTTTGATTTGTGTTTCCCTGATGACTAGAGATGTTGAACATTTCTGTAGGTGCTTCTCAACCCCTTGATATTCCTTGGTTGAATTTTTTTGTTTAGTTCTGTACCCCATTTTTAATAGGATTATTTGATTCTCTAGAGTATAAACTCTTGAGTTCTTTGTATATATTAGATACTAGCCCTCTATCAGATGTAGGATTGGTAAAGATCTTTTTCCAGACTGGTGGTTGCAGTTTTGTCCTTTGAACAGTGTTCTTTGTCTTAAAGAAGAAGGTTTGCAACTTTGTGAGGTTCCATTTGTCCATTCTTGCTCTTAGAGCATAAGTCATTGGTTGTTCTGGAAAATTTCCCCTGTGCCTACATGTACTAAGTTCTTTCAAACTTTCTGTTCTATTAGTTTCAGTGTACCTGGTTTTATGTGGAGGTCTTTAATCAACTTGGATTTGAGCTTTGTACAAGGTGATAAGAAAGGATTGATTTGCATTCTTCTGCATGCTGACTTCCAATAAACAAGCACCATTTGTTGAAGAGGCTGTCCTTTACCTATTGAATGTTTTTAGCTGTTTTGTTGAAGATCAAGTGACCATAGTTATGTGGATTCAGTTCTGGGTCTTCAGTTCTCTTCTGTTATCTACCTGGCTGTCTCTGTACCAATACCATGCAGCTTATGTCACTATTGATCTGTAATACAGCTTGAGGTCAGGGATAGTTATTACTCTGGAAATTATTTTATTCTTCAGAATATTTTTTGCTATCCTTGATTTTGTTTTGTTATTCCAGTTGAATTTGCAAATAGGTCTTTCTACCTCTATGAAGAATTGAGTTGGAATGTTCATGGGGATTGCATTGAATCTATAAATTGCCTTAGGCAAAATGGCCGTTTTTGCTATTTGGCCTTCCAAACCATGAGCATGAGAAATCTTTACATGTTTTGAGGTCTTCTTCAATTTCTTTCTTCAGAGACTTGAAGTTCTTTTCATATGAATACTTCATTTGCTTGGTTAGGGTAACACCATGGTTCTCTAATATCTTTCTCAGCCTGTTTATCCTTTGAATAGAGGAAGGCTACTGATTTGTTCAAGATAATTTTATATCCAGCTACTTTGTTGAAGTTGTTTATCAGCTGTAGGAGTTCTCTGGTAGAATTTTTGGGTTACATAAACATACTATTATATCATCTGCAAATAGTGATATTTTGACTTCTTTCTTTTCAATTTGTATCTCTTTGACTTCATTTTTCTGTCTAACGGCTCTGGCTAGTACTTCAATGGGTAGGGAGAAAGAGGGCAGCCTTGTCTAGTCCCTGATTTTAGTGGGATTGCTTCAAGTTTCTCAGCATTTAGTTTGATGTTTGTTATGTGGTGTTTGCTGTATATTGCTTTTACTATGATTAAGTATGAGCCTTGAATTCCTTTTTTTCCCAAGGCTTTTAAGATTAAGGGGTGTTATATAGTCTTTGACTATAACAAGGACATATGTTCCATCATGTTTATAGCAGCCTTATTTATAATAACCAGAAGCTGGAAAGAACCGAGATGTTCATCAACAGATGAACGGATACAGAGAATGTGGTATATTTACACAGTAGAGTACTACTCAGTTATTAGAAACAATGACTTCATGAAATTTGTAGGCAAATGGATGGAACTAGAGACTATCATTCTGAGTAAGTTAACTCAGTCACAAAAGAACACACATTGTATGCACTCACTGATAAGCAGATACTAGCGCCAGAAAGTTTGGAATACCCAATGCCTAAGAAATAATTTACAAACATTATGAATCTCAAAAAGAAGGAAGGCCAAAATGAGGATGCCTCAGTCCTTCTTAGAAAAGATAACAAAACTCTCATGGGAAGAAATACAAAGTCAAATAGAGCAATAGGGATTGAAGAAAAGATCACTCAGAAGCCACCTCACCTGGGGATCCACCACATATGCAGTTGTCAAACCCAATCACTATAGCTGTTTCCAAAAAGTACTTACTGGCAGGAACCAGACAGAGATGCCCCCTCAGGTACTATGCTAGAGTCATATAGATACAGCTGAACATGTTTGCAGCTAACCATTGGTCTGAACTCGGGGATTCCAATGAGGTTGCTAAAGAAAGGACCTAAGGAGCTGAAAGGAGTTGCAACCTCATGGGAAGAACAACATTATCAACCAACCAAACCCTCCATAACTCCCACGGAGTAAAACACTAACTTCTGTGTGCACTTTGAGAGACCTATTCGTCCAGTTGTGTGAGTAGCTGAAGATAGCAGTATCTGGCATCAATGTGAGAAGGGGCTTTTGTTCCAGAGAGGGCATGTTGTCACAATGCAGGGAAATGATGAGGCAATGGGGTGAAGAGGGTGATCAGAAGGTACTGCACCTTTATGAAGGCAACTGGAGGGGGAGGGGAGCAGGGTGGGGTAAAGGGATAACATCTCAAATGTAAATACAGAGTATCTAATAAAATAGATAAAAAAGAAACTCTACTAACTGAAAGCATATATTGCACCACACACAATAATAGTGGGAGAATTCAACACCTAACTCTCATCAATGAACAGATCATGGAAGCAGAAACTAAACAGAGACAGAATGAAACAAACAGAGGTTATAAACCGAATGGACTTAGGAGACATCTATAGAACATTTCATTCTAAAACAAAACAATACACATTCTTCTCAGCACCTCACTGCACCTTCTCCATAATTGACCAAACAGTCACAAAACGGGCCTCAACAGATACAAGAAATACAAAATAACCCCAGGCATCCTAACAGATCACTATGGATTAAGGCTGGTCTTCAAAAACAAAAAAAAAAAAAAAAAAAAAAAAAAAAAAAAGAGCACAGACACAGACACATGGAAACTGAACAATGCTCTTCTCAATGATAGCTTTGTCAAGGAAGAAATAAAAGAGAAATTGAAGACTTTTTAGAATTTAACAAAAATGAAAGCATAACATACTCAGACTTATAGGACACATTGAAAGCAGTGCTAAGCGGAAAACTCATAGCTCTGAGCAACTCCAAAAAGAAACTGGAGAAAGCATACACTAACAGTTTGACAGCCCACCTGAAATCTTTAGAACAAAATTAAGCAGAAACGCCTGAGAGTAGTAGATGTCAGGAAATAATCAAACTCAGAGCTGAAATCTGATAGAGACACAATAGAAACAAAACAGGCCTCAACAAATACAAGAAATTCAAAATAATCCCAGGCATCCTAACAGATCACCATGGATTAATATCAACAAAAAGAAACCCAGGAGATGGTTCTTTGAAAAAATCAACAAGATTGATAGAACCATAGCCAAACTAACCAGAGGGTACAGACAGAGTACCCAAATTAACAAAATCATAAATGAAAGGGCACATATTACAACAGAAACTGAAGAAATTAAAAAAGTTATCAGATTCTACTACAAAAGCGTATACTCAAAAAAAAGTTGAAAATCTACAAAAGTGGAAAATTTTCTAGACAGATAGCAGGTACCAAAGTTAAATCAGGATCAGATTCACTATATAAACAGCCCCATAAACCCTAAAGAAATAGAAGTAGTCAACAAAAGCCTCCCAGTGAAACAAAAAAACAAAAAAACACAGGTTCTGGTGCAGAATTCTATCAGACCTCCATAGGAGACATAGTAACCTGGGCTGACAATTTTGTTCTCTTAGGGTCTAATTGACTTCACTCCAGGATCTTCTAGCTTTTGTTGAGAAGTCTGGTGCAATTCTGATTGGTCTGCCTTTATATTTTACTTGTCCTCTTTCCTTACTGCTTTTACTATACTTCGTTTGTTTTGGACATTTGGTGTTTTGACTACTATGTGTCAGGAGTAATTTATTTTCTGGTCCAATCTATTTGGAATTCTATAGGCTTCTTGTATGTTCATGGTGATCTCTTTCTTTAGGTTAGGAAACTTTTCTTCTATAATTTTGTTGAAAATATTTACTGGGCCTTTCAGTTGGGAGTCTTTGCTCTCTTTTACTCTTATTATACTTAGGTTTGTTCTTCTCATTGTGTCCTGGATTTCCTGGATGTTTGGAGTTAGGAGCTTTTTAATTCTTACATTTTCTCTGACTGCTGTGTCAATGCTTTCTATGTTATCATCTGCCCCCTGAGATTCTCTCTTCCATCTCTTTTATTCTGTTGGTGATGCTTGTGTCTGACTCCTGACCCCTTTCCCAGGTTTTCTTTCTCTATAGATGCCTCTCTTTGTGTTCTATTTATTTTTCCCTTTATGTTTTTAGATTCTGGGTAGTTTTGTTTAATTTCTTCATCTGTTTGCTGTTTTCCTGTGTTTCTCTAAGGGCTTGTACTTGTTTGTCTGTTTTCTCCTGTATTTCTTTAGGGGAGTTATTCATGTGCTTCTGGAAACCTTCTATCAACAACATGAGGTAAACTTTTTAAGTCCAAATCTTGTTTTTCTGCTGCCTTGGGATATGCATTACTTGCTGTGGTGGGAGTGCTTCTGGGTTCTCACGTTGCCATGTTGTCTTGGTTTCTGTTGCTTAGGTTCTTGTGCTTGTCTCTTGCCATCTTCTTATCTTTGATATTAGTTGATCTTGTCTCACCAGAGCTCATCTCTCCTGTTTGTCTTTTGGCCTTGAGCTCTGGAAGGAGAGTGGTCCTGGGTGTTATTCTCTCTATGGGCAGGCTGTGAATGCAGATGTTGATGGGCTGGCTTTGACTTTTGGTGCAGATGGAGGCCGGTGGGCTCAGGAGGGAGAGCATTTTTGGGCCTCCTTTGTGTGCTCAGTTCTCTGCTGGCAGGCAGCGAGTCCTGATGGCTATGTGCAGGCTCTGCCTGTAGCTCTGGGCACAGATGGAGGCTGGACCAGTCTCAGGTATGTGGAGTTTTAAACATATGAAAGACACTACTAACAGAATGAAAGGGGATATCTAGATGATCAAGTTCGCTACAGCAAGGCCACTGAGAAAATATAATACATTTCCATGACAGGAACATTCAACAACCTAGACATTTGTCTTGTCAATATAAGTAATGGTATCTAGGAAAAAATCTACATCAGGCATTATATTCTATGTTGGAAAACTGGACGTTTTCTCATTAATATAAAAAACAAGGCACAGGTGCCTAACTTCGTAGGATTTATTCAACCTTATACTTAACTTTCAATTATAGATATTAGAAAGGGCAAACACTATCAAACCTGAAGGCAAGATGTAAAATTACAACAATTTTCAAAAGTAGAAAAACATATATTTGAAGAAACAATGACGGAAACTCAAGTGAAATGATTATTGTATAAAGAAATAGAGATAATCCAGTTGAGTACAATTGTAGCATGTAATAAGATCAGTATAAAACTGTTTTGTCCACACAATAGCAAAATTAATCAGAAGGTAAATTTAAGGAAATAATTTACAGGGACATCAAAACAATGAAATACTTTGGAATACATTTCATAATGGACTGTGTGGTGGTTTAAATAAGAAATTTCTCCTATCATCTCAGGGATTTGAAAACTTGACCCTACTTGTTAGCATTATTTGTAGAAGTTTAGGTAGCACAAACTTGATGGAAGAATTATATCATTGCCTTTGAGATTTAATAGCCCTGTTACACCATTTTACCCTTTCTGTTTCATACATACAGTAAAGAATGAGTTCTCAGCATCCCATTCCTGACACTATATCTCCTACTTGCTGCCCTGATTCCCCACAATGACGGACTTTTATCTCTCTGGAACCATAAACACAAATTATCCCTTTCTTCCATAGATTGCTTTGGTCACAGTGTTTATCACAACAACAATAAGTAACTAATACAGGCAGAAAAGACATGTATACTTAAAACTAGAAATGTCTGCTGGAAGAGATTAAAGAAAACCTAATCAAGAAAATGGCATTATATGACTGGGGGTTGGAAGAATTAAGATAATTAAGATGTCAGTAGTCCCTAAACACTCAATAGTTTTCTTGAAATCATCATTAAAATCCTAATGTTATTTTTCTTCAAAAGTGAAAAAAACTTATCTAAATAAGTAACATAGACAAACTAATCTTAAAAGGATAAAATTTAGTTATTACCATGACCTTCATGCCACTATTGCACAGGTAGGCGTATCTTGCTGGGCAGGTGATTATTGTACTTTCAGGCCTCACATCTGGATGAGACTGACTTATTCTCCTCTGGAAGCACACACAAAATCTTCCATATCTATGAGAGCTAGTCATTGGAATGAAAGTTCTAGGTCATTGAGAGCTTGAGTTTTCAAGTTCTGTGACTAAATTTTGTGGTATCTTCAACAATAGGGACTTACTGTTATGTTTCAGGGGGTCATCAAGAGTACTAGAAATAGCCTGTAATATTAGGGAATCTATAGAAATTCACTGGCCAGCAATTCCAATTGAGGTATCACATTCCCGACACAGGACTTTTTTATTTGTTCCCCTGTGAACTCTAATAGAAGAATTACAGCCAAATCACAGGGTAACTATGATTTAAAGTCTTTTTTATATGTGCATATTTGTATTTTTGTAAGCTTCTTTAGTAGTGGTTTTTTACACGACTTCAGAAAATATTTAGTATTAGCAATCCTGTGTCCCATTCTCTTCTCAGTCCTGTCCTCCCATCTCCATTATTTCTCTTATCCCCTGTGTATCAATATATTCTGCCTTCTCTCCCTTAAAAAGGTCCTTCTCTATGGCTACTTACACATTTACTGACCTTGGTGTATATTCCAAATGAAAGATACATGCCCTAATATTTAGACCTAATATCCATAAATAATAGAAATTGTGATGTTTGTCATTTTGAATTTTACCATGTTCAATTCATTTGCTAAATGCTTTGTGACTGGATTAAAGTCCTACTCCACAAGAAATCTGGCACCATGATCAGGGCCAAGAACCTATAGCTAGATAACTTGTAAACCATACTGGAGAATACACTACTATTATTCTGATAAAAGTATATAGTATTAAAACAATTTCTAAAGACCTATCATTCATTGTGCTTATAGATTAGTGCCACAGGTTTGATCCTATTCAGAGAATTGTTTCAGTAGTATAGATAGCAATTAACACAGAGATCCACAACTTGTCAATATGCAGAGAATATGGGATTGCTGAATGCTCGGCCCTAAATAGTATATTTATATCATATTCCCTCCTTTCAAGCTGCAGGAATCATTATGGAATAGTGAGAAAAAGATCCTTAGAGCCAAAGGCAGAGAATGTCTGCAAGCAAACATATTCTTTTTCTAGACACAATGGGGTAATTGCACATATAAACTCAAAACAGATGTGATAGTAGTATCAAGACCTCAAAACAAAACCCTAGCATGTAAGAAGATGGGAAGGAAGTGTTACTGCTAGCTGAGCTGTAATTGACTGCTGCTGCTGTTGTTGCTACTGTTGGTGAAATACTTAATACCCTTTTCCATAAAAAGAAATGAAATATGGGATGCAGAATACAAGTTAAAATTTAAAATGTTATTCTGAGTCAGTACATTCACACATAAATATTACATATTGTATGAATCCACTTCTATGAAATATCTAGAACAAATAAACTCAGAGAAAACAAGAAAATTTGTGAATTCTGAGGCTTAACAAATATAAGTTTACCTTTGAGGAATTGAAAATAATTTTCAAATAGACAGGAGTTATGGTTGCACCCATTGTAAATGTAAAAGCAACCTAATTTCTGACGTACATAAATATGTTTACATTACTATGGTGTAATAAATATGCACTAAAAACCATAATATACATTTTGAATTCAGGCACCAATATGATAATCTCTTGTGATATTCAGCATTAACAGTGAGCTCCATGACAGCCCTGAAACCATGGCAACAGTAAACAATCTATAATCTACACATTTCTGTTCCCGCAAAGTTATTAAATTAGCATGCATTAAAGACATATTTCACCTATGATATTTTAAAATTACCTTGACATTAATAGGATGTAACCTCATCATAAATGAAGAACTAGATGCTGCTGAGCTGTCCACTTTAACAGGATTACTTCTATATTATGAAATTTTTACGTCAGTCTGAAATAACTCATCCTTGAACTGTCTTCAAAACCATGTGAACCAAATGAATGGACAGGGACCTTATATTTGCTGGAATTCTAACAGGAAC
Source organism: Micromys minutus (assembly GCF_963924665.1). Taxonomy (NCBI): domain Eukaryota; kingdom Metazoa; phylum Chordata; class Mammalia; order Rodentia; family Muridae; genus Micromys; species Micromys minutus. The sequence goes on along the minus strand of NC_137970.1, from coordinate 52,853,010 downwards.
AGAACCAATATAGTTAACATATATTACAAGGAAAATTTACAAAATACAAAATTCAAGTTTGCTGGGTATTTTAGAAGTAGGTATCTGCACTGTAGGCAGGCTGACACCCAAGTAATTTCTTATTTTCTTCTGTCTATACATCTTAAATTTATTTTCCTTATATTATGAAATATTATGTTTTTAATTGAACAACTTTATTTTAAAAAACAAAGATAAATGTACAGATTTAAAAGCATTTTTGCACAACAGTATACGAATACATTTTTGTCAGTACTTGATTTTTTTTTTAAAGTTTGATAGAATGCATTAAAATCTTACTAGTTACAATGAGTATAAAGTACATGTAAAACAAGATGTAACCTGGAAATAGCCAAAGTTTTCTTGGTGTGTAAAGAGTAAGCATAATGATTTTTCTTTTTCTTTCTTTTTTTTTTTTTTTTTTTGTTATTTGGCCTTTGTTTTTCTTGAACTTCATAAAGTCTGTAAGTTGTTTCTGGGGTGTTCAGAGCTTTCTGGGGTTAGTATCCAATTATCAGTGACTGCATATTATGTCTGTTCTTTTGTGACTGGGTTACCTCACTCAGGATGATATTCTCTAGATGCATCCATTTTCATAGAAATTTCATAAAGTAATTGTTTCTGAGAGCTGAGTAGTACTCCATTGTGGAAATGTACCACAATTTTTGTATCCATTCATCTACTGAAGGACATCTGGGTGCTTTCCAGCTTCTGGCTATTATAAATAGGGCTGCTATAAACATTGTGGTGCATGAATCTTTATTGTTTGTTGGAGCATCTCGATGGTATATGCCCAGAAGTGGAATAACTGGGTCTTCAGGTAGTACTATGTCCAATTTTCTGAGAAAGCACCAGACTGATTTCCAGAATGGTTGTGCCAGTTTACAACCCCACCAAAAGTACAGAAGTGTTCCTCTTTCTCTGCTTTCTCCCCAGCATCTGTTGTCATCTGAGTTTTGGATCTTGGCCATTCTGACTGGTGTGAGGTGGAATCTCAAGGTTGGTTTGATTTGCATTTCCCTGATGGCTAATGATATTGAGCACTTCCTTAGATGCTTCTCAGCCATTGGGTATTCCTCAGTTGAGAACTTTTTGTTTAGCCCTGTACCCCATTTTTAACAGGGTTGTTTGATTCTCTGGTATCTAACTTCTTGAGTTCTTTGTATACCTTGGATATTAGGCCTCTATCAGATGTGGGGTTGGTAAAGACCTTTTCGCAATCTGTTTGCTGCCATTTTGTTTTCTTGACAGTATCCTTAGCCTTTCAGAAACTTTGCAATCTCATTAAGTTCCATTTGTTTATATTTTACTTTAGAGCATTAGCCATTGGTGTTCTGTTCAGGAAATTTTCTCCTGTGCCTATGTGTTCTAAGGTTTTCCTTGCTTTCTCTTCTAATAGTTTCAGTGTTCAGGTACAATGTGGAGATCTTTGATCTCCTCGCACTTGAACATTGTACAAGGAGGTAAGAAAGGGTGTATTTTCATTCTTCTGCATGTTGAGTACAAGTTGGACCAATACCATTTGTTGAATAGGCTGTCTTTTTCCATTGAATGTTTACAGTTCATTTGTCAAAATTCAGGTGACCATATATCTGAGGCTCATTTCTGGATCTTCTATTCTATTCCACTGATTCACATACCTAACTCTGTACCAGTACCATGCAGTTTTTAACACAATTGCCTTGTAATATAGCTTGAGGTGAGGGAAGGTGATTCCTGCAAATGTTTTCTTGTTGTTGAGGATGTATTTCACTATTCTAGGTCTTTTCTTATTCCAGATGAAGTTACACATTGCTCTTTCCAACTCTATGAAGAATTGGATTGGAATTTTGATGGGGATTGCATTGAATCTGTAGATTGCTTTTGGTAAGATGGCCATTATGACAATGTTGATCCTTCCAATCCATGAGCATGGGAGATCTTTGCAGTTTTTGAGATCTTCCTTGATTTCCTTCTTCAGAGATTTGAAGTTCTTGTCATATAGGTCCTTGACTTGCTTCGTTAGAGTCACACCAAGGTATTTCATATTGTTTGTGACTTTTGTGAAGGGTATCTTTCCTCTAACTTCTTTCTCTGCATGTTTGTCGTTTGAGTAGAGGAAGGCTGCTGATTTGTTTGAGTTAATTTTATATCCAGCTGATATAAAATGCTGAACTTGTTTATCAACTGTAGAAGTTCTCTGGTGGAATTTTTCGGGTCACTTACATAGACTACCAAGTCATCTGCAAACAGTGAAGTTTTTACTTCTTCCTTTCCAATTTGTATCCCTTTGATTTCCTTTTGCTGTCTAATTGCTCTGGCCAGGACTTCTAGTATTATGTTGAATAGGTAGGGGAAGAGGGGGGAGCCTTGTCTAGTCCCTGATTTTAGTGGGATTGCTTCAAGTTTCCCACTGTTAAGTATGATGTTGGCTGTTGGTTTGCTGCATATTGCTTTTATTATGTTTAGGTATGTTCCTTGGATTCCTGTCCTTTCCAAGAATTTTAACATAAAAGGGTGTTAAATTTTGTCAAATGCTTTCTCAGCATATAGTGAGATGACCATGTGGATTTTTTTTGAGTTTGTTTATATGTTGGATTACTTTGATGGATTTTCATATATTAAACAATCCTTGCAACTCAGGAATGAAGCCTAATTGATCAGAGTGAATGATCGTTTTGATGTGTTCTTGAATTCAGTTTGCAAGGATTTTGTTGGGCATTTTTGCATCAATGTTCATACATGAGATTGGTTTGAAGTTCTATTTTCTTGTAGGGCCCTTGTGTGATTTAGGAACTAGGGTTATTGAGGCCTCAAAAATTAGTTCGGTAGTGTTCCATCTGACTCTATTTTGTGGAATAGTTTGGAGAGTATTGGTATGAGGTGGTCAATAAATGTTTGATAGAATTCTACACTGAAACCATCTAGACCTGGGCTCCTTTATTTTTGGTTGGGAGGCTTTTGATGATTGCTTCTATTTCTTTAGGTGTTATGAAATTATTTAGATGATTTACATGGTCCTGGTTTAACCTTAGTGTCTGATATATGTCTAGGAATTCATTCATTTTCTCCAGTTTTTCCAGGTTTGTTGAGTATAGGCATTTATAGTAGGATCTGATGATTTCTTTAATTTCCTCAGTTCCAGTTGTTATGTCTCCACTTTCTTTTCTGAGGTTGTTAATTTGCATACTCTCCCTTTTCCCTGCACTTAGTCTCAGTAAGCGTTTATCAATCTTGTTAATTTCCTCAAAGAACCAGCTCTTGGTTTTGTTGATTTTTTGAATGGTTCTTTTTGTTTCTGTTTGGTCAATTTCTACTCTAAGTTTGATTATTTCTTGCTTTCTACTCCTCTTGGGTGTATTTGCTTCTTTTTGTTCTAGAGATTTCAACTGTGCTGTCAAGTTGCTAGTGTATGCTTTCTCCAGTTTTTTTTTTTTTTTTTTTTTTTTTTTGGAAGCACTCAGAACTATGAGTTATTCTCTCAGTGCTGATTTCATTGTATCCCATAGGTTTGGGTATGTTGTGTTTTCATTTTCATTAAATTATAGAAAATCCTTAATTTCTTTCTTCATTCTTTCTTGACCATTGTATTGATTAATAGAGAATTGTTTAGTTTCCATGTGTATATTGCCTTTTTTTGTCTTTGTTGTTATTCAAGACCAGCCATAGACCATGGTGATCAGATAAGATGCATGGGAGTATTTCAGTCTTCTTATATCTATTGAGGCTTGTTTTGTGACTGATTATCTGGTCAATTTTGGAGAAGGTGCCTTGAGGTGCTGAGAAGAAGGTGTATTCTTTTGTTTTAGGATGATATGTTCTGTAGATGTCTCTTAATTCCAATTGTTTCATAACCTCTGCTAGTTTCACTGTGTCCTTGTTCAGTTTCTGTTTCCATAATCTGTTCATTGATGAGAGTGGGGTGTTGAGGCCTCCCACTATTATTGTGTGGGATGCAATGTATTTTTTGAGCTTTAGTAGAGTTTCTTTTATGAATATGAGTGCTCTTGTGTTTGGAGTATATATGTTAAGGATTGAGAGTTCCTCCTGACAAATTTTCCCTGTAATGAGTAACAAGTGTCCTTCCTTATTTTTTTTAATAACTTTTGGTTGAAAATCTACTTTATTCTATACTAGAATGGCCATTTCAGCTTGCTTTTTTGGGCAGTTTACTTGGAAGTTTTTTTTTTCCAACCTATTACTCTTAGATAGTGTCTATCTTTGTCTCTGAGATGAGTTTCCTGTATGCAGGAAAATACTGGATACTGTTTATGTATCCAGTCTGATAGCCTATGTCTTTTTATTTGGGAATTGAGTCCATTTATGTTAAAAGGTATTAAGGTATAGTGGTTGCTGTTTCCTGCTATTTTTGCTTTTAGAGGTAGAATTGTGCCTGTGTGTCTTTCTTCTTTAGGTTTTCTTGCTTAGGTATTTTCTTGTTTTTACTAGGATGTAGTTTCCCTCCTTGTATTGGTTTTTCTACCTATAATTTGTTGTAGTGCTGGGTTTGTGGTCAGATATTGTGTAAATTTTGATTTGTCTTGAAATATCTTCATTTCTCCATCTATGGTGATTTCGAGGTTTGCTGGGAAGAGCATCTTGGGTTGACACCTGTGTTCTCTTAGGGTATGCATGATATCTATCCAGGATCTTCTATCTTTCATAGTCTCTCTTGAGAAGTCGGGTGTGATTCTGATTGGTCTGCCTTTATATATTACATGACATTTTCCCCTTACTGCTTTTAGTATTCTTTGCTTTGGGCACTTGGTGTTTTGACTATTATGTGTCTGGAGGAATTTCTTTTCTGGTCCACTCTATTTGGAGATCTGCAGGCTTTTTTTATGCTCGTGGTCATCTCATTCTTAAGTGAAGTTTTCTTCTACGATTTTGTTGAAGATATTTATTGTGCCTCTTAGTTGCTGTTCTTTGCTCCTTAAATATGGAAAAGGGTTAAATCAGTGCATTATAGTGGGGGAAGTTAAAAACAAAATATGTCTTAAGACATATTTGTGCTATTATTGAGTTTATGATGTAATTCTAACAATATGGGTATAAAATTATTAATACTAGTTAACAAATGGGCTGATCTGAAAAACATAAACACAATGACTGTGTGTACTTTTTTACATGAAAGATAGCTATAGTGTATGCTTTATCATAGTTCCTCAGTAACAGAATCAGTAGTATTTCTTTCATAAAGGAAGAAATTCATTATGAGGAAATCTTATATATATATATATATATATATATATAGATAGATAGATAGATAGATAGATAGATAGATATAGATAGATAGATAGATAGATAGATACATAGAGAGAGAGAGAGAGAGAGAGAGAGAGAGAGAGAGAGAGAGAGAGAGAGACTGAAGACATTCATAGTATTCCATCTGAAAGACAAAGAAAAGCCAATGATCCAGATATCTCATGAATAGACTTAATAGTTGGAATTTCCAGTGTCGAGAGAAATCTGTTGTGGTACCCCCAAACAAAAATGTAGGAAGCAACGGGGCATATTCCCTGCTTCTTCTACCTCTACTTCTCTAATATATTCTGTTGATTTGATGCTGCTCAACATCAATGGAGAGAGTAAATCATCTTATTTAGTCAGTTTGTCCCTGTGCTAATCACATGCTGAAACACCCGTACAGATACATTCAGAAATAGTTTTAAATTTTAACATGCCTTTGCCTTAGCAAGCTGTAATGGCACATAGAATTAATTGTTACAGGAAGAGAAATGCTAATATCGGTATTTTTTAATGAACCAACTTGTCAATTATAATAGTATTAAGAGGTTGGCATTTCAACTCATTGTTATTTTGCTGATGACATAAAATTGTCTATATACAGCCCTCTATGCCACTAAGGATAATGCAGCATTAAAATTCTCATGGGTCTTAGGATATTGCATTTTCACCCCTACCTCAGGCAATTAACTTGTTCATCCAGTTATTTGTTCAATGTGAACCAGGTTTCTAATATATTCTATGCATAGTTCTAAACATTAGAAATTGAGGAGTGAATAAGAGAGACAAGTGAACAAAAGGTTACAATTTAATATGACACAGAAGAATTAATAAATTTTTATTCAATTTAAAATTATAATTATGCAAACATAGGACAATTGAGAGATTTTTTAGAATATTATTGTAAACTAGAATATCAATGAGTATCTATATGAAACTGAGAATTAAAATGTACTTGTTATTATTAATTGTTAATGTGACTCAATTTATAATCACCTTTGGAAGAGAGTCTTAATGAGGGATTATTTATATTGAGCTAACCTATAGGCATGTTTGTAGAGATTAGCCATACTTTAATTATTTGGTGTGGGATGGTATGGTTCACAGTCGGTGTCATCATTTTATTATGTTCAGTCTTGAATACTGTATAAGTAGAAGGTGGGAAAGAACCTTGAACTTATTGGTACAGGTGGAAATTCCCTAAACAGAACTCCAGTAGTTTATGCCAAGATAAAGAATTGATAAATGGGACCTCATGAAACTAGAAAGCTTCTGTAAGGCAATGGACAGAGTCAGTAAGACAAATCAGCAACCTACAGATTAGAAAGAAAAATAAAACCTTCACTAACCCCACATCTGACAGAGAGCTAATATATATATATATATAAAGAAGTCAAGAAGCTAACCACCAGAAAACCAAACAACCCGAATAAAAATGGCATATAGAACTAAACCGAGAATTCACAACAGAGGAGTCTCAAATGGCTGAAAAGCACCTAAAGAAATGTTCAAAGCCATTAGTATTCATAGAAATGCAAATCTAAATGACCGAGATTCTACCTTATTCCAATCCAAATGTCTAAATCAAAACATCGGGTCATAGCACATGTTGGTGAAGATGTGGAGAAAGAGAAACACTCCTTCATTGCTGGTGGGATTGCAAACTGGTACAACCACTCTGGAAATCATTCTGGAGGTTCCTTAGAAAATCGGACATAGATCTACCTAAAGACCCAGCAAATAACACTCTTGGAAATATACTTAAAAGATGCACCACCATGTCACAGGGGGCATGCCACATGTGCCCTACTATGTTCATAATAGCCTTGTTTGTGATAGCTAAAAGCTGGAAACAACAGGGATGTCCTAAGGCCGGAGAATGGATAGAGAAAGTGTGGTTGATTTACACAATGGAGTACTTCTCAGCTCTTAAGAACAAAGACATCCCAAGATTTGCGGGCAAATGGATAGAACTAGAAAACATCCTAAGTGAGTTAACTCAGACCCCAAAGTCATGCATGGTATGTACTCACTATTAAGTGAATATTAGCCAAAAAAGTACAGAATACTCAAGATACAGTTCACAGAACTCCAAAAATTAACAAGCTGAAGGGCCCAAGTGAGGATGCCTTAGTCCCAATTGGGAGGGAGGAGGAAGCACCCCCAATGGGGAGGGAGGGAGGAACTTGAGAGGGAAGGGGTACAGGAGTATGGAAAAAGATAAACATGACCTGGTATTGAGTGGGGGGAAAGAACTAAAGCCCTGAGGGTCAGCAGAAAAATAATATAAACAGTCAATAGGAGGTAGGAGGTTGCAGAGACCTTCCAGAATATACCAGAAATCTGTTGAAAGACTCTCAGGAATCAACAGGAGGGACCCTAGATGAAATGCCCTACAGTGGGAAGAGGGAACTGGTAGAACCCACCTCTAGCAGCAAGACAGGGCATCAGTGAAGGATGGAGTTGCCATTCCACAGTCAAAACTCTGACCCATAATTGTTCATGTCTGAAAATAACTGCAGGGATGGAAATGGAGATGAGCCTGAGGAAAAGGAGGTCCAGCAGCAGACACAAAGTGGGATCCAACTCAACGGATGGCCCCAAGGCCTGACACTATTACTGAGGAAATGGAGTGCTCACAAAAAGGGACCTATCATGACTGCCCTCCAAAAGACATGACAAGCAGCTTAAAAGACTCAGGTGCTGATATTTGCACCCAAAAAATGGACAGAAGCCGCTGACCCCTGTGGTTGAATTAGGTAAAAGCTGGGAGAAGTTGAGGAGGAGGGCGACCCTGCAGGAGGACCAGCAGTCTCAATTACCCTGGACCCCTGAGAACTCTAAGATACTGGACCACAAACTAGGCAGCACGCACCAGCTGATATGAGGCCCCCAACACATATACAGCAGAGGACTGCCGGGTCTGGGCTCAGTCAGAGAAGATGCACCTAACCCTCAAGAGACTGGAGGCCCCAGGGAGTTTAGAGGTCTGGTGGGGTGGGGGAATGGAGGTAGGAACATGCTTGCGGAGATGGGGGTTGGGGGGAGAGAAGGAGGTATGCGATGTGGAACAGTTGGAGGGTAGACTAGGAAGAAAATAAAATCTGGAGTGTAAAAAATAAGATTAAATATTTTCTTTTAAAAAATTGAAATGAGTTGTTTGGCCCTATCCCTCCACTGTAGGCCATGTCTATCTATTGGGGGTGGTCTCTTCCTTTGCATTACTTAAATAAATAAAATGTGAACCGTAACATATGAATTAATTTATATTCCTCCTCATTTCATTAAGGACTTGGAGATATTTTCAATAGAAACTTCTCATAAAAGAAACAGAAATTTATGGGCATTTTCTATACCCAAGTTTGATTGCTTGGGAGTCTGTTCTCACTTTGATACTCTCTAGCCAAAGTACAGTTCCTTGTTGTCTAAATTTGTCCAAACAATAGAGAAAATGGGAATGTGTATGGAGAGTTAACAGGCATGCAACAACATAGAAATCCTAGTCTTGTCTAGCTTTCTTGCTTTTACCCCAAGGTTTGTGCATTTTGCAATGTTCTCCCCTCCCACCCCATCCCCACCCCCCACCCCCAGGTCTCACTTGCATCATTTTGCCTGGAGTGTGTTGAGAAAACTCAATATTCATGTCAGAACAACTGAACACCAGGAATAAAACAGGAAACCAGTCCCCATAAATTTCAACACCTCATTTGGTAAAGAGGAAATGTTGGCCCAGAAAGACATAGTGATTTGTGTGAAGTTTTAGCAAATGAGCAGGAAAACATGCACTTGATTTTGAAAGAGCAGACTTTTTTTTTTTTTTTTTGCTACAGTATCAGTGCTTCTCTGCAAACTGTAAGCATTTCAGTTACCAGAACAGGTCCATTAGCACAGCATTCCAAGCTACTGAGGAGAAAGATGTTGGCCAGAAGTCAGCCTTGGAGAAATGGAGGCATCGAATTCTCATTAGAGTAATTATTACCACTTTGCTAGATCCAGATCTGTTGTTGCTCCTGCAGAGGACTGGAGTTTAATCCCTAATCCCATCATTGTGGTTCACAATCATCTGAAACTCCAGCTCCAGGGTATCTGCTGCCTTCTTCCGATGTCCATGGGCCCTAGGTATACAAGTAGTGCATAGACAGACATGCAGTCAAAACTCACATCCATACGTCAGTAAATCTAGAAGAAAATTTAACACTGAATTGTTTTTCCATATGGAGAAGAGATATCAAAAAGAAAAGTGTTTCCAAGTTTTGTGGCCATACACACCCTCCAGACTGCAAACCTATTCACAAGTACAATAAATTCAATATTAAGAACATATAAAAAGTATATAATGACAAAATGTCATCTGTAGTAATTTAACTTCACATAAAATAGATTGCCATTACTAAGACACCTCTCACATCTAAAAAGTACTGCCTGTTTTAGACAGAGTTGTAATATATATTTTCTCTCCATCCCCATGCCAGAGCTACAAGGTAAGAAATTATAGCTTCAATTACTACTGAGGAAATAAAACCTTGGAGAAACCAAATAACTCACTGAAAGTCAAATAATTAGAGAAAGAGTTGACATTTAACCCCATGGCTCCAAATATTTGAAACCCTACAGTTTCCTTCAGGGTTGCATTACTAAGAATGTGTAAAATAAACAATTCTTCAGAGTCAGAGCACAAATGTAGCACAAAGGATGTGAAATGGTCTCCAACAGAGTAAGTCTTGATTCACTATCTTGATCTAATAAAAAATACTGATATCTGCATCTTATGACAATGATAATTATGCCATGATTTTCTATGTGAAGTATTCCTACATTAATAAGCTTTTAGGGAAACAATAAAAAATTTAGAAGTGATTATTAAGTGGAACATTATAATAAAGAACCTAAAATACGTGTTAAACATCTATAGGGAAAATTTCATGGGCCCCTAACCCTAGATATAAAGCTATAAGCAGTTAATGACTGTTATGAAATGAAGAATTAATTCTCTTTATGGATGAGCCTCATAATTGTTTGCCAAATACTAGTGGTCACCCTTAGAATGTGAATCGACTCAGAAAAACATATTTGTATATATCTTTCTTCATGTGGAAAAATAATAAAGAAAGGGACAACATAAATTAGAAAGGAAGTAAGAGGAGTGACGTGGGAAGGGTTAGAAGGAGGGGAAGGAGAAGATCGAATGATATAATACTATACCAAAAGGTAATCCCTGAAAACCTACATACAAAATACAGAGTGTGAAGACTGTACTTATATAATTATGGACATATATATATATATATATATATATATATATATATATATATACACAGTAATTAAGGAAAAGATTTAGATATTGAGAATGTCTTGGAAGTAGAAAAAAGAGAAAATTGATATAATTATATTATAATCTCAAAAATAAAATAATAATTAAAAAATAAAAATAGTAAAAGGAAGAAACTAAATCTCAGAAAGAAATTGTGTGAAGTTCTCAAAGTGACCTTTCTTTAAAATGTTGATATATAGATGTTGCTTATCATTCCATTTTGCTACATAGATCTTTATTCTGATTTAAAAGAATAAAAATGAATAATTATGAAGCAAACATGTAAACTAATTGAGGGTTTATTAAATATATAAACCAGAAAATCCATAACAATTGAGTCCTTCTAAGCTATCTTATACAATTATGGATAACTATTTCTGTCCCTACACCATGCTTCTAAATAACCCAAAGATTTGATAATAAAAATAAAAGCAACACACATGTGAGGTAAATAGCTGAAGTGGGTACTAACCAGGAAGATTGCTCCCTGAAGACTGACTATCATCCTAGTATAACGTGCTATGTAGCCTGCTGTGGAAAATATAATCAAGAGTCTTGCCTTTCTAGGAACTCTATGAACTCCAGTAATGACTTGTGTAGCAAGATATGTTCATCCCACTAGTGCAATGGTGGCAAAAACACTGGGGATCTAAGGAACCACCACAGTGATTTTTATAGTGTTCACACAAATGTGCACTCCCAGCCACAGTGTAGGAGGGTTTAATTTTCCCCAACATTTGCTGCCATCTGTTTTTATCTTAGTCAATTTAACTGTGGTAAGACAAAAACTCATAGTACCTTTAAATTGTATATCTCTGGTGCTTAAGAAAGTGAACTTCTTTCCTTTTTTAATTTTTTAGCTTAAAATTGCACTTTATGCTTATTTTGAAAAACATAATCAGAGAAAGTTTTTCTCTTAGTTACAGCTTTATGTCATGAAGAAAAACCATGACCAAGGCAACATATTAAAAAACATTTAATTATAAGCTTTCTTATAGTTTCAATGGCTTAGTTAATGATTATCATGGCAGGAAACCTTTTGGCAGGCAGGCATATGGGTAGAAAATTAGCTGAGAGGTTACATCTCATCGGCAAGAGAGTGAGATCATGTTGAGTATAGACTTTAGAAACCTGAAAACTCATCCCTATTTGACACACCTCCTCCAACAAGGCCATACATCTTTATCGTTCCTAAATTGTCCATCAACTAAGCCAATCAATGCAAATATAGGAGCCTATAGGAACCATTCTTAATCAAACTACCATATTTAGAATACATGAGGAACCCAAAATTTAACATCAAGAAATTTCAAACTGTTTATCAATATTTTTTCAATTAAACAGACATTTCTCAAAAGAAGAAATACAAATGGCCAGTTACTATTTTTTCTTGAAGCAATAATCATAGTCCTCACAGTCCCTCTATGTATATATTATACCTTTCAGTTTACTGTTTTTATCGACTCCTGATTTGTGAAAGAGTGGGTTTCTAATTCTTGTGTCTTCTCTTGGAGATCTTTTGCTTCTATTGGTTTACCTTGTCCAAATCCGATGTGATGGGTTTTGTTTTCTCTTACTATATTTTATTTTGCTATGTTTTAAATAGTTTAAAAGTACAATGTTTATTCTCCTTTTAAAATTGTTTCTTTTTAAAGATTCTAACATAACTGCATCATATCAGTTCTTTCAAAAATATGTCTTAAGCCTTTCTATTTCCTCTGAGAACTCTCTACTCTGTTTTATACCCAATACTTAAGTAGGTTGTTTGCTTCCTTCATAATTCATTTATCACTGTATATTGTAGACCATAACCTCTGTCAGATGTAAAGATTTCTTCCAATCCTGTAGGCAGTTTCCTTTTATCCAAGGCACTTTTTAATTTTATAAAGTCCCACTTGCTGATTGTTGTTCTAATTCCCAAGGTGACCAGAGTCTTATTCAGCCAGTCCTTTCCATTGATCAGTCTCTTTTTTGTTCCTGTACCATGCTGACTTTACTATTACTAGCATAACTTGAAATCACATATATTGATATTACCAGATGTATTTTTATTATTCAGGAATATGCTATACAATATTTTTTGCATTTCCATATATATTTTTAATTTTTCTCTATTTCTGTGAAAATTTCCTTTGGAATATTGACAGGGATTACATTAAATTACTCAATTTGGGGGGGTAGTATGGCCACTGTCATATTAATCCTACAATTCTTGGTGAATGAAGGTAGTTCTGTCTTCTGATATCTTCTTCAATTTCTTACTTTGAGGTTTTAAAGTTATCATTGTATTATTTTTAACCTCTCCTTGGTTGTGTTAATTCCAATGTAATTTCTAGAGGCTGCACTTCTTCTTGCCAAAGAGCAGTGGCCAATGTGGAAAATAGGTAGAAAGAGTGATCTGGGAAGAACAGAATGAAACAATGACTCTTGGACTGACAAGACCCTGAAGTTATGAGGTCATAAGATCTATGTAAAATCAGCCCAGTCAACATTCTTGCTTGAAGCATTCTGGAAGAAAGAAGCCTTTGGAAGAAAAATAGAGTAAGTTTTCTTAAATGGTGTAGCCCCATTGTAGGCCTATCATGTTCCAGTGTTTGACTGTGTAGTTATCAGTTTATGAATAGCATACATTGACTTGATGGGTTATAAAGGATTGGACAATGTGACAGTTCAAATATTCTTGACCCATACAGTGGCACTTTTGGCAACAAGACCATACAGTGTGGTCTTGTTGGGATAGGTGTGGCCTTTGTGGAGGAAGTGTATCACTCTGGGAGTCAGTTTTGAGATGCTTCACCTACCTTTCTGGAAGACAGTCTTCTTGTGTCTGCCTTTGGGTCAAGATGTAGAACTCTCAGCACCAGTATTGTCCATGGTCCATTAAGCCCCACTTTAAAACCATTCCACTGCTTCCCAAATCCAAAGTCCTCAAATCCACCTTCTTCCAAAAGAAGCATGGTCAGGCCGATCACAGCAATACTCCAGTCCCTGGTACCAACTTCTTTCTTAGGTTAGTGCCTTAGGGTTTTATTGCTGTGATCAAATCCCATGACCAAGGCAATTCTTATAAGGACAAAATTTAATTGGGGCTGGATTACAGGTTCAGAGGTTTAGTCCATTATCAAAAAGTCAGGAGCATGGCAGTGTCTAGACAGGCATGGTGCAGGCATAGCTGAGAGTTCTACATCTTCATCTAAAGGATACTAGCAGAATACTGACTTCCAAGCATCTAAGATGAAATCTTAAAGCCCACACTCAGTGATACACTTACTCCAACAAGGATACACCTACTCCAACATGCCACACCTTCTAAAAGTACCACTCCCTGGATAGAACATACACAAACCATCACAGGTAGGGTATATTTGCTGTGAAGATCACATGACCAAGGAAACTCTTAAAAAAAGAACAATATTTGATTGGATATGGCTTTCAGGTTCAGAGATTCAGCCCATCATCATCAAGGCAAGATGCATGGCAGAGCTCAGGCAGGCATGACACAAGAATGGAGCAGAGACTGAAGGGATGGCCAAGTAAACACCAGCCCAACTAGAGACCTATCACACTGGTAAGAATCAACCACTGACACTGTTAATGTTACTCTGTTATGCTTGCAGACAGGTGCCTAGCATGGCTGCTCTGTGAGAACCTCTCCACCAAGCAGATGACTTAGAGGGATATAGAGTCCCATAGGCAAACTTGGATCGAGCTTGGGGACTCTTATGGAAGAGTTGGGGGAAGAATCAAGGGCTCTAAAGAAGATAAGAACTACAAGGGAAGAACAACAGAGTCTTCTGAGACACTTGGGAACTCTCAGGTTCTAAACCACCAACCGAGGAATATATACAGGCTGGACCTAGGCATTCCACACATATGTAGTAGATGTGCAGCTTGGTCTTCATGTGGGAGTGCAAGCTATCCCTAAAGCTGTATGTTACCTGTCTGTGGAATCCATTTCCCTAACTTTGCTGTATTGTCAAGCCTCAGTGGGAGAAGAAGCACCTAGCCCCGCAGAGTTAATATGTCAGGGTAGGGGGTTACTGAGGGGGTCCTCCATTCTCTCAGAGAAAGGGCAGGAGGGATGGGGGGACATTGGGAAGGGAAATCTAGAGGGGGACAGCAATTGAATAAATAAATTGAAAACTCTGGAAAATGGTAATGTGATATGGGAGGAATTAAGGGAAGAAGTTTGATAGGGTGAGTGTAGTTAAAATACTTTCTATACATAGTATTCTCATCTCAAATAATTATAAAATCCTCACAGAAATATAAAAACACTATTTTTTTAAAATGTTAAAAAAATACTGAGGTAGATAAATTGATAGAGGTGTAATACTGTAAGTTAGGGTTTAAGTTAGACTAAGTTCCATACCAAGGATTCTGACTTTTCTTGCCATTGCCAATGGATTGCACCGAAGTTGTGCTGAAAGTCAGTGTAATCTGAGAACCATATTCAAGAAATGTATATGGTATCACATGAATGAGCACCAGTGACTATTTTATCTTCCTTATAAGCCAACTTCCATCAATATGCTAAGTTATATGTGATCTTTTCAAATCACTTCCTCCTTCCCACAGTTGCTCTCCTACTAATATGGTTGATTCTGGGGCCTATAATATAATCAAAATAGTCACTTCATTGGATGTTGATCTATCCCAACTCTCAAATTTCTACATCATAGTAGTGGATAGTGGGTTCCTTCAGATATTCTCTAAAGGTATTCCTTCCAAGTGTTTCAATGACTTTGCTTATTATTTATGCAATTTATTCCAGAAGTAATGACAAACACTTTTGTGTCAATAAAGCTACTATTTCTCAATATTGCTCATTTCATTTTATCATAGATCTTTAGCCATAGTAATAATCCTGCCTGCTAGAAGATGGGAACTGGTGGTACAGTTTCTAGAAAATGATCAGTTCTCTTCAAAGAATCAGTTTGATGCCAATGTCAGTGCTGTGTCAAATGCTTATGTTTGGTGATATTAATTAGTTTAAAATAATCACCAGTGTTCTCTTTGTTGTCTTGAGATAAGGAGCATATAAAGACCATGAGCGTGCATGCATGCATTTGTGTGTGTGTGTGTGTGTGTCTATGTGTGTGTGTGTGTCTGTGTGTGAGTGGGCAAGTACCATGCCTATATGCATGTATATGCATGTGGAAAGAATTGGTTCTCTTCTACTGTGGTATGAGTTTCCATAGATCCAACACAAATTGCCAGGCTTGGGAAAAAACAACAATATTCTCTGCTAAGCCATTTAACTGACTTTTTAATTTATAACTATGTGTTCCTTATGTCCTTATTTTTTATTTATTAATCATTTTCTTTGTTTGCATTTTAAGTGTTATCCCCCTTCCTGCTCTCTGCTTCATGAGCCCATGGTGACTGAAGTTTCCTTAAGAACATTATGGCAATGAGAAAACCAACTGCCTAAGAGCAATGAAGTAGTTATAAATATAGTAGTTCTTGATGAAGCAAGGGATGATTTTGGAAAATTAATTATGTATATGCAAGTGTACATGTACATGTATATGTATATATTCCAAGATGTTCTAGGTAACAAAATTAACTAATCATACCTTACCTTTTTAGACATTTACTGTAATGTCTGGCAACTTGACCTATCTAAACACAGCTGATAAAGCCAGGGAGGACACAAAATAATCTTGAATTGCCAAGATAGATACCATAAAGTCCATAAACTAAAACCCATCTACTTTATTCCATAGGAGATTTTCTCTTTACAACAGATGAACTATTCATATGAAACATTTTTAAAAGCTGCATTTTTCTTCTTTTGTTAAAAATTTGTGCTAGTTACCTTTATTCAAAGCTCCAGATTATAAGTTTCTAAGCAAGTTGGGGTTTGTGGGTAATGGGCCTATTAACAGGAGGAAAATGTGAGAGCTTCTATTTTGAAAACCTAGAGAAACAAATATTCATGTGGAGATCAGAGTAAAAACAGGTTTGAGCGCATGCAACAGAAGGAGTGATGGCTGCCAAACTGAGAAGTCCATCAGAAATTTCAGCCTGGTGTAAACAATTGCATGAGGTGTGGGGAACTCTGCTTTATATAATGTGAATGCTGAGCACAGAGCGGCCATCTTTGACCAACTAACTTTCTCATCTCTTGTGTACCGAAACCAATTTTCTTTGACTGCCACTCTCAACCACGGAATGTTTATCATTACTAAAAGCAAAGATCTGCAGAACTTCAACATCACACAGCACATCCTCTTCCAGCCAGTGGCCAGCCAGCGTCCTCATATCTACACCAGCATGGGCAAGCACTACGATGAGCAGCTCTCTGTCACCACAGAGAGCCTCAAGGTAGCAATGGCTCACTTCAATGCTGAAGATTACCCAGAGAGAACTGATCTCCAGGCAGGTGAATGATGCCCTCACAGAACGAGCCACAACAGAGCTCATCTTTGATGACATTTCCTTGACAGATATGACATTCAATAAAGGAGCTTGCAGAGGCAAGAGTAGCCAAATAGGTGGCTCAGCAGGGAGCAAAGACAGCCAGAATTTTGGCTGAAAAGGCTGAGCAGGAGTAGGCAGCAGCCATCATTTCTGCTGAGGGTGACTCCAAGGCAGCTGAGTTGATCGCCAACTCTCTGGTCACAGCAGGCGACGGCCTGATTGAGCTGCAAAAGCTGGAGGCTGCTGAGGACACCACATACCCGTTCTGCTCTCAGAACAGCACCTACCTGCCAGCAGGGCAGTCCGTGCTCCTCCTGCTTCCCCAGTGAGGCCAACCAGGCCAATGCCTTCTTACCCCTCCACCCCAGAAATCACTTGAAATTTAATGATTGGCTTAAAGTGAAGGAAATAAAAGTAAAATCACTTCAGATCTTATAATAATAATAATAATAATAATAATAATAATAATAATAATAATAATAATAACAATAACAATAATAATAATAATAGAGCTGGTATCCATAAATACTTCTATTATAGAAACAAACAAGCAGAAAAACACATTATGATAATTGATATTTATAATAATGACCTTGAGTGATCCTGAAAACAGTTCATTGTTCACTACACTTTTAAATAAGTTATACATTTCATTTGTAAGTGGGAGTACAGTAACCTGTATATGGACTTATAATCCCCAGCACCTACACAAAGGCCAGGCACAACAGCAGGCATCTGCAACTCCAGTGCTGTTGAGGGAGAGGGCAAATTCTTCTCATTGGGTATCAGGTGAGCCAAGTACTGAAGCAGTACTAGACATTCTGTCTCAAAAATAAAATAGAGAGAGATCAAGGATGACATATATTGTCAAAACTCTAGCTGCTATCTTCACACAGTGTACCCACAAAGACATGCATACAGCACACACGCACACACACACACTAAACAGAAGAAAACAGTTTTTATGAGAATACATCAAATAATACATTTTATGAGAGGAATAAATTACAAAAGTGGGCGAGAAAAGGATGTATCATGTTCAATACAGAAAACCTCTAATTCTAATAGGAAAGAATAAAAAGAACCTATAATAAAATTCAAGCACCCCAAAACACATTTAATTAAATTAAATGAATGAACAGATCTCTGTTCATAATAAATGTTAAATATAAATGGCCTTTACTAGCCAACAAAAAGAGATTAGCTAATTTTACTTAAAAACAAAATCTAACTATTTGTTCTATTTCTGGATTTATACCTTAGGAGTTATAAGAAATCATGTCATAGAAATAGTTATGCACATGTTTATTGCATGTTTGTTCGCAATAGAAATGCTATAGAACCAGTCTATATATTCATAAATGAATGAATGAGTCAACAAAATCTAGTATGTATAAACAATGGAATTTTATTAATCTCTAAAGAATTAAATCACAACATTTTGGGAACAGAAGATCGGTGTACTAGGCAAAGTAAGTCAGACAAATATTACATTTTCAATCATATATTTATAATATACAATATAAATGCAAAACATAAAAATAGAGAGAGGAAGGAGAAATGTAAACAAGGTGCATACACAGTATACGGGAGGTAATCAAATACAAGATGTAATAAAAATTTGTCCCAAGAGTGCAAAAAAGAGAATTTAGAAGGAAGGCATCAACAGGAGGGTAGGCAAGGGAGGCTGTGGGGAGTAAATAAGAACCAAGTCCAATGATATATGCATATGAAAATATCACCATGATATCCATTTCTTTATATGCTAACCCAAAAATATAATAAAAGTTAAAGGCAACTTGAAAACAGTAGACATGGAGAAAGTAGAGACAAACAGAAACAGTAATTTATAAAACTAGCCATTGCTTTATAAAATTTCATTTTAATGATACTTAGTATTTGAAAATGATAAGATTCAAATTTTCCAGTGTGAATGATTTATATTAGTAATAATTCAGCTACAGGGTCTTTTAAGTGGCAATATTTGTTCTGCATTAATGATAAAATTGTATTCAGTTCATTGGTATATTCTACTTAAAAATAACTAGGCTCAACCAAATCTTACCAAAATGAAAACTGTATGAGTTGTGTGAGTCTTCATTAATCTGTCAATTTAAATGTATCAAGTGAAGTTACATATGAAACAATACACCTACCCAGGCAGATCTTAACACAAAAATATGAAAATATTTCCCAATTAGTGACAGTAAACAAAAATATGCATCATATCACAAACTCACAGCCATTAAGACAGAGTTTTTGTTTTAAGCCGTTAACATTATTATTAAATATGCACAGCACAACTCTATTTCAGGTGTTTGCATTGTCAGTGCCTTCCATGTTAATTTTGAGATGCTCATTTGAATTGTTTCATTTTTTTTCAAGGTGAGAAAAAAGATGATCTTATAGATATTCTAAGTTATACTGTTACAAGTTTCTATAACTTATATCAATATGAAAAGCCATCCCTCTGTAATACAATTGGCACAAGTAGTGTATGTTTTCTAAATAAAGATAGGGTCAGATTCTAATGGAGACTTTTAAAGGTTGGAATTACTTATACATGTCCACTAGATTTTAATATATTTTGTTTTTCTAAGCTAAAGGTGAAACTATTAGCTCATTATTGAGGAATGTGTATGTGATTCTTTCTCTTGATTATCACATTGTGTGAAGATAGTATTTTTTCTCACAGAGTCCAATAATAATCTTGGCATAGAGAACTTTTGTAGATATTATTTTAAGAGAAATGGCCGAGTTTCTTTATGATATCCAGTATGACTTTGAAATGGCTCAACTGACAGTGTATAACGATTAGTTTAGATAACCATTTCATCACATTGTGTTGGAACATCCAAACATTCCAGAGAGATAGTCTGAAGATTCTCCTTCCTCTGACGAATTTCCAAAGGACTGTCTTTACAACGCAAACATGACTGAATGACCAAATTCCCATGTTCTGAAAATTGATCACGAAATTCTGAAGTCATAAAGTAATACACAACTGGATCAAGACAACAATTCAGATTTGCAAGACACAAGGAAATAATGTGGAAACATAGAGTGCTCTTAATAAAGGAACAGTTTGAGAAGACACGTTGCTTCACCATCATAAAGAATGGGAAGTTGAGATGGTAAGGAGTAAAACAGACTATGAACACCACTGCACACATTAGAACCATTCTCAAAGCCTTTTTCCTTTCTTTAATATTCTCAGGTGGATCTTGGAATTCCTGTAAAGATTTTCTTGTTTTCCATGTACAATATGTAATAATTACAACAGGCAATACAAATCCTCCAAGTTCAGCGGCAGTTACCATGCCAATGGATGAAGCCATACTAATGTCATGAATCCCTAAATCAGCAAAGCATGATTCACTGTTATTGGCTAAGCCAACACTTCTTAGGATAGGAAGTGGCAAACAGGCAGTCCCTACAATGATCCAGACGGCAGCACTGATGCCCACGTCGTACCTCCGCTTCCAGTTTCTGGCTCTGAATGGCTTGAGGAGAAAGAGGCACCTCTGAAGGCTAATGCAGGTCAAGAAAAAAATGCTGGCATACATGTTGAGATATTTCAGATAAAAGCACAGCAGGCAAAGGGCCTTCTGGAATGGCCAGTGACGATTGATATAATAGTAAATCCGAAGAGGTAAGGACAGGACATGAGCAAGGTCTGCCACTGAGAGGTTGATCATGAAAATGATGGCCTTATTCTTCTTGCTGATGAAGCGACACAGAACCCACAGGGCTGCGCTGTTAGCCAGGAGACCTGGGATGAATATGAAGATGTAGGTGGTTGCATACAGAGAGTACTGAAATTTCAAATCATTGGCATTGCAGTTATTCTCAGCAGTGCTGGTACTATTGCTGCCCATCTTGAATATCTCAGTATGTTCTTCAAAGAAAATTGTGGAATTATGGCTCCTGCCAAAAGATATAGGTGGTGGCAAAGAGAGAGAACTGAAACAGCACTTGTAGATAAGTGTGCTTTCCTCTCATACTGTTTGTGCTATTACTTCCCATCTTGAGCATTTACATTCCTTCCTTAGCAAAAGCCTTTGCATGGTGATGTCTGTGGAAAATAGAACAAAGATACAGTTAGAAGCACATCAATACATGTGAAAAAGCATATTGGTTGTATTCCTACCACAGGGGTGTTTAAATATGAACATTCATAAATGTAAAAACTCTCATCTATGTAAAATTAAAATGGTGTGGCAATTTACCAAAAGATAAAAAAAAAATAGTAGTGAAGAAGATATTTTCAAGAATGTTTCCATGGCAATTGCTCCTGCGCTTCTGGCACCTGACAGCTCTTTAGATTTGACCCTGTGAATCGTTTTGGCTGTCTTCATGCTGGGCTTCATCACCAGGCCTCTTTGCCAACTCTTGTCCCTTCTGTGTACCAGATATTAATTACCTCACATCTCAGTACTTGGTACTTAGCCCAGGCCCAGAGCCATGGCCGTGTCCTCATCAACTTCCTGGGTGCTTCCCCTGGTGGCTCTGTACCAGGTAACATCAACACCAAAGCAGCAAGAGAACTTTAAAACATGTGCTGAGCTGGTTCAAGAGGCTGCCAGACTGGGTGCTTGCCTGGCCTTTCTGCCCGAGGCCTTTGACTTTATTGTACGAAATCCTGCCGACACATTACTCCTGTCCGAACCACTAGGTGGGGACCTCTAAGACAATATAGCTCGTTCCCCAGGGACTGTGGAATCTAGCTGTCCTTAGGAGGTTTCCATGAGCGTGGCCAAGACTGGAGCAGAATCAGAAAATCTACAATTGTCATGTGCTTCTGAACAGCAAGGGATCAGTTGTGGCCAGTTACAGGAAGACACATCTATGAGATGTAGAGATCCCAGGTTAGGGGCCTGTGAAAGAAAGTAATTATACCATTCCTGGAGGCATTGTTGAAACACCTGTCAGGTCACAGGAAGGTAAGGTTGGTCTGGCAATCTGTTACGACTTGTCGTTCTCTAAACTTTCTTTAAAAATTGGCTCAAGCTTGGTCTGAAACACTTCCTTCTCCTTCAGCCTTTGGATCTGTTATGGGCCCAGCCCTCTGGGAGGTACTGCTGTGGGCCCATACCATTGAATCTCAGTGCTATGTAATAGCAGCAGCTCAGTGTAGATGCCACCATGAGACAAGAGCAAGTTATGGCTACAGCATGGTGGTTGACCCGTGGGGCACAGTAGTGGCCTTCTGCTCCGAGGGACCTCTGCCTTGCTCGAATTGATCTTCACTTTCTGCAACAGATGTGCCAGCACCTGCCTGTGTTCCAGCATCGAAGACCTGACCTCTATGGCAATCTGGGTCAGCCACTCTCTTAATGCTTTTAACTTCTGTTGGTTGAGACACACAAACACATGCCAACTGTGAGGAGATGCTACTGTGACTTGTAGGCAGGACCCAAGCATGGTTCCCTTCACTTGTAGAACTTTAAACTCAAGTCCATGGGAAAGAAGAGAATTAGACCTGACCTCAGATTTCAGTTTCAGAAATGTGAATTTTTTTTTATATAGTCACTGTTTATTTCATGAAAACTGAAGTTATGCTGAAGGCTGAGCAGCACTGGCAATGAAAATTATGTAATAATCAAAAAAGAATGTTTACATGATATTTTAAGATTCATATTTTAACAACAACTTTAGCTAGGTTTTTACTCTGAGAGAGAATCACCGAAGTTTCATAGCTAACCAACATCCAAGATCTCATGGACAAAGAGCCCCCAGAGAAATTTCCCAACACCCTTATGAAGTTCCATGTTGGATTTGTATAACTGTTTCT
Source organism: Micromys minutus (assembly GCF_963924665.1). Classification (NCBI taxonomy): domain Eukaryota; kingdom Metazoa; phylum Chordata; class Mammalia; order Rodentia; family Muridae; genus Micromys; species Micromys minutus. Next base: position 52,830,235 of record NC_137970.1, on the reverse strand, counting down.
GCTTAAAGTTTGAGATTTAGCAGAGTTATTGTCATCATCTCTGGGTGAATTAACTTGTAATCCATGTTCAAGAGCTATTTTATAAATTATGAGACGGTTGCTAAGGTGAGTTATGAATTCCTGTGAATGTCTGGGGATTAAGGCTCTAAGGGCTGGCAGATCACCAGGTTTTCTGGATGATAAGGTCCTGGGAAAAAAACAGAGCTCCCTTCTTCAAAATTTTACTGAAAGCGTAGTTTGGTTTGTTTGTAACACCTTTTATAAACTCTTTTCCCAAAAGTTCTGCGTTTCTTAGCAGCTTCAGATACTCATATACATTATAACTAGCTTCTCACATTTCAGTCACCTACCAGAGACTCTAAATGGCATTGTGTCACACATGAAGAGGTGATTTCTTCCCTTTAGCTCTCAATTCCAGTTAAAATTATTCATGTAAATGTTTTTTGAGTGGTCATAACTTTCATAAGTATCTTCCATCTATTTAGTGACTTAAAATTTGTTCCCATGTTGTTCCAACTTAGTTATTCTTGTCAAAAAGACAAAGTAGTCTACTCCCTGTTAGACATAAAAGCTCTTCAAATATCTCAAGATAACAATCATGTCTTTTCTCAAATCTTCCTTATCCAGATTAAACATTCATTTCCTAATATGACATTGTCCTTGTACATGGTTTTGTTTTATGTTAGATCATTATTACTTTTGGACAAAAGCCACTAGAGTACAGCTTATTTTATCTTTGATGCAAAAGTTTAACTGCTAAATGTTTGATAATTTTTATGAAATGTTTTTATATTATGATTTCAAACACAAAAGAATAAAGAAGATGCTAATGTTTCATTGTACTTTCTAGTACTTAAATGGGCAATTAGTTTGCTACACATTTAATAAAGCTAAAAAAATGAGACAGGCTTAATGGTAACAAGTACTCAAGTGGTCAAGTAAAATGAATATGTTGCAATGTCTCTTGATTTAGTCTGGAAAGTAATATAGGGTCTTGGACCATGTGTACAAGCTTATACACAGCCAATTAAAAATCATAAAATGTGGTCAATTCAGACAAAGACCATACAGTGTTAAAACCCATTTGATGTCTCTGCAGTGAGTGCATGTAACTCTTGGATAAACTATATTTACTGAACTGAAAGTTCAGTGCTTAGTCAAACAAGAAGGTCATTCAGGCAAACAGCTACTTTGATTTTTTTTGCACTGAGTTAAATATGCAGCCGAATTTGGGCAACTGGTTCAGTAAAGTGTAAATAAAGGCAATAATATCACCTTTTTATAATTTTCTTGACTAAGTGAAATAATTGATATTGTTGTTTACATTCAAACTAATTTAAAAAATACTTGCAAATACAAACAAGGTGGAGGATTCAAATACTATCATCTTTCATTTTATCCTAGAAATGAATAACAATTACTAAATGTCCATTCTGGTCAGATGCTATTATAAGAACTGTGTGTAGACTCTATCAATCTTTAATACCAATGGTTTGAAATAATGACAAGTAATGGCTGTTTTGTCAGATGAACAAACTGAAGCTTCCAAAAACCAAGAGTCACTTCCTCCATGAAGCACTTTTTGACATTCACAAGTTAAAAAAAGTCATTTTTCTGGATTTACTGTCTACATAATTATGGCCATTCTCTTTAGTGGGTATCACATAATATTTCTGGCAAAATTAGGTCACTTTCCATTCCAGGTGGCGTTGCTGCAGGAAACAGCTAGAAATGTCCTTTGGGCCAAATACTCATCCTCTTATTACATCTTTTCCTCCCCAAATAAAAGTGTAGTAAAGTGTCCTGACTGGGAAGTTTCTGTTGACTGTTGGGTGAATAATTTTATGAAAGAGCAAGAGAAAGTCTCTGAGAGGAAGAGAATGGATGGGAATGACTAAGTGTCTGGGGATTAGAACTTAGCTGTGATGTTTGGCTTGACCACCAGGTGTCATAAGTACACCAATGTTCAAATACTTGAAAGGGATTTGTTTAAACCCCATTAATAGAATTAAAAGAGAGATCAATAGGCATTCTGTGAACTTCAAAAACAAAATCCTATCCACAGTGTTTTTTGTTTTAAGCTTCCATACTGCATAATCATTTTCTAAAGGTTTACATTTCTAGATGCATTATAGATTCATAGAGCTAGTAAACACTTCTAGATAAAAATCAGTTACTTTTTGAAAGAGAAAAATAATACCAGAAAAGGGAAAACTAAAACTTACAAATTCAAACAGAAAGTTAGTGGTGATGGTTGAACTGGATGTCTTGCCTCTCACTGCAGAACAATATCTAACTTTTCCAGGAACTTTGAAAATAGAAAGCACATTTTTGTAATTATACAATAACACAAATATTCAGAAATAAACCAGTGCCAGATTTGAGACCACTAACCTTGACACTGAACTGTTAAAATAAGAGAGATTGCTTTCTTCCATTTTCCAGGGCAAATACACTACTTATAAGTGAATAATTCTAGTCCCTGATGATAAGATTGTGTAAGAAGCTGCCTATAAAAACTTTAATTATGTTATTCTTAATTTTTAATTATTTCTACACATAACGAGATGTGTTCTTTAGAACACATTGATAAACAAAAACAAAACAAATTTTATTAATGTAAAATAATCAGCCTGAGATTCTCATACAGTCTGGATTTATTCATAAACAGACATTTATATATACAAGATTTATGAGGCCCAATATTCTCACTCATAACTTTCCAGCAAAAAATATAAATTATGCTGATTTACAAATTAATTCATATAAAGCTATTTAAATTTAATTTGATTTATATACACATATAACGTTATGAACACTGTTATAATCACTTAATCATAGTGTAAAAGTCCATGTCAGTAACATTTAAATCACAAATTTAATTGATATTTACATTTTTATTAGAATTACCTAGTATGATTTATTTAAGTAATGCACATTGTATCAGATTACCATTTTATTTGTTATTAGAAACAATTAGAATGTCGAGAATGGTGATACCTGCCTACAATTCAAACATAGAGAGGTTCAGATGGGAAGATCAAAAATTCAAGGTCATTATTATTACATAGATATCTCAAGGGCAACCTGGTACTTTGTGAGATCTCTCAAGAAAAATTAAAAGCTATAACATTATTGCACACCCATCTATATCTTTGAGCAACTTGTTTCTTAAATTTTAAGTTGGATTGCTAGGCATTAAATGTGTCCACATTATCCAAGAAGGTTTCCCATATGAAACTTCAAAATCCATGTTCTTTTTTGTAACATCACAATGTCAAATATGGTAGTGCTCCAAATAGATCAGATCTAATTTATCTAGTAGTACATACATACAGCTAAGTATGACTCAATCAAATGATAGGTGGCAAATTGTGAATGCATATACTGAACATAGCTCTATACATTGTTCAACAACTAAAGCTAAATATCATATTCTTTATCTCATATATTTATGATTTTCTTGAGACCATTTAAGATTTCCGCTAGCGAGGATGATATTCTCTGGCATCAATGGGAGGAGAAGCCTTTGGTCCAGTGAAGGCTTGTTTTCTCAGTGTAGGGAAATGCCAATGTACTGAGGTGGGAGAGGGAGGCTGGGAGAGGAAGCACCTTTATGAAGGTAATGGGAGGGGGAAGGGGATGGGATCGGAGGAAGAGGATAACATCTGAAATGTAAACGCAGAGAGTATCCAATAAAAAAAAAAATGGGAGAAAAAAAGATTTCCTCCTAGCAACTCTCCAGAATTCTAACTGTTCTTTGCTATTTTTGCGATGGTGCACAGTAGACCCCCAGATTGTATGACTCATTTCTTAACACCCAGCTAATGGATCAGCTGTAGTTGGAGAACTACAAGAGTTATCTTAACATCATAATGAAAAGAATCTTTAAAGTTACACATTTAATTGGCCTGTAACTACAAATCCAAATACTTTAACACATGGTCCTCAAAGGTAATCATTCTTCAGAATGATCTAGAATTCAGTCCTACCAGAATTTTTCACTCAGTAAATCTGAGATGAGGATCACTTCTAATATTTATCTCATGGAATTCGGGGATTACTCTGAAAAGGACTGTTCCAACACACCTCTGATACCAGAAAGAATTGTGTTAGCTCAGAAAAGTGTTATTTTCTTTTCCTCTCACAGACATTTTTTAAACCAGTTAACTCACTTTTTATCTTTTCCACATTGGAGATGGGAAATGTTTTTGAGAATTTTGTGGTCTAATTTCCAGTCTGGCATCTTTGTCTACACTCAATTATCTCTCCTCTCTTGATAACCTGAACAAATGCTACTAGTGATAATAATAAAAACATTAAAGGAAATTTTGCTCAGTGATTAAGAGCACTTGTTATCACAAAGGACCAGGGTTCAATTCCCAGTCCCTACAGGGAAGGTACACCACCTTCTCTTACAGCAAGCACACATGTGGTGCACAGACATACATTCAGGCAGAAAACTCATGAACATAAAATAATAAAAAAACCTAATTTTAAAAAGTTAAAATATTATATCATTTTCAGGTTTTTAAAAATAGCCAGGGTTCTCAGTTTAAAAAATAAATACATCTTCCAAAATTGGAAAACAACCTCAGTTATCTAAATTAGTTATTTACTATCCAGTGGTTGCATCTCTGAGCAACCATTATTGAACTTATTTCTGAAACATCTTATGCAACTAGTTCCATGTAAAAGTTATTTTTTAATGTTCAGAGTCACTACCATACTGTAGCTTAAGCACTTGTATAAACACTGCTTCTCAAAATTCAAACCACGTTAAGACAAAACATGCATTATAAGAAAACAAATTACTTTGTCTTAAACTTCCTAGTCCTCCTCCAGTGTCAGGAACTTCAAAACAGGAGGTTCAATAAAAGTCAAAGGACACAGTGACTTTAAGACATTCTTTGGTAAAAATACTTTGCTCATTTGTGGCTGATTTTCATTTTAACAGTAAAATCTATTTCTGATTTTACTACTACCCCCTCCCCCAGAATTTGGAAAAACTCATAAACTTTTTCCCAAAAGCACCTATTTCAAATTATATTTTATCTGGTGCCAATGTAACTTAAATTCAGTTTGCAGGCTTTGTTTATCTTTCTTTCTTGACCATAAATATAACATAGTAGTACAACTACTACTATTTTCAGATAAATCTTAGTTCAAAAACAATTATCTGTGCTTATGAGTTGTTTTTCTTGATTTATCTTATCTACACTCTTGTAAATTACACAGTGTGCACCATTGTTTATATGTTCAAAGAAGGAAACTAATTTTTACAATGTTTGTTTCTGGCATATAGCAATGTCACAATGCATGCTGCTTTTATTCTCTTTTGTTTTGTGAAATTCTTCTGAGTCATAAGAGAAGACAAAATGTAAATACATTTCAAAGTTCAGCTTAATTTTCTTTCAACTCAGGAAACTAGTCTTGACTTCATAAGCTCCATCATCCTCAGTTTTCTTTGGATTTTTGATATATCTGCCAACTTACAACTGCATAGGTATCATATTTCATGACAATTGAATTTACTGAAAATTCCTAATGCACCTTGTACACCTTATACGATTTCATCCTCATGACAACTCAGAATTTGACAACTGGAAGCTGGTACATATTTCTATAGTGTTTGGGAAATTGATTTCATGCCTTAATCTTCTTAATATGTATATTATCTAAGTATATTTAAAACATAGTTTCTACTCCTTTGGAACTGTCTATTTACATGATGGTTACTATGACATAGACTCAATCCCTACAACACATAGCTTGAACATCTTTACCGATGACTAGCCTCATACATAACCAACAAATCATATTACTATTTTTCTGAGCTTTAAAATATATAGTCATTTCTTTTATCCTGCTTCACTCAGTTCTATTCTGACACAAATAGCCATTGTCTCCATCTCTTGCTTAGTTTCTAAATCTCTTTCTTTCTAAGGAAATTCAATGAAATTGAGCTGATATTGATCCGAAGTGAAGTTCTTCAAGGTAATGAGTTACTTGCCATTCAAGTGTAAACAACTGAGAAAAATCACTAAGTAGTGAAAACCAAAAATCATAAATGAATAAATAAATAAATTCAAATAATCACAAGGAAATGTTTTTGTAACACAAATGACAAGTTAATAAAATATTAAATAAATTATGCCATAATACCATGTAATAGTGAGACAATGAATTCTTGAGAATCCCACTAACACCTAAATGTGATAAATCAAATACAAGAAATGTATATACATTGGGGCAGAGGTAAAAATTGGTAAACTGGAATAAGATGAATGTATATATTCAATTATATGTTTCCTACAGAGAATAGATAAAATGCATTATCAATATGCACAATACCTTGAGTTCATTCTCAGCACTGAAATACTAAAACAAATCTACTAATATGTTGAGCATGGCATGTGCCTTAATTTTAGTTCATTGAAAGGTAAGCTAAGACAAAAGCTCGATTAATTCAAGGCAAAGTTGGCCAAAATAAAAATTTTGTACTTTAACAAATATAAATGAATTTCCAAACAACCTGTTAAGTAACAGATGGGTAAAAATATCACCAAAATATTAAAATGTTTAGATTAGTCTTTAGAGGAAAAGTTTTAGTTAAAAGATATATTAAAATAGACAGAATTTTCAAATCTATGATCTAATTTTTTACCTTATAAAAATCATCAATAGAAAAAAAGAAAATATGTAGCTGACTCTATGCCACAGCTCTCTAGACCCAGAACCCACTGAGGGAGAGAACTTATCCTCCGGAAGTGCTGACACACCTGAGAGCACAGGTAACTCCACCACTTCTGCTCTGAGGGACCCACCTAGAGCCTTCAGAACACAGGAATTAAGAAGCACTAACATGGAAACAGTCAAAGTTTTCTTGGTGTATATAGATTAAAGTTAATGATTTTTGAATACCAAAAATTGCCACAAGGCTATATTCTTAGCTCATGAATTATTAATGATTTAAGGCCTTGGTGTTCTACATGTACTTTATGCTTATGATAACTAGTAAGATTTGAATGAATACTATCAAACCTTTAAAAGAATCAAGTACTGACAATATATATTCATAGAGTTTTGTGCCAAAATGCTTTTGAAAAAATCTGTACATGTATCTCTCTTTTTTAAATAAAGTTGTAAGAAAAAAATAAATAAAATATAAATACAAAGAATATCCAATAAAAATTTAATTAAAAAAAGAAGCACTTTGGGACAGTATCCTTCCAGTTTCTGTCTGCACCCTGTGCTGACAATGTGTCACAGCTCTCTGTACCCAGACACTGCTTGGAGAGATATGGTCCCCCCAGTAATGCTGACACACAGGCTTGCAGGAGGGTCAAGAAAATGTCAGAATCAGCAAGACCAGCTAATACCAGAGATAAGCAGACGGTGAGAGGCAAGGCCAAGAATATAAGCAACAGAAATCAAGGCCACTTAGCATCATCAGAACCCAGTCCCCCTATCACAGCAAAGCCCACAGGCTCACAAACTAGCAGGAGGGATAAGCTCCAGTCAGAAACAGCAAGACCAACTAACATCACAGAAAACAAAATGGCAAGAGGCAAGCATAGGAATCTAAGCAACAAAAATCAAGACAACTTGGCAACGTCAGAATTCAGTTCTCCCACCACAGCTAGTAGTGGATATCCCAACACACCAGAAAAGCAAGATTTTGATTTAAAACCAAACCTCATGATGATGATAGAGGACTTTAATGAGGGCATAAATAACTTGGGGAAATACAGGAGAACACAGGTAAACAAATAGGAGCCCTTAAAGAGAAAACACAAAAGTCCCTTAAAGAGCTACAGGAAAACACAACTAAATAGGTGAATGAATTGAACAAAAAGCATCCAGGATCTAAAAATGAAAATAGAAACACCAAAAAAAATCACAAAAGACACAACCCTGGTGATATAAAACATAGGAAAGAAATCAGGACTCATAGATGCAAGTATCACCAACATAATACAAGAGATAGAAAAGAGAATCTTAGGTGCAGAAGATACCATAGAAAACAGTAAAAGATTACTCAAAGAAAAATGCAAAATGCATAAAACTCCTAGCCCAAAACATCCAGGAAATCCAGGATATAATGAGAAGACCAAACCCAAGGATAATAGGTGTAGAAGAGAGCAAAGACTCCCAACTTAAAGGATCAACAAATAGCTTCAACAAAATTATATAAGAAAATGCCCCTAACCTAAAGAAAGAGATGTCTATGAACATACAAGAAGTCTACAGAACTACAAATAGATTGGATCAGAAAAGAAATTACTCCTAACCAAATAATAGTCAAAATGCCAAATGTACAAAACAAAGAAAGAATATTAAATGCAGTAAGGGAAAAAGGACAAGTAACATATAAAGGCAGACCTATCAGAATTAGACCAGACTGCTCAACAGAGATATATGAAGGCTAGAAGATCCTGAACAGACATACAGACTCTAAGAGAAAACAAATGTCAACCCAGGCTACTATATATAGCAAAACTCTCAATTAACATAGATGGAGACACCAAGATATTCCATGACAAAAGAAAATTTACACAATATCTTTCCACAAATTCAGCCCTACAAAGGATAATAGATGGAAAACACCAACACAAGGATGGAAACTAGACCCTGGGAAAAGCAAGAAAGAAAACAAATCGGTATCCTTCCTCTACTCAAATGATAAACAGGCTGAGAAAGAAATTAGAGAAATAACACCCATCACAATAGTCACAAATAATATTAAATGCCTTGATGTGACCCTAATCAATCAAGTGAAAGATCTTCATGTCAAGAAGTTCAAGTCTTTGAAGAAAAAAAAATTAAGAAGATCTCAGAAGGTGCAAATATTTCCCGTACTCATAGACTGGCAGGATTAATATAGTAAAAATGGTCATCTTGCCAAAAGCAAGCAACAAATGACAAATTTAATGTAATACCCATCAAAAATCTCAACTCAACTTGGCATAGAGTTAAAAAGAGCAATTTGCAAAAAAAAAAAAAAAAAAAAAAAAAAAAAAGAGCAATTTGAAAATTCATTTGGAATAACAAAAAACCCAGGATAGTTAATACTATTCTCAACAATAAAACAAGTTCCAGAAGAATCACCATCCCTGACCTCAAGCTGTATTATAGAGCAATACTGTTAAAAAAAAAGAAAAAAAAGAAAACCCTGCATGGTAGTGGTAGAGAGTCAAGAAGGTAGATGAATGAAATAGAATTGAAAATCTAGATATGAACCCACACACCTATGGTCACTTTATCTTTGACAAAGGAGCTAAAACAATCTAGTGGAAAAAAGACAGCATTTTCAACAAATGGTGCTGGTCCCACTGGTGGTCAGCATGTAAAAGAATGGAAATCAATTAAGGGCCTTCACATAAAACCAGATACACTCAAACTAATAGAAGAGAACATGGGGAAGAGCCTTGAACACATGGGTATTGGAGAAAAATTCCTGAACAGAACACCAATGGCCTATTCTCTAAGATCAAGAATAGCCAAATGGGACCTCATATAATTGGAAAGCTACTGTAAGGCAAAGGACACTGTCATTATGACAAAAAGGCAACCAGCTGAATGGGAAAGATCTTTGCCAATCCTACATCTGAGACAGAGCTAATATACAATATATACAAAGAATTTAAGAAGTTAGACTCCAGAGAAGCAAATAAACTTACTAAAAATAGAGGACAGAGCTAAACAAATAATTCTTAACTGAGAAAATCAAATGCTGCGAAGCACCTAAAAAATGTTGAACATCCTCAGTCATCAAGGAAATGCAAATCAAAACAACCCTGAGATTCTACCTCACACCAGTTAGAATGGCTTAGATAATAAACTCAGATGGTGGCGAGGATATGGAGAAAGAGGAACACTTCTCCACTGTTGGTGGGGTTGTAAGCTGGTACATCCACTCTGGAAATCAGTCTGGAGGCTCTTCAAAAATTAGACTACCTGAGGACCCAGCTATACCACTCCTTCGCATATACTCAAAAGATGCTTCAACATATAACTAGGACACATGCTTCACTATGTTCATAGAAGACTTATTTATAATATCCAGAAGCTAGAAAGAACTTAAATGTCCTTAAACAGAGGAATGGATACAGAGAATGTGGTACATTTACACAATGGAGTACTACTCAGCTATTAAAAACAATGACTTCATGAAACTCTTAGGCAAATGGATGGAAATAGAAAATATCGTCCTGAGTGAGGTAATCCAATCACATAAGAAAACAAAAACAAAAACCAACAACAACAAAACACACATGGTAAGCACTCACTCACAAGCGGGTATTATTAGCCCAAAAGCTGGGATTACCCATGATACAATTCACAGACCACATGAAGCTCAAGAACAAAGACCAAAGTGCAGATGCTTCAGTCCTTCTTAGAAGGTAAAACAAAAATATTCACAGGAGGAAATACAGAGACAATGTTTGAAGCAGAGACTGAAGCAAAAGCCTTCCAGAGACTGAGCCACCTGTAGATCCATCCCATATGCAGCCACCAAACCCAGACAATATTGCTGATGCCAAGAAGTAAATGCTGAGCAGAACCTGATACAGCTGTCTTCTGAGAGGCTCTGCCAGAGCATGACAAATACAGAGGTGGATGCTTGAGTCAACGATTGTACCAACAACAGGGTCCCCAATGGAGGAGTTAGAGAAAGGATTAAAGAAGCTGAAGGGGTTTACAACCCCATAAGAGCAATAATACCAAACGGCCAGAGCTCCCAGGAACTAAACCATTATCCAAAGAGCACACATAGAAGGACCCATGGTTCCAGCTGCATATGTAGTAGAGGATGGTCTTGTTGGGCATCAATGGGAAGAAAAAGCCCTTGGTCCTGTGAAATTTCGGTGTCAGAGTGAGGAGGTGGGAGGTGTTGGGTGGGTGGGGAAGCAACCTCATAGGAGCAAGGAGTGGGGAGATTGGTAAGGGTGTTATGGAAGGGAAACCAGAAAATGATATAAATAAAATATATCAAAAAAAAAAAAAAAGAATCAGAGGACATGGATTCTCATTATCTGTGTCTGTTTCATGATGGCATTCAGGTTCTTTGAGGATTAGAGTTTACCTCTAGAAAACATGAATAATAAAAAAAAGCCTGTTTGCGTCACAGAATCATTGGGGTCAAATATGAAAGTATGCATAATTTACGGCTCTCTATGTGAACTACAATGTGTGTGTGTGTTTGTGTGTGTGTGTGTGTGTGTGTGTGTGTGTATGTGTGTATAAAGAAAAAAAGAAGTAAATGAAAATCTTGCAATATTACAATATAAGTAAGCAAAAAAAGTATAAAATAATAGAATAAACAATGAACCAAAATTGATTCCTTGAATTCATAAACAAAACTTTAAAGCTTTTAACTTGACTAGAAAAATAAAGGGAAAAATACTACAGCTTACTAATAACAAGGCTTGAAATAGAAAACATTACTGACTGAATAAAATAAGGGTTATATAAAAATACTATTAACAACTGTATGCCAATGTTTACATGGCTAAATTTAGATTTTTTTTTAGAATCCAGTCAAATTTTATTTTTAAAAATGTTTTTAAAAATCAAATATACCTAGGAAGAAAAGAAACAAAATTCACAATCAATAATCACACCAGAATGAAAATGTAGGCTCTGAAGTCTTCGGTAATGACTGATAAAGCTCTTAAAAATGAATTAAGCCTGAAGGCTCAATGTTATTAAAATGGTAATGGAGCCATATTGGTCTACAAAATAATTCCAATGCCTGTCAAATCATAGCTGCCTTATTGACAAAATGATATAAAAAAGGTTTCCCCAAAGATGCAAAGAGCTTATGATAAGGGAAAGCATAGAAGATGCAGAGTTTCACATGTGAAATGATAGGAATCAAATCAGTTGGCTGGAGCATGTTGACCACATATAGGTGATTGCAATCTATTTTAAAATTTAAAAATACAACATATAATTTGGCAACTGGAAGCATGTTCATGGTTTTGTAGTATTTGGAGAATTTGTGAAGTGTGTGATCAAGGGGTGCTCTAGAAGTCCGAATAAAACTTTGGGAAAAAAGAAATACTGATGTAATGATCACAGAACAACTGAATAGCTGAACAGAAAAGTATGAAATTGGTACCCATCACAGCCTTCATCTTTTCATCTGTCAACTCAGATAAGCTATAGTCCAAGCTATTAAGTCATGTCTGCATGAACACACACACACACACACACACAGAGAGAGAGAGAGAGAGAGAGAGAGAGAGAGAGATGAACTTATGAGCTCAGAAGAAGTTTCCATTTTTTTTTTAATTGTAGAAAGTACTGTAAAAAAAGAAAGCATAAGTTGCAGCTATCCATTTTTAGAACATAGTAATTATTCAAAAGAAAAGTAGTTTTCTTTAGGATATTTTCATACATGTACATAATTTTTTTGCGTATTACGCTATTCTCTCCCTTCTTCCTCTTTCCCACAGGTTACCCCACCCGAAAATAGTCTCTTTTCTTCTTTGTTTATATATACATAATGTTAAATTCTTCATTCATCGGAAGAAATGTGATAGTTGTGTTTCTTAGTCTGGCTTATTTTGTCTAACGGACTGTCCTTTGGAGTTTTATTTTTCCCCTATTTTCCTTGTAATGAAATAATTCTCTTCTTCATGTTTGATTAATACCTCCATTATACAACACTTCCTTTACCTATTCTTTCATTGATCTACAGCTTAACTAATTTCATATAGAACTTATTGTGAATATTACTGAAATAAATATAAATATTCAGGTATTATTTATTCCTCAGATACATATGTAAGTGGTATTTCAGAATCATATGATAGTTCTATTTTTAGGTTTTTGAAGAATATCCATAATGATTTTCACAAAAGCTAGACTAAAAGACATCTTAATTAACAGGACAAAAAAATTCCTTTCTTTAATGTTGTGTTGGTGACTCTCCTGTTTCTGATGTAAAAAATACTATGACCAAGAACTCAAGATTACCTTAGCTTCCAATTCCAGAGTTGAAAATGGCAAGAGGAGGTATGACAGCAGGCAGCTGGAGCAGGAAGCTGAAAGATCATATCTTTAGCCAACAGCACGAAACAGAGAGAAAACTGCAAGTGGAACAAAGCCATAAAGCTCAAATCCCACCCCAGTGACATATTTCCTCCAACAGAGCCATAACATTGTAAAGATTCTGTAACTTCCACTAGCAGTGTCACCAACTGGGGACCACATTTAATATCTGAGCTTATGAGGGAAATTCATCCTTCAAACTACTATACACATACTACCAATGTTTTCCCTCCTTGGTGGAGGTTGTTCTGGGTGCATCAAAACAGAGTGGCAATGTTTTGATTTATGTTTCCTGGTTGGCTAAGGATCTTGTCCATTTTCCATGTACTTATTTCTTCCACCACTAGGTGGTATGTAGGTCTGGGGGAAGGAGGAAGTAGTGGCTCCATATTCAGTCAGGTCTTGGCCTCATGATTTTTCCTTGTCTTTGTTCCTCAAAATGATGCAACCCTACCTTAGGCAAAACTCTGTGTATAACAAGTAATTGGAAGCTGCTTATGCTAAAATACCAATGACTCCTCACGTGTACCCACAGAGTTACTAAAAACAGAATGAACCTGAAATCTCAGCCATACTTTTATGTATGTCTTTTTGTGTTACATCAGCTGATGGGACAGAGCTAGATCCTTGGCCTTACATCTATAAGGACTGCTTAATAATACTTTTTGTCTCTGCTTTTTGTTCTGTTTAAATCTAAAGTTCACATCAGCTTTGCAAACTTAGACTTGAAGTCCTTGGTCTCCTTTTTCTACCCCTGTTCAGAGTGTGGCCATGTTAGAAAACTTTTCTCTTTCTACTTTTCACCTTTGCTTATTTTTTAATTGGACAATTGAGGTATGTAAGCTGCTTGGAGCTCCCAGAGCTCTGGTTTTCACTCTAAAATCTCAGTGCAAGAGATTGATTCCAGATAATCAGGCATGTGATATAATTTTAATATGTTTGAAGACATTTCCATGAAATGCTTTAAGGAAAATCATTTAGATAATCTGAGAAGATACCTTTCAACGTTAGAAATTGTAACAGTAAAGGTTTCCACAAAGAAACCTGCAGGTAGCGGCTTCTGCCTGTGCATTCAATCCTGCTTGTTCTGAAAGGACAATCTAATCAGAACCTACTGTGGAATAGACAATTCCTTGTGATCTCTCTTAATTTATGTCTAATACTAGTTTTGTTGCATAAATTGTATGTTGACTGACATTAATATGAGCTACAGTAGCACTTTTTTAAAAGAACCTTCTTAAGGATAAATTTTGGAATTTTTCTTGAACTTGGGGGAATTTGATGTTCACTAATTTGATTAGGATTAAATGTCTCAATGACTGTTTAATATGGTGAAAAGATCATGGTAGTCTAAGGCATTATTTGGCAATAGAAGTACTCAAAATATTGTCATTGAAAAATTCTAATCAATCTTAAATATAATAAAGTTATAAAATATCATGTATCTATTATAATTATAAATTTCAAATATTTAGAAATACATAATAAAGTTACTTATTCTTCAGTATGTAAGAGGAAATGGCAAAAGAAAAGTTTAAGCCCATAAACTTGAATTTGAAGCTGAAGTTTCATGTTGATAACCTATAAGCACTATTAAAAAAAAAAAAAAAAAAAAAAAAAAAAAAAAAAAAAAAACTTATCTTCTGTTGTCATTGGGCCAACTTAGTTCAACCAAAAAAAGTCATTTTTTTTTTTAGTTTACAATTATATAAATACTTTTCTTATAGAGCGGCACTAATGGGAAACACATAGATAATAAAACTGAAATGGACAACAAATCCAATTGAAGCTAGTAATATTAAACACCTAAATTGCTCTGCATTTTCTCTAGTCAAAACAGTTCCCTGAATTCTACCTAAAGATTTTACTGTTCCTTTGCCTTAGGATTTTTGAAAGTATTCTGTGTGGTAGCTCTTTCTGATTCTTTTCAAGACTTTCTACCCCAAGTTCTCATACTTCTAAACCAAGAAAATAATTCTAGTCCTAGTAGGTGTCAATAAGTAAGGCACAATTTATAAATCACAAGTCTTCTAGCTCTGTGGCATGCCTAACTATTGATTTGTATGGAATATGTTGACATAACACAATAAAAGTGACAGATAACATGCTGTTTTGAAGGTGGCATTCTTCCACATTTGGGTAAACTACTCAGGCTTTGCTATTTTTTTTTTGTTTGTGTTGTTTGTGGTCTGCTAAAATCTATATGTTAGAACCTACTCACCAATATGATGACACTGAAGAGTGGGATTTGGAGGGAAGTTGTTAAGTGAAATCCTTATGAATGGAACTACCATACCAAGTTTGTCAAAATGTTCTCAGAGATTTGCTTTTCAGTATGTAAAGATGTGTGAACAATGTACCAAGTATGTGCCAGAATAAAAGAGAGTCAACTCTAGGACACAATGGTACTTTACCTTGATATTATACTTCTTACCTCCTAGTTAATGACAATAAGCTCTTCAGCTTATGGTCCCCAAACAAACTAAAAATATGAATGTACTAAATGACTCACAATTGTCTAATGTCTATTGGATTTTGGCAAATCAAGGTTGCAATGCAGCAGAAATAATATTTATGGTATTAACAGATGACAATACTATATGTAAGGAGCTTTTTTGAGACTCTTTGTGGGTGAATCACATTGTACATTATTGTAATTTGGAGGGAATAACTGTCATCCTTTTCAGGTAAGTATTGTTGGAATTGTTAGTTGGCCTTCCTAGAGACTCAACATGCCACTTGAGGTGATCATCTTAAACTAGGTATACTAGCCCTTTCAAGCCATAAATTTGTAAAAAGTATATCAGTAATCCATTATCAAATGCAAATTTTATATATATATGAGATTTTTTTAACAACCCCAAAAGAACAAATAACCTCCATGCAAAGTAAACCAAACTTTATAGTCAGATTATGAGGTTTTAGGATATAGTCCATTAACTCAAGAACTAAGTAGTCCTATGGTTTTTCAATGATTCTGAATGGTGTATAAACACAAATGAAGGTGGACAACTGCAATATTATAGCTTCTTCCTGAAACACCCTTCCCCAAAGATTATAGAAAGCTTAATACTCCTGGTGGAAAGAATACTTACAGGTGACCTTGACTATCCATTTTGCTCAAAAGGTGAATTCCCAGGAGGTATGATCCTATCTGAACTCATGTGTCATAGCTGATGTTTCAGATGGACAACGTGTGATTCAGAAAGTGCACTAGGCTGAGTGGTTTTGAGGAACAAATATCTGGCTAAAATTCTCAACTTAACGTAAATCTAATTGTAAAGTGGCTAGACAAGCATATGAAATCTGTCCTAGATTAAGTAATAAAGGCCAAAGCCTTGGACTGACAATTTATACTCACTAGAATAAAACAGCAAGTCGGAAATAAGAAATATTGGAGAACATGGATAGCAATCAGAGTATATTAATTTCTGGTTAGAACTTCAAATATAGTGCTGCTTTGTAAAACAGGTCGGAAGTATCTCAAGATGTTACACATAGAATTATTGTATGACTCAAGCCAACTATCTCTATGTATTACAACCAAAGAAACTAAGCTTTGAGAATGATAAAATTCACATGTGAATGTGAATAGCAGTATCATTTATTGGAATAGAAAAAAAAGATAATCCACAAGCTCATCTATAAAAGCTAGATGAAAAAATAGGATGTCAGGATGGAGGCAAAGTACATTGACTTGGAATAAGGATCAGACAAAATGTACTATATGAGCAAAGGGATGATTTGAAGTTTTAAAATGAAACATTCTAATTAATTTTGTTAATATGTGAAGGAATAAATGTCACAGGAACATACCAAATAGTGAAGTAAAAGCACTGGACAAATTCCCATAGTCATACTAAAACATTATACATCCTAGAAATAAAAAAAAAAAATCTCAACAAAATCAGTTGCATATGGTGTCATTATTTAAGATACTACCAGCAGCTCTAGACAGCATAATATGACAAAGAAAAAAGAGCAAACATAAAGCAAAAAATATATATTATCTATTTGAAAACAATAACTTTTAAGTATAAAAATGAAGGAATCTAAGAAGTGCAGAGCTTCACAAAGACTTGAAGTGACATGGTGGCAGTAAATCCAGGGGCCCTCAACACTCAGAGGAAAAGGGGAGAGGGATGGGGGAAGGACTGTGGGGGTGACAGACCTGGAGGGGGCAATGAGTAATTATGCAGGATAAAAAGAGAATGAGTAAAAAAATTAAATTAAAATAAAAAATCATAGATATAACAACAATACATTTATAACAGCTGAAAAGTCTTTACATAGTTGTATATAAATATAAAAAAACACATACATGAACTACATATTAAAATCTACAAAATGCTGATAAAACATTCAGGCTTATATTACAAAATATAATGTATTTGTGGATTGGAAGAATATCAAAACTATTAACCAATACCAAGTTGCCATCTCTCAACAATTGTATTTATAACCAACACACTATAAATGTTCATCTCTTTCTATATATTATGAAAATAGTATTTTTATATATTATATTATATAAAATATGCATATTACATATGTAGCAATAACAGTTATAGAAGATAAGGTTTTGAATCAGAAAGATAAGGTTTTTAATCAGAAAGAGTTTGGGGTAGTGGAGTTGGAGAAGGAAAGGGTGGGGTGGGCTGATGCAAATAAAGTGTATTCATGTATGAAATTCTCAGAAAACACTAAAAATTATATTTAAAGGTCTAGATGTTCTTCTTAGTTTTTGTCAATTTCACACAAAGTAGAGTCATCTGGAAAGAGGGAACCTCAATTGAGAAAATGTTTCCATCAGATTGGCCTGTATGCAAGACTCTGAAGCATTTTCTTGATTAATGATTGAGGAGGAAAGGTCCAGTCCACTGTGGGTGGGATCACCCTTGGGCAGATGGCCCTGGATTGTATAGCAAAGCCAGCTAAGTGAGCCATGAACTGCAAGCCAGTAAGCAGCAGTTTTTCACAGTCTCTGCTTCAGTTTCTGCTGATTTTTGTCCTGAGTCCCTACCCTGACTTTCATCAGTTGTGGAACTGACCTAAGAATTTTAAACTGAAATAAGCCCTTTCCTTCCCTAAGTTGTTGTTATCCATTATCACCAAGAAGAAACAGGACAGATTACACTATCCCCAGCCTAACATATAGTTTAATAGGATCCCAAATCTTAGCAGATTTTTGTAGAATATGGTTTACTTGAAAATTTTTACTGCGAGGCAAAGAAACTCTAACAAATATGAGAATTATGAAAGACAAATTTAGGACAATCACGGAACATGATTTTGTGCCTTCTTTCTTTCTTTTAAATTTGGAGACAAGGTTTCATTCGGTTAACTAGGCTAACCATTAACTTGATCTGTAATCCAGGCGGACTTTGAACTCATAACGTATGTTTCAGCCTGCCAAGCAGCTGTAATGCATAAGCTTGCTCTGCTCTACCCAGTTATGACTTCCATAGCAATCAAGGCAACATGGTATTTTAGAACACTAAACAAATTTGATTGAGTAAATTAAAGTGAAAAGAACAGGCCAACATGAAAGTTCACACTTCCCTGTGTTTACAAAAGTGAAAACTTTAACAAAGGATATGTAGCCCTTCAGTCAATGGTATTTTGAAACTATACATTCACAGGAGAATAAAAATGTATTCTTGTTACAAATTTGGTAAATCATACAAAATGCCTCATACTTCAAACTATGAAATTATAATGATATTAAGCACCAGGGTATGAGAAGTCTTCAGAATCTGTTAGTGATTTTTTCTTAGCTCTTACACAAAATGATTGTATAGGAAGAAACAAAATAAAATAACTAAATTTGACCTTATGAATGCAAAACTTTGTTCTATGAAAAAGAGGTTAAAAAGACATAAAAGGCAAGCCTTTGAAGAAAAATGCTAGAAAGCTATTTAGAAAGAAATTTGTATTTGATGTATATATTTAAAAAAAACTCTTAAAGCATATAGAGGGATTCTTCGGGGGGGCAGGAAAGGAGATAACATTTGAAATGTAAGTAAAGAAAATATTCAATAAAAATGAATGATATCACGAAGAAGAAATTAAGAAATAAATTAATCAAAATCTTTTAAAAAAGTAAACAATGTAACTAGAAAATGGAGAAAGGAGATGAACACATTGGTGTTTGTTTGTTTGTTTGTTTGCTTGTTTTCAAAGTATAACTGTCAAACATATACACTTACATTAACTGGAGGGACAAAAAAGGGGGGAGAGGAAGGGAAGAGGCAGTAATGGGGGAAGAGACAGGGAGCATTCATTACTAGGAAGGGAAATACAACTTAAAACTACAATGAGTTATAATAGTATACTTCCTAGGCTGTATAAAACAAAAATATTTGCAGCCACAAATGTTACAGGGAGACAGAACAAGTGGCTCTCCAGGACATCGATTTTAGCCGACCTAACAGTGCATATACTACAAGCCTGAAACTCTTCCTGGTTGGTACCACAGAAAAATCAAACTATAGCCATAAGAAACTTATAATGAACCACGCACTGCCCTTTAGCTATAATCTCCCTCCAAAACAGAATGGAAACAACTTAGGTACTTTAGTGGATTAATAGGTAAATAGATAAATAAACTGGTACATATTACTTCATTTTATTTGTATAGTGTACTAAAAAAAATAAAATGGTGGTGTGGAAAGCATATGAAAAGTTGTCAACGTGCTTATAGACAAGGGTGGGTTCGGATGTAAGGAGAATTTTTGTGCTGATGAAGGATTTCTCAAATAGATGGTGACATTGTTTGAACATATGAATGTATGTGATAAAATTCACACACATGAGTACTTGCCAAAACCGATAAAATATAAATAATTCTGCAGTCTAGTTCATTGTATTATATCACTTTCAACTTCCTGATCTTATAATATACTATAGTTTCTAAAGATCTTATCATTAGGGAAAACTTGGTGAAATGTACACAAAGAATCAGTACTATTTTGTTTTCAACTTCTTGTGAAATAAAGATCTATTCACAGATAAAAAGGTTTTCTTTTTTTAATTTTCTGTTGAGACTCATTAAGGCTCAACTGGAAGAGAGTGTGTCTCAAATGTTTCATACATAGTAAATATGGAGGAAACCATTACCTCTCTACTCATGCTGTTGACTGTAATGTGTCTGACCCAAAGTTAAGAAAAGGGTTTCTAATTCAATTTTGTTTGTTGTCAATATCACTCTCAGGCTTGAGAAAGTTCAATTGCAAGAACTTCAGAAGCATTTCAAACAGCCATTGAACTGAATCTGTCACCAGACCCTGCTCTCATATGAGAAATTCTGGATGTATTATGTTAAGCCAAACCTTGAGTTCTCTGGCTTATCCACAGAAATGCCTCAGCCTCCCTTCAGGCCAAAGTTAAGACACAGACAACATCTAGAAAAGGTATACCTGCACACTACTGGTAGGAATGGGAATCTGAACAGCTACTTTTGAAAACAAAATTCATTTTTCTCAAAAAACTTAAGTAAAAGTCTATGATCTAGTAACTCCAATTTTGAGCATATATCCAAATAGTTGAAAGCATGTTGATATATCAGTACTTTTATGCTAATTTCGTAATTAGTCACAAATAGTCAAGATATCACATAGAAAAATAGATAAACGTGTAGCATATATGCACAAGACAATACTGTATAATATTGGAACAAAGGGAATATATTATATTACATTCAGCAAATTGGATAGAAATGAAATATAATATACTAACTAAAGTATACCAGGTAAAAAATATGCCCCATATTCTCACTTATATGTGAAATTAAAAAATATATTGATTATTTTAAGGATCTATTTTTTATTTGATATTTTTAAATTGACATTTCAAATGTTATACTCTTTCTGAGTTTCGCTTCTGTAAACCCCTTATCCCATTCCCCCTCTCTCTCATACTATGAAAGTACTTCACCCCCTCTGCCTCCCTGCCTTGACATTCTCCTACACTGGGGCATCGAGCCTTGACAGGAAAAATATTGATTTCTTAGAAACAGAGAATAGAAAATGGCTGCCAGAGACTAGAAGGAGGATAGATAGAACAAATGAAATGGTAATTAAAGTGTACAAAGTTAGCCAGGCCTCGTTATGCATGCCTTTAATTGTAGCACTCAGGAAGGGGGATCTCTGAGTTTTGAGGCTAGGTCATCTACAGACCAAGTTCCATAACAATTAGGGCTACAAGGAGAAGCCCTGTCTCAAAACACTAAAACTTAAAACAAAAACTAACAAGTTAAACAAGAAAATGTCATAACAATGAACTTCATTACACGGTGACCATAGTAAATAACAACATATATGACAAGATTTCTAAAAGAACACATCTTTAGTATTTTTACCACAGAAAGGTAAGTCTGTGATCAAAAGATCATATGGTAGCTCTTAAACACACACACCACTATTTTGTCAACCTAAAAAGTGTTTTAGGAGGAAAAAAAAGGATAGAAAGAATACGGAAATTACAAAAATAAATGATACCATGTTTGTAATAAAGTTTAAGAAGTGTAATTGAAATTTCTAAACATAGAAAAGAAATTTTTACCCCATGATTGACAGTGTCCACATTTATAGCTATGCTCTGCTGTTGGAATCTAAGCATGTAATTTACCTACATGCTTGGTTAATGTGTAGGCAGGATGTGTGAAGTCAGAAAACATCTCCTTTATTCTATGCTGTATTGTCTCTCCTTTTGGTTCCCTTGCCTCCTTTTGAACTACTTAGTACCATTCAAACTACAAACCTTCCTGGTTTGTGAAAAAATCTACCAACTGACTGAAAAACTCAGCCTATAAACTCGTTAGCTAATTTCTCACTAGCTTAACCTTTTGCCATTATTAAAATAACTTGTGTTTTAAGAAAGGAGAACTTTGAGAGACCATAAATAACCTCTGGATTAGCTTATCCATAGTGACATTTCTGGTTAAAGGCAGAGAGAAACACTTCTAGTTCAAAGTGCTGTCCTTTTTTTCCTTTCCCAGCCTCAGAATAATGTGCCTAGGCACTTGCCAATTTGTAAGTCTAACTCTAGTGGTATATTATAATTTTATACCACTAGAAACTTCAGGCAAGTATTATTTTTCCAATCTTGAGCAATAAGTTTGACCAAGTGGAAAATGTCTCATGCTCCAATGAATAATTTCTTTCTCAGCCTTCTAGGACACACACATTCACAGCTGCAGAAAGTAAGACATCAGCACAGAGTCAGCCAACAGAAACCTCTCCCTTCCCCTAGGGCTCTACAATTCAGCAAACATCTAGTCCCTACTAAGCTCCAACTTTGTGTTAAAGTCTGCTGCTAGGGACACAGATGATTAATTTCCTTCTTCCTTCATCTAGTCTCAGAAGCCGCTTGAATAACCAATCTTTCTTCCCACCAAACTTCCTGGGTGGAGTGGGGGAAGGGGAAACTGTCTGGTGGCAAAACTTCACCCAGAACTTTTAAGTTTTCTGAGGACATCTTTTGTCACAACCCCACCAAAATTGTTTTTAAGGAGAGTCTGTCCAGGGAGTGCAGCTGATTTCAGCCCTTCTTGAGGTCCTTAGAGCTTTACAGCTTCTTAGCCTGCCTGTATTTCATATACTGCCCCAAGTATCAGTCAGTCACTTTGGAACAACTTTGCTATAGGAAAAAAGCCCCACCCATACTTGTGGTCAGAGAGATTAGGCAGAGCTTTCTCAATAGCAGACAGTATGGTGCCGCTTGGCAACCATAATACACACATAGTGCCATCCTGTGAGTCATGATCATGTAGTCCACAGCTGTTAGTTTCATTTTGTTACTGGAAAAAAAAGCAGTAGTACAAAAAAGCCCTTATGCTGAATTTTTATAGAAAAAAATATATAAAATTCATATGGAGAACTTTTTTAAGGAAGGAATTTACTCTCTTCAACACTTCACTCTGGGGAAAGTTAAATGTGTACAAAATACACTGATTTCCTCATCTCCGGGGAAGGAAAAGGTTAGTGTAAATAAGTTTCATTTTATATTTTTCCTAATAAATATATTAAACATATTTTACTAAGGCTTACAATCTCACATAGAATCATATGTAATTTTACATATTATGGATAAATTTACATATAGAAGAATCAAATTCCACATATGAAATTAGCAGACTTTAAAAAGAACAAGTTTTTTAAAAACCACAGAAGGAATTTCTTCTAAAAAAGACAGCAAAATGCTTGGAACGCCTTCTGAAAATGCTTCCCATGTTCTCAAATTAAAAATACATCCAAAGAAATGTTCATCGTAAGCTGAGAATCAGCCCCATTGAGACTCGACAGCTGTGCTAAGTTCTAGGGCTTGATGAAAATCCTTTTGTGCTATTTGAAGCCATCACATCCCACCGGAAAATGCATGCATGGAAAATGTCCCAATCCGAGAAAACATGTCAAGTCTCATCTTATGAAAAGATTAAGGCACTTAGATGCATTTACTACTTGAACGCTGCTTTAATTTGGTTGACACAAACCATGGGTTTAAAATTGTAAGTTTATTTTCTTCCCGATGGCTCACACTAACAAAAATGCATTTAATGAACCACAATCTCAATTTTAACAGAGAATTGTTAGGAGCAATGTTTAATACAAATCTGGACCCCTGGTTTTTGTCAGTGGCATGTTAAATTGTAGAGAAAGGCGCTTTCTATCTAGACAGCCACATTTCCTCTCAGAAAGCATGCAGCAGTTTCAGCGAACATTTTAACCACTTAAACTTATAAATAGATATTACCTCACTGAAGTCTCCATTCTTCATAACAATGTATCCCCCCAAAGGTAAGATATTAGCAGACTCAGATCTGAGTTTTCAGTGGAAGCAGCAGAAATTCACACTGTCGTTTTCAATTCACAGAGGCTTTTTAGTTCTATTTTTGAATGTATGAAGAGAAAGCCAAGACCTTACCCTTTCTACCCAGATATCCTGTAGTGAACTGCAGGCTTTTACAGCAAGAAGAGGAAGTAACGTAGTTTATTCAGCAAAACAGGAAAAAAACAAAATCGTTTACCTCTAATAGGAGGTAGAACTGTCCGTCAGCATCACTCGGTTGTTTGGGAAAGCCTTTGCCTCAGAGGATATTGTGGGCAAAGTAAATTCAAAATTTGGCTTTGATAAATTCAGAGTTTCCATGATTTGTACACTTCTTCAATCAGGAACAGAGTATCTGACTTTAATTTGCCACGTATTACAGTCGTTGTCTCAGTCTATTCTGAACATTTAAATTGTGGGCTATGCAAAAAGCCAGCTTAACTGTTAGAATTTTATTTTACCATTGAAAAACCAGTTATTATGTATATAAAATCTTAAATGCATTTTACAGAAAGCAATAAGTATCAATTTTACATTAATCCCCATTTTTCCATCATATTTTATTTCTTACCATGGCTTCTTCCTGCTGTAATCTTCAGGCACTTACTTCTTAGATAAATCCATTCCTAGTACTCAGAAGACTACTAGGTAGCTAACCACTCCACAGTTTGCCAAACTTATAGAAGGTACTGTGCTTCCAGATATCATTACATCCCATGACTACAATGGCTAATGCTTCCATCTAAAGACATAAAAGGTCATGTGCTTTTCCTATGGTACTTTAAAAAAGAATGTGTCAAGAATGCACTGAGCTTCCTGCTATGCACACGCCCATCTTATTCTATCATCATCTTTCATCTCCCCCCACTTCTCTGAGTATTCAGGCATACTTCTGAGTCACATATGACTTTCAGGCTGGCTATATAAGATCAATATTTCCATGATAAATGTAGCTACATATTGCCATATTGTCTGCTTTAGAAACTAAAGAATGATAATAATAAGAACTTTTAGAGTTAGGACAAATCTTATTGGGTCACCCAAATGGAATATTTGAAATCACCAAAAATATAGTAATTAGTAAAGTCTTGAAAAACAGATGACTTAATGCGTGATTTGTGGTCTTGTGTGATGTTAAGAATTGTGTCTTCATATATTTAAACAAAACTAACATATTAAGTTTTTTAAATTATATCGTAAGGACACTGTTAGGCTGGAGAAAAGAGTGAATGCCTGAAAAGCATCACAGTTTCTCAGACTGGAGTGATAAGAACCTCAAACACCACCTTTTAGGATTTCTTACTCTTGCAGCCCCATTGAAATAGTTAAGAAGTAGTCACCTACAGACTTTCACTTAAAAGCATGAAGCAAAGCAAAGTTTTGAAATTGAAAGTTCCTCCTAAGTGACCTTCCTTTTACTATTTAAAGTTTCAGTATCTAATATGGGAATCCCTGGAAATATATTATGTTTTGGACCTTTCCATTTTGCATATAGTAGTTTCTATTTTCTTATATTATAGCAGAAACAGCAAATGAACATGATACCGCTATGAGGTGTGAAACCTCAAGAAGAAAAAGGGAAAAAAAGAAATAATTACCCAAAAAAGTAAAGGAATCCAAGCCAGGAATAGTACCTGGATGTCTTAGATTCTTTCCTATTGCTGTGATAAAATACCTACCAGAACTACAAAAGTTTTGCAGCTTCTGATGCAGTACGAGCTTGATCTCTCCATGTTCTATGACTTGGGTATATGGAGTCTTGATCAATAGGATTGTACATTCAAATTATAGAAGGCAACCAATGGCATTGACAATAACCTGTAAAGTTTAGAAATGGGAACTCAGTGGCCAACACTCCAAAAGAGGGTCCTCATTTTTAACACTGGGGATTTCTTGTGTTAGCTTGCAGTGTAGAAGGGACACCGTTGCTCTCTTTTAGGGTAACTTCATATATATATATAAAGTTATATATATATATATATGAAGATTCTACAGCAGTAGGATTTCACTTAAATTTTTCAAAAGGCCGTTATTATTACTTATTCCTCCCAGCACTCACTCCTCTATTTTTCTCTCCCATCCTCACCACATACTTAATTTTTCCTGTTCCTGTCCTATTATTCCCCTTAACCTTTAAGCACTGAGTTCTTTCTCTCTTCCCTTACAGAGCACTCCCATGGCCCTTTAGTAATTCTTTTTTATTTTTATTTTTTTTAACTTCTAGGGATATTCCAAATGAAACACGCATATGTGAAGATTCATGTCTAACTTCCACAAACAAAAGATAAAAGCATGGGATTTCTCTTCTATGGCCTGGGTTAGGTCATTCAAAACTATTATTTTCTGTTTCATCTAGTTACCAGAGAAAATGATGGCTTTGATTTTCTTAACAATCAAATAGTATTACATTATGTCAATATATCCTATTTTTATTATCTATCAGCTTAGACACATTTAGGCAGCTTCCATTTCCTAGCTATCATGAAGAGAATACGTGTATTAAAAAAATTGAGACTTTGACTATTTCCATGTTATATTTTGTTTTACATGTACTTTATGTTTATTGTAACTAGTAAGATTTCAATGCATACTATCAAACCTTTTAAAAATTAAGTACTGACAAAAATATATTCATATAGCTTTATGCCAAAAAAATAGAGTTCTTTGGGTATATGTCCAAGAGAGGCATGGCTAGATTGAGTAGCATGTCTATCTTTAGCTTTTTGAGGAACCTCCACACTGATTTTCATAGTGGCTACAATGGGTTTTTCTCCCACAATGGGAAATAAGTGTTCCGCTTTCCCCAAACCCATGCCAGCATTTATCTTTTTTTAAAAAAAAATCTTAGACACTCTGTATGGGATGAGATGAAATTTTAATGTACTTTTAATTTGCATTTCACTAATGGTAAAAGTTGCTGAACATTTTTTTAAATGTGTCTCAGCCATTTGTGTTTCATCTTTTGAGAACTCTGTTTGGTTTTATACTGCATTATGGCCCTTTAGTTACTTTTGACCTCTAGTGGCATTCCAAATTAAACACTCATATCTGAAGATTCAAAGCTAACTTTGACAAACAAGAAAAAATATGTGTCATTTGTCTTTTGAGGTCTGGGTTACCTCACTCAGAATCATTTGTTTTCTTGATGCTTAGCTTTTTGAGTTCATTGTATATTCAAGTAACTGAACTGTCAAATGCACAGCTGATAATATTTTTTCTCATTCTGTAAATTGCCTCTCAACTTGAATGATGGTGTTCTTTGTTGTACAGAACCATTTAGCTTTCTGGGGCCACATTTTTTTTAATTGTTAAGCCTAAGACATTAACTATGTACTGTTAAGAAAGGACTTTCCAGCTGAAGACATGGCTCAGTGGTTAAGAACACTAACTGCTCTTCCAGAGGTCCTGAGTTCAAATCCCAGCAACTACATGGTGGCTCAAATCGTCTGAGATGAGATCTGATGCCCTCTTCTGGTGTGTCTGAAGACAGCTACAGTGTACTTATATATAATAAATAAGAAATTACTTCCCAAAAGTAGGAGTGGGGCTTGGAGAAATGAAAAGAGAGGAGGTGGCCATTCATCTCATTATGAGAGAATAATCATTATATATATATATATATATATATATATATATATATATATATATATATATATATATATATATCAAAGTGAAGAAATAAAATAAAGTACTATCCTGTGCTAATGAATTTGAGCATTCTCTATTTTCTTTTCTATCAGTGTACATGACCTTATATTGAGGTACATTTAAAGCTGAGTTTTGAGAAAGGTGAAATATAAAGTTTGAGTTCTACATGCGTGTAAATATTAATTTTGATCACTACGATAGTTTGAAGATGCTGCCTTTTATCTAGTGTGTATTGTTGTCCTCTGTCAAAACTAAGGTGGCATACAGATGTAGACCTGTATGCATATCTTATTCTAAACAATGTGCCATACTTCATGCCAATATCATGCTGTTTTTATTGTTGTAGCTCTGTAAGTTGAAATTTGAAGAAAGACATTGAACACATTGAAGAAGAGACTGGGAGATAGAAATATTATGGGTGTGTAGAATTACTATTGTGAAAATGGCTACATTACTGAAAGTAATGGACACATTCAATATAACATCAATCAAAATTTTAATTATATTTATTCCCATAAAATGTTAATGGCATGTTCCACAAAAATATCTAAAATATTTCTAAAATTGAAATAAAGCCATGCATGCATACACACACACACACACACACACACACACACACACACACACACACACACACACACACTGGACACTGAGAGCAATCTCAAGCCAAAAGAGGTATCACTACACACGATTTCAACATATACTGTAGAATAGCTGTAGTAAAAGCAGCATGGCACTAACACAAAAACAGACATGTAGACAAATAGACTACAACAGAGGATTCGAAAAGAAACGCACAAAACTGCAGCCACTATATTTCTTAACAAAGGATTTTTTTAAACCAATGTACCAATGCTAGACAAAAAGTAGACTTTTTTTCTATTATATAAAACAATCTGATGCAGTGAGATAAAATGGGTCACTGTAATATTCTAAACCTGAATTGATAAGGATTTAGGAGGTTATATGTTCAGACCATGAGAAACTATAACTGGCAATTGAGAAATATTTAGTACCGGCATATGAGTTAGGTTATTGGAAATGACTAAACTGGTTTTCTCTTAGAAAAAGTAGTCAGAGCATATGCTTTGTGATGTGGGTATGCTGATCACGTAGTAGAGCTACCTGCCAGCGAAAGTTAACTCACTAACCAACCAACCAAGCTTACATTCTTTCTAAGTGATATAATAAAAAATGAATCTGATGGTTTAAATTTCTTATTCCATGTTCTTATCATGATCAGGTCCTGCTCTCACATCGTGAGAAAATTAAATTCTTTTTTCCATGAACCAGCTTTCACTAGGAAATAAAATCCTAGAAATTGTTGAGCATAGTGTCATTGGATTAGTATTACATTTTAAATGCCAAGTTTTAGAGTTGTTATTTTGCCTTCACCTTGTTTATGAAGAGTGAAAGGAAGACACATATAAAGAATAAATACATGAATAGGTACATACATAAATTAATGGGCAAACGACAGAATCTTAAATCAAGCAAGCTAAAGTCATAAAAAAAAAAAAACCCAAGGAAGAGTGTAACTGGTCTAGACCAAGTACTCAGAAATATATTTTTAATGAGAAGAGAAAAACAATGACTGAACATTTTCTTACTGGTTATTTTTTTTATTTACATTTCAAATGTTATCCCCCTTCCCAGTTCCTCTCTACAAGCCCCTATACCCTCCCACTGCTTCTATGAGGGTGGTCCCCCACCTACCCACTCAGCATCAGGGCTTCTCTCCCTGTGGTGCTAAATAAGGCAATCCTCTGTTAAGTATCCAGCTAGAACTAAGGGTACCCCTGCATACTCTTTGGTTAGTGGTTTAGTCCCTGGGAGCTTTGGGGAAGGGGCGTGGTCAGGTTGGTTGAAGTTCTTCTTTCTATGAGGTTGCAAACCCCTTCAGCTCCCTCGGTCCTTGCCCTAACTTCCTCATTGGGGTTCCCTGCTCAGTTCAATGTTTGGCTGTGTACATCTGCATTTATATTGATCCAGCTCTGGCAGAGCCTCTCAGAAAACAGCTATACCGAGCTCCTGTCAGTAAGCACTTCTTGGCATCAGCAATAGTATCTGGGTTTGGTATCTGCAGATGGGATGGATCCCCATGTGGGGTAGTCTCTAGATCGTCTCTCCTCCAGTTTTCCCTCCACTCTTTGTCATTTTGACAGAAAAAATTCGGGCTTAATATTTTTGGGGTAAAGGGGGTGCCCTATTCCTCAAACAGGGGCTGTGCCTACTTACTGGATATGATCTCTACAGGTTCTATCATCCCTTTGTTGGGTATTTTGGCTAATGTACCCCCTATTGGGTCCTTGGAATCTCTTCAGTCCCTGACATCTGGAACTTTCTAGTGGGTACTCCCAGTTTCCCCTTTCCCACTCCTACACCTACTTTCAAATTTCTGATCCTCTGTTCTTCTCCCGGATCTCCTCCCATATCTGAACTGCCTCTGCTTTTTCCCTTTCTCTCCACTTTCCCTCCAAGATCCCTCTCTCCCTCTACTTCCCAAAGATTATTTTCTTTCCCCTTCTGAGTAGTACTGTACTGTAGCATCCACCCTTTTATGTGATCTTATTTCTTCTTTTATGTTGGATTTCATATGTTCTGTGAGTTGTATCATGGCAATTCTGAGCCTCTTTTTGGCTAATATCCACTTAAGAGTGAGTACATACCATGTGTGTTCTTTTGTGACTAGCTTACCTTGCTCAGGGTGATACTTTCTAGTTCCATCCATTTGCCTAAGAACTTCATGAAATAATTGTTTTTAATAGCTGAGTAGTACTCCATAATATAGATATAACACGTTTTGTGTATCCTTTCCTCTGTTGAGGGACATCTGGATTCTTTCCATGTTCTGGCTATTATAAATAAGGCTGCTGTGAACATAGTAGAGCATATGTCCTTCTTATATGTTGCAACATCTTTTGGGTATAAGCCCAGGAGTGGTATAGCTGGGTCCTCAGGTAGTACTATGTCTAGTTTTCTGAGGAACCACCAGACATATTTCCAGAGTGGTTGTACGAGCTTGCAATACCACCCAGAATAAATGGAGAACTGTTCCTCTTTCTACACATTCCTGCCAGCATGTGCTGTAACCTGAGTGTTTTATCTTAGCCATTCTGACTCGTATGAGGTGGAATCTCAGGGTTGTTTTGATTTGTATTTCCCTGATGACTAAGTATGTTGAACATTTCTTTAAGTGCTTCTCAGTAATTGGAGATTTCTTAATTGAGAATTCTCTGTTTAGCTCATTTTTAGTAGGGTTATTTGGTTCTCTCGAGTCTAACATTTTGGGTTCTTTGAATATTTTAGAGGATAGTCCTCTATTGGATGTCAGGTTGATAAAGATCTTTTCTCAATCTGCGGATTGCTGTTTTGTCCTATTGATATTGTTCTTGGTCTTACAGAAGCTTTTCAATTATTTTAGGTCCCATTTGTCAATTCTTGGAAGCTAAGGAAGAAAGAGTATTAACATACCATATATTTTGGGCTGAGTTGTTATATTATAAAAAGAAATAAGACATCACTAATCTTTTCAAGTACTTATCAAACATGTACCTTTAAGGCCCTCTTTTCAGGGGTAAAATAATGACAAAAACCAATTTCTGGTCCCAAGAATGTTTTTAATATTTTGTTGATTTTTCTTTTATTTTAATGAACATCATCAATAAGAAACTTTACTATATTGTAGATTAGACACAGAGTAAAAGAGGTTCCAAGATTACTTATTTGTTCAATAACCTAAAGTTATTTTGTCTAAAATAATGCATTGTGTTCAGGGAAAGAATGCAGTCTGTAAAGTACTTGCATTACAAACATGAAGACCTGAGTTGATGCCTTAGATCTCAGATAAAAACTCTGGTATTGTGACATACATTTGTAATCCTAGTGCCAGGGAGAAAGAGACAAGAATCAGTGACCAGTCATTGTGTCTTAATATGAGAATTCTGAGCTAGTAAGAGACACTGCTATTTTTCTTCTGATTTATATGAACACATTTATGTAACCCTACTTTGCTTTTACATTCACAAGTCATTCTCACCGAAAAGTAATTTGTAAGCAACTGTGTAAGCTTTAAATTGGTCTTTAAACAACTTTGATGCCTTCTTGGCAACATTAACTAATGAGAGCCACTATACAGAGAAATCCAAAATCCATGGCATTACATTAGACTGATGAAAATAGTAGACTACAAATATTGAGTCCAGGGAGAAACAATAGCCTAGATTTTCTAATGGTGTTTTTTTCTTTGTTGTTGTTTTTTGTTTCTTTGTTTGATTTGGTTTGGTTTTGGGGTTTTGTTGTTATTGTTTGGAATTTGGGGGGGGTGTTGTTTTTGTTTTTTGTTTTTGGGTTTTTTTTTTTTGTTGTTGGGTTTTTTAGGGGGGATCTTTTGGTCTGTTGGATTTTTTTATCAGTCAAGAACAAGCTAATCTGCTTTAATCAAACATTTCTTTACAACTGACTTGTGAAAGCCTTGTCTGAATATTCCTTACAGTCAATGGTATGCTTCAAGACACTTGTAGCTCTTTATCAAACTGGAAAGAAAATACTCATGGGAAAGGTTTTATAGCTAAATAATTTTAGTTTCTTTTTTAAAACCTATAGTGTGCTTTGCATGGGATATAACTATTTCATATATGCCTATGAAACAATTTTTTTTGGTTTTTAATATTTGTTTTAGAATAACAATTTTCATATTAAATATTTAAGATGATTTACATATTAAAATGAAAAGCTGCAATTTGTGTTGTATTTTTTGGAAAACTCGCTAAAAGGAATTTGTTTCTATCAATCATGTAATATGCTAGTTAATTATAGAAACATTTGCAGAACACCTATTATAGACATTTAGGTAGCTGATAAATGGAGAGACTAAAATTATAGTCTTTGGAAAAACACAAAGTCTAGCTCAAAGAGAAGAATTTTGTATAAGGCTCCATCCCTAGATGTGGATTTTTAGTTGATCAGTGACTGTTGAGAGAGGAGGAATCAGTCTTCTTCAAGAAAGTAACAACTATTTGGTCCCATATAGGTCATCACTGAACTCATACACAAAACAGTGTTAAATGCCCTAAATTTAGATGCATGCATACACATACACACATGCACAAAGATACACACACATGTATAAAGACATCATTAATTTAAGAGGGAATGGGTGGGTATGGGAAGGGTGAAAGAGAATGGGAATAAATACAATGATCATGTATAAAGATCTCAAAATAATTTAATTTAGAAATAATTCTAGTTCCAGGCTGCATCTGTGCCCAGAACTAGAGCTGTCCCACTGGCATCTGGACCTACAACCAGCTCAGGAGCACTCTTACTTCTAAGCCAACAGATAAGACCCTACTTACTCTCCACTGACTGGCCAGAGACCCTGCCACACAGGATCTCAAAGATCAC
Organism: Micromys minutus; assembly: GCF_963924665.1. Taxonomy (NCBI): domain Eukaryota; kingdom Metazoa; phylum Chordata; class Mammalia; order Rodentia; family Muridae; genus Micromys; species Micromys minutus. The sequence goes on along the minus strand of NC_137970.1, from coordinate 52,797,292 downwards.
AGGAATCTTGGTGCTGCCTGGGACCAGACCCATCCAGTCTCCATTCATGCACAGAGCTTGGGCCACCCCATTGCCATTGAGAACCACAACCTACCCAAATAGAGCTGGGCACTCCTAAGACCACAGGCCCACAGGCTCACAGGAAGAACAAGCTCCAGTCAGAGACAACAAGACCAACTAGCATCACAGATAACAGGGTAGAAAGAGGCAAGCACAAGAATCTAAATAACAGAAACCAAGACAAACTAGCAATATCAGAAGCCAGTTCTCCCACCAAAGCAAATAGTGGACACAAATAACTCCCTTAAAGTAGTAGAGGAGAACACAGGTAAGTAAGCAGAAGCCCTTAAAGAAAAAACACAAAAAATTTCTTAAAGAGCTACAGGAAAACGCATTCAAACAGGTAAAGGACTTAAAAAAAATCCAGGATCTAAAAATGGAAATAGAAATAACAAAGAAATCGCAAAAAGACACAACCTAGTGATAGATAAGCTAAAAAAAAAAAAAATATTCAGGAGTAACAGATGCAAGCATCACCAACAGAATGCAAGAAATAGAAGAAAATATCAGTTACAGAAGATATCATAGAAAACAGTAACAGATTGCTCAAAGAAAATGCAAAATGCAAAAAGCTTCTAACCCAAAACTATCAGGATATCCAGGACACAATGAGAAGACCAAACCCAAGGATAATAGGTGTACAAGGGAGAATAGATTCCCGACTTAAAGGACCAGTAAATATCTTCAACATAAGTATAGAAAAATCTTCCCTAACCTAAAGAAAGAGATATCTATGAATATACAAGAAGCCTACAGAACTACAAATAGACTGGACCAGAAAAGAAATTACCGTCATCACATAATAGTCAAAATACCAAATGCACACACACAAAAAGAAGGAATATTATTAAAAGCTATAAGAAAAAAAAAAAAGGTCAGGTAACATATAAATCCAGAGACCTATCAGAATTACACCAGACTACTCCACAGAGATTAGGAAAGCTAGAAAATCCTGCAGAGATTTCATTCCAACACTAAGAGAACACAAATGACAGTTCAAGCTGCTATACCCAGCTAAACTCTCAGTTACTATAGATGGAGAAACCAAGATATTCCATGACAAAATCAAATTTACACAATATCTTTCCACAAATCCAGGCAAACCAAGGAAAATAGAAAACTCCAAGAAAATGAAGGGAACTACACCCTAGAAAAATCAAGAAAGTAATCTTGAGAGAGAGAGAGAGAGAGAAAGAGAGAAAGAGAGAGAGAGAGAGAGAGAGAGAGAGAGAGAGAGAGAGAGAGAGAGAGAGAAGGAGAAGATAGGCACACAAATATAATTTTAACTCTACAAACAATAACAAAACAGGAAACAACAATCATGATTCCTTAATATCTGTTAATATCAATAAAAATATATACACTAACAGACTGGGAAAGTAAACAGGATCCAACATTTTTCTGCATACAGGAAACTCACCTCATTGACAAAGATAGACACTACCTCAGTGTAAAGGGCTAGGAAAATATTTTCCAAGAAAATGGTCCCAACAAACAAGCTGGTGTGGCTATTCTAATATCATATAAAATAGATTTTCGACCAAAAGTTAAAAAGATAAAGAAGGAAAATTTTTACTTATCAAAAAAAAATTATCAAGATATACTCTCAATCCTGAACATCTATGTCCTAAATACAAGGGCATCCATATTAATAAAAGATACTTTACTAAAGCTCAAAGCATAAATTGCACTACACACAATAAAAGTGAGACATCACACTCTCATCAGTAGACTGATCATGGAAGCAGAAACTGAACAGAGACACAGGGAATCTAACAGAAGTTATGAGCCAAATGGATTTAACAGTCACCAATGAAATATCTCATCCTAAAACAAAAGAATATACCTTCTTCTCAGCACCTCATAGTATCTTTTCCAAAACTGACCATGTAATCAGTCACAAAACAGGCCACATCGGATAAAAGAAGACTGAAATATTTCCATTTATCCTATCAGATCATCTTAGACTAAGGCTGGTTTTCAATAACAACAAAAACAACAAAAAGTTCATATACATATTGAAGCTGAATCATGCTCTACTCGAAGATAACATGGTCAAGGAAGAAATAAAGAAATTAAAGACATTTTAAAATTTATTGAAAATGAAGGCACAGCATACCCAAACTTTTAGGACACAATGAAAGACGTGCTAAAAGGAAAACTCATAGCTCTGAGTGCCTCTGGGGGGAAAAAAAACTGGAGAGAGCATACACTAACAGCTTGAGAGCAAACCTGAAAAGCTCTAGAAGCAAATACACAAAAGAGGATTAGATGACATAAAATAATCAAACTCAGAGCTGTAATCAACCAAGTAGAAACAAAAAGAAATATACAAAGAATCAACAAAACCAGGAGCTGGTTCATTCAGAAAATCTACAAGATAGATGTAACCTTAGTCAGACTAACCAAAGGGTACAGAGACAATATCCAAATTAACAAAATCAGAAATGAAAATGAGACATAACAATGTAAATTACAAAAGCTTATTCTCAACAAAGCTGGAAAATCTGATGAACTGGACGATTTTCTAGACAGGTACCAGGTACCAAAGTTAAATCAGGATCAGATAAACAATTTAAATGATCCCACAACTTTTAAAGAAATAGAAGCAGCCATCAAAAGTCTCCCAACCAAAAATAGCTCTTGACCAGATGAGCTTAGTGCAGAATTCTATCAGAACTTCATAGAAGGTATAGTACCAATACTCACCAAACTATTCCACAAACTAGAAACAGAAGGAACATGACCCAATTCATTCTCCAACAAACAAAAATGAGCCCTCACATATATGGTCACTTGATTTTTGATAAAGGAGCTGTAAATATTCAATGGAAAAAGAACAGCCTCTTCAACAAATGGTATTGGTCCAACTGGCACTCAGCATGCAGAAGAATTAAAATAGACCCTTTCTTATCTCCTTGTACAAAGTTCAAGTACAAGTGGATCAAAGATCTCCACATTAAACCAGGTACACTGAAATTATTAGGAGAGAAAGTAGAGAAAACCTTAGAACCCATAGGCACAGGAGAAAATTTCCTAAACAGAACACCAATGGCTCATGTTCTAAGGTCAAATATCAACAAATGGGACTTAATGAGATTGCAAAGTTTCTGGAAGACTAAGGACACTGTCAAGAAAAAAAATGGCAGCCAGCAGAATGGGAAAAGATCTTTACCAACCCTACATCTGATAGAGGCCTAATATCCAGGGTATACAAAGAACTCAAAAAGCTAGACACCAGAGAACCAAACAACCCTATTAAAAATAGCATACAGAAGTAAACAAAAATTTCTCAATTGAGGAATATTGAATGGCTGAGAAGCATCTAAGGAAGTGCTTGACATCATTAGCCATCAGGGAAATGCAAATCAAAACAACCCTGAGATTCTACCTTGCACCAACCAGAATAGCTAAGATCAAAGATTCAGATGACAGCAGATGCTGGCCAGGATGCAGAGAAAGAGGAACACTTCTCCACTGTTGGTAGGGTTGTAAACTTGTATAACCACTCTGGAAATCAGTCTGGCAGTTCCTCAGAAAATTGAACATAGTACTACCTGAAGATCCAGTTATTCCACTTCTGGGCATATACCCCAGAGAAGCTCCAACATACAACAAAGACACATGCGCCACAATGTTCATAGCAGCCCTATTTATAATAGCCAAAAGCTGGAAAAAACCCAGATGTCTTTCAGTAGATGAATGAATACAAAAATTTTGGTATATTTACACAATGGAGTACTACTCAGCTATCAGAAACAATGACTTTAAAAAATTCTTAAGAAAATGGATGCATCTAGAGAATATCATCCTGAGTGAGATAACCCAGCCACAAAAGAACAGATAATATGCAGTCACTGAAAATTGGATATTAACCCCCAGAAAGCTCTGAACACCCAAGAAACAACTCACAGACTATAAGAAATTCAAAAAAAAAAAAAAAAAAAAAAAAAAAAACAAACCCAAAGGCCAAAAAAAAAAAAAAAAGAAAAGAAAAGAAAATCAAACACCATTATGCTTAATCTTTATACACCAAGAAAACTTTGACTATTTCCAGGTTACATCTTGTTTCACATGTATTTTATGCTCATTGTAACTAGTAAGATTTTAATGCATACTATCAAATCTTTAAAAAAAATCAAGTACTGACAAAAATGTATTCGTATACTTTTTTATCTTTGTTTTTTAAAATAAAGTTGTTCAATTTATTTAAAAAAGAAGCATTTCAATGTATATTTATCCAGGGCCTTTATTAACAAAATTATTCTTTCTCTATTATAGTAAATACAGTTTTCTCTTTTTAACTTTCATATACTCTACTATGATTAGCATAAAAATCTAGAGTCATATTCCTATATTGAGTCTTGAATGCTGTCTAACAACTCTATGAAAAAAAATCTCTTTGGCATTCTAGCCATTTTCAGCAACATAATAGCAGCATAGCCTCTTTTGCTTTTTTGTTGAAAGATTATTACATTGTGTGTGGAAAGAAGTATTTTATGAATTTTAGGGCTCCAGCAACAGTAGAAATAGAGTAAGAAGACACCCTTCAAAAGTTATGTTCACCTTTCCAAACCTTAAAGCATATTTATTTTAGAGACAAATATGCTATGCTACTCACCTTCTTTTGTTTATCTGCCCCTGGAGTCAGTGTTTCTTAATCCTATATAGTCTGAAATGCAATGGGTATTCAAGAATACCCAATGTCTGCCTAGTATAAAACTTTAGGTTTTGACTGTGAAGCTCCTTATGGTAAGAAAACATATCTAGTCAAGTTTAGTATTCATGGCATATATCCCAGTGTCTTGAAAAAGTAACCAAAATATAATTAACCATCAATAAGCTATGAATGAATAAATAATTGGTATCTCAGTGTAAATGAAAGTTAAGTGTTGAATATAAAAAATAGTAAATGGGAACACTTAGAAAAGAGAATGGACAAAACTAACAGGAATTTGAAACAAAACTAGGATTTTATTGCATTTTGAGAGATGTTCAATTTTAGTTTCCTAAAATATCTCAAACATTCTTTAAGCTCTTCTAACTCTCCCTCGTATATTAATTAATACGGTTATTCTGTGGCCATGAAGAGGGTTATGCTCTTTACCCCTGTCACGTTCTGCACCCCCAGGGTCCTTATGCTGCTCAAAAAAGACAGACATTATTTTGTTCTTTCTTAAGCAGAATATAGTGTTAGAGCCCACGAATGGATTACAAAGAAACATACCTTGTATTGGAAAACAAATCAGACACTAAAGTTTATAACTGATTACTATTTTATAGATCTAAAGATAACATAGATTGTTCAAAATTAAGAAAAAAAGGAATTAATTTCATGAAGTTTATGCTATTTTTTACAGTCCTCCAGAATGGTATTTTTACAAGAGGGCAAAGGATGATATGTGTTTACATTATTTATCTTTCAGAAAAATTTAGCCAGTATTTTTTTCCAGAGGGAAGTTGAGAAGGGAAGTGATAATTTTGGGTTCTTATGACAGGACTTAACTTGGTTTGATCTGTTTCCACACATTTAATCTCTAAACAGATGTCAGCAGTTTTATGGACCTCTCTAAGACCCCAGATTTTGAAATCTGGACAATTCTGATGTTTAAAACAACTGTTAGTCAGGATTTGGTTTTGGTAGGAATGTTTCTACATTGAGGGCCAAACCCTAATTCCTAATAAGAATGTTAGTCTGTACTGGGTCTGGAAACTATCAGAGCCACTTATTATTAATGGACCAGTGAGGGACCTGCTGACTCTTAATGATCAGGTGTTAACATTAAAAAGTGTTCTAAATTCTCTGTATAAGGGCAGGAAAATTGCTTATAATATTCAAGGGGCCTTTGTTAATCCCTCTTTCATCTCCTTTTTCTTAAAGGAGTCAACATCAAAGGACCAAGTCAAAAAGAAGAGAGCAAATTATACATAAAAATTAATCACCAACTCATGGCACTTTGGACTGAATGATATGTACTTTATTCTGCATATATTATGAATCATAATATTTTCATAATAATCATGATATCCTGTTCAAAATATTCTGTTTGTGACAAAACAAAGCAATTTAGTAAATAAATAAAATTTAGTATTGTCTGAAGCTTATATTTCAAGCCATTTGGGACAGTATCAAATGGATATAGTTCTTGGTATAGTGAAGTCAAGGTATAAAATTTAAAAAAATAATAGAAATTCACCGCTAGTGTTTTACTCTAAAACATTTAACAATTCTATATAGTGCTCAGACCAGTGTGATGGCTCAGATCTAAAGGTTCTTAGCTTGATGACCTGAGTTCAGTCTCTGGGACCCACATAATTGTTCCCTCAAGTTTTCTTCTGACTGCCAAAGTACTCCATGGCATGTGAACACAGAGACATGCATGTAAACTAAAGAAATAAATTAATGAAATATTGCAGAAAGTTCTTGCTACAATCAACATTCAGCCATCAAGAGAAATATCACTCTGTTTGATCATGGCAATTCCTGGTATATATGCAGTTATTTCAATATAATTGTTTTTTAACTTTCGCGATTTTTATTTCCTCATCTTTTTTCCATATTTATTTTAGTTGGTGTTCAATTAGTAGGTGTCATTCTCACATTTTCATATGAAGGAATCTTTTAACTTCACTCATGTTTGCCCCCCCCCCATTCCTCAAATACTCTATTCTTCCACTGTTTTCCACTTGTCATCTTCTGCCAAATAGTGACTTTAAAAAAATTGTATATGAAAGAAAATGTGCAATATGTAAATCTCTGAGCCTGGTTTCTATTGCTTAAATAATGATATTTATTAATTTCCCTGTAACTATCATGATTTATGAAAAAAATCATTGTATATTTACTGCATTTTCATAATCAACTGAGTTACTGATGGAAAACTAAACTGTTTATGTATCATGGTGTTTAACACTGATTATAAACTTGACAGCATCTATAATCACCTTGGATATAAATCTCTGTCATATTTATGAAAAAATTATTTTAAAATTTATTTAAATTTTATTATTTAAGTTTATTTAGGTGGGCAGATCAATTTTAAATGTTGGTGGCACCAATCCTGGTCAGGGACCCGTGGACTTTAGAAAAATGAGAAAAGGAACTGAGTACCTATACTCATCAATGTCTGCTTCCTAACTACAAAGACAATGTGAGCAGAGCCTTACAATACTGCTACCATGGCTTCCTGCCATAAGTGACTTCCCCTCCAACTTCAAACCCAAATGATCCCTTCCTGCCTAAACTTTATTGGTGAGATATTTTGTCTAAACAATGAAGTAACCAGTATACAATCTTGACTACTGTGAATAGTAAAACAACAAATATACATGTACATGTATTTCTGAAGTATGTTGACATAGTGTTTTTTTAGATACATACTTAGGAACAATAAAGAAGACCTTACATTTAGATTTTGGAACTTCCATATTGAGTTTCTTAAAAGTGACATTTTCTAGCATCTATAATTATCTTTGATTTTCATGAGTTAAATCAATCAATGTTTTCTCACATAAACATTGTATAGAGTATCTTTCCAAGTGTATCTAACATATTTTACATAGAATGATGCACTCAAATTAATCTACATTATAACAACTGTCAAAATTTTCTCATTTTCTAAAGCTGAACTACATTATTCAATAGTGTATATATTCTGAATTTTCTTTCTACATTCATCCATGACTGAAAATTATTGTAACTCCTATACCTTGGCTATTTTTTCATATACTGCGATTTATGCTTTACTTTTATCCAGATAACAAAGAATGTATCATTGCACCTTAATATGTAAGACATTTCTCACTTTTTATGTAGCAGAATTTTGTTGTAGGTTTGATGTAATTTTTTAATCTTAATTCTCCATTAAAAGATAGTTGCATAATTTTCTGATATTTGCTATCTTGTGCAGTAAAGATAAGTGATCCAAAGAATTCTGCCTAGGAACTCTTATAGCTAATAAACAACTTCAAAAATGTGGCTGGATATAAAATTAACTCAAAGAAATCAGTAGCCCTCCTTTATAAACCTGACAAGTGGGCAGAGCAAGAACTTAAGGAAACAACATCCTTCACAATAACCACAAAAATATTAAATATTATTATGTAACTCAAACCAGTCAACTGAAATACTTATATGGCACAAACTTCAAGTCTCCTAGGAAACAAATTGAAGAACATATCAGAAGACAGAAAGATCTCCCATGTTCATGGATAGATAGAATTAACATAGTGAAAATGGCAATCTTGCCAAAAGCGATTTGTAGATGTAATGCAATCCCCATCAAAAGCCTAACGTAATGTTTTTTTTACAGACATTAAAAGTATAATTCTCAACTCCATATCAAAAAACAAAACTCCAAGATAGCCAAAATAACCTTGAACAATCAAAGAAATTCTGCTCTGGCTCAATCATGATCACAGACTACAGAGCAATAGTGATTAAAAAAAAAAAGGATGGTATTGGTACAAAACAGACAGGGTGATCAATAGAATCAAACTGAAGACCCCAAAATAAACCCATACACCCATGGACACCTAATTTTTGACATAGAAGCCAGAACCATACAAAAGGAAAAAAGAAAGTATCTTTAACAAATGGTACTGGTCTAATTGGATGTCTACATGTAGTAGAATGCGAAAAATAGCTTTGGACACTTTAGTACAGAAGACAATTTCCTAAACAGAACTCCAGTGGTTCAGGCCCTAAGATCAACAACTGATAAATGAGGCCTCAAGAAACTGAAAAGCCTCTGTAATTCAAAGAATACTGTGAATAGGACAAGCAGCAGCCTACAGATTGGGAAAAGATCTTCACTAGCTAAGCCTACATCAAACAGAGGGCAAATATTTGAAGTATATAAAGAATTCAAGAAAACAAACTCCAAAAAAAAAAAAAAAAAATCCAATTTTAAGATGGAGTACAGAGCTAAAAAGATAATTCTCAACAGAGGAATCCCAAATGGCCAAAAAGAACTTTTAAAAAAAGTTCAACATTCTTATTTATCAGGGAAATGAAAATAAAAATGACCCTGTGATTCTACCTTACTCTAATCAGAATGGCTAAGATAAAAAACACAAGCAACATCACATACTGGGCAAGATGTGGAGAAAGAGGAACACTCCTCCATAGCTGTTGGGATTGTAAAGTGGTACAACCACTCTGGAAATCAATCTGGTGGTTCCTCAGAAAATTCAAAATAGTTCTACCTGAAAACCCAGCTATACCACTCCTGGGAATATACCCAAAAGATGCTCCAACATATAACAAGGGCATTTTTTTTTTCACTGTGTTCATAGCAGCTTTATTTATAATAGCCAGAAGCTGGAAAGAACCCAGATGTTCTTCAACAAAAGAATGGGTACAGAGAATGTGGTACATTTACACAATGGAGTAGTACTCAGCTATTAAAAGTGAAGACTTAACAAATTTTGCAGACAAATGCATGGAACTAGAAAATATCATCTTGAGTGAGGTTACACAGACCCAAATACCCACAATTCACAAACTATATGTAGCTTAACAAGAAGGTAGGCCAAAGTGTGGATGCTTCAACACCACTTAGAAGAGTGGACAAAATACTAGTAGGAAACAGGAGAGGCAAGGATAATGGGTCTGAGAGAACAGAGGGAAATAGGGGAAAGGATCGGAATATGGAAAGATAAGAGGCTCAGAAGGCCAGGAGAATAAATGGAAATCTGCAGCTGCCAGGGGTGGGGAGCTGACGATATCTTCTAAGAAGTCACAGAGACCTTGGAGTGGTGGTAGGGGGCTCTAAGGAGTCAATGACGGTGACCTTAGCAAGATGCCTAACAGTGGGGACATAGAATTTGAAGAGGCCATCTCTTGTAGCCAGAAAGGACCGCAATGGAGGAATAAACCCACTCACAAAACTTCCAACTCAAGATTTGTCTTCCTTAAAAGAAGTTCAGGAATAAAGATTGAGCAGAAGACTGAAGGAAAGGCCAAACAATAACTGGTCCACTCCATAGGCAAGCACCAATTTTTGATATTATTAATGACATTCTTTTATGCTTACAGACAGGAGCATACTATAACAAGTTCTGTGAGACTCTACCTAGCAACTGACTGAAATAAATATAAATACAGCTAAACATTGGACAGAGTACAGGGACTCTTACATGGAAGAGTTGTGGGATGGACTGAAGGCCCTGAAGGGGATGAGAATCCCACAGGAGCATCAACATTGTCAATTAACCTGCACCCCTGGGAGCTCTCAGAGACTGAGCCATCATCCAAAAAACATACATAGGCTAGAATGAGGGTATCCACACATTCATAACAGATGTGCAGTTCTGTCTCCAGGTGGGCTCCCAAGCAACTGGAGTGGAGGCTCTCCCTAAAGCTATAGCCTGACTGTGATATTCATTCCCCAACAGGGATTCTTTGTCTGGCCTCAGTGGGAGAGGATGTGCCTAATCTGGCAGAGACTTGATATACCAGGGTGACTGTACCTTGGGGTTCCCATCCCCTCAGAGAAGAAGGGGGAAGGAAGGAACAAGCATGGGGGGCAGTATTTGAGATGTAAATAAATAAATATTAATAAAAATAAGACATAGAAATAAAATCGAGGGAAAGGCGGCTCCTACATGCTGAGCAACTGGTGAGTGGGAGACCTAGGCTGCAGGAGAGCAGAGGGATCTCTGCGGAGTGCTCACGGAAAGGGCACCCCCTGTCCTGACCTGCCCTGTCCTCCCCGATCCAGTGACCGGGAACAGATCTTAGGAACTTCTGTTCCCACCCGGAGAGGACTTCAGGACGCAGAGCAGAGCCTGCCCAACCACCAGCCGGAAAGGCGGCTCGTACAGGCTGAGCAACTGGTGAGTGGGAGACCTAGGCTGCGGGGGAGCAGAGGGATCTCTGCGGAGTGCACACGGAAAGGGCACCCCCTGCCTGACCTGCCCTGTCCTCCCCAATCCAGTGACCGGGAACAGATCTTAGGAACTTCTGTTCCCACCCGGAGAGGACTTCAGGACACAGAGCAAGGCCTGGCCCAACAGCCAGCCAGAAAGGTGGCTCGGAGAGGCTGAGCATCTGTGACCAGGAACAGATCTTAGGAACGTCTGTTCCCACCCGGGGGCGACTTCAGGACGCAGAGCAGGGACTGTCCCAGCTGCCACCAGGAACCTGGGCTGCTGGGGAGTAGAGAGATCTCTGAGGAGTGCACACGGAAAGTGTACCAGGGACACAGGCCAGATACAAGGGAAAGGCAAGAACATATCACTGACAACAAAATGGCAAGAGGAAAGAGAAAGAGTATATCCCAAGGTAACCAAGACAATCTAGCAACACCAGAACCCAGCTCTCCGATAGTAGCAAACATAGGAATTCCAAACACTCCAGAGAAAGAAGACACAGACCTGAAAACATGCCTCAAGACGCTGATAGAGTTACTTAAACAAGAAAGGGAGGAAAAGCAAAAAGATTCAGAAGCTTTTAAAGAAAAAACAAGAAAAACACTCAAAGAACTCAAAGAACGAGACGAAAACAGAACCAAAGAAATAAAGGAATGGAAGAGGGAAATTAAAACAGAAATTGACACAAAAAAGAAAGCGCTAAAAGAGATAACCCTAGAGTCAGAACACCAAAAAAAGAAATCAGGAGTCACAGAAGAAAGCATTTCCAACAGATTACAAGAGATCGAGGAGAGAATCTCGGGGGCAGAAGACAACATTGCAAACATAGACAAAACAGCCAGAGAAGATGCAAAAAACAAAAAGCTCCTAACCCAAAATGTCCAGGAAATACAAGACACAATGAGAAGACTGAACCTAAGGATAATAGGAATAGAAGAGGGAGAAGAGTATCAACTAAGAGGCACAGTAAATATCTTCAACAAAATCATAGAAGAAAACTTCCCTACCCTCAAGAATGAGATGACCACGAGCATAAAAGAAGCCTTCAGAACTCCAAATAGGTTGGACCAGAAAAGAAATACCTCCCGACACATAATAGTAAAAACATCAAGTGCCCAAAGTAAAGAAAGAATACTAAAAGCAGTAAGGGAAAAAGGTCAGGAAACATATAAAGGCAGACCAATCAGACTCACACCCGATTTCTCAACAGAGACTATGAAAGCTAGAAGAGCCTGGGCAGACATCATGCACTCCTTAAGAGAGCACAAGTGCCAGCCCAAGCTGCTATACCCAGCAAAACTATCAATCACCATCGATGGAGAGACAAAGATATTTCAAGACAAATCAAAATTCACACAATATCTGACCACAAACCCAGCACTACAACGAATTATAGGTGGAAAACCCAATACAAGGAGGGAAAATACAGCCTAGTAAAAACAAGAAAACTCCTAAACAAGAAAACTAAAGAAAAAAACACAGACACAACTCAACCCAAAAAAGCAAAAATGGCAGGAAACAGAAACAATTATTCCTTGATATCTATTAACATAAATGGTCTCAACTCCCCAATAAAGAGACATAGACTATCAGACTGGATACATAAACAAAATCCAGCCTTTTGCTGCATACAGGAAACTCATCTCAGAGACAGAGACAGACACTATCTCAGAGTAAAAGGGTGGGAAAAAAACTTCCAAGCAAACAGCTCCAAGAAGCAAGCTGGAGTGGCTATTCTAATATCTAATAAAGTAAATTTCCAACCAAAAGTTATCAAAAAAGATAAAGAAGGACACTTTTTACTCATTACCGGGGAAATCTCTCAGGAGGAACTCTCAATCCTTAACATATATGCTCCAAATAAAAAATCACCCACATTCATAAAAGAAACTACTAAAGCTCAAAAAATTCATTTCACCCCACACAATAATAGTGGGAGACTTTAACACCCCACTCTCACCAATGGACAGATCAGGGAAACAGAAACTGAACAAGGACACTGCAAAACTAGCAGAGACTTTGAACCAACTAGAATTAATAGATATATACAGAACATACTATCCTAAAGTAAAAGAATACACCTTCTTCTCACCACCCCATGGCACCTTCTCGAAAATTGACCACATAATTGGACACAGAACGAGCCTTCATCGATATAAGAAGATTGAAATACTCCCATGCATCCTCTCAGATCACCATGGTCTACGGCTGGTCTTTAACAACAACAAAGACAACAAAATGCCCACATACACATGGAAACTAAACAACACTCTGTTAAAGGATAGCAGGGTCAAAGAAGAAATAAAGAAAGAAATTAAGGATTTTCTAGAATTCAACGAAAACGAAAACACAACATACCCAAACCTATGGGATGCAATGAAAGCAGTATTGAGAGGAAAACTCATTGCCCTAAGTGCTTCCAAGAAGAAACTGGAGAGAGCTCACATCAGCAACCTGACAGCACAGCTAAAAGCCCTAGAACAAAAGGAAACAGATATACCCAAAAAGAGTAGACGGCAAGAAATAATCAAAATTAGGGCAGAAATAGACCAAATAGAAACAAAAAAACCATTGAAAAAATCAACAAAACAAAGAGTTGGTTCTTTGAGAAAATCAACAAGATTGATAAACCCCTAGCCAGACTAACTAAAGGGCAAAGAGAGAGTATCCAAATTAATAAAATCAGAAAGGAAAGTGGTGACATAACAACTGAAACTAAGGAAATTCAAGAAATCATCAGATCCTACTACAAAAACTTATACTCCACAAAATTGGAAAATCTGGAGGAAATGGACGAATTCCTAGACAGATACAAGGTCCCAAAGTTGAACCAGGACCAAGTAAACCATCTAAATAACCCTATAACACCTAAAGAAATAGAAGAAGTCATCAAAAGCCTCCCAACCAAAAAAAGCCCAGGTCCAGACGGGTTCAGTGCAGAATTTTATCAGACATTTATTGGGGATATAACACCAATATTCGCCAAGATATTCCAAAAGATAGAATCAGATGGAATATTACCCAACTCATTTTTTGAGGCTACAATAACCCTCGTACCTAAGCCACACAAAGACCCTACAAGGAAAGAGAACTTCAGACCAATCTCACTTATGAACATTGATGCAAAAATACTCAACAGAATCCTTGCAAACCGAATCCAAGAACACATCAAAACCATCATTCATCATGACCAAGTAGGCTTCATCCCTGGGATGCAGGGATGGTTTAACATAAGGAAATCCATCAATGTAATCCACCATATAAACAAACTTAAAGACCAAAATCACATGGTCATCTCACTAGATGCTGAGAAAGCATTCGACAAAATCTAACACCCCTTCATGTTAAAAGTCCTGGATAGAACAGGAATCCAAGGCCCATATTTAAACATAATGAAAGCAATATACAGCAAACCAACAGCCAACATCAAACTTAATGGCAAGAAACTTGAAGCAATCCCACTAAAATCAGGGACTCGACAGTGCTGCCCACTCTCTCCCTACCTATTCAACATAGTACTGGAAGTCCTGGCTGGAGCAATTAGACAGCAAAAGGAGATCAAGGGGATACAAATCGGAAAGGAAGAGATAAAAACATCACTCTTTGCCGATGACATGATGGTGTACTTGAGTGACCCCAAAAATTCCACCAGAGAACTCCTACAGCTGATAAACAAGTTCAGCAAAGTGGCCGGATACAAAATTAACTCAAACAAATCAGTAGCCTTCCTATACTCAAAGGACAAACATGTGGAGAAAGAAATTAGGGAAAAGGTACCCTTCACAATAGTTACAAAAACTATGAAATACCTTGGTGTGACTCTAACTAAGGAAGTAAAGGACCTGTATGACAAGAACTTCAAACCTCTAAAGAAAGAAATTGAGGAGGATCTCAGAAAATGGAAAGATCTCCCATGCTCATGGATTGGAAAGATCAACATCTTAAAAATGGCCATCCTACCAAAAGCAATCTACAGATTCAATGCAATCCCCATCAAAATTCCAACCCAGTTCTTCATGGAATTGGAAAGATCAATGTGCAATTTCATATGGAATAACAAAAGACCTAGAATAGCAAAATCCATCCTCAACAACAAAAAAACATCTGCGGGAATCACTATCCCTGACCTCAAGCTATATTACAAGGCAATTGTGCTGAAAACTGCATGGTACTGGTACAGAAATAGCCAAGTGGATCAATGGAATAGAATAGAAGATCCAGAAATGAGCCCTCATGTATATGGTCACCTGATTTTTGACAAAGGAGCAGTAAACATTCAATGGAAAAAGGACAGCCTATTCAACAAATGGTGCTGGTCCAACTGGCACTCAACATGCAAAAGAATGAAAATAGACCCGTTCTTATCTCCTTGTACAAAGCTCAAGTGTAAGTAGATTAAAGATCTCCACATTAAACCAGATACACTGGAACTATTAGATGAGAAAGTAGGGAAAACCTTAGAACACATAGGCACAGGAGAAAATTTCCTGAACAAAACACCAATGGCTCAAGCTCTAAGGTCAAAGATTAACAAATGGGACTTAATGAGATTGCAAAGTTTCTGTAAGGCTAAGGACTTCGTCAAGAAAACAAAAAGGACAACCATCAGAATGGGAAAAGATCTTTACCAACACCACATCAGATAGAGGCCTAATATCTAAGGTGTACAAGGAACTCAAAAAGCTAGACACCAGAGAATCAAATAACCCTATTAAAAAATGGGGTACAGAGCTAAACAAATCATTTTCAGTTGAGGAACACCAAATGGCCGAAAAACATCTGAGGAAGTGCTCGACATCCTTAGCCATCAGGGAAATGCAAATCAAAACAACCCTAAGATTCCACCTCACACCAGTCAGATTGGCCAAGATCCAAAACTCAGATGACAGCAGATGCTGGCGAGGCTGCGGAGAAATAGGAACACTTCTTCACTGTTGGTGGGGTTGCAAGCTAATACAACCACTCTGGAAATCTGTCTGGCGATACCTCAGAAAATTGGATATAGTACTACCTGAAGACCCAGCTATTCCACTTCTGGGCATATACCCCAGTGACACTTTAATACACAACAAAGATATATGCACCACAATGTTCATAGCGGCTCTATTTATAATAGCCAGAAGCTGGAAGGAACCCAGATGTCCTTCAGAAGACGAATGGATACAAAAATTGTGGTACATATACACAATGGAATACTACTCAGCCACCAGAAACAATGACTTAACCAAATTCTTAAGAAAATGGCTGCATCTAGAGAAGATCATCCTGAGTGAGATAACCCAGTCACAAAAGAACAGACATAATATGCAGTCACTGATAGTGGGATGCTAACCCCAGAGGCTTGCACTCCCCCAGAAACAACTCACAGACTGTATGAAGTCCAAGAAATAAAGAAAACAAAAACTATACATATATTCACAAAACAAGAAGACTTTGACTATTTCCATGTTGTGTTTTGTTTTGCATGTACTTTACGCTTATTGCAACTAGTACGTTTTCAATGCATACTGTCAAGCCCTTGAAAAAAATCAAGTACTGACTAAAAAACATATTCACATGGTTTTATGTAAAATTTATTTTAATGTCTGAAAAAACAGTACTGACAAAAATGTATAATTTTAAGCAAAAAATGTTTAAAATCTTTAAAAAAAATAAAAAAAAATTAAAAATTAGACTTAAAAAAAAAAGAAATAAAATCGAATACATAAGCATGGAAGTATTATATCCAAACACCTTGGCTATTTTAAATACTACAAGAATAAACATGGGATTTGGATCTTGAGATCATTATTTGAATATAATTAGCTATATGGCCCTAGATGAGATTGCTACACTGCATGTGAGATTTTATTTTAAAATGTGGGGAAACCAACATGCTCTTAAAAAAATACTTTCACTTAAAATTTTCAGAGCCTACACTGACCAGAGAAGCAGGTAGACTAATAGCAGACCTTCACCCCTCCTTCCTCTCCTCCAATTTCAGTCTCCCAGTCACACCCCAATTCTATAGGAGGCTACCTGCTGCAGCCTCCCATCCCTTTCTGCCCCCATTTCCAATGAATCACACAGATCTTCTCCTACATCCTTCCTTCCCCCAACTTGTCCCATTATCCAAACCCCAACTCTAGCAGAAATTTCTATTTCTTGGGAACCATCTAGTCAAACATATGTAAGAATCAAGCAGGCCAAGAGCAAATAGGCGACCTTCAGCTGCTTAATCTCACTCTTTTCCTCCATATCAAGTAACCACCTCAACACCAGCTCTGTAGGAGACTACCCATTGTGGCCTCTCCTCATTCTCTGTCCCCATATCCAGGGGACTAAGACTACCCTGTATTTCTTCCTCCTGTGGACAACCTAAGCCCCTCCCAGTCAATTCCTATTCCAAAATATCAGCTCCTAAAACCGAGAAACACTTTGTACTAGATCCCACCCCTCCACTCAGCAGACACACTTGGCCAGATACCAAAATAATTTTCTAGCAGACAAGACACAGGCACCATAATGTTCCAAGAAGTATAAAAGGCATCAGAAAGCAAGGAAGAAAATAGACATCCAACAGAGACAACACTAGATTTCAGCACCTATATGTAAAATCATTCCAAGCCCAGATGTCTAAATGCCAATGTGAAACACACAATCAATAACAGCCAGGACAACTTATTTCCACAAGAGCTAAGCAACTTTACTACATGGTGTCCTGATTATTGCAACACAGTTGAAACACAAGATAAATACCTTAAAAATATCCTTTTAAAATACAATAGAGGTCTTTAAAAGGAAATAAATATTTCTATTAAGGAAATCTATGAAAATACAGACATGCAATACAAGAAAATTAATAAAACAATACAAGACCTATAAGTGTAACTTTTAAAAAAAATCACAAAATGAGGGAAAACTGAAAATCAAAAATTAAGAAACAGAAACAGGAACAAGTCTCACCAAGAGAATAGAAGAGATGGAGAAGACAGTCTCAAATGTTGAAGACAGGATAGTAATGGATACAACAGCCAAAGAAATTGTAAATCTAAAAATTTCCAGACACAAAAAATCAGGGAAATCTGGACACAATGAAAATATAAAATCTATGAATAGGAATAAATAAAGTAGAAGAGATAAAGAGGGGCTATCTACTCATCAAAAGTAAAATTTACCAAGAAGACATTGCAATTCTTAACCTATGCATCAAGCACAACAGCACGTAAGCCCACGATATAAGTACTACTATAAGCTTAAATCATATAATGACCCTCTCACCATGACAGTAGACGGCTTCAGTATTTCATCTGTACCAGTTGAACCAGCTGGTTTTGTGTGTTAACTTGACACAAGCTGGAGTTATCACATAGAAAGAAGACTCGCTTGAAGAAATATTTTCATGAATTCAAGCTGTAAGACATTTTCTCAATTAGTGATAAAGAGTGGGAGGGCCCATTGTGGGTGGTATCATCCCTAGGCTGGTAGTCCTGAGTTCTATGAAAAAGCAGGCAGAGCAAGCCAGGGGATGCAAGCCAGTAAGTAAGACCCCTCCATGGCTTCTTCATCAGCTCCTTGCTTCCTAACCTGCTTGAATTCCAGTCCTGACTTCCTTTGGTTAAAAACAGCAATGTGAAGCTGAATAAACCCTTTCCTCTACAACTTGCTTCTTGATCATTATATTTTGTACAGGAATAGAAACCCTGACTAAGAAACCAAGCCTTTGGTCATCCAGGCAAAACATAAACATAGAAATGTTGGAGCTAACTTATGTTATAAACCAAATGGATCTAACCTATATTTAACAGAATATTTAATCCAAAGACAAAGAATATACCTTCTTATC
This sequence comes from Micromys minutus, assembly GCF_963924665.1. Taxonomy (NCBI): domain Eukaryota; kingdom Metazoa; phylum Chordata; class Mammalia; order Rodentia; family Muridae; genus Micromys; species Micromys minutus. The sequence continues at coordinate 52,778,532 of NC_137970.1, read as the reverse complement.
ACCACTGGAACTTTCTCCAAAATTGACCATATACTCAGAACTAAAGCAAATTTCAATAGATACAAGAAAATAAAAATGCAACACACCATTCTATCCGAAAATTACATAATCACAAAATTAAAATTAAGTATCTAAAGAACAGAAAGCTTCTAAAGTCATGGAAACTGAAAAACTCACTATTGAATGAAAATTAGGGCAAGACAGAAGGCATGATAGTATGTGCCTGGTCAAATTGTAGCTTGTTGTACCATATTTGGTTAATATTCCTGAGAGGTCAGTTCTTTTCTTAGGGGAGGCATAGGTATTGTGGATCTGGGGGAGAGGGGAAATGGGAGAGAAACTGGATAACGGGGAAGAAAGGTAACTTGTAGTCTGGATATAATATATAAGAGAAAATTTTTAAAGAAGAATTAAATGAAAATGAATACACAATATGGCCAAACACACAGGATACAATAAAGATGATTATAAAAGGCAAGTTCATAAAACTAAGTGGCTACATAAAAAAAAAAAAAAAACTTGTTTGATATTTTGAGATATCTCCTACTCGTAACTTGATAACACTCTTGAAAATTATAGAGTAAAAAGAATAAATCAACCTCCCAAAAAATTTGCAGAAAGAAATGATCAAACTCAGGACCAAATTTAATAAAATATAAAAAAAATAATACAAAGAAACAATGAAATAAATATGTAAAGATGTGGTTCTTTGAGAAAAATCAACAAGATATATGAAACTTTATCCAAACTAACTAAAAGACAGAATGAGAATGTCCAAATTAACAAAGCCAATAATACTGAAGGAATTAATTGGTTATACAAAAATTGGAAAGATCTAAAAGAAATGAATAATTTTCTTGATATGTACCACTTACTAAAATTAAATTATGATAAGTTAAGCAATTTAAATAGACTTCTAACTTCTATTGAAATAGAAGATGTCTTTATATTTTTCCAACAAAAAATTACAGACATATGGTTTTATCACAGAAGTTTGCCAAACTTTCAAAGCAGAGTTAATGCCAATACTTCTCAAATTATTTCACAAGACAGAAATATAGGGAACATTGCCCAACTTATTGAATGAAGCCATAGGTACCCTGGTACCCAAACCACAAAAATACCCCACAAAGAAAATGAATTACAGACCAATTTCCTTTATGAACATAGTATCAATAAAATACTTGCAAACCAAATCCAAGAACACCCCCAAAAGAACATCCAATAGTATCAAGGAGAATACATCTGGAAGATGCAGGAACAGTCCAATATACAAGAGTCATAGAATATATTCCACCATATAAACAAGCTGAAAGAAAAAAAAATACATGACTATTTTATTCCATGCAGAAAAAAGCCTTTGACAAAAATTTAACACCTTTCATAATAAAAAGCCCTAAGGAAATGATGAATACAAGGGGGCATACCTCAACATAATAAAGTCAGTTTATAGCAAGCTTATAGTTAAATCAACTTAGAGAAAAAGAAACTCAAAGAAATTCCACTAAAATAAGGAACAAGACAAGATTGCTTACTCTCTCTAAATACATCTTCAAAATATTATGGGATATCTCAGTAACAGAAATAAGACAGCTACTGGAGATCAAGGGGACACAAATGGTAAAGAAAGAAGTTGAAGTATTTTTATTTACAGATGGTATGAGAGCATACATAACTGACCCTAAAAATTCCACTGGGAAAGAAATTTAACTGATAATCATCTTTAGCAAAGTATCAGGATACAAACTTAATGCACAAAATGAGTGGCCTTTCAATATATAAATGACAAATGGGAAGAAGAGAAAAAAAAAAAAACAGGAAAAAAGCATCTTTCACAAAAGCCAAAAAGAATTTAAAACTTATAAGGATATCTCTTACAAGCAGGTGAAAGACTTGTATGATCAAAATTTTTGAGACCCTGGAAAAGTAATTAAAGAAGCTATTAGGAGATATATAGTTCATGTTCATGGGTGAACATGAATAATATTGGAAATATGGGATACAAGTCACATACCTAAACAAAATAAAAAACAATATACACCAAACCAATAGCCAATATCAAATTAAATAGAGAGAAACTGGAAGAAATTCCACTAAAATCAGGGACAAGAAAAGAATGTCCACTCTTCATATTTATTCACCATAGAACTTGAAGTTCTAGTTAAGCAATGAAACAATGAAAGGAAATCAAGGGGATGCAAATTGGAAAGAAAGAAATCAAAATATTACTATTTGTAGATGATATAATACTATATATGGGTGACAACAAAAATTTTACCAGAGAACTCCTACAGCTGATAAGCACCTTCAGCAAAGTGTTTGCATACAAAATTAATTTTTAAAAAATCAGTAGCCGTCATTTATTTAAATGACAAATGGTCAGCGAAAGAAATTAGGAACTGAAATAACATCCTTTTTATAGCTATAAATAATTTAAACTATCTTGTTTTAACACTACCCAAGCAAGTAAAAGGTCTTTATGACAAGAATTTCAAGTCCCTGAAGAAATTGAGGAAGATATCAAAAGATGGAAAAATCTCTAATGTTCAAGGATCAGTCAGATTAGCATCGTAAAAATGACCATCTTAACAAAAGCAATCTACAGATTAAATACAATTCCCATAAAAGTGTCAACACAATTCATTACAGGCTTTGAATGAATACTTAACTTCATATGGAAAAACAAAACACACAGCATAGCTAAAACAATCCTGTATAATAAAATAACATCTAAAGGTATCATCATGCCCAATTTCAAGCTGTACTATCTACAATAATGATAAAAACCTGAATGATACTAGCATAAAAACAGATATGATGATCAGTATAATCAAATAAAAGATAAAGAAGGAAACACATACACCTATGGACAGTTAATTTTTGAATAGGAAATGAAAACTATACAGTGGAACAACAAAAGCATCTTGAACAAATTGTGCTAGTCTAAATGGATGACTGAATGAAGAATGAAAATAGATACATATCTACCAAACTATGTAAAACTCAAGTCTAAGTGGATCAAAGATCTTAACATAAAACTAAATACACTAACTCTAATAGACAAGAGAGTAGGGAATAATCTTGAATGTATTGGTACAGAAGAGAGCTTCCTGAACAGAACACCAATGTCTCTGATTCTACGATCAACACATAATAAATGGGAACTCAAGAAATTTCAAAGCTTTTTGGTAAGGCAAGCAAAGAACACTGTCAATAGAACAAAAAACAGCAGCCTACATATTGGAAAAAATAGCTTCTCCACCCCCATATCTGATTGAGGATTCATATCCAAAATATATAAAGACCTCAAGAAACTAGATATCCACCAGTCAAATAACCCAATTTTTAAAAATGGGGTACAGAGGTAAACAGAATTCACAACAGAGGAATCTCTAATAGACAAGAAACACTTAAAAGAATGTTTAAAGTTCTTAGTCATCAGGGAAATGCAAATCAAAATAATTTGGAGGTTCCATCTTATATTCATCAGAATGGCTAAGATTAAGAAGTCAAAAGATAGGACACAGTGGCAAAGATGTAAAGCAAGGGGAACTCTTCTTCACTGATGGTAGGACTGAAAACTTGTACAATCACTATGGAAATCAATTTGGTGGTTTCTCAGAAAAAAAATGGAATTATTCCTCCCTCAAGACCAGGTTATACCAATCATTGGCATATACCCAAAGATGTTCCAACATCCCACAAAGATACATGCTCAAGTATGTTCATAGCAATTTTATTTTTAATAGCCAGAAAATGAAAAAAAAAAAAAAAACTAGATGACTTTAAACTAAAGAATGTCTAAAGAAAATGTGGTAAACCTACACAATGGAATACTATTCAGCTATTTAAAATAAAGACACCATGAATTTTGCAGCTAAATGGGTGGAACTTGTAAATATCATCCTAAATGAGGTAACCCAGTCCCAAAATGACATGCATGGTGTGTACTCACTTATTAGTGGAAATTAGCCATACAGTACAAGATATACATGCTACACTCCACAGACCTAAAGAAGCTAAACAAGAAGGAAGGCACAAGCAAGGATGCTTGAATCTTCTTAAAAATGGAGAATAAAATAGTCACAAGAGGCATATGCAGGGAGGGAATTGGGAGGATGGGGGAATCAGGAGGGGAATGGGAAGGTTTAGGACCAGATGTTGGAAAGAACAGAAGACATGGCCATTAAAATCTATAACTGACAGGGGTGAGGGGAGCATCTTTAGGACTAGACAGAGACCTGGGATAAAGGAGGTGCCCAAGAATCGATGAGGGTGATCTTAGCTTTGACTCACTACATTGAGGATATAGAATCGGAAGAAGCCACCTCCTATTGTCAGGCAGAAATCCTAGTGACACCAACCCACCCACAAAAATTTTAACCCAAAATTTATCTTGTCTACAAGAAATGCAGGCATGGGGGATATAACAGAGACTGAGGGAATGGCCAAAGAATAATCTGTTCAATTTGAGACCCATCTCAGTCCCTACACTATTAATCATACTCTGTCATGCTTATAGATAGGAGCATGTTATCCTCCAAGAGGCTCCACCCAGTAGCTGACTCCGATGGATGTAGATACTCACAGAGGCTGGAGCTTGAGGACTCTTACAGAACAATAGAAGGAAAGATTATAGGCCCCAAAGATAATAGGAACTATACAGAAAGACAAATCAGAGTCAACTAAACTTGACCTTTGGGGTTCTCCATGTCTGAACCACCAACCAAAAAGCATATATGAGCTGGGACTGGGCTTTTCTACCTGCATGTAGCAGATAAAGATCTTGGTTTTCACATTCCTTATATGGGTCCCAAACAACTGGAACACAGCTGTCCCAAAAGCTGTTGCCTGCCTGTGGGATATGTTCTTCTAGCTGGGCTGCCTTATCAGGTCTCAGAGATAGTGGAAGTGCCTAATTTCACAGAGACTTAAAGTACCAGGGAGGCAGAGTACCCAAAGCTGGGGGGGGGGAGGGTGGAATCTACTGAGAAGATAAGGGCAGGGGAGGGGAAAACTGTGGAATGGGGGTGATTAGGATGGGACAGTGAGCAGGATACAAAGTGAATAATTAAAAATTTTTTTTAAAAAAAAGAAAGAAAAAACATCAAGATGCTGTCACAGATAACAATTCGGTAGGAGGTAAAATAAGAGTAAAAGGAAAACTAAAGTAGGTACAATGGTAAATGTGCCCATTTCTACTATAAAAGTAATAAAACAACTAACTACAGCAAAAAGATCTCTGTATTTCCAGACCTTGTGTTTGTGTCTTTACTTCATTTGAATTAGTTTTATGTGTGACCAAACAGAAAAAAATAGTGGCATACTTTTATTTGCTATCCCCCCCCCTTTTGTGAAAAGTCTATGTTTTTCTTCATTATATATTCTTGGAACCTTTCTTGTTATAGATGCAGACACTCCCAGAGAACTTGCTGAAAACTTTCCAGGTTCTTATGTCTAAAGACAAAAATTTGGATGACAGGCCATTTTTAGAATTAGTAAGAGCCAACTTATAAAAAGAAAGGCTCTCCTGAGAATGTGAACGTGGCTTTTGTGCAGGAAGATAGATGTGTGTACAGTTTCATTCTATTTTTTCAGTGATTTCAGAAGTACTGGTTGTAATTTTTTGAAAGCCCATTAGAATTCTACTATCTATCTATCTACACTTGGGCTGCTTTTCATTGGAAAGATTTTTCTGACTGTTTCAGTCTTCTCATTTGTCCTGGATCTATTTGAGTTGTTGAGCTCTTAGTTTAATTTTGGTAGTTTATGTGTGTCAAGAAACTCATCTATTTCTTTTAATGCAATATGGGAAACGTGGGACAGTAGACTCTTCGCCTGTTCCTGAGTGCCAGGCCCTTGTTACTAGCCACAGACCCCCTTAGATTTGTGGCCATTAGTCACATAAGGGCAATACCCCAAGATCCTACATATATGTAGAGGATGTGATCTGTGGTCACGTAGGCTCAAGACAGATCTCCATTTTAATAAGATACATAGAGGCCTGGAGGGCTTAGCCAATATGCTTTCTTTGCCAGACACTCCTCCCTGCAAAAGGTATTTAACCTGAGGCCCACCCTGAGAAATAGGGTATGGTTTTACTCTACTTTTCACCATAAAAGTAAATGTCTTAAAACCATGTACTGCCTCTTTTCATCGGGATCCACCATGGGGAGCCATGGAAAAAGACTTCGCTTTTAGAGCCTTATCTCCCTTATAAGGTCTCTCTGTATTCTCAGTCACAACCTCCACCAAGCTCAAGCCTGCTACAGCCCTCAAGCTAAGAGCTCCCCAAAAGGACCTCTTTTCCCTCTTTTCCAGCTTGACCCCAAGCTAGATCCAGTCTTCTGGCCCCCACTCTGTTCTAAGCTCTTTTCAAAGCATTCAGGGCTCCAGGGTTTCTCAGAGTCAGAGAACCAGATGGCCCCAGCCACTTCACAGGCCCAGGGACCGAAGAGCCCCCTCTAGCTGTCCCGTACCTCAGACAGTTCTTTTCCATCCCTGGAATGGTATCCAAGGCTTCCTTACAGCACACACACACATCTGCCCAAATACCATGTGTGGTAAGCAATGTCAAAGCCCACATCCTGCCATGCTGAACCCTGTGGCAGAGCAGATGCAGGACCCCATAACCCTACACGTGTGAATAGCAGACAAGTCCTTACATGAAACACCTAGTCTTTCTAGATATTTGAGAGTGCTTGGTACATATAAAAATACAAGTAGTAGACTGATATTTTGTGTAAATACTTTAAGAAACTGGGAAAATACTGTGTATATATATATAGAATAATTAACTAACCTCTGAGAAGAGTTACCAGCTGTACTTGCTCTGTGGATTGAGGAGGTGGGAAGGAAGAAACTTCAAAAAAAATTCTATTAGTGCACTAGACATTTTTAGCTTACCTATCTCCTGTACATTGTATTCATCTCATTTAACTTTCATATGCTCTACATATTGTACATACTAGACAAATGAGTCCTGGGATATCTAGACTCTAGGTATTAAAGAGGTTGCCAATGTAGGACAAAAGAGAGTTAGTAAACTCACATATTCTGTATACTCTGTATTAGTGCGTAGCAAGGTTGTCTTCTGAAGAGTTGTGAAAGGGTACCATCCAAGAGAGTAGTGCCTGTGTCACAATATACCGGTGAGGAACTGACGGGAAAATAAGCTCAGAGACCAAAATGTTCTCACTGGAAGATGATTGGAGATCCAACTATTGTTACATACATAGTGGTTTAAAAACTACTGTGTATATAGGGGGCAAATTTATGTGTTCATCTAAGGCATCTAGCTCTTCTAGGTGTTTAGAAGTACACAAAGTATGTTAAAAGTAAACATAGTAAATAATACATGTTTTAGAGACTCCTGTTTAAACTCCTGGTGAAATGCTGTCTTTCGGGACTAGAAAGAGAAAGCCACTTCTGAGCAATGCAGCCTTACTTGCTCAGGTTTGGGAGAGAGGAATAAAGAAGATGAATAAAGGGCCTAATGCTAATTTAAGTTTGGTAATGCAAGATTAGCAACTATTCCTTATATCTGTGCATCTTATTTTGCAATGTATAGAAGACATGTGTCCAAATTCGTAGCACCTAATCTAGTAAAATTTATTTAATCATCCTTCCTCCATCACTGGTCATTCATTTTACTTGCAATTATTTCTGCCAAAGTGAACTCGCAGTCTTACCTTTGATTTCTATGTTGTATATAACTGTATATGTACACCACCAAAGTGCATGCATACAGATTAGAGAACAACTTTTAGGAGCCAGTTATCTCTGTCTATCATGTGGATGATAGGACTTGAATTCAAGTGATCCGGCTTAATGGCAAATGTATTTACACACTGAGCCATTTCAATAGCTTCAAAATGAACTTTTGTCACAAGTGCTTTTTCAACTTTAATTCACCAAGGAGTCCTCAAAGTATCATTGCCAATTCAAAATGTATGAATATTTTCAAGTCTTGATAACGTTTTGCCAAATTTCTTTTAATAAAACAAGTCATATTTTTACATTTCAATAAAGTATTAGCAAAACTGGTCTCCCACAGGTTGTCAGTACACAAAACCACTTCCACATGTGATCTACAGAAAGCTGAACTTCAGGAGGGTGGGGCACTTTAAATTCCTTCTATTAGTCATCCCTCTGTTTGCCATACAATGTTCTAGAATTCTGTTGTAAATGTTCATATGTTCTTATGGATAATTCATAGTGCTCCCATGAGGCAAAAACACATCATCATACATTAGTTTATTAATTTGAAAAACTTGAAAGAGAGCTCTGGGGTAATATGACATAAATCAGTTTAGATTGTGAAATAATGCATGCATATGAAAAGATGTAGATGTGCCCAGATTTTAGTGAAATCCTTAAAAGAAAGAAATTGTATTATTTCTTTGAATGCACTAAAAATTTGGAACAGTATCTTCCCTTATAAAATGAGCACTAGTGGAAACAATTACTATAGAAGTCTACGAGCCTGATAATTGTCATTATTTAATCTTCACTATTACTATTAACATGCAACTGTTGGTAGTCTACTTTTATATGTTGGAAAACTGAGGCTTGAAAATTCTTAGTTATACTAGGTAAAATGACTTACTTATGGCCAAACAACCAATACATAGATCCAGCAGGACAGAAAAACCAATCTACTTTACCCCAGAGCCACATTTCTTTAATTCGCTCTTGATTATTTGAAAGAGCAGGCAGAAGAATGAGAGGACACTGAGCACTGCCAAAGGAGAAACCAGAATGGCTCTTTCTGTGCAACCAACTTAGGGAATTGAAACAAAGTCCAAAAAAGATAGAAGCCAGAAGAAAAAAAAATTAGCATAGTAAAAGCTAAAGCTGATTTCTTTACTTTGCTGTTCCCTCTTCTCTGTAGCATCACTTTTTAAACTTTCAGTCTTCTCTTGTGCCTCTGCTATGGTTTGTGTATGTGTTATTATTCATCACAAAGAATACCTGGGCATCCTGCTTCAGTCTGTGGTTGGAAGGAATCTGTGTCTAGGCATCCTTAGATACATATCAAAAATCCATGTGTAGCCACACTGTGTATCAGGAACTGATGATTCACAGCTGTGGCTTTTAGACTACATAGAATGAAGTTCAGCAATTCTTTGTTAAAGACAGTTTGATTTTCCAAAGAAAAACAGACTAAATTCCTAGCCTTCAAATACTTCATGTTTCTTGGTTAGAAAAAAATTAAGAAAATGGAGTGAAATAAAATCGGTTTTCTTGATGGCCTACTAATTGTATTATTTAAAAAAATCTTTTTACTTATTCCTTTCAAAAACACAGTTCTTCACTTAAAAATTTTCTAGGTGCCTAAAAATGCAATTTTGCCCATTTGAATGCCTTATCTGTTCTTTGCATATCAATATTATGAAATTTTTCCCATGAGCTTGAACAGAAACTGTCTCTAGAGATGATTAGCAAATATTCTTCTTCCTCAAGCATAAGGCTAACATTATACTTACTAAACTGTGCTCTACTGTTCATGACTCAAGTATTTATGTCTTGCAAGTGCCTGAAAATATTCTAAATTTCAGTTACTCTGGAACTTAAATAGTTCAACTCATGATCAAATTTCTTTTTTGTACAAATATTACTAATCAAATGGCTTTTGCCCTCCTTAACTATTTAATGGCCACAAATTGAGACAGCTTTACTGGTCCACGACTCAAAGAATAAAAGACAGTTAAACTCAATTTCATTTTAATTTCGGGAAGAAAAGAAAGAACAAATTGTTTTGTCAGGTTTATTTGTAACTGAATAACTAGTTTATTTATTTTTTTAAATATTCCTAAGAGTATTCTAACATTATACTCAAATAAGCTTTGCCATTAAATTCTACCTAAATGTAATATTTAGATTTTAATTTATTGAATTATATTTCTCAAAATATTATTTAGTTTTTACTATATTTTGGGAAAGATTCTGATTTCTTTTTATGCATTTAAAAGTAAGGATACTACAGGATGATTTAGTACAACTCTGTTTTTGCATTTTAGGAGAAATACAAAATGTTAACAGTAAAATTAATAGAAGGAGTTCAGTCAACCCCATAGATGTCGGGGAGAAATGATTTTAGGAGGCAGAGAGACCAAGGACACTAGAAGATGGCCCACAGAATCTACTATGAAAGCTCATAGGAGTTCACAGAGACTGAAGCAGTAATCACAAACCCTGATTGGTTCATGCCACGTCTTCTACTTGTGTTATACTTGTGCGGCTTGGCATTCTTGTGGGACTTCTAACAATAGAAGTGGGGGTGTTTCTGACTGTTTTGCCTGCTTTTGGCAAAAATCCTTTTCTCCGACTTGGTTGCCTCATCCAGCCTTGATATGAGGGTTTGCACCTATTCTTATAACTTTTTATGCCATGTTTGGTAGATATTCCTGGGAGGCCTGCTTTTTTCTGAAGGACAATGAAGGAGGAGTATATCTGGGGGTGGGAGAGGTGATGACAGGAGTGAATGGAAGGGGAAGGTGTAGTTGGGACATATTGTATGAGAGAAAAAGAAAGAAAAGAAAAAGCAAAGTTCAAGTGCAGCAAAACATGAGAAAAATACTTCTAATATATTTAGCTTTGTAAATTGTAATTAAAATAACAGTAATATGCTCATTGGACATTTTAAAAATATACATCTGGTATAGCCAGCTGTCCTTGGTAGAAATGCATCAAATATTCATATTTTTATGTGATCAATTTTTAAACTTATAGTCTTGATTCATTTTAGTAATTTTTATATATAACCATCTTTACTAAAAGATATTTAGTAATGTATAACTACAAGGAAATAAGGTTTTCTAGATATTGCAGGCCAATTGCACACATAAAATGACAGCTATTGTGACAGAATGCATAAGTCCTCTGAAAGCTCTAGGCTAACAAAACTTCAGCATAAAGGCTGACCTACATTATAAAATCACAGCTCTAGTCATGTAGCTATTACTAATTCCAAGCTTATAGGAGAGGGAGTCTATCTTATTTAGGGTATCATTGTTGTACAAAGATACCATGACCAAGGCAACTCTTATAAAGGCAAACATTTGATTGAGGCTGGCTTACAGTTTCAGAGGTTCAGTCCATTATCTTTCTGGCAGGAAGCATGGCAGCTTCTTGGCAGACATGGCTCTGGAGGATCCAATAGTTATATATCTTCATTCCAAGGCAGCCAGGAGGAGACTGTCTTCCGCAGGTAGTCAGGAGGAGGCTCTGATTCCACACTAAATAGAACTTGGTCACAGGAGACCTCAAAGTCTACCTACACAGTGATACACTTCCTCTAGCAAGGCCACACCTACTCCAATAAGGTCACACCTCCTAATAGTGCTGCTCTCTATTGCCAAGCATTGAAACACATGAATCTATGGGGGTCACACATATTCAAACCACCACAGAGTCAGTTTTCTTTAAGAATGTAGTTTTTGGTGGATTGACCACACTACAGTGAAAGCCACAAACCAAAGAGGATACTATCAACACAAACTGTATTTGATGGATTAAAAATGAAAGAGAATACAAAGTTGAGTGGGTAAGGAATACAGAATGTGTCTGGGAGACTTGAAGGAGAGGGAAATATGATCAAAACACATTGTACAAAATTCTCAAACAACTAATAAGATTGTAAATAAAAACATTTTTATATTTATTTGCATTAGATAAATTATCATGAGTATGGTTTCCTTCTTTAGACAGAAGTAGGGATTAAATGTGTCTACATATTCCAAAACTACTTTACCACTAATTATACAACATCATTTTGTACTTATATTTTTTAGTCAGTAATTCAATTGCTTTTACCTATAGCATAGACTCAATTTGTAGGCCATACTGGCCTTGAATTTGTACTTTCTTTCCAAAATTACAGAATAGCCACAATTACAGAAGTATGGTGCCACAAATGGTTTACCATAGTATTCTTTTTTATTTATTTTACTTTTTATTAGATACTCTCTGTATTTACATTTCAAATGTTATCCCCTTCCCCAAACCTTCTTCCATCCCCCTGACCCCCCCCACTTGTCTCCACAAAGTTTCACCCTCTCCCTATAACCCTCTTCTTCTATGTGCCTTGGCATTCCCTTATATTTGGAAATCGAGACCTCCCTGGACCAAAGGCCTCTTCTCACAATGATGTCATCTTCTGCTACATGTGCAACTGGAACCATGGGTCTCTCTATGTGTGTTCAATGGTTTGTGTTTTAGTCTATGGGAGTTGGGAGGGCTTAGTTAGTTGATAATAGTGTTCTTTCCATAAGGTTTCAAACCCTTTCAGCTCATTCAATTCTTTCTTTAGCACTTTCATTGGGATTCTCCCGTTCAGTCTGATGATTAGCTCGCTGTATCTGTATGACACTGGCAGAGCCCCAGAAGAGGCATCCCTATCTGGTTCCTGCCAGTAAGTACTTCTTGGCATCAGCAATAGTGCATGGGTTTTGTGGTTGTATAAGTGGTGGGTCCCAAGGTGAGTTAATCTCTGGATGATCTTTTCTTCAATAGCTGCTCCTCTATTTGACATTGTATTTCCTCCCAAGAGGGTTTTGTTCTCCCTACCAAGAAGGACTGAGGCGTCTTCTTTGGGCCTCCCTTCTTTTGATCTTCATAAGGTCTATGAATTACTTCATGTGTATTCAGAGCTTTCTGAATCTAGTATCAGCTTACCAGTGAGTGCATATACCATGTGTATTCTTTTGGGGCTGGGTTACCTCACTCAGGATGATAGCTTCAGGTCCCATCCATTTGCCTAGGAATTTCATAAAGTCATTGTATTTGATAGCTGAGTAGTACCCCATTGTGTATATGTATTATGTTTTCTGTATCCATTCCTCTGTAGTAGGACATCTGGATTCTTTCCAGCTTCTTGCTATTATAAATAAGGCTGCTATGAACTTGGTGGAGCATGTGTCCTTGTTATATTTTGCAGCATCTTTGGGTATATGCCCAGGAGTGGAATAGCTGGGTCTCCAGGTAGTACTATGTCCAATTTTCTGAGGAACCACCAGACTGATTTCCAGAGTGGTTGTACCATCTTGCAATCCCACAAACAATGGAGTAGTGTTCCTCTTTCTCTACATCCTTGCCAACATCTGCTGTCATCTGAGATTTGGTCTTAGCCATTCTGACTGATATGAGGTGGAATCTCAGGGTTGCTTTGATTTGCATTTCCCTGATGACAAGGGGTGTTGAGCATTTCATTAGTTCCTTCTGTCCATTTGGTATTCCTCAGTTGAGAATTCTTTGTTTAGCTCTGCACTTTTAAATCAGATTATTTGATTCTCTGGAGTCTAATTTCTTGAGTACCTTCTATATATTATATATTAGCCCTCTATCAGATATAGGATTTGGAATTTTCCTTTCCCATACTGTTGGCTTCTATTTTGTCTTCTTGACAGTGTCTTTAGCCTTACAGAAACTTTGTAATTCCATAAAGTCCCTTTTGTTGGTTCTTGCTCCTAGAGCATAAGCCTTTGGTGTTCTGTTAAAGAAATTTTCTCCGTTGCCTATGTGTTCTAAGTTCTTCTACCACCTTCTCTTCTAATAGTTCAGAGTGCCTGGTTTTATGTGGAGGTCTTTTTTTTAAAGACTTTATTCATTTATTTGTTGTCTTTTATAAAACCCCTTATGTGGTAGCCACAGCTGGAGCCTGGAACCTCTGAACAGAGACTGTGGTGTGGGTTTTCAAATGATGATCAGTGAACTCCTAATAAGGAGACTTGGTGAACATAGTTTCTATCCAAAGGTCAGCTATAGGTCTTGGAGATGGCATCAAAAGTGGTCTTGGCAATGTTGCCCAGTGTGGCAGTGCAGCCTCTGGTTAAAGTTATATATACCAGCCATCATCAAGCTTCTTGGGCACAGGAGCAGAGACAATGCCAGTGCCTCTGGGGGTAGGGATGTGACACACCAGCACAGAGACACAGCAGCCTGTCACCTAGCATGGGACACAATGGGGCTTGACAATCTTCTTCTTCCAGTAGCCTTTTCCAACAGAGACTAAGGAAAGCTTGGCCAGGATGATGACCCCTCAATTGGCAGTGGCAATCTCCTTGGAGCATTTAACACCAAGACAAATGTGTTGATCTACTTGTACTTGAGCTTTGTACAAGGAGATAAGAAAAGATTGATTTTCATTCTTCATGTTAACTGCCAGTTGAACTAACACCATTTCTTGAAGAGGCTGTCCTTTTTTCATTGAAAGGTTTTAGTTCTTTTTTTAAAGGTCAAGTGACCACAGGTGTGTGTATTTCTGGGTCTTCCATTTTGTTCCATTAATCTACCTGCCTATCTCTGCACCAATACCATGCAGTTTACCACAATTGATCTGTAATACAGCTTGAGGCAAGGGATGGTGATTGCCACAAAATTTCTTTTATTGTTGTGAATAGATTTCACTATCCTGTTTTTTTGTTATTCCAAATGAATTTGCAAATTGCTCTTTCCAACTCTAAGAAGAATGGACTTGGGATTTTGATGGGGATTGTATTAAATCTGTAGGTTGCTTTTGGCAAGATGGCCATATTTACAATGCTGATCCTTCCAATCCATGAGCATGGGAGATCTTCCCATCTTCTAAGGTCTTCTTCAATTTCCTTATTCAGAGACTTGCTTGGTTAGGGTCACACTAAGGTATTTTACATTTTTGTGACTGTTGTGAAGGGTGTCTATTCTCTAATTTCTTTCTCAGCCTGTTTATCCTTTGAGTAGAGGAAGGCTAGTGATTTGATTGAGTAAATTTTATAAGCATTCACTTTGCTAAAGTTGTTTATCAGCTGTAGGAGTTCTCTGGTAGAATATTTGGAGTCATTTAAGTATACTATTATATCATCAAAAAAAGTTATATATTTGACTTCTTCCTTTCCAATTTGTATCCCTTTGAATTCCTTATGTTGTTTAAATGATTTGGCTAGGACTTCCAGTACTATATTCAATATGTAGGGGGGAGATTGGACAGCCTTTTCTAGTCCCTGATTTTAGTGGGATTACTTCAAGTTCTCACCATTTAGTTTGATGTTGGCTACTGGTTTGCTGTATATTTCTTTCACTATGTTTATGTATGGGCCTTGAATTCCTGATCTTTTTAGGACTTTTTACCATGAAGACATGTTAGATTTTTTCAAATGCTTTCTCAGCATCTAGAGAGATACTCATATTTTTTTCTTTGTGTTTGTTTATATGGTGGATTACAATGATCAATTTCTGTATATTGAAACATCCCTGTATCCCTGGGATGAGGCCTACTTGATCATGGTGAATAATTGTTTTGATGTATTCTTGGAGTCAATCTGCAAGAATTTTATTGAGTATATTTGCATTTATGTTCATGAAGGTAATTGATCTTAACTTTTCTTTCTTTGTAAGGTTTTAGTATGGTTTAGGTATGAGTATAATTGTGGCTTTGAAGAATGAGTGGGGTAGTGTTTCTTCAGTTTCTATTTTGTGAAATATTTTTGAGAGTATTAGTATTAGGTCTTCTATGAAAGTCTGAGAGAATTCTTCAGTGAAACCATCTGGTCCTAAGCTTTTCTTGGTTGCAAGGTTTTTGATGACTGCTTCCATTTCTTTAGTTGTTATGGGACTGTATTGATGGTTTATCTTATCCCGATTTAACTTTGGTATCTAGGATCTGTCTAGAAAATTGTCCAGTTCCAGTGTATGTTGTGCTGTCATTTTCATTAGTTAAATCTGAAAAAAATCCTTAATTTTTTATTTCTTTTTTGACCATGTCATCAATGAGTAGAACATAGTTCAACTTCCATGTGTATGTGAGCTTTTTGTTATTGTTAAAGACCAGCCTTAATCCATAGTGATCTAATATGATGCGTGGAAGTATTTTGATTTTCTTGTATCTGCTGATGCCTGTTTTGTGACCAACTATATGGTCAGTTTTGGAGAAGGTACTATGACATGCTGAGAAGAAAGCTTATTCTTTTGTTTTAGGATTTAATGTCCTATAGATGTCTGTTAATTCCAGTTGTTTCATAACCTCTGCTAGTTTCTGTAGTTACACAGATTGTAGTTTTGGTATCACTGACTTAATATCTAATATTCATAACTAAGCAAACATATACCAAATAAACCCAGCCATAAAAGAACACTCATGGTATATACACTCTGATAAGCAGATATTGTGCCAAAAAGTGTGGAATACCTGAGAAACAATTCACAGACCTTATGAAGCTCAAAAGGAAAGAAGGCCAGAATGTGGATGCCTTAATTCCTTCGTAGAATGAAAAACAGAACACCCATGAGAGGAAATATAGGGACAAATAGAGGAGCAGGGATTGAAGAAATATCACTCAGAGACTGCCTTGCCTGGGGATCCACCCCATATGCAGCCACCAAACTTAAGCACTATTGCTGATACAAAGAAGTGCTTACTGGCAGAAGCTAGATATGGATGCCACCACAGAAGCTCTGCCATAGTCATACAGATGCAGTTGATGATGCTTGCAGATCAGAAATTGGGGACCCCAATGAAAGAGTTAGAGAAAGGTCTGGAGGAGCTGAAATAGTTTGTAACCTCATGGGAAGAACAACATTATCAATCAAGCAAACCCTCCAAAGCTCACAGGGACTAAACCACCAACCAATGAGCACACATGGAGAAATCCATGGCTCCAGGTGCATATGTAACAGAGGATGGCATTGTCAGGCATCAATGGGAGAAGAGGTCTTTGGTCAGGTGAAGGCATGTTTTCCCAGAGTAGGAGAATGCCAAGGCACTGAGGTGAAGAGAGTAAGTAGTTGGGAGAGGAAGCACCTTTATGGAAGCAAGTGGAGGGGAGGGGTATGGAAGTGGGGGGAGATAACATTTGATATGTAAATACAGAGAATATCCAAGAAAAAAATATAAGAGATAAATATAAACTTCAACAAAGACACAAACCTTTGATCTACAAACGTGTCCTGCCTGCATGATGTGCCAGAGCAATGGTAGCACAAATCTTATTAAAGTGAGCAGCCAGTCTCTGGTTTGACTGAAGTCCCACACCACATGATCAAACCTGTACCTTACACTGATCTGGTACTAGATAACCTGGGGATGGACCTAACCTAGGGTAAAACCAAAAATTATGGTTCTAAAAATAACAATAGTTACGTAACAAAAATGACTCCTAATGACATTTTCTTATATTCATAGGTCAGTGCTTTTCTCAGCCGTCATCAGAGAAGCTTCCTTCTGCAACAGAAGGAAACAAATAGAGCCCCACAGCCAGAAAGAGGAAGACCTTGGTGCACTGAGCACTAAGTGGGGTGTCTCCACCAAATCCCTCGACTCAGAAAACAAGTGACCCTATTGAAGAGGAGGGGTAAAGAGTGTAAGAACTAGAGGCAAGAGAGAACACAAAAGAGCACAAGACTCTCTAAATCAATGTGATTAGTGAACACATGAACTCACAAAGACCAAGGCATCAGGCCTACATGGACCATCACCAGAAAGGAGAAGTGGATACAGGCCTAACACCAAAGCAATCTCCAATTGATAACCATTTGCAATTAAAAACGTAATAACTTACAAGGTTAGGCTGCAAGCTCAACTGCAAATAGACAACAGAAAATGAACTCAAAAGCTTCTTTGGAAGTTCCATGCTGCATGTCATGTCAAAGCTTTATCTTGTTCTTTAAAAAAACACTTTATATAACTATCAGCCATAAAACCTTCAACCTACAATTTGTTTTGCTTACAATAGGCACAGAAGTAAAGATGGAGCAGAAACTAAGAGTAAGGTTAACTAATAACTGGCCCATCTTGAATACTATGACATGAAAATCCACACCTAACACTATTAATGATATTCTCATATACTTGTAGATGGGTACCTAGCATAACTGTCATCTGAGAGGCTTCACCCAGCAACTGAAGAAAACAGATGTAGAAACCCACAGACAATCTTTAGGTGCAGCCTAGGGAATCCTATGGAGAAGGACGGAAGGACCCAGAGAGGCCAAGGACACTATATAAAATCCTACAGATTCAATTAACCTTGACTCATAGGGATTCACAGAGACTGAACTGCCAAAGAGAAAGCCTACATGGGATGGACCTATGCCCTCTGCAGTTGTGAAGCTTGGATATCATTTGGGACTACTAACAGCAGGAGCAGGGTCTGTCTGACTCTGTTGCCTGCATTTGGATCCCTTTTCCCCAATTGGGCTGCATTACTTAACCATAAAAGGAGAAGATATGCCTACTTTTACTGTAACCAGATATACCAAAGCAGATTTCTATCCATGGGAAGCCTCCCCTTTCCAGAGGAGAAAGGGAGGACAAGATGATGAGAAGAGGAAAGGGGTGAGGAGATGAATGGGAGAAGAGGAGAGAGGAGAAGCTGCAATCTTAAGGTAAAGTAAATAAATTAATTACTGTTTTAAAGTATATACTATTTTTTATATTTCTTTAGTTTTATAGATTTTACTCTTTTTGCCCTGAAGGTCCTTTGCATATATGTTATGGTTTCAAGTTAATGTGAGTCCCACGTGTGCTAATAAGTGGGGTTCTGTGTCTATATCAGTTTCTTGTGTTTTTTTCTCTTCTGTTCATTTGTTTTATCCTATTCTGTATGTCAGGTTTTGTTTTATTTTATTTTATTATCATTGCTTAGAAACTCATTTGTTTGCTAATGAAAAACACAAACGGAGTGGATCCAGATGAATGGGAAGGTGAGGAGGAGCTAGAAGGACTAGAGGGAGCAGAGTCTACAATCAGAATATATAATATTCTCAAAGTTATTTTCAATAAAAATGCAAATATAAATCTATCCCTATGCAACCAATGTAGAAAAAAATATATTTTCAAATAAATTGTGTATTAAAATCTGAAGAAAAATATTTTTGTATATAGATATATGCTTCCGAATACTGAGACCACAAATGTCACCACAGGTCTAGAACTTTACTACATAAAGTACAGTACAGTGACATTTACATTTTTAACATATTCAAGTGACAAATAATTTTATATTTTTTAACTTTTTACTGAATCATTGTAAATTTTACATCATATACCCAGTTCTGTTCAGCTCCATGTGCCCTCATATCTGCCCTTCAACTTTGCTACCTCCCCTTCCCAAATATAAAACACACCCACAAACAAAAAAAAAGCATAAAAAACATCTCATCATGGAAGCTGTAGTATGTCACAGTGTGTTC